>NC_133416.1:55117500-55717500 GCF_049350105.2 Macaca mulatta | reverse complement strand
GTGAAACTTCTGAGCAAGGAAATATTCCCATAGCCTTTCTGTCCAGGGGGAAGCCTTCAATCTACCTCCCAAATAACAATGGCCAGAGGGACTTCGTCTCAGCTCTAGGCCTTGGAGAGTGAGGGAAGTCCCTGGAGGGGTCCTTAAGCATGAGGCCTGTTCTCATTCTGAATGGGCTCTCCAGGGCCAACTACTTCTCCCTTGTATCATTCTTGTTTCAGTGGTTTGCATCATCAAGAGGGCCCTAGGATGGCCAATAATTTCATTTTTTCAGGTCTACTGTTATTTTTTAATGTATCTTTGAAAAAAAAATTTTTATGGTATTTTCAACTTACACACTATTCCCATTGAGCATGTATGGCAGCTTAACTACACGAATATAAAGTTTAAGAAGCCAAAACTAATCTAGCTTTGTTTTTAAAAAATTGTGCTATTGTTATAATGGTTAACAAAGTGAGGAAAAGCACCACTCAAATCACAATGTTACAATCTCTTCATTCAGTTGGATTATGGGTTGGTCAAACATTAGACTTCACACAGGCATAGCTATGATGCAGTGATTCCTCAGAAGAAGATGAAATTCTCAAATCACATACTACCTCATATGTAATATTAGAAGCAGAATTTAACATTTTCAACATAATACACCATAAAAGCCAGGACTAGTTCTTATCTGATCCCCACCTTGTAACTTCAGTAACCAAAGACATACTGGTCTATAATGAATTATTTCAAATTAACTAACCAGCCTTCCTCAGAAAGAGGAGATTCTTTTTGATGGAGAGAAATGTTAATTTAAGTCTGAACTGAGAAATCTGCTTAACAGTTAGAACTTAATTTGTATTTCTGCATTTAAAAAAAGTTTAGGCATTAACAAGTGTTAGTTAACCCTGAGGAACCATTTTAGTTTCCAAAAAGCCAATCTAAATCCCCCAATAAAAGAGAACCCCATCTGCTCAAATATGTAAGTACTTCACTCCAGAAGCAAACTCCTCTGCATTTGGATTGATTGCTATGCATCACAGGGTCTTTTAGAGAGGAGTCATCATTGATAATAAGGTCATTCAACAGGTCTTGGATTTGGTCCACATTTTGTGGGAAGTCTTGAACTGGAATAAACTACTCATGTTCTTCCCCTTCAGCATTTCTTGGAAACAGTGTGGTAAGAGTTATTAAGAAATTATTTTAGGCAGATAGAGAGGAAAAGGGATCCTTGGAAAGTTTTGATGTCTTTTAAAGCAGCTCCAGAAATGTTTCTTGTCTAGCAGGAAAGCCCTGGCTCTTAGAGCCAGGCTGGCAACCTTTGACATGCAAATGCAAGGTGTGCAACCTTTGATATGCAAATACAAACCTTTAGAAATTGGGTCCACCAAACATGGCGATTCCCACCATTGTCCTCTTTCCCTTGTCCCCTTATGTGCCTGGCAACATGGCCGCCCCCACATATCCCCATGTGTGCAGAACATCATGGCGCCCTGCCTTTGCATGTTAAAAGGCTAGAGTGGGAGGGCCAGTTTTTTTTGCAGGCTATGTGAATGATGTACCTGGTCAAACCAATCCCCTAAGCCCTATGCAAATCAGACACCATCTCCTGCAGCCTCTTCATATACCTGGCTGGTTTCCACTGCACTTGGGGTCTCCTCTGTTGGCTTTGGAGACCTCCTCCCTCTGTTTCAGTACAGGGGAGCTGCTTCTTTCTTTCTTATCCCTTCTTTCTTGCCTATTAAACTCTTCACTCCTTAAAACCACTCCATGTGTGTCCCTACTGTTTTATCTAATTCGGCATGGGGACCAAGAACCCTGGTGTTTCTCTACTCATGGGAGCCATATCATTTTGGTGCATTCACTGGGAATCTGAGGTACAGCCTTCGTTGGAGTGGTGAGTATGAAAGCAAGCTTAAAACCTGTTCTATCATTCAGAGGCGCTCTTAGCCTCTATATTAGAATAAATCAAATAAATCAATGGGCATCTGTCAGCCTAGTACATATGCTTAGCGTTGGTTGCCGTACTAAAGACACAGATATGAAGCTTTCTGGGGAGAACATGGAGAACCCCCCATTACCCACAGGTATTGATAATGTTGGCCATGTTTGAACTAGCTTCTTTTTACAGGAGACTTTGCCGTCATGCGAGGCTGGGAAAAGTTCTGAGGCAACTGAGAATTCCAGGCCAGGGCCTGGTGTGATTCAAATGCCTCTGGACCAAATGCAGCCTCCAACAGTCCATTCCAGTGTTGGTAGAGAATCCTCAACTGTCCTGTTGTAAAACTCTTCTTCCTTCTCTATCCGTGGCCTCTTACTCTTTCTCTGTGTGAAATGTGCAAGGATTTTTACAGTCTAGGAACAGCGTTTTCTCCTTTTCCCCTGAGGTGAGGTTACTTGCTGTGACTTCTCTGGTGAGCACGTGGTATTTCTAAGCCACCTAGTGGAAATAAAAATCCTCTTCATGAGACACATTGCTGGTTCTCTGCACTACACTGCACCTTTGGAACTTTTCTATTTTGCACTTTTCTGCTGCTACTTCTGTGGGTGGGAAAGCTCTGCTTTTAGCAGTTAAGAGTAAGATGTCTTTCATAGCCAAATTTTAGTCTTGCTATTGTCCCACTGGCAGGAAAATGGCTATTTGGTTTCTACATTCCTTTAAGGCACCTATTGTGTCTCCTATTAAGACTACTTAATTAGCAAGGGAATTGTAAGTCTGGAAGTTAACCAGAACCATTCTTCTATGGGTAAGTGCTTTAGTATGGACCATAATAGCATATAGAGTTCAATCTAGCATGCCCCCTCGTTAAAGGGGGCTTGCCCAATTATGTGGTTTTTCTTGAAATCCTTTTTTTTTTTTTTTTTTTAAGACACACAGGCGACAGAAATGTAGGAGGTCAAAGGGAAATAAAAGGCAGAGGACTAAGACCTCTTGGGCACAGCATGATTAAGGCCCAAAAGTATAGTTCCTCTGGTGTCATGGCTTGGAGGGTCATGCCTGCACTCATGGGTGGCACATTTAATGGGTGCCAGGGATTCAGGAGCCAAGGAGAGAAAATAGTTGGGGGGATGCCTCCTACTGCTTTCTCCTCTATCCTGGATCACATACCAAAAGGAAGGAAACTAAAAGGATGCTTTTCTTCTCACTTCTTTTTCTAGATGGGTAACAGATCATCTTCAACATGCACTCCTCTGGAGTGTATTTTGAAGCACTGGGACTTCTTTGACCTTAAAACTTTGAAGAAAAAGTGGCTTAATTTCTTTTGCACAAGGGCATGGCCTTTTTACTAGACCTTTGCAAGTGTTGCAAAATCAACGCAACTCTTTTAGCAACCATATTGGGCAGGCCAATATGTAAAATAATTCCCCAAAATTAAAAAAGTAACTTTCAGGGAAATAATCTGAGTGTCCCCCTTATTTGGGGCCCCTTCACGTTCCCTTCTTATTGCAGGACCTTAGCCAAGTAAAGGAATCTTAGGCCAATTTTCTGATAATACTGATAGGTATATAGAAGCTTTCCAAAGTTTAACACAGGGATTTGACCTCTCATGGAGGAATGTTATGCTGCTCCTAAGCCAAACCCTAACTGCAGCTAAAACAGGAAGCTCTGCAACAGGAGAAAATTTTGGAGATGAGCAATATGTCTCCTATAATAGGCCAAAAGGGAAAAGAGAAAATAGAGAAGGCAAAGAAATAGGGGAAACACCATTACAAATAGGAAAAGAGGCAATACCTCTTGACAACCCTAATGGAAACCCCTCTCCATGGTGTTTTTCCTTCTTTCATGGTTTAAAAAGTCTTCTATCTCTTTTATGTTCCTACCTGGAAAAGTTAATTTTTCAAACCTTAAAAATGTTTGGCTTAGAGTTGAGCTGGGGGAAGGGA
Source organism: Macaca mulatta (assembly GCF_049350105.2). Classification (NCBI taxonomy): domain Eukaryota; kingdom Metazoa; phylum Chordata; class Mammalia; order Primates; family Cercopithecidae; genus Macaca; species Macaca mulatta. The sequence continues at coordinate 55,713,633 of NC_133416.1, read as the reverse complement.
ACCCAGAAGACTAATATGTTCACAAAAGGGTAAAAATTTCTACCAGTCAGGCTTTTGTCTTCTCTCTCCCTGTGCAAAATGGCAAAACGGATAATAAGAATCATTGTTGGAGAGGTTCCAAGATGGCTGAATAGGAACAGCTCCAGTCTAGAGCTCCCAGTGTGAGTGACGCAGAAGATGGGTGATTCTGCATTTCCAACTGAGATACTAGGTTCATCTCACTGGGGCTTGTTGGGCAGTGGGCGCAGCCCATGGAGAGTAAGCTGAAGCAGAGTGGGGCATCGCCTCACCCGGGAAGTGCAAGGGAGTCAGGGAATTCCCTTTCGTAGCCTAGGGAAGCTGTGACAGACAATACCTGGAAAATCGGGACACTCCCACCCTAATACTGTGCTTTTGCAATGGTCTTAGCAAACGGCACACCAGGAGATTATATACCATGCCTGGCTCAGAGGGTCCCATGCCCACGCACCCTCACTCACTGCTAGCACAGCAGACTGAGATCGAACTGCAAGGCAGCAGCGAGGCTGGGGGAGGGGCGTCTGTCTTTGCTGAGGCTTGACTAGGTAAACAAAGTGGCCAGGAAGCTTGAATTGGCTGTAGCCCACTGCAGCTCAAGGAGGCCTGCCTGCCTCTGTAGACCCCATCTCTGGGGGCAGGGCATAGCTGAACAAAAGGCAGCAGAAACTTCTGCAGACTTAAACGTCTCTGTCTGACAGCTTTGAAGAGAATAGTGGTTCTCCCAGCATGGAGTTTGAGATCTGAGAACAGACAGACTGCCTCCTCAAGTGGGTCCCTGACACCCCAGTAGCCTAACTAGGAGGCACCTCACAGTAGGGGCCGACTGACACCTCATACGGCTGGGTGTCCCTCTGAGACAAAGCTTCCAGAGGAAGGATCAGGCAGCAACATTTTTTTTTTTTTTTTTTGAGATGGAGTCTCGCTCTGTCACCCAGGCTGGAGTGCAGTGGCCGGATCTCAGTTCACTGCAAGCTCCGCCTCCCAGGTTTACGCCATTCTCCTGCCTCAGACTCCTGAGTAGCTGGGACTACAGGCACCTGCCACCTCGCCCAGCTAGATTTTTGTATTTTTCAGTAGAGACGGGGTTTCACCATATTAGCCAGGATGCTCTTGATCTCCTGACCTCGTGATCCGCCCGTCTCGGCCTCCAAAAGTGCTGGGATTACAGGCTTGAGCCACCGCACCCAGCCCAGGCAGCAACATTTACCGTTCTGCAATATTTGCTGTTTTGCAGCCTCTGTTGGTGATACCCAGGCAAACAGGGTCTGGAGGGGACCTCCAGCAAACTCTAACGGACCTGCAGCTGAGGGTCCTCACTGTTAGAAGGAAAACTAACAAACAGAAAGGACATCCACACCAAAATCCCATCTGTATGTCATCAACATCAAAGACCAAAGGTAGATAAAACCACAAAGATGGGGAGAAAACAGAGCAGAAAAGCTGAAAATTCTAAAAATCAGAGTGCCTCTTCTCCTCCAAAGGAATGCAGCTCCTTGCCAGCAATGGAACAAAGCTGGACAGAGAATGACTTTGACGAGCTAAGAGAAGAAGGCTTCAGACCATCAGTAATAACAAACTTCTCTGAGCTAAAGGAGGATGTTCGAACCCATCGCAAAGAAGCTAAAAACCTTGAAAAAAGATTAGACGAATGGCTAACTAGAATAAACAGCATAGAGAAGACGTTAAATGACCTGATGGAGCTGAAAACCATGGCATGAGAACTGCATGAAACATGCACAAGCTTCAATAGCCAATGTGATCAAGTGGAAGAAAGGGTATCAGTGCTTGAAGATCAAATGAATGAAATGAAGTGAGAAGGGAAGTTTAGAGAAAAAAGACTAAAAAGAAAGGAACAAAGCCTCCAAGAAATATGGGACTATGTGAAAAGACCAAATCTACGTCTGATTCGTGTACCTGAAAGTGATAGGGAGAATAGAACCAAGTTAGAAAACACTCTTCAGGGTATTATCCAGGAGAACTTCCCCCATCTAGCAAGGCAGGCCAACATTCAAATTCAGGAAATACAGAGAATGCCACAAAGATACTTCTCAAGAAGAGCAATTCCAAGACACATAATTGTCAGATTCACCAAAGTTGAAATGAAGGAAAAAATGTTAAGGGTAGCCAGAGAGAAAAGTCGAGTTACCCACAAAAGGAAACTAATCAGACTAACAGCAGATCTCTCAGCAGAAACTCCACAAGCCAGAAGAGAGTGGGGGCCAATATTCAACATTCTTAAAGAAAAGAATTTTCAACCCAGAATTTCATATCCAACCAAACTAAGCTTCATAAGTGAAGAACAAATAAAATCCTTTGCAGACAGGCAAATGCTGGGAGATTTTGTCACCACCAGGCCTGCCTTACAAGAGCTCCTGAAGGAAGCACTAAACATGGAAAGGAACAACTGGTACCAGCCACTGCAAAAACATGCCAAATTGTAAAGACCACTGATGCTAGGAAGAAACTGCATCAACTAATGAGCAAACTAACCAGCTAACATAATAATGACAGGATTAAATTCACACATAACAATATTAACCTTAAATGTAAATGGACTAAATGCTCCAATTAAGAGACACAGACTGGCAAATTGGACAAAGAGTCAAGACCCATCAGTGTGTTGTATTCAGGAGACCCATCTCACATGCAGAGACACACAAGCTCAAAATAAAGGGATGGAGGAATATCTACCAAACAAATGGAAAACAAAAAAAAGTAGGGGTTGCAATCCTAGTCTCTGATAAAACAGACTTTAAACCATCAAAGATCAAAAGAGACAAAGAAGGCCATAACATAATGGTAAAGGGAGCAATTCAACAAGAAGAGCTAACTATCCTAAATATATATGCACCCAATACAGGAGCACCCAGATTCATAAAGCAAGTCCTTAGAGACCTACAAAGAGATTTAGACTCCCACACAATAATAATGGGAGACTTTAACACCCCACTGTCAACATTAGACAGATCGAGACAGAAAGTTAACAAGGATATCCAGGAATTGAACTCAGCTCTGCACCAAGTGGACCTAATAGACATCTACAGAACTCTCCATCCCAAATCAACAGAATATACATTCTTCTCAGTACCACATCACACTTTTTCCAAAATTGACCACATAGTTGGAAGTAAAGCACTCCTCAGCAAATTTAAAAGAACAGAAATTATAACAAACTCTCAGACCACAGTGCAATCAAACTAGAACTCAGGATTAAGAAACTCACTCAAAACAGCTCAACTACATGGAAACTGAACAACCTACTCCTGAATGACTACTGGGTACATAACGAAAAGAAGGCAGAAATAAATATGTTCTTTGAAACCAATGAGAACAAAGATACAACATACCAGAATCTCTGGGACACATTTAAAGCAGTGTGTAGAGGAAAATTTATAGCACTAAATGCCCACAAGAGAAAGCAGGAAAGATCTAAAATTGACACCCTAACATCACAATTAAAAGAAATAGAGAAGCAAGAGCAAACACATTCAAAAGCTAGCAGAAGGCAAGAAATAACTAAGATCAGAGCAGAACTGAAGGAGATAGAGACACAAAATATCCTTCAAAAATCAATGAATCCAGTAGCTGGCTTTTTGAAAAGATCAACAAAATTGATAGACTACTAGCAAGACTAATAATGAAGAAAAGAGAGAAGAATCAAATAGATGCAATAAAAAATGATAAAGGGGATATCACCACCGACCCCACAGAAATACAAACTACCACCAGAGAATACTATAAACCCGTCTATGCAAATAAACTAGAAAATCTAGAAGAAATGAATAAATTCCTGGACACATACACCCTCCCAAGACTAAACCAGGAGGAAGTTGAATCCCTGAATAGAACAATAACAGGCTCTGAAATTGAGGCTATAATAAATAGCCTACCAACCAAAAAAAGTCCAGGACCAGACGGATGCACAGCCCAATTCTACCAGAGGTACAAAGAGAAGCTGGTACCATTCCTTCTGAAACTATTCCAATCAATAGAAAAAGAGGGAATCCTCCCTAACTCATTTCACGAGGCCAACATCATCCTGATACCAATGCCTGGCAGAGACACAACAACAAAAAAAAGAGAATTTTAGACCAATATCCCTGATGAACATCGATGCAAAAATACTGGCAAACCGAATCCAGCAGCACATCAAAAAGCTTAACCACCATGATCAAGCTGGCTTCATCCCTGGGATGCAAGGCTAGTTCAACATACTCAAATCAATAAATGTAATCCATCATATAAACAGAACCAAAGACGAAAACCACATGATTATCTCAATAGATGCAGAAAAGGCCTTTGACAAAATTCAACAGCCCTTCACGCTAAAAACTCTCAATAGACTAGGTATTGATGGGATGTATCTCAAAACAATAAGAGCTATTTATGACAACCCACAGCCAAGATCATACTGAATGGGCAAAAACTGGAAGCATTCCCTTTGAAAACTGGCACAAGACAGGGATGCCCTCTCTCACCACTCCTATTCAACATAGTGTTGGAAGTTCTGGACAGGGCAATCAGGCAAGAGAAAGAAATAAAGGGTATGCAGATGACATGATTGTATGTTTAGAAAACCCCTTCATCTCAGCCCAGAATCTCCTTAAGCTGATAAGCAACTTCAGCAATGTCTCAGGATACAAAATCAATGTGCAAAAATCACAAGCATTCCTTTACACCAATAACAGACAAACAGAGAGCCAAATCATGAGTGAACTCCCATTCACAATTGCTACAAAGAGAATAAAATACCTAGGAATCCAACTTACAAGGGATGTGAAGGACCTCTTCAAGGAGAACTACAAACCACTGCTAAATGAAATAAAAGAGGACACAAACAAATGGAAGAACGTTCCATGCTCATGGATAGGAAGAATCAATATCATGAAAATGGCCTTACTGCCCAAGGTAATTTATAGATTCAATGCTATCCCCATCAAGCTACCAATGACTTTCTTCACAGAATTGGAAAAAACTACTTTAAAGTTCATATGGAACCAAAAAAGAGCCCACATTGCCAAGACAATCCTAAGCCAAAAGAACAAAGCTGGAGTCATCACACTACCTGACTTCAAACTATACTACAAGGCTACAGTAATGAAAACAGCATGGTACTGGTACCAAAACAGAGATATAGACCAATGGAACAGAACAGAGCCCTCAGAAATAATACCACACATCTACAGCCATCTGATCTTTGACAAACCTGACAAAAACAAGAAATGGGGAAAGGATTCCCTATTTAATAAATGGTGCTGGGAAAACTGGCTAACCATATGTAGAAAGCTGAAACTGGATCCCTTCCCTATACCTTATACAAAAATTCAAGATGGATTAAATTCAAGATGGATTAAAGACTAAATGTTAGACCTAACACCATAAAAACCCCAGAAGAAAACCTAGGGAATACCATTCAGCACGTAGGCATGGGCAAGGACTTCATGTCTAAAACACCAAAAGCAATGGCAACAAAAGCCAATATTGACAAATGAGATCTAATTAAACTAAAGAGCTTCGGCACAGCAAAAGAAACTACCATCAGAGTGAACAGGCAACCTACAGAATGGGAGAAAATTTTTACAATCTACCCATCTGACAAAGGGCTAATATCCAGAATCTACAAAGAACTTAAAGAAATAATACAAGAAAAAAAAATCAAACAACCCCATCAAAGCGTGGGTAAAGGATATGAACAGACACTTCTTAAAAGACGACATTTATGCAGCCAACAGACACATGAAAAAATGCTCATCATCACTGGCCATCAGAGAAATGCAAATCAAAACCACAATGAGATACCATCTCATACCAGTTAGAATGGTGATCTTTAATAAGTCAGGAAACAACAGGTGCTGGAGAGGATGTGGAGAAATAGGAACACTTTTACACTGTTGGTGGGACTGTAAACTAGTTCAACCATTGTGGAAGACAGTGTGGTGATTCCTCAAGGATCTAGAGCTAGAAATACCATTTGACCCAGCCATCCCATTACTGGGTATATACCCAAAGGATTATAAATCATGCTGCTATAAAGACACATGCACATGTATGTTTATTGTGGCACTATTCACAATAGCAAAGAGTTGGAACCAACCCAAATGTCCATCAATGACAGACTGGATTAAGAAAATGTGGCACATATACACCATGGAATACTATGCAACCATAAAAAAGGATGAGTTCATGTCCTTTATAGGGACATGGATGCAGCTGGAAACCATCATTCTGAGCAAACTATCGTAAGGACAGAAAACCAAACACTGCATGTTCTCACTCATAGGTGGGAAATGAACAATGAGATCACTTGGACTTGGGAAGGGGAACATCACACAACGGGGACTGTTGTGGGGTAGGGGGAGCCGGGAGGGATAGCATTAGGAGACATACCCAATATAATTGATGAGTTAATGGGTGTAGTACACCAACATGGCACATGTATACATATGCAACAAACCTGCACATTGTGCACATGTACCCTAGAACTTAAAAGTATAATTTAAAAAAATGAAAAAATAAAAAAACAGAAAAATAAATCCGGTCTACAATGGCAAAAAAAAAAAAAAAAAAAAAAAGAGAATCATTGTTTATATTCCTTGTAAATTTATAATTAATGAAAAAGAATTTGTGAGGTTGGTCTTAAGCTGTAGACAATCTGGTGTGCTTTGCATGTCTTTCTCAATGGTTCTGTCAAAAAGGGTATCTTAGGTTAGTATGCAGGCCCCGGACCCCATAAGCCTGCTGTTCAAACCAGCCCAGCAAAACGATCAGTAACAATCTTGGGTACAGGCCTCCATCTTGTTTCATGTCCTTGGGAACATAACCTGTAACCACATGGCAATACTTTTGAGGCAGAAATTATAGAAAGAAGAAAATAAAATTAAAAAGAAAAAGAAATAAGGTTTCCTATATTAGGCTGACTCACCCCCGAGACAGCAACAGGCACAGCCCAGACCCAGGAAATGTCTTGATAATACTATCTAATGTGCCCCGAAGACTCTCCCAGCACTCCCTCAACACAGAGAGAAGAATAACAAATTTTCCTTTCTCTTATGGTATGAGTTTATAGATTCCTGTTCACTGTAACTAGTAACTTCAATATATTCTGTTCTAGCTACGTGGTGTAGTGGAGGTCATGAGATGCCTGAGCAGGCCTGAGCTACAGTCCCCTGGGTGCCATAGTGAAGTTTATGAGATAAGCCCATGCAAGGCAGTAGACAACAACCATCTGGGTGGCATAGCAAGATGTCATGTGTAATTCTAGGTTATGCACCTGTCACAATTTGATTAACTGCCTTTGTTCTGCCTCTGTATCCTGGCTTTTGCACCACTATGCTTTGTACCACCATATGCTTGTTTCAAACTAGCCAATCCCCTTTTTGAAGTGTGTGTAAAAGCCAAGACATGTCTTTGTTCTTGGACCAGTTTTTGGATGTTAAGTCTGCTGGGTCTGAGTGCACTGAATAAAGATCCTCCTGTATTCACCCCGAGGTCTCTCTGGTTCTCCTGATTCCTGTAACACTTTGTTTTGGTCTCGGTTATTTTACAATGGTGGCTGTCTTCTTGTGTTAAGTCAGCTTTTGAGTAAGGGCTACAAAGTCAGATAAGCCAGTTTGTCAATCTAGGTGGTGCCAGCTGATGTATCAAGGGCAGGGTTTACAAAATATCTTAAGCACTGATCTTGAGAGTAGTTTAGGGAGGGTGAAATACTGTAGCCTCTAGCTGCATAACTCCTGAGCTATGGTTTCTAATCTTATGGCTGGCTTCTTGGTCTGACCCCAGGCAAGAGGGAAGTATATCTTAAGAAGAGGCTGTTATCTTCGTTTTAAACTATCAACTGTAAACCAGCCTCCTCCCAAAGTTGGTTTAGCCCACACCCAGGGATGGGCAAGCACAGCTTTGGGGCTGGAAACAAAATGGAGCTGTTTGGGTCAGGATCTCTTTCCCTGTCTCAGTCACAATTTTGCAATGACAGTTTCAAAAGCTGCCTATCACCCCTTTGAAAATACTTTGTACACTCGTGGTTAAGTCATACCCTAATTAAGGCTTGTTGGTTTCACCTGTGAGGTTACTTTTTGTAAACTGGTAAAGTGCAAAAGCTGAAAATCTTAACTGCTTTGTGTGGCTAAAGTCGAGTAACAAGAGATTTTTAAAGGATTTTCTTAAAGAGTGCTCAGCTTGGCCGGGCGTGGTGGCTCACGTCTGTAATCCCAGCACTTCGGGAGGCCGAGACAGGCGGATCACGAGGTCAGGAGATCGAGACCATCCTGGCTAACACAGTGAAACCTCGTGTCTACTAAAAATACAAAAAATTAGCTGGGTGTGGTGGCGGGCGCCTGTAGTCCCAGCTACTCTGGAGGCTGAGGCAGGAGAATGGCGTGAGCCCGGGAGGCAGAGTTGCAGTGAGCCGAGATCTGGCCACTGCACTCCAGCCTGGGTGACAGAGCAAGACACTGTCTCATTAAAAAAAAAAAAAAAAAAAAAAAAGAGTGCTCAGCTTAATTAAAAGTGGATGTTCAAATTATAGGTATATTTAAAAGGCCTTTATGTTTTTCTCCTCTTGGATCTTGCTTTTCTAGAAAAAGTCTCCTTTCTTTTTGGTTGAATGAATTATTTTTCTTCAGTTTTTGCCTTACCACTCTTAATGCATGCATGAGAGGTAACTTCTGGTAACATGGGACTCCTTGGGAAAAACAGGAGGCACCACAGACCCTGTTTTGGGAAAAAAACCTCTGTTTTCCTCATGAAACTCCCCAAATCAAAAGCAGATAGTTACCTCTCAAAATCAAAGACTCTGTTCTGTTATGTATCATGTTATCCACCATTTGGAGTTTTGGGGGTATCAAATTACTTCACATTATGAGAGAGCTTTGGTGTGTAATAAGTAGGTAAAAAATACACTGTCTATATACGTGTTGTGTGTAATGTCTATAGAAACAGCTCTAATTGGCTTAAGTAAAAATAAGCACTTAAATAAGATACTTTTCAGTTCACATGACTTTAAGAAATAAAAACAGTCTTAAGGATTATTGGTAAAATGCAAATGTCATCAAAATGCAAATAGGTGGTCTAAATCACACTACTTAGATACTAGGTTTACTAAACGTTCCAAGGTTGTGTACTGACGACTTTACAGATGGATAAGGCCTGGGATACATGGAGCTAGATGCTGAAAAGTCAGACTTTATCTGCACTTCTGTCTGGGTCCTAGGATCCACATCTGGTGCATAATTAAAATTGCTTACTAACCAAGTTTTTCACCAAAAATAAAAGTTGAAGGATAAAGTTATTGTAAACCATGGAGATAAATAAACTTCTTTGTCAGTCATGTTTTTAACTGTAACTATCCTGGAAATTTTGTCATTCATAGACAATTGTTGTCTTGCTTTGTTCCTTCTCAAAAGATGGTTTATAATCAAGGTATATTAAGAACTTTAACAAATGTTCTCAAATGCAGGTTTTTAACAGCTTTGAAGGTTGTAACATTGAAATAAGAAAAAAGTTATGGGACTCATAAAGAACTAACATGTTCAAAAATATAAAGCAAAACAAGAGTTAACTAAATGGATGGCACTCACAAAGTTAAAGCATCTTTTTTGACTTTTGCTTGAAATATTGCTAATCCTTGTTTTGTTTTTCAGAGTCAAGGAAACTTATTTGGAACTATTTATGGCCTTTAATAATTAAGTAAGGTATACTCCTGTGAACAAAATTTGGAGCATGTTTGTTTTTCTTTGCCTGGTTACTTTAGAATTTGAAAACTATCTGTGAGTACTCTTAACTTATGGCAATATAGTTGTTTGCATCAGTGCAATAAGAATCAATTTTTCTTTGTCAACAGGACACAGTTGGAAAAACTGGTTATTTTACCAAGGCTTTGACTGAAAGAGTGTGTTTCCCTTTAAGGAATCAAGCGTGACATGCAGAGCCAATAAAAGCCCCTTGGGGAGAACTGGTCTCATACCTTGTCTACACAGTCCCTGCACAGAGTTCCTAACCTGCGGTCAGTAAAGAATGTCACTTTCTAACAGGTCTGGGAGCTCTGAGTTTTTATCTTGGAACCTCAAGAGCAGAGGATCACCCAACTTACAGGTATTTAAGGATACAAACCCATGCCTGGGCTCAGTTTTAAAGGTCTTATCTGAAATGCCTTGTGGAATAGAGTTTCATCAAAGCCAATCCAAAAGGCCTATGTAAAAATAACCATTCTTGCTCCATTTTATGCAAATAATCAGGCCAAGTCTAAAACTAAAGTTTATTCTATGAACAGCACACACAGTCCTATCATAATTTGTTTTTATTTTTTATTTTTTATTTTTATTTTTATTTTACCAAAAATGAGAACTGGAGAGAAAAATTGTGCTCCAAAGCTTATCATACATTTGTCATTAAGTTCTAGTCTCATTAATTGTTTTTAAGCTTTTGGCCTGCATTTTAGACTAACCCTGCTTATTCCTGTGAATCAAATGGTGATCTCCTGCAGCTTGGAAGAAACAAAGGGATGGGTAATGTAAAAATCTAGATCAGTATGCTAGTTCTGGGCACTTATCCTGCAAATTCTGCTACCAGGTAATTAAAGTAAGTAGGGTGCCCATAACCTGGAGGTTTCCTTGTTTGAGAAAATAAAACCAAGGAGCTTCATAAACCCCCAAAGGGAAATTCTATATCTTGGTGAGTAAAATTTTAGATGGAAATTATCTACTTCACCACACTTGTGGGAATTGCTATACCCACTCTACTATTTGCCATAGGGTTACAGGTACTTAAAGATCAAATCAAAATTATTGACAAGCTCAGGGAAAATGCAGGCTTCAGTCCCGGGTGGCTACAATCCCTCTTTTAATGAATTCCAGTCTTTTATTATTTATTTATTTATTTATTTCACTCTTATTGCCCAGGCTGGAATGCAATGGTGTGATCTCGGGTCACTGCAACCTCCGCCTCCCAGGTTCAAGCGATTCTCCTGCCTCAGCCTCCCCAGTAACTGGAATTATACACCACGCCCAGGTAATTTTTGTATTTTTAGTAAAGATTGGATTTCATGATGTTGGCCAGGCTGGTCCCGAACTCCTGACCTCAGGTGATCCACCTGCCTCAGCCTCCCAAGGTGCTGGGATTACAGGCATGAGCCACTGCGCCCAGCTGAGCCACTGTGCCCATCCTCCAGTTTTCTTTATGGGATTGGTTAACCCCTTTATTGAGCACTCTCTTTCTTATATGTCTTGTATTAATATTTGGACCCTGTATACTCAATACTATAACTCAAATTGTTTCTTCTTGCCTAGAAGCAATCAAACTCCAAATGATGCTGCAAACTGAACCACGAATGGAAACAATGTTCTTCCGAGGACGGGTAAATCAACCCCAGGAGAAGCCCTGGCTGCTGTTCCCCATTCAACGCCCCTTATCAGCAGGAAGTAGCCAGAAAGAGACACTGCCCAAAACCCCCTAACAGCAGTTAAGGTGACTTCTTCACAGGGGGGAAGGTGGCAGAAGTTATTAAGAAATCATTTTAGGCAGATAGAGAGGAAAAGGGGTCCTTGGAAAGTTTTGATCTCTTTTAAAGCAGCTCCAGAAATGTTTCTTGTCTAGCAGGAAAGCCCCAGCTCTTAGAGCTGGGCGGGCAACCTTTGATATGCAAATGAAGGGTAGGCAACCTTTGATATGCAAATACAAGCCATTAGAAACTGGGTCCACCCAACATGGCAATTCCCACCATTGTCCTCTTGCACTTGCCCCCACATGCGCCTGGCAACATGGCCACCCCCACACATCCCCACGTGCATAGAACATCATGGGGCCTTGATTTGCATATTAAAAGGCTAGGGTGGGAGGACCAGTTTTTTCACAGGCTACACGAATGACATGCCTGGTCAAACCAATCCCCTAAGCCCTATGGAAATCAGACACTGCCTTCTCCAGCCTCTTCATATACCTTGCTCGTTTCTGTGGCACTTGGGGTCTCCTCTCTTGCCTTTGGAACCCCCTTCCTTCTGTCTTTGTACAGGGGAGCTTCTTCTTTCTCTCTTTTCCCTTCTTTCTTGCCTATTAAACTCTCCGCTCCTTAAAACCACTCCACGTGTGTCCGTGTCCTTTTATCTAACTCAGCATGAGGACCAAGAATCCTGGTGTTCCTCCACTCATTGGCACCATGTCAACAGTATTCCATAAGTTCTTCCCATAACTCCTTTTCTGTTTGTCTGCTGAATTCCTCTTCCTTTTCCATTCACATGTATTCTGCAAATGGATTGTCATGTTCGTGTTAATAGTCACATCAGCATTCTTTCAGGGTTGGGTTTTGTTTTTTTTTTCGCTCCTGTTGCCCAGGCTGGAGTGCAATGGCACAATCTCAGCCTCACAGTAACCTCTGCCTCCTGGGTTCAAGTGATTCTCCTGCCTCAGCCTCCCCAGTAGCTGGGATTACAGGCATGTGCCACCACACCTGGCTAATTTTGTATTTTTAGTAGAGATGGGGTTTCTCCACATTGGTCAGGCTGGTCTTGAACTCCTGAACTCAGGTGATCCGCCCGCCTCAGCCTCCCAAAGTGCCGGGATTATAGGTGTGAGCCACTGCACCTGGCCGGTTGTTTTTAACCTAGTGCTCCACTGCAGGGATGGCAGCTGGGCATCCCATCAGCTTCTTCGGATCCACAGGACACCCACCCTCTGCCCAGGTTGATGTGTGCTTCCCGTGTGCCTCCCTTCTCCAGTGGGTGGCAAGTAATTTATAAAGATACAAAGTATAGAGTTCTAAGATTTCCTAGTTCTGAAGCTTGGAATTTCCTCCTTCCCTCCCTCTCTTCCTCTCTTCCTTCTGTTGGGGCTCCAAAAATGATACCCCAAGTGTGGTGCTTTGATATACTGTGTACTTTGAACTAAACTGCCTCAAGACCAAGCTCTCTCTGACCTTCCCCCACCCACTGTCTCTCCCTTCTCTTTCTCTCCTAAAGCACCAGGAGAGGCTTTCTTTGAAGTTTCCCTTGTCTGACTAAGGGAAGTTCCTCCAGAAGAAATGTGATTGTCATGAGCCCCCTCCCTGGAATCTCAGAGAAGATTAACTCACATCTCAATAGAGACAAAAGGTCTCCACACCTGGGATACCTTGCCCAGACAGACTTTTCACTTAATTCTTCTGCAGGTTGATGCCTGATAGACTTTATCTGTGTTAAAAACCTTTGTTCAAGTGTAGTTACTGCCCCAGCTTGTTGTCACCACCCTCCAGGAGTCTTCAAGCCTCTATTTCTTTCTGTAGCTCAAAATGCTATTTAAGTTTCAACCATATGACTCTTCTTTGTTTATATTTTGTGCGGTTACTGTGCATATGCATGTAATAAATTTGTATGCCTTTTCTCCTGTTAATCTGTCTACTGTCAAGTTTATTCCAGAGGCTCAAATTATCGGACCTTCAGGGGTGAGGGAAAATTTCCTTTGTCCCTACACTTACTTCTTTCCTTCTCCTTTTATGTTTTAAATCATATTTATGTTTATAAAAATATGATGATAGAAAATGATATGAAGAAGAAAAAATTTATTATCTCATCCAAAATTAACCTTTTAGTTAGTGCAATTCAAATAAAATCTGAATGGATAAAAAATTTTAGGCTGGGCGCGGTGGCTCACGCCTGTAATCCCAGCACTTTGGGAGGCTGAGGCGGGCAGATCACGAGGTCAGGAGACCAAGACCATCCTGGCTAACGCAGTGAAACCCCGTCTCTACTAAAAACACAAAAAAATTAGCCGGCCGTGGTGGCAGCACCTGTAGTCCCAGCTACTCGGGAGGCTGAGGCAGGAGAATGGCGTGAACCCGGGAAGCAGAGCTTGCAGTGAGCCAAGATCGCGCCACTGCCCTCCAGCCTGGGCGACAGAACAAGACTCTGTCTCAAAAAAAAAAAAAAAAAAAAAAAAATTTAAAAAATAAAAAATTGTGGTAAAAACTTTTTATTATGGAGTTAATCAGTTCACTGGCTCTTACCCAGCTTTGACCATATTGGAGCTGAAAAACATGAGCAGTCATGTATCTAAAACATGGTAAAATTCTATTACTGAAAGGTAGAAGGGAGAGCAATTACCAGTCTTTCCTTGGATGAGGATTGAATGATGGTTGAGTGAACAAGTCTCTAGGAAGTAACAAAGCAATCATATAAAAGGAACTGGGGACTTTCACTCTGGATGAAAGAGCCTGGCACCTCCCTTCCCTCTTGCTCTCTTGTTTCCTCTCTTGCCACGTGACCTCTACATGTGCTGGCTCCCCTTCACCTTTCACCATAAGTGGAAGCAGCCTAAGGCCCTCATGAGATGTAGATATCCAATCTTGTACAGTCTGCAGAATGGTGAGCCAAATAAAGCTCTTTTCTTTACCCAGTCTTAGTCTTCTTTATAGCAACACTAAATGGACTAAGACAGACATGGATTGAGATAGTAATATGACATTTCTTTTAGCCTATTAGAATGAATTGCAGTAATAGCTACTTTGATGTTGAGCTTTCTGTACATTCCTAAGGTAAACCCTACATAATTCTGGTGTGTTATTTTCTTTTTTTTTTTTTTTTTTTTTTTTGAGACGGAGTCTTGCTCTGTCGCCCAGGCTGGAGTGCAGTGGCGTGATCTTGGCTCACTGCAAGCTCCGCCTCCCGGGTTCACGCCATTCTCCTGCCTCAGCCTCCCGAGTAGCTGGGACTACAGGCGCCCACAACCGCGCCCGGCTAATTTTTTGTATTTTTAGTAGAGACGGGGTTTCACTGTGGTCTCGATCTCCTGACCTTGTGATCCGCCCGCCTCGGCCTCCCAAAGCGCTGGGATTACAGGCGTGAGCCACCGCGCCCGGCCCTGGTGTGTTATTTTCTTAATATAATGTACTAGTTAGCTAATATTTATTTAGAATTATTTTGCCTATATTCATAAATAAAATAGACTTGTAATTTTCTTTTTCTGTATTTCACTCACCAGGTTTTGGAATTAAGATGACTGCAACTTCATAATTATCACTGGGCTTAAGATAAAAATAATCTTTTTTTTTTGATTCGCTGTGTTTGGGGATGTTTTCTATAACAGCTTAGGCTTTACCTTCCTAAAACAGATTTCTTAACCATCCAGGATTGCCTCCAACATCCCACCAGCAAGAATAAAATTGCAATAAACGTTTTAATACATGTTTCCTTAAAAGTTATGTAACAACTTTTTTTTTTTTTTTAGCTATATAACAATTTTACCAAGGTAAATAATTTCTGGGTCATACTCTATGTGTATATATATTGATTAAGTACTTTCGCATTGCAATAGTTGTATGAGTTTTCACTGTAATACTTGGGTTTCTCTATCACTAAGTACCAACTAACCAATATTTGATAGTCTATCAGATGTGAAGTGACATCTCTTTGATATTTTGATTTACATTTATTTAATTTCCAATGAGTTTGAGCATCTCTTCCTATGTTCTTTAGTTATGTGAGTTTCCTCTTCTGTAAATACTGCTTCTGATCCTTTGCCTTTTTTTCTGTTAGATTTTTCTCCCTTGTTGTTTGGAGTTCCTTGTATATTTTAGATTTACTTTCTTGTCAGATGTGTTGATACAGGCATGCAATATGAAATAAGCACATCCTGGAAAATGGGGTATCTATCCCCTCAAACAATTATCCTTTGAGTTATAAACAATCTAATTACACTCTTTAAGTTATCTTAAAATTTACGATTAAGTTATTGTTGACTATAGTCCCCCTGTTGTAATATCAAATAGTAGGTCTTATTCATTTTTTCTTTTTGGAGTTAACCCATTAATCATCCCCACCTCCCCACTTGGCCCCCTACTACCCTTCGCAGCCTCTGGTAGCCATCCTTCTACTCTCTATGTTCATTAGTTCAATTGTTTTGATTTTTAGATCCTTCAAATAAATGAGAACATGCAATGTTTGTTTTTCTGTGCCTGGCTTATTTCACATTACATAATGATCTCCAGTTCTATCTATGCTGTTGAAAATGTCTGGATCTCAGTTTTTTTAATGACTGAATAGACTCCATTGTGTATATGTGGTACAACAGTCTTGATTACCATAACTATGTAGTAATTCTTAGAACTGGATAATGTGAATCTTCCAATTTTGTTTTTTTTTTCCCAGAATTGTTTGGGCTACCCTAGTACCTTTGCCTTTACATACTCACCAGTTTCCTCAGCGTAAGGTTTTGAATCTGTTTTCCTGGCTACAGTGGGATTGCATCAGTACCCTCAGAGTAGGGGCTTTGATGAATTTCCTGCTTCTGGTTTAGCCTTTTGTTCTATAGGGGAGATAAGAGAACCGGGTCTGGGAGGATTTAACAGTGGCTGCTGTTCTCCTACCCCAGCTAGAACTATGGGGAGAGATTTTCTTGAGAGCCTCATGGGGCTCCTGGAGGAAAAGACTGGAAAAAATTTGGGAACCTCTCTACGATTGTGACCGTCAGGAACTTTAAAGTCTCACACTACCATGTACTCAGTCACCACCAATTTGTCAATATTTCCAGTTTTATCTTCTTACTTCTTTACATAACACCCAGCAGCTTCTGTCCTAGGTAAGCAAATGCTCAGGTTCTGTGTCTCCTTGCAGGAACCTGCCTCTCCAGATTGATTTCTGTATGGCCATCTGCCCTGTGACCTCAGTCCTCTTATGGTCCAAGAAAAGTTGCTGATTTTCAGTTTGTTCAGCTTTTTTTTTTTTGAGACAGAGTCTCGCTCTGTCACCTAGCCTGGAGTTCAGGGGCACGATCTCGGCTCACTACAACTTCTGTCTCCTGGCCTCAAGGGATTCTCCTGCTTCAGCCTCCTGAGTAGCTTGGATCACAGGTACCTGCCACCATGCCTGGCTAATTTTTGTATTTTTAGTAGGGACAGGGTTTTACCATGTTGGCCACACTGGTCTTGAACTTTTGACCTCACGTGATCTGCCTGCCTCGGCCTCCCAATTTGCTGGGATTATAGGTGTGAGCCACTGTGCCCGGCCTAGCCCTCTGCATTTTTGAGTGGAAACTGGAAGTCTGAGTTTTAAAATAATAAAATCAGAGCTCTTGGTTCCAGGATGCCTTTTGTTGTGCTGTATTTGAATCTCTGTAATTCCTCTACATATATATGTATTTCGAGCTGGCTGCAGTGGCTCATGCCTGTAATCCCAGCACTTTGGGAAGCCTAGGCAGGTGGATCGCCTGAGGTCAGGAGTTCGAGACCAGCCTGGCCAAAATAGTTAAACCTCTTCTCTACTAACAATACAAAAAATTAGCTGGGCGTGGTGGCGGGTGCCTGTAATCCCAGCTACTCAGGAGGCTGTGGCAGGAGAATCACTTGAACCCAGGAGGTGGAGGTTGCAGTGAGCCAAGATCATGCCATTGCACTCCAGCCTGGGCAACAAGAGTGAAACTTCATCTCTCTCTCTCTCTCTCTCTCCCTCTCTCTCTCTCTCTCTCTCTCTCTCTCTCTATATATATATATATATATATATATATATGTATTTTTTTCCATGGTAGTTGTTTTGGTCCATGTGTATCTCCTTCAACATTTTTTAATGGGGTTGTTCTGATTATTCCTCTTGATGGTTCTCTCTCATTGCCTTTTCGTACTATGGTTTCAGTTTGCTCATTGTGGCAAAATACTGGCTATTTCAGTTCTTTAAGTGGTAACAGTCTCATGAGAGAAGAGAATCTCCACCCCGGAATTTCCGCCTGTAGTGTAGCAGCAGACAGGTTGCCAGTCCCACTTCCAGGCACGCACCTCTGCACTCCAATCTTATGCTTTCCCATCCTCAAGATAGGGAAAACTTCCTCTGTTTTAGTTCTTCCTTAGATGCTTGGGAGTCAGCTAGAGAGGTGCATTTACATGGGGCAATACCAACCTTTCACCTGTATGTCCATCACCCAAGTGCTAATGTTCCTGCAACATCCACGTTCAGCCTCTGGAGAGAAAGGCTTGCACATGCTGTGGCTGTGGCTGCTGCTGCTGCTGCTGCAGACAGGACTCCTATGGGACCTGGGGCTTTACCACTCCCACTTCCCGATTGCTCCAGCTGCCGCTTAGCTCAGGAAAGCCTTGGACCTGGGATAAGAGAGTATGGCGGGACAGGTTCATGTTAGATATAGATAATACTAGATATATTAATGGTCAGTCATGCTGCATCTTCAGTTGATTTAGCATATCATTAGCCTAATCCATTAAATACTAATTATATTATTTAATAGAAAAACCTATTATTTTCACTTCCAAGTTTTATGAGATTTCATTCAAGTCCTTGAGTACTTACGATTTATTCTCCCTCCAGATAAAATTTCCTCAAACCCAGATATCTGCTATATCCCCCTTTCTCAAAACCCCCAGTAAGTGCTTTGGTTATGGGCTTAGGGCAAAATAACCCTAGCTCATTTAGACTTCATTGCAGTCTGAATGACCAACCTACCATTTCTCCCCTTGGCTCATGACAAACCCTCCCTGCCAACCCTCTAGGCCTCCTTGCTGACCCCACACTTGCTATTCAGCTCCCACTAAACTGCAGACTTCCTGAGGGTGAGAGGAGTTTTTGTACTAATGATGACACTTAGACAGGACTCCACTGAGAAGACTACACGGACCCAAAATGACATCACTTACAAATCTATGATTTGCAGGAAAAATGATACAAATATCGAAACAGCATTAAAGTAAGGATATGCATCACAGCCAAAAGCTGCCTCCCAGCAAGGAGACCTGGAGAGAGCCCAGGAGGGAGCTCCAATATTCTTCCCCCTACAGGGTCATACTAGCATGCGCTCACTCTCTTGATTAGAAACCACCAATGTGTATGTGAAACACATCAGAACCAGGAGCTCAGACATATCTGGGTATGTATGACATGTCCTTCCCTTGATCCAGTCTAGTGAACTAGCAGCTGCCCCATGAACTGTCCTTGCAAAGGCAGCAGACAACTGAAGATCCAGGGTAAGCCCAAATATTCCCTTAGGAGCTGGCAAACATTCTTCAAGGACAGGAACACTGCACCTTGATCTAAAACTCTCAAGAGCCATTTCAACAAGGGCTCAAAGGGAAGCTGCTTTTAACACTACAAAATGTCTCAATTATTTCACTTAACAACCCCTTACTTTCATGTTTCTTTTTGCCCTCCTTCCATTGTCAGTCAGCTTGTCCCACTTGAAATGTCCTTTTTTTTTTTTGAGACGGAGTCTTGCTCTGTTACCAGGCTGGCATGCAGTGGCACAATCTCGGCTCACTGCAACCGCTGCCTCCAGGTTCAGGTGATTCTCCTGCCTCAGCCTCCTTAGTAGCTGGGACTACAGGCGCGCACCACCATGTCTGGCTATTTTTTTTTTTTGGTATTTTTAGTAGAGACAGGGTTTCACCATGTTGGCCAGGTTGGTCTCCATCTCTTGACCTCGTGATCTGCTCCCCTCAGCCTCCCAAAATGCTGGTATTACAGGCGTGAGCCACCGTGCCTGGCCAATAACAACTCTTTATTAGCAAAGAACATAGAATAAACATCTTTACAACCAAAAAGTAATTTTTGCCATAAAAGGGTGGCATATATATATAATGGCTGAGGAATAAGCAAAACTTGTCACGTAAGGCCAGTAAGAAAATTCCAACAATTAACGAGAACATAATTTTCAATGGCCCATTAATTACAGAAAAATTAAACAACTACATCAAAATTAAAATTGTATTTCTAACCTACGTAATAGAAATACATTTCAACTTACCTAAATATCTTTTTTATTTTTATTTTTTTTAGGACGCAGTCTCTGGAGTCTCGCTCTGTCGCCCAGGCTGGAGTACAGTGGAGCAATCTCGGCTCACTGCAAGCTCCGCCTGCCGGGTTCAAGCCATTCTCCTGCCTCAGTCTCCTGAGTAGCTGGGACTACAGGCGCCCACCACCACGCCCGGCGAATTTTTTGTATTTTTAGTAGAGACAGGGTTTCACCGTGTTAGCCAGGATGGTCTCGATCTAGTGACCTGGTGATCCGCCCCTCTCGGCCTCCCAAAGTGCTGGGATTACAGGAGTGAGCCACCGCGCCCGGCCCTAAATATCTTTTTAGTAGTAATTAGTCTCATAGGTATGGTCCAGTGTCACGTTGTGGTTGCCTAGGTTCCTATGGTTGGAGCGCCGTCTCCTGGACAGAGAGGGTGAAGCTCAGCCAAAGGAGATCTTTGAGCTTCCTTTTATATTTGCTAAGGTCGAATGCAGCAACCGTGGAACTGAATTTTAGGGGACCTGCCACCGGATTGAAATTTCCTGTCAGTTCATTTTACTAGCTCCTGAGGTTTCAGTTTTATAATTTTCAGATCTCACTGGGAAGTTTTATTATCAGCAAGTGATTTCAAAGCATGGGCTACTTCAAACTAAGGGCAAGTAGGCAACCACATGGCGTCAATGATTCATTTTTATCCTCTTTATCAGAACCACCCCTTTTCTATCTAAATAATGCCTACTTATAGTTTTAGCTAAAAATGAGTTGGGGAGACAGATTTCTAATCCCACATATGATGCCGGCTGGCGGAACTAATGGCAGCAGTTAGGCAGAGTGTAATGGCTAAATCCAAAACACTTAATTTAATTTTTTTTTTTTTTTTTTTTTTTTTTTTTTTTTTTTTGAGACGGAGTCTCGCTGTGTCGCCCAGGCTGGAGTGCAGTGGCCGGATCTCAGCTCACTGCAAGCTCTGCCTCCCAGGTTTTTACGCCATTCTCCTGCCTCAGCCTCCTGAGTAGCCAGGACTACAGGTGCCCGCCACCTCGCCCGGCTAGTTTTTTGTATTTTTTTAGTAGAGACGGGGTTTCACCGTGTTAGCCAGGATGGTCTCGAACTCCTGACCTCGTGATCCGCCCGTCTCGGCCTCCCAAAGTGCTGGGATTACAGGCTTGAGCCACCGCGCCCGGCCAATTTAATTTTTTTTTAATTGCAAAGTCCAGAAACACTTCTGGTCCCTGACAGGACCCCAAATAATGATGCTTACTGACCTATGGTTATTTCGGGAAAAGGATACAACACAGCAGTAACTTCAAGTAAGGATAAATGTCACAGCCAAAGGCTGTCTCACACAAGGTGTCCAGAGAGACCTGGCATGGGTTCGAGTTGTCCTCTCTCTGTTAGGCCATGCCAGGACCTGCTTCACCCTCAGAGCAGGAATCAGCGATGGGTAATGAGCTCAGCTAACTGTAAGAGCAAGGCCTTCTCCATCTTATCCCCACAATATCTGGTGAATTCTATTATACAAGACAGGGTTAGTCAGCTGCCTTAGCACCTCGATGGTTTTTGTGTGTGACCAGGCTATAGTTTTCTTTTTTCTTTTTTTTTTTTTTTTGAGACTGAGTCTGGCTCTGTCGCCCAGGCTGGAGTGCAGTGGCCGGTTCTCAGCTCACTGCAAGCTCCACCTCCCGGGTTCATGCCATTCTCCTGGCTCAGCCTCCCGAGTAGCTGGGACCACAGGCGCCCGCCACTTCGCCCGGCTAGTTTTTTGTATTTTTTTTTTTTTAGTAGAGACGGGGTTTCACCATGTTAGCCAGGATGGTCTCGATCTCCTGACCTCGTGATCCTCCCGTCTCGGCCTCCCAAAGTGCTGGGATTACAGGCTTGAGCCACCGCGCCCGGCCAAGGCTATAGTTTTCAAGGGACTTGCAGTCTTTGCAGGACTGCATCGTAACACTTTTAAAATTCAAAATCTATAGCTTGATGATTGTGGAAGTCAAGCAACAAAATGATAAAATTTGAACTCTGAAAATCTGTAAAGACAACAGGTAGTTCATCATTTTTGTCTCCTGTCCAAAGACACAGATGGCTCAGGGAGTAAAGGTAATGGCAATACAACCTTGCATTTTCTTTTTTCTTTTTTTGTTTTTGAGATGCAGTTTTGCTCTTGTCACCCAGGCTGGAGTGCAATGGTGTGATCTCAGCTTACTGCAACCTGCACTTCCCGGGTTCAAGTGATTCTCGTGCTTCAACCTCCCAAGTAGCTGGGATTACAGGTGCCTGCCACCACACCTGGCTAGTTTTTTGTATTTTTAGTAAAGACGGGGTTTCACCACGTTGGCCAAGTTGGTCTCGAACTTCTGATCTAAGGTGATCTACCCTCCTTGGCCTCCCAAAGTGCTGGGATTACAGGTGTGAGCCACCGTGCTTGGTCTAACTTGCATTTTCTTATCAGTGGTGTATTGTAATTTTTTAGCCCACAGACTCAGGTATGCAAAATGTACTTTTATTTTAAACAACTGCTGCAGGTTGAGTATCCCTCATCCAAAATGCTTGGGAGCAGAAATGTTTTGGATTTCACAGTTTTTCAGATTTTGGAATATTTTCATCATACTTGCCAGTTGAGCATCCCTAATCTTAAATTCCGAAATTCAGATGCTCCAACGAGCATTTCCTTGGAGCTTCATGCTGGTGCTCAAAAAGTGTTGAATTTTGGAGAATTTTGGATTAGGAATCCTCAACCTGTATTAATTTATTTTTCAAGCTTCTGTTTATGTCTGAAGCAAAAATTTAATTCAGTCATGTTAAGTATGAACTCAGTGAAAAATTCTGTGATTTCTCAGTCATTTAAGTTTCATAACTATACATTAAGATTTCCCCCTTCTTGTCTCTTACTGGGGGTTGATGTTATGATGACCCTAGAGTAACTGTGGTGTTGGTGACCAAAGGCATCTACTCACTGGTGGCCTGCCTTGGTTCTATGCTGATTTCCTGCTCCACATGTGACTCCTCCCCTCTGGTCCTCAGGTGTGGCCCTCTGTCTCCTGGTAATCTAGCATGGCGTAGATGATCCTCATCCAATTGCTGGCAAGACTGTCCACGGCATATTTGCTAAGTCAATTTCCTTTTGTTCTGGTCATAAGACCCTTTGTGGGTGTAGTATACTATTAGAGACATACTGTGGCTACAAGATTAGCAATAACCATAAGGCCCTCTCAAACTCACACAGGGCCTACACTAAGTGTCACTTAGCAGTATGTTGCAAGGTGGCTTGGGGATTTCCAACTCTGGCCACAGTATTACCAGGACAAGTTGCATCAGTGATATATAGTATAGGTCCTGTGAGATGTTTGAGTGGGCCTTAGTTGTCATTAATCTTACAGCTGCAATATGTCTCTTACAGTATACTACAGTGGGCTGCTAACTCTCCCACTGTAAGCTGACATTCTTTTTTTTCTGAGACGGAATCTCCCTCTGTTGCCTAGGCTGGAGTGCAGTGGTGCAATCTTGGCTCACTGCAACCTCTGCCTCCTGGGTTCAAGTGATTCTTCCGCCTCAGCCTCCTGAGTTGCTGGGACTATAGATGCGCGTCACCATGCCCGGCTAATTTTTGTATTCTTAGTAGAGACGGGGTTTCACCATACTTGCCAGGCTGATTTTGAACTCCTGACCTTGTGATCTGCCCTCCTTGGCCTCCCAAAGTGCTGGGATTACAGGTGTGAACCACCGCGCCTGGCCTGTAAGCTGACATTCTTGCCCTACTAGTAGAGTCACTGCCTTCCCCTGTCATTCATTCTAAGGCTAAGGGGAACTCAGGAAAGGATCTCTTACCTCGTGTACCTGTACAATTCATTCTTCCATTTCTTGTTCATAGTGATTGCACCATAGTTTTTAGGGAAGTTCTCAAGAGACTTGCCATTTTTCTGGGTCCCAACTAACCTTATGATGATAAGAAAGACAGAAGACATGTTTTGGGGTATGAAAACATGATGCTTACCATTTAGCTCATTTAGCTATGCTCATTTTTTCTGCCCAAGTCCACTTCTCATTTCTCTTTTCATGTATTCTTTAGGGACCAATCTGAGTGGGAACAGAGGTCAGGCCAAGGCTTAAGAATGGTGGCAGCAGGAGAACTCCCACTATTGCTAGTCATGCTGATTTAGCCTTTCCACCATTTTCCTTTCCAAAGTATCCTTTGATGGATACTTTCTGTGTAAAGGGAAAGGATACTTAATTTAAACTATTGATTATTCCACCACTTGAGCTCTAGGGCTAACCTAATAAATCAGAGTTAAGTAGAGAAGCCTGACCCTTCTGAAATGTCTACTGAATTCTATTCCCAAACCACTTGTATCACATGTAGTATGGTATCACTGGATCAGAAGGCAGTCAGTGAGTGCCTGCCTTATTTCCTCTCCCTTCTGACACTTATCCCCACCCCAAACACTTATAATCCTTTTCAAATGAGACTCAGTGTTTTTGTGGGGTCATTCCTGTGGGTCTGAGATGTAAATGCAGATACCTAGGCACAGTGACGGTCTGAGGGGTCACCTGAAGGCATGAAGCCTCTTGTCATTCAATATCCTCATTCTTAAATAGAAAGAATAAATGTCTTTTCAATATTTCATGAAATACACCAATACGTCCTTTCCCCCAGCTTTTATGAGGTATAATTGACCAATAAAAATTGTATATATTTAAGACATGCAAACTGATGTTTTTATATATGTATACATTGTGAAATAATCACTATAATGGAGCTAATTAACATATCCATCACTTCACAGAGTTGCCATTTTCTTTATCTTATTTGTGGTGAAGATACCTAAGATTTGGCCTCTTAACAAATTTCAAGTATACAACACAATATTGTTTTTTTTTAAATTAATTAATTAATTTATTTATTTTTGAGACAGAGTTTCACTTTTGTTGCCCAAGCTAGAGTGCAATGGCGCCATCTCAGCTCACTGTAACCTCCACCTACCAGCTTCAAGCGATTCTTCTGCCTCAGCTTCCCTAGTAGCAGGGATTACAGGAGCCTGCCACCATGCTTGACTAATTTTTTGTACTTTTAGTAGAAACGGGGTTTCACCATGTTAGCCAGGCTGGTCTCGAACTCCTGACCTCAGGTTAACCGCCAGTCTCGGCCTCGAACTCCTGATCTCAGGTTACCCGCCAGTCTTGGCCTCCTAAAATGTTGGGATTACAGGCGTGAGCCACCGCGCCCAGCCACAACACAATATTGTTAACTATAGTAGTACAGTATGTTAAATCTCCATACTGCTTTTCATAGAGGTTATACTAATTTACATTCCCACCAACAGTGTATAAGCATTCCCTTTTCTCTGCATCCTCACCAACATCAGTTATTTTTTGTCCTTTGAATTCTAGCCATTCTAACTGGTGTAAGATGATATCTTATTGCAGCTTTAATTTGCATTTTTCTGATGATTAGTGATGTTGAGCATCTTTTCCTTTACTTGTTGGCCATTTGTATGTCTTCTTTTGCAAAATATCTACTTACATCCTTCTTTCACTTTTTTTTTTGAGATGGAGTCTTGCTCTGTCAACCAGACTGGAGTGCAGTAGTGCAATCGTAGCTCACTGCACCCTCAACCTCCTGGGCTCAATTGATCCTCCCACCTCAGCCTCCCCAGTAGCTGGAACCACAGGCTCACACCACCATGCCCAGCTAACTTTTTAATTTTAATAGAGATGGGATCTTGCTATGTTGCCCAGGCTGGTCTTGAACTCCTGACTCAAGAGATCCTTCTGCTTCGACCTCCAGATGTGTTGGGATTGCAGGCATGAGCCACTGCACCTGGCCATTTGCCCACTTTTAAATAGGATTATTTGTTTTTGTTGTTGTTGAGTTGTTTGCATTCCTTGTACATTCTGAATATCAATGCCCTGTTGAATGCATACTTTGCAAATACTTTCTCCCATTCTGCAAGTTGTCTGTTTGTGTGTTGGTTATTTCTTTTGCTTTGAAGAACCTTTTTAGTTTAATTAAAATTTCATTTATCTTTTTTTTTTAATTGTTGCTTGTGCTTTTGAGGTCTTAGTCATGAATTCTTTGCCTAGACCAATGTCCAGAAGAGTTTTTCCTAGGTTTTCTTCTAGTATTTTTATAGTTTCAGTCTTTTTTTTTTTTTTTTTTTTTTTTGAGACAGGGTCTTGCTCTGTCACCCAGGGTGAGTGCAGTGGCACCATTGCAGCTCACTACAGCTTTGAAGACCTGGGCTCAAGTGATCCTCCTGCCTCAGCTCCCTGAATAGCTGGGATTACGGGCATACACCATCATGCTTGGCCAATTTTTATACTTTTCATAGATATGACATTTTCCTATGTTGCCCAGTCTGGTCTCGAACTCCTGAGCTCAAGTGATCTTCCTGCCTTGGCCTCCCAAAGTGCTGGGATTACAGGAAAGAGCCACGGTGCCTGGCCTAGTTTTAGTCTTTTAATTTAAGCCTTTAATCTATTTTGAGTTGATTTTTCTATATGGTGAGAGATATAGGTCCTGTTTCATTCTTCTGCATGTGGCTAATTTTTCCAGCACCTTTTATTGAAAATGGTGTCCGTTCCCCAGTGTAAGTTCTAGTTGGCTTTGTCAAAAATCAGTTGGCTATAAATTTGTGGCTTTATTTCTGGGTTCTCTATTCTGTTCCATTGGTCTGTGTGTCTGTTTTTATACCAATACCATGCTGTTTGGTTACCCTAGTGTTGTAATATATTTTGAAGTCAGGTAATGTGATGTGGGCTGCTTTGTTCTTTTTGCTCAGGATTCTCTGGCTGTTTGGGTTCTATTTTGGTTCCATATGAATTTCAGAATTGCTGTTTCTAATTCTGTAAAGAATGATGTTGGTATTTCAATAGGGACTGCATTGAATCTGTAGATTGCTTTGGGCAGTATGGTCATTTTGAGGATATTAATTATTCTGATCTGTGATCATGGGATGTTTTTCCATTTGCTTGTGTCATCTACAATTTCTTTCATTAGTGTTTTGCTGTTTCCCTTGTAGAGATCTTTCACTTCCTCAGTTAAATTTGTCACTATAGGTATTTTATTTTATTTTTGTAGCTATTGTAAATGGAATTGCTTTCTTGATTTCTCTCCTAGTTAAATTACTATCACCATATAGAAATGCTATTAATTTTTGTACATTGATTTTGTATCCTGCAACTTTACCAAATTCATTTATCAAATCTAAGTGTTTTTTAGTGGAGTGTTTAGGTTTTTCTAGGTATAAGATTACATCATCAACTAAGAGAACCAATTTGACAATTTGACTTCATGTTTTCCAATATGGATGCCTTTTACTTCTTTCTCTTGCCTGATTTCTATGGCCAGGAGTCTTACAGTTCTATGTCAAATAGGAGTGGTGAAAATGGGCATCCTTGTCTTTTTCCAGTTCTTAGAGGAAAGTGTTTCAGTTTTTCCCCATTCACTTTGATGTTGGCTGTGGGTTTGTAACATATGGCCTTTGTTATTTTCAGGTATGTTTCTTCTATGTCTAGTTTGAGAGTTTTTATCATGAAATGATATTTAATTTTATAAAATTGTTTTTCTCCATCTATTGAAATGATCATATGGCTTTTGTCCTTCATTCTGTTGATATAATATTATCACATTTATTGATTTGGATATTTTGAACCATCCTTGCATTCCTAGTATAAATCCCACTTGATCATGGTGCATTATTTTATTTTTTTATTTTTTACTTTTATTTTAGATTCAGGGGTACATGTGCAGGTTTGTTATATTGATAAATTGCATGTCCTGAGGGGTTTGGTGTATGATTATTTTGTTACCAAATAGTTTTTCAATATTATCCCTCCTCCTTCCCTCTGCTCTCAAGTAGGCCCTGGTGTCTGTTGTTCACTTCTTTGAGTCCATGGGTTCTCATCATTCAGCTCCCACTTACAAGTGAGAACAAGCAGTATTTGGTTTTCTGTTCCTGCATTAGTTCGCTTAGGATAATGGCCTCCAGCTCTATCCATGTTGCTGCAAAAGACATGATCTCATTTCTTTATGTGGCTGCATAGTATTCCAGGGTGTATATGTACCAGATTTAAAAAATACAGTCTACTGTTGATGGGCACCCAGGTTGATTCCGTATCTTTGCTATTGTGAATAGTGCTGTGAGGAACATATGCGTGTATGTGTCTTTATGGTAGAATGATTTATATTCCTTTAGGTATATATCCAATAATGGGATTGTGGGGTTGAATGATAATTCTGCTTTAAGTTCTTTGAGAAATTGCCACACCTTTTTCCACAATGGCTGAAGTAATTTACATTCCCATCAGCAGTGTATGAGCCTTCCCTTTTCTCTGCAACCTCACAAGCATCTGCTATTTTTTGACTTTTTATTAATAGCCATTGTGACTGGTGTGAGATGGTATCTCACTGCAGTTTTGATTTGCATTTCTCTAATGATTAGTGATGTTGAGTATTTTTTCATATGCTTGTTGACCGTGTGTTATTTTCTTTTGAAAACTGTCTATTCACGTGCTTTGACTTCTTTTTAATGGGGTTGTTTTTTGCTTGTTAATTTGTTTAACCCTTTTCCTGTTTGCCAGGAGAATACTCACCAGCAGTGCTTGTGGCTGCAGTGTTTACCCCAAGATAACTTTGCCACGAAATAGCTTGCTTTTATTATTATTTTTGCATTGCTTTAGTATATCAACTTTGGAAACAAAGACATTGTTCTTTTAAAGCATTCTGTTTTTACTAGTGGTATTTCCATTTATGAAACATAGTAGTTCTCAATTGCTGCAAATATAAAATCCTAGAAAACATAGCATTCCTGTGTGTGATGTTAATACTGTTCTCAAACAGTTGTTGACCAAAGATTCATTTGATGAAACAGATTTTTCCAAAATAGGTGATTCTGATAATTCAGACAATTCTGTTAGTTCTGTTTATAAATAACTCCAAGAACAGTTGTTATATTTTATTTCCACATTAAAAGTCAGTCAGATTTGCTTCAGTCTCAAAAAGCATGTTTATGTAAAATTAAATGAGTGTCAGCAGCGAGTTGCATGTTTTGTTTCTAAGTGGGAAAAGGGTTAAATTCCTTATAGATTCTGGATATTAGACCTTTGTTGGATGCATAGTTTGCAAAAATATTCTCCCATTCAAAGGTTGTCTCTTTACTCTGTTGATGGTTTCTTTTGCTGTGCGGAAATTCTTTCATTTAATTAGGCCCCATTTACCAATTTTTGGTTTCGTTGCAATTGCTTTTGGCATCTTTGTAATGTAATCTTTGCCAAGGCCTACGTCCAGAATGGTATTTCCTAGGTTATCTTCCAGAGGGTTTATAATTTTGGATTCTACATTTAACTCTTTAATCCATCTTGAATTGATTTTTGTATATAGTGTAAGCAAGCAGTTCAGTTTCAATCTTGCACATATAGCTAGCCAGTTATCCCAGCACCATTTATTGAGTAGGGAGTTCTTTCCTCGTTGCTTCTCTTTGTCAACTTTGTTGAAGATTAGATGGTTGTGGGTGTGTGGCATTATTTCTGGGCTCTCTATTATGGTCCATTGAACTATGCTCTGTTTTTGTATCTGCACCATGCTGTTTTGGTTACTGTAGCTCTGTAGTATAGTTTGCAGTTGGGTAACGTGATACTTCCAGCTTTGTTCTTTTGCTTAGGATTGCCTTGCCTATTCAAACTCTTTTTTGGCTTCACACGAATTTTAAAAAAGTTTTTTCAATTTCTGTGAAGAATGTCATTGGTAGTTTGATAGGAATGGTACTGAATCTGTAAATTGTTTTGGGTGGTATGAGTATTTTAACATTGATCCTTCCTATCCATGAGCATTGAATGTTTTTTCATTTGTCTATATCATCTCTAATTTCTCTAAGCAGTGTTTTAATTGTTATAAATATCTTTCTTCTCCCTGTTTAGCTGTATTCCAAGGAATTTTTTTTTTTTTTTTTTTGTGGCTATTGTGAATGAGATTGCATTCTCGATTAGGCTCTCAGCTTGGATACTGTTGATGTACAGGAATGCTACTGGTTTTTGTACATTGATTTTGTGTCCTGAAATTTGTTGAATTTGTTTATCATATCAAGGAGCTTTTGGGCAGAGACTATGGGGTTTTCTAGGTGTAGAATCATATCATCTGCAAACAGGGAAAATTTGATTTCTTCTCTTCATATTTGGATGCCTTTTGTTGTTGCCTGATTGCTCTGGCTCAGACTTCCAGAACTATGTTGAATAGAAGTGATGAGAGAAGACATCCTTGTCTTGTTCTGGTTTTGCTTCCAACTTTTGCCTATTTAGTATGATGTTCATTATGGGTTTTCATAAATGACTCTTATTATTTTGAAGTATGTTCCTTCAAAGCCTAGTTTGTTTAGGGTTTTTGGCATGAAAGGATGTTGAATTTTATTAAAAGCCTTTTCTGAATCCATTGAGATGATCATGTGGTTTTTGTTTCTACTTTTGTTTATGTGATGAATCACATTTATTGATTTGTATACACTG
This sequence comes from Macaca mulatta, assembly GCF_049350105.2. Classification (NCBI taxonomy): domain Eukaryota; kingdom Metazoa; phylum Chordata; class Mammalia; order Primates; family Cercopithecidae; genus Macaca; species Macaca mulatta. Next base: position 55,683,429 of record NC_133416.1, on the reverse strand, counting down.
AACCAACCTTGCATCACAGTGATAAAACTTATCTGATCATGGTGGATTAACTTTTTGATGTGCTGCTGGATTTGGTTTGATAGTATTTTGTTGAGGGTTTTTGCATCTATGTTCATCAAGGATAGTGGCCTGAAGTTTTGTCATTGTTGTGTCTTCCAGGCTTTGGCATCAGAATAATGTTGGCCTCATAGAATGAGGAGTCCCTGTTCCTCATTTTTTTTTGCATTAGCTTCAGTAGGAATCATGCCAGCTCTTCTTTATACATCTGATGGAATTCAGCTTTGAATCTGCCTGGTCCTGGGATTTTTCTGGTTCATAGGCTTTTTATTACTGATTCAATTTTGCAATTTGCTATTCATCTGTTCAGGGATTTAATTTCTTCCTGGTTCAGTCTTGGGAGGGTATATGCATCCAGGAACATATCTGTTTTTTTCTAGGTTTTTTGCTTGTATGCATAGAAGTGTTCATATAAGTCTGAGCATTTTTAAATATTTTTGTGGGGTTGGTGGTAACATGCCCTTTGTCATTTCTGATTGTGTTTAATTGGATCTTGTCTTTTTTCTTTATTATTCTATCTAGTAGTCTATCTATTTTATTTATTCTTTCAAAAAACAATCTCCTGGATTTATTAATCTTTTTGTGTGCTTTTTTCATCTCAATTTTCTTCAGTTCAGCTCTGATCTGGGTTTTTTTTTTTTTTGTTTGTTTGCTCTTGTTCCTCTAGTTTCTCTAGGTGTGATGTTAGGTTTTAATTTGAGATCTTTCTACTTTTTGATGTGGGCGTTTAGTACCATAAACTTCCCTTTTAACATGGCTTTAACTGTGCCCCAGAGATTCTGGTATGTGGTATCTTTGTTCTCATGAGTTTCAAAAAATTTCTTGATTTCTGCCTTACTATTATTGTTTACCTAAACGTCTTTCAGGAGCAGTTTGTTTAATTTCCACATAATTGTATGGCTTTGGAGCAATCTTCTTAGTACTGATTTCTATTTTGTAGGGTTTCTGCTGAAAGGTCAGCTGTTTCCTGATGGGGTTCCCTTTGTAGGTGACCTGCCCCTTCTCTTAGCTGCCTTTAACATTTTTTGTTTCATTTCAACCTTAGAGAATCTGACGACTTTGTGTGTTGGGGGTGGTTTTCTTGCACATTATCTCACAGGGGTTTTCTGCATTTCCTGAATTTGAGTGTGGGCCTCTCTAGTGAGGCTGGGGACATTTTCACAGACAATATCCTCAAATATGTTTTCCAAGTTGCTTGCTTTCTCTCCCTCTCTTTCACCAATGAGGTATAGATTTGGTCTCTTTACATAATCCCCTATTTCTCAGAGGTTTAGTCCATTTTTTAAAATTCTCTTTTCTTTATTTTTGTTTGACTGATTGAACTTAGATAATTTATCTTCAGGCTCTGAGATTGTTTTTTTAGCTTGGTCTATTTTGCTGTTAATACTTGCAATTATATTATGAAATTCTTTTTTTTTTTTTTTTTTTGAGGCAGAGTCTTGCTGTGTCGCTCAGGCTGGAGTGCAGTGGCACAATCTCGGCTCACTGCAAGCTCTGCCTCCTGGGTTCATGCCGTTCTCCCGCCTCAGCCTCCACAGTAGCTGGGACTACAGGCCCCTGCCACCACGCGTGGCTAATTTCTGTTTGTATTTTTAGTAGAGACGGAGCTTCACCATGTTAGCCAGGATGGTCTCAATCTCCTGATCTCGTGATCTGCCTGCCTCGGCCTCCCAAAGTGCTGGGATTACAGGCTTGAGCCACCGCGCCCGGCATGAAATTCTTGAAGTGAGTTTTTCAGCTCTATCAGATTGATTTGGTTCTTTATTAAAATGGCCATTTTGTCTTTCAGCCTCTGTATCACTTTGTTGTATTTTTTAGATTCCTTGGATTGGGTTTTGACTTTCTTCTGAATCTTGATAATCTTCATTCCTGTTTATATTCTGAATTCTACATCTGTCATTTCAGCCATTTCAGCCTGGTTAAGAACTATTGCTGGGAAACTAGTGCAATCATTTGGAGGTAAGAAGACACTCTGGCTTTTTGAGTTGCCAGAGGTCTTGTGCTGCTTCTTTCTCACATATGTGGGCTGATGTTCCTTCAATCTTTGAAGTTGCTGTCCTGTTGATGGGTTTTTTGGCTTTTATCTCCTTTAATGTCCTTGGGGGTTTGATTGTGTTATAAGGTGGATTCAGTTGGTTGGCTTCATTTCTGGAAGGTTTTAAGGGGCCAAGGCTCAGCTCAGCATTCCTGGGCTGCATGCTATAATTCTAGGGGGCTGGTACTGGGTCCCCAGATTTGTTCTCTGGCCTCTTCAGGGGCCTGCTGTGTTGGAAGGGCCGAGGTGTTCTGGGTCTGCTGGCCACAACACTCTGACGTGTGGTGCTGGCTAAAGTATTTTGCCAGGGCAGTGGCAGCAGGAATAGTGCTCGCTAACGCAAGCCAGCAGTTGTGGTAGCATGGCAGGGTGCACACACAATGTCTCTTGTTTACATTTAAAGCAAATGTTGATAGGTAAGGACTTACTATTGTCATTTTGTTAATTGTTTCAGTCTGTTTTGTAGTTCATTTGTTTCTCTCTTCCTCTCTTGCTGTCGCCTTTTGTGTTTTAATATTTTTGTAGTGATATACTTTGATTATTTTCTCTTTATCTCTTTTGTATCTATTATAAGTTTCTTCTTTGTGGTTACCATGAAGCTTGCACAAGACTTCTTACAGTTTTAACAGTCTATTTTCAGCTGATAACCACTTCAATTGCATATGAAAACTTTATGTTTTTTATTTTATCTTCCATACTTTCATGTCATTGATGTCAGAATTTATTTTTATTAACAAATTTTTGTGGTTATTATTATTCTTAATACTGTTATGTTTTAATCTCTATGCTAGGGTTAAAAGTGGTTTATACACAATTATTATTACAGAATGATATCTGTATATTACCTTTACCAGTGAGTCTTATTTATTTATTTAATTTTTTAATTTCTTTAACTTTAAGTTCTGGGATACATGTGCAGAATGTGCAGGTTTGTTACATAGGTATACATGTGCCATGGTGGTTTGCTGCACCTATCAGCCCATCATCTAGGTTTTAAGCTCCACATGCATTAGATATTTGTCTTAATGCTCTCCCTCTCCTTGTGCCTCACCCCTAAAAAGGGCCTGGTGTGTGATGTTCCCCTCCCTGTGTCCATGTTTTCTCATTGTTCAACTCCCACTTAAGAATGAGAACATGCAGTGTTTTGTTTTCTGTTCCTGTGTTGGGATGCTGAGAATGATGGTTTCCAGCTTCATCCATGGAGTCTTATCTTTTTATAGTCTTATGTTTCATACTGCTGTTCAGTATCCTTTCATTACAGCTTGAAGGACTTCTGTTAACACTTCCTTTAAGGCAGGTCTAGAGGTGATGAATTTCCTGTTTATGTTTGGGAAAGTTTTTTTTCCCTTTCTGTTTTCTTCTTCCTTTCCTTTCTTTTCTTTTCCTTTCTCTTTCTCCTTCTCCTTCTCTTTCTCTCCCTCTTTCTTTCTTCCTTTCTTTCTTTCTTTCTTCCTTTCTTTCTTTCTTCCTTTCTTCCTTCCTTCCTTTCCTTCCTTCCTTCCTTCCTTCCTTCCTTCCTTCCTTCCTTCCTTCCTTCCTTCCTTCCTTCTTTCTTTCTTTGTTTCTTTGTTTCTTTGTTTCTTTCTTTCTTTCTTTCCTTCTTTCTTTCTTTCTATTTCTTTCTTTCTTTCTATTTCTTTTCTTTCTTTCTTTCTTTCTTTCTTTCTTTCTTTCTTTCTTTCTTTCTTTCTTTCTTTCTTTCTTCCTTCCTTCCTTCCTTCCTTCCTTCCTTCCTTCCTTCCTTCCTTTCTTTCTTTCTTTCTTTCTTTCTTTCTTTCTTTCTTTCTTTCTTTCTTTCTCTCTTTCTTTCTTTCTTTCTTTCTCTCTTTCCTTCCTTCCTTCCTTCATTCCTCCCTCCAACCCTCCCTCCAACCCTCCCTCCCTCCCTGCCTCCCTCCCTCTCTCTCTCTCTCTCTTTCTTTCCTTCTTTCTTTCCTCTTTTTATGTACTCTTTCTCTGTCACCCAGGCTGGAGTGCAGTGGCACGATCTCGGCTCACTGCAACCTCTGCTTCCTGGGTTCAAGCAATTCTCCTGTCTCAGCCTCCTGAGTAGCTGGGACTACAGGTGTGTGCCACCATGCCTGGCTAATTTTTGTATTTTTAGTAGAGTCAGGGTTTCACCATATTGGTCAGGCTGGTCTTGAACTCCCAACCTCAGGTGATCCACCTGCCTTGGCCTCCCAAAGTGCTGGAGTTACAGGCCTGAGCCATAGTGCCTAGCCTGTTCCTTTCATTTTTAAAGGATAGCTTTGCTAGACATAGTATTCTTGGTTGCCTTTTTTTTTTCACTTTGAATATGTCATCCCACTCTTTGCTGTTCTGCAAGGTTTTTGCTGAGAAATTGCTGATAGTCTTATTGGGGTTCCTTTGTATGTGATAATTTGCTTTTCTCTTGCTGCTTTCAAAGTTCTCTCTTTATCTTTGACTTCTGGCAATTTAATTATATACGTCTTTGTTGACTTCTTTGGGTTTAACATATTTTAAATACATTTGGCTTCATGAATCTTGATATCCATTTCTTTCCCCAGATTTTCAAGTTTTCAGCCATTATTTCTTTTCTTCCTTTAGACAAAACTTTTCTCTGTCACTGAGGCTGGAATGCAGTGACATGATACAATTTATTGCAGCCTCAACCTCCTGAGCTTATGTGATCCTCCTGCCTCAGCCTCCCAAGTAACTGGGAGTACAGGAATGCACGAACCCACCTGAATAATTTTTTAATTTCTTGTAGAGATGAGGTCTCACTATGTTATCCATGCTAGTCTTGAACTCTTGAGTTAAAGTAATCCTTCCACCTTTGCCCCCCAAAATGCTGGGATTACAGATGTAAGCCACTGCCCCTGGCCTATTTTCTTTTCCTTTATTTTATTTTATTTTATTTTATTTTATTTGAGATAGGGTGTTTTATCTGCGATAGGGTGTCATGTCTTCACTCAGGCTGAGTAGTGTAAACCAGCTGAGAAATGCAGTGGCATGATCATGGCTCACTGCAGCCTTGACTTCCTATGTTCAGGTGATTCTCCCACCTCAGCCTCCCAAGTAGCTGAGACTACAGGTTTACATACACCTGGCTAATTTTCTGTATTTTTGTAGAGATGGGGTTTTGCAATGTTGCCCAGGCTGATCTTGAACTCCTGAGACCAAGCAATCTGCCCACCTTGGTCTCCCAAAGTGCTGGGGTTATAGGTATGAGCCACTGTGCCTGGCTCCATTATTTCTTTAAATAAACTTTCCCCCTGTTCTCTTTTTCTTTTCCCTCTGGGCATACCATAATGTATGGCGTCCCAATGGTACTATAGGCTTTTTTTTTTTTTTTTTTTTTGAGACAGGGCCTTACTCTGTCACCCAGGTTGGACTGTAGTGGTGTGATCTCAGCTTATTGCAGCCTCCACTTCCCAGGTTCAAGTGATCCTCCCACCTCAGCCTCCCAAGTATCTGATGCTATGGGCATGTGCCACCAGGCCCAGCTAATTAATTTTTTTCTAGAGACAGGGTTTTGCCATGTTCCCCAGGCTAGTCTCAAACTCCTGAGTTCAAGTAATCCTCCTGCCTTGGCCTCCCAAAGTGCTGGGATTACAGGCATGAGCCACTATACCTGGCCAATAGTATTATAGGCTTTTAAAAGAAGTTTTATTTTTTTCCAATAGACTTTCTTTACTTATTTATATTTTTTCTTTCCTTCATCTGACTGGGTAATTTTAAATGACTTGTATTTGACTTGGCTGATTCTTTCGTCTACTTGATGGAGGTTGCTGTTGAAGCTCTTTATTAAATTTTTAGCACAGTCATTATATTCTTCAGCTTCAAAATTTATTTTCATTTTTTTGTTTTTTAATAGTTTCTATCTCTTGGTTGAACTCATTTTGTTTATGCATTGTTTTCCTGATCTTATTTAGTTGCCTGTGTTGTCTTACAGCTCATTAAGCTTCTTTAAGATGATTATTTTTAATTATTTGTCAGGCAGTTCCTAGTTTTCTATGTCTTTAGGGCCAGTTACTGGGCCTTCATTTTGTTCCTTAAATGGTGTCATAGTTTTCTGATTTTTTGTTTTTGTGATCTTTGTAGCCTTGTGTTGGTGTTTGTGCATATAAAGAAGTCATTTTTCAGTTTTTTACAGACTGACTTTGGGAAAGAAAGCCCTTCACCAGTCAGCCCAGTCAGAGATTCTGGGTAGGTTGGCTGGTGGGAACCATGGCTGGACCAGCTGGTGGGGTCTGCTGGTTGGCTGGTTGGCAGGGTCCTTTGGAAATCCTGGGTCCATGGGCAGATGGGCCTGGTGCTATGGTCTTGCCATACTAGGTAGTTTTCTTTCTATATTTTTCTTCTTGCAATGAATAATTTACATGGTAGAGTATGTATATTTTTGAGAGTGTGTTGCTTTGAACTTAATTTTATAAGAAATTTACTGTATGCATTACCAAATAGTAATTGGTAAGCAGATTATGAGTTCATCCTCCTTTCTTAACCATCTTCTTCTACCTCAGGATTCTTGCATTTTACTGGTCTGGCTTCCCTCTTCCATGAAGGTATTTCTTCCTCAATTCATCATCATTTCCAAACCTATGATGAATCAGGCTTATTCTCTGCTATTGTACTGGTAGTTTAGCACCAGATGGTTTTATTCCATGTTACTCAGTAAGCTTTGGATATATGAGTTGAAAAAGCTACAGTGTCATCAAGAAATTATCCAGGCCAATTGTCATATATCTTTTCCCTCCTTACTTCCTCCTTCCCTTATCTAACTATCCAACCATTCTTTTAGTAATTATTTCAACAGATGTTTATTGAGTTCTTGATGTGCAAGTGTATTAGTTCGTTCTCATGCTGCTATGAAGAAATACCCAAGACTGGGTAATTTATAAAGGAAAGAGGTTTAATTGACTCACAGTTCTGCATGGCTAGGGAGGCCTCAGGAAACTTGCAATCATGGCAGAAGGCACCTCTTCACAGGGTGGCAGGAGAGAGAATGAGAGCCAAGTGAAGGGGGGAAGCCCCTTATAAAACCACCAGATCTCATGAGAACTTACTATCATGAAAATAGCATGGGAGAAACTGCTTCCATGATTCAGCTACCTCCACTGGGTCCCTCCCACAACAAGTGGGGATTATGGGAACTAAAATTCAAGATGAGATTTGGGTGGGGACACAGCCAAACCATATCATTCTGCCCCTACCCCTCCCAAATCTCATGTCCTCACATTTCGAAACACAATCATGCCTTTCCAACAGTCCCCCAAAGTCTCAACTCATCCCAGCATTAACCAAAAAGCCCAACTCCAAATTCTCACCTGAGACAAAGGAAGTCCCTTCTGCCTATGAGCCTGTAAAATCAAAGGCAAGTTAGTTACTTTCTAGATACAATGGGAGTACAGGCATTGGGTAAATTCACCTTCCAAAGGGAGAAACTGGCCAAAACAAAGGGGCTATAGGCCCCATGCAAGTCTGAAACCCAATGGGGCAGTCATTAAACCTTAAAGTTCCAAAATGATCTCTTTTGACTCCACGTCTCACATCGAGGGCATGCTGATGCAAGAGGTAGGCTCCCATGGCCTTGGGCAGTTCCACCCCTGTGGCTTTGCAGGGTACAGTCCCCCTCCTGGCTGTTTTCGTGGGCCAGCGTTGAGTGTCTGTGGCTTTTCCAGGCACATGGTACAAGCTGTCATTGGATCTACCATTCTGGGGTCTGGAGGATGGTGACTGTCTTCTCATAGCTCCATTAGGCAGTGCCCCAGTGGGCATTCTGTGTGGGGTCTCCATTCTGCCCTGCCCTAGCAGAGGTTCTCCATGAGGGCTTTGCCCCTGCAGCAACCTTCTGCTTGGCCATCCAGGCATTTCCATACATCATCTGAAATCTAGGCAGGGGTTCCCCAACCTTAATTCTTGACTTCTGTGTACCTACAGGCCCCACACCCTGTGGAAGCTACCAAGGCTTGGGGCTTGCACCCTCCGAAGCAACCACTTGAGCTGTATGTTGTCCCCTTTTAGCCATGGTTGGAGTGGCTGCGACATAGGGCACCAAGTACCGAGGCTGCACACAGCAGGGGGGCCCTGGAGCCTGCCCTGGAAATCATTTTTCCTTCTTAGGCTTCTAGGCCTGTGATGGAAGGGGCTGCCATGAAGTTCTCTGACATGCCCTGGAGACATTTTCCCCATTGTCTTGCTGATTAACATTTGGCTCCTTGTTACTTATGCAAATTTCTGCAGCCAGCTTGAATTTCTCCCTAGAAAATGGGGTTTTCTTTTCTATTGCATCACCAGGCTACAAATTTTCCAAACTTTTGGAAAATTCACTTTGCTTCTTCTTCAAAGCTTTGCCACTTAGAAATTTCTTCTGCCAGATACCCTAAATCACCTCTCTCAAGTTCCAAGTTTTGCAGATCTCTGGGGCAGGGGCAAAATGCCACCAGTCTCTTTGCATAGCAAGAGTGACATTTACTCCAGTTCCCAACAAGTTCCCCATCTCCATCTGAGACCACCTCAGCCTGGATTTCATTGTCCATATCACTCTCAGCATTTTGGTCAAAGCCATTCAACAAGTCTATAGGAAGTTCCAAAATTTCCCACATTTGCTTGCCTTCTTCTGAGCCCTCCAAACTGTTCCAACTTCTGCCTGTTACCCAGTTCTAAAGCTGCTTCCACATTTTTGGGTATCTTTACAGCAGTGCCCCACTCTCTGCAGTACCAATTTACTGTGTTAGTCCATTATCACCCTGCTATGAAGAAATACCTGAGACTGAGTAAATTATAAAGGAAAGAGGTTTAATTGACTCACAGTTCCACATGGCTGGGGAGGCCTCAGGAAACTTAAAATCATGGTGAAAGGAATTTCTTCACTGGGCAGGAGGAGAGAGAAGGAGAGCCAAGTGAAGGGAGGAAGCCCCTTATAAAACCATCAGATCTTGTGAGTACTTACTATCATGAGATTAGCATGGGGGAAACGCCCTCCATGATTCAACTCAATTACCTTGGCCAAGTCCCTCCCACAACATGGGGATTATGGGAAGTAAAATACGAGATGGAATTTGGGAGGGGACATGGCCAAACCATATCAGCAAGATACCATGTAATATTGTTTGGATATTTGTTCCTTCCAAATCTCATGTTGATATGTAATTCCCAATGTTGGAGGTGGGGCCTGGTTGGTGGTCATCAGGGTGGATACCTCATGAATGGCTTGGGGCCCTTCTCATAGTAATGAGTGAGTCCTTCCTCTTATTTCATGCAAGAGCTGGTCGTTTAAAAGAGCCTGGCACCACCTCCCCTCTCTCTTGCTCCCTCTCTTGTCACGTGACATACCTGTTCCCCTTTGCCTTCTGCCATGAGTAAAAGCTTCCTTACCAGAAGAAGAACAGATACTGGTGCTATGCTTGTACAGCCTACAGAACCATGAACTAAATAAACCTCTATTTTTTAAATTAAATTACCCAATCTCAGGTATTCCTTTATAGCAATGCAAAATTGACAAATACACCATGTAAGACACATAGGTCAGAAAGGCTTGATGTACATTTGTTGAACTGATAAGTAATTTAAAAATGTAAAACAAATATCTATATTTAGCATGTATCAGTTATTGCTGTAAGTAATTTCCAAGTATTAACACATTTAGTACTCACAGAAATACCATGTGCTTTTTTTATTTTATAAAAATACAGAAGGTTTAAAAACCTGTTCAAGGTCACATGGTACTAAGTGACAGAGCCATAGCCAAAGCTCCAGTGTCTAGCTCTTACCAGCACTCTATGTTGCATCCATGCCCAACTCTGTTCACCCAAGTCTTCGTGCTAAGATTTAATTCTGTCTCATGGCTACAATTCAAATTGGACCCATCTTGGTGCCCTCACATTAGCAGGGAGTCTCTAAAAAATAAGTAGACCCAGCCAGGTGTGGTGGCTTACGCCTATAATCTGAGCACTTTGGGAGGCCAAGGCAGGTGGATCACAAGGTCAGGAGTTCAAGACCGGCCTGGCCAGCATGGTGAAACCCTGTCTCTACTAAAAATACAAAAATTAGCCGGGCATGGTGGCATGTGCCTATAATCCCAGCTACTCAGCAGGCTGAGGTAAGAGAATCATTTGACCCTGGGAGGTGGAGGTTGCAGTGAGCCAAGATTTCACCACTGCACTCCCGCCTGGGAAACACAGTGAGACTCCGTCTCAAAAAAAAAAGAAATGTTGACCCACGTATTGGAACTCTGAGGCCTGTGTGTAATCCCAGCTTTGGCTGACAACACAAACTCTGTATTTGGTGTTATCTTTGGACTCAAAATAACAAGTTTCAATCTTGTTGGGCCAGGCAGTTTCTCAGTGTTTCATTCCTTTTCTCACATAATTCCTGTCAAATACTCATCGAATGTTCCATGCTTTTTTTTTTTTTTTTTTTTTTTTTTCTGGAGACAAGATCTCACTCTGTCATCTGGTCTGGAGTGCAGTGGCCCAAACATTGCTCATTGTAACCTTGAACTCCTGAGCTCAAATGATCTTCTTGGCTCAGCATCTTGAGTAGCTAGGATTACAGGTGTGTGCCACCAGGCCCAGCTAATTTTTAAAATTTTTCTGTAGAGACGAGCTCTCACTCTGTCATCTAGGCTGGAGCACAGTGGTGGAATCATAGCTCATTGTAACTTTGAACTCCTGGGCTCAAGTGATCTTCTCACCCCAGCCTCCTGAGTAGCTGAGACTGTAGGTGAACGCTACCATGTCCAGCTAATTTTTAATTTTTTTTGTAGGGATGGGGTCTTGCTATGTTGCCCAGGCTGGTATTGAACCCTTGGCCTCAAGCAGTGCTCCCAACTCAGTCTTCCAAAGTGCTGGCATTACAGGCATGAACTATTGGACCTGCTCCATCCTCTTATTCCTACATATATCCAGCAACATCTGTAACTGAAATAGCAATCTTCAGCCTCAGATGTTAAACCCAATTAAATTGTAAGCAGAAACAGAGAAGAACAATGAACCAGTCAATATTAAAATATTTTAATCTCTGGGTTTATCAAATTCTGTTGAATTTGGATACTATAATATCAAAATAAAATAGTGAAGTAAGTTAATTCCTATAAGACTCCAAAAATGTCCAAGCTTTCAGAATTTACTGTCTGAATTAACCATCATTTCAGTTCTTCTACTATACCCCAGTGTTGACCTTGTTAGAAGGCACATTAAGGCTCTAAGCTTCTAACCTGAGAAAAGTGTCGAAGCTGTTGGTTAGGGACTAAAACAAAAACTTTCACGTTAGGCCAAAGGCTTTGTGATTTGTCAGCGAGACAAGCAGCTTCTGTCAAGGGCATTGCTCCTCCAATGGGGAGAACACTGCTGAGCCTCTAGATGTGTCTGTTAGTAATTTTAGACACGTCAAAGCCAAGAGCCAAAACCAGAGCCCCTGTCTGGTGATAATTTCCTGTGAATGAAAAGAAGCAAGTCACAATAATATATACAATATAATTTTATTTATCTAAAGTTCAGAACCAGATAAAACTAAATTATTTAAATAAAACTGTAGGGGAGAAAAAGTAATATCCTTTTCTCATCTATCACAAGGTTCCTGGCTGATCTCCCTATAACAAAAGACAGATTAACAGGGTAACAGCATACAAATTTATTTAATGTAACTTTTATGTGACATGGGAGTCTTCAGAAATGAAGACTCAAAAACCCAGGGAAAACTTTATGGACAGTCAGGCGGAAGAATGGTTGGAGGACAAAGGGCTGTGATCTAATGGTAGTTAACGGCTTCAGATTCTTCTTGGCAAGACTCCTCTGGAGTGAACGTCTTATGACCTACTTTCAGGGGACATAGTCAGAGAATTTTTCTAATTACCTTCTTCAAAGAAGAGAGGTGGGAGGTGGTCAGAGAATGATCTTCCTGATTCTGGGGTTTTCTCAGTTTCCTTCTGCTTAAAATACTCAGTATGCTAAGGTACCATATTTTGGGGTGTCATGTTCTGAGCCTCGACGAAACAAGGGGAATGATGAACATATCCGGGGTAGTGATAAGTTTTGGGTAGTGGAAGAGAGGTGGTAAAATGAATAATTCTTTTTTTTTGAGACAGAGTCTCGCTCTGTCGCCCAGGCTGGAGTGCACTGGCTTGGTCTCTGCTCACTGCAAGCTCCGCCTCCCGAGTTCACGCCATCCTCCTGCCTCAGCCTCCTGAGTAGCTGGGACTACAGGCGCCCCCCACAACACCCAGCTAATTTTTTGTATTTTTGGTAGAGACGGAGTTTCACCGTGTTATTCAGGATGGTCTCGATCTCCTGACCTCGTGATCTGCCCACCTTGGCCTCCCAAAGTGCTGGGATTACAGGCGTGAGCCACCGTGCCTGGCCTAAAATGAATACTTCTTAAAGCTGGGTAGTAGGTACATGTACATTCATTTGTAATCATTCTTTAACTGGAATGTACATGTTTAGTACATACTTATATAAGTGTGATATGTTTTATAAGGATAAAAGAACAGAAGAAATTTTACAGTTTGCCAAGGCTTTAATAGTAAAACAGCAAATAACACAATGAAACTAGAATAATATTGAAAAACCTCAGCATGAACTATTACTTCGTGTGGTTTTGTCTCTAGTGTATTTGCGCCCTTTTTGTCATCTGTCTTATAGGAGGAGCCTTCAGGCCTCCTAAGGTGGCAGTGTACCAAGGAAATTGATGTTCAGAAATTCCCTGTAAATTCAATTTCTCATTAATAAGCACTCAGGTATTTGCTAGGAGTGTCAACAGTTATTTATACTTCTTGGGAAGGTCAATATACAGCCAGGGTCTCCTCATATTTCTGGAGGCCACAACATAAAAACCCTTGAGAGAATGACAAGAAGAGTTTCCTTAAGGACTAGATGGGGTCTTTTTACTGAAGGGTGGTATAGTAAGCAGTGGGGTTATGTGAACATTGAAGTTCAAGGGCATTGCCCCTTCAATGGGGAGACCATTGCTGAGCCTCTAGAATTGCAGAGATGTCTTCATGCAGTTATGATCAATGTCTTTTACTTATGCTAAAGGGAATTTGAGCGGGTCTGTTGGTATCTTTCTCTCAATCACTATCCTCCTGTGACATCTGTGTGCTGACTATAACCAACTTCAAGTCCAGGGTTCAGTTGTTTCTACTCTCCTTCACCATAGGAAGCTTGCCCTTGGGGTTTTAACTGATGCCTCATCTTAGGTCAAAGAAAGCAAATCAGGCCTTGAATTGTTGTGTTTGGAAGGTATAGTGCATTTAGGGTATTCTGGAGTATCAGTTGAGAGGAGACACCATTTGTGAAATATCAATGGCCAGATGAGGATATTTCTTTTTATTTTATACATTATTAAGAAATGAATGTTTGGAGGTGTCTATTTTTTTTCTGTGGCAATCACAATAATGACAGATATATACATGGATAGGTAGATAGATACATTTACAATGACATAGTTATATAGACAGAAATAGATATAGTTATATAAACACAAATGGGATTATACTTTACATGTTGAGTTGTGATATCCTTTTTTTAAAACCTAACAGTGTATATCATGAATGTTTCCATGCAGTGAAATATTTCTCTGGATGTAGTAGAATATATGTAACAAAAACCACATTGTTGGACATCTAGATAGCTACAATTTTTTTTTTTTTTTTTTGAGATGGAGTTTCACTCTTGTTGCCCAGGGTGGAGTGCAACGGCATGATCTTGGCTCACCACAACCTCCGCCTCCTGGGTTCAAGTGATTCTCCTGCCTCAGTCTCCCGAATAGCTAGGACTACAGGCATGCAACAGCATGCCTGGCTAATCTTGTATTTTTAGTAGAGACAGAGTTTCTCCATGTTGGTCAGGCTGGTCTCGAACTCCTGACCTCAGGTGATCTGCCTACTTTGGTCTCCCAAAGTGCTGGGATTACAGATGTGAGCTACCGTGCCTGGAGATTGCTACAAAATTTTAACCACTATAAATAGTATTGAAATAAACATCTTTGTAAAAATACATTTGTGCATATTCATGATTATTTACTTAGGACAAATTCCAAGTGAAATTTCCTTTTTAGTATCAAATGATTTTATTATAAATCTGAAGCCATTTATTGACCACTCACTTTTCTAAATAACACAAACATGAGAATAAACTAAACACACCCAAGACCCACTAGCCCTTGCAGGACAGGAAGAGGCCCTGGACAGCCAGCCTGCAAATGTTTTTGCTTACACCTGATGTCCAAGCTTCCTCACACATTCTAGGGTTCCATGTTTTGTCATCTGTTACAAGGGAAAGGGAAGTAGGTAGAAGAATTCATGCGCAAGAAGGTCATAACAACCTTCAACCATCAAGCTATCTGATGCTAATGGTTTGTACATTCTAGTTTGCAACTCTGAGAAATAATGTCAAATAAGCACTGTCAAATCCCTACTCCCAGCTACCCCTTAAATTCCCATTATTCTTTGAAATTATCTTTGGGACTGGTTATGTTCTTTCATTGTAGGTTTTGTGTATTCCAGAGCACAAACCCAAAATCCATGTGCAGTCTCCATGTTCAAGTATAAAAGTTTGTCTCAGGACAACCTCAGGTTGCTGCAGTGTCTCTTTATCTCTCTGTAGTGTCTACTGAGCGTTGTGCCTTTGGACAGGCTGGTCAAATGGCAGCACAACGAAGGGGACAACACAGTCAACTTCCCCAAAGTCAGACTCTCTCCCAGTTCAAACTGGACACTGCCCACAGTCAAGGCTGAAATACTGAAATCAGGGAGACCTTGGCCTATCTTCATTCTGAAGTTGCAGTCTTATGTAACCGTGTAACCGAAGCTACTTCTTCACCATTAATTTAAATGGAGCTTTCGAAAAGGGTGGGACATATTCTTGGGAAGCGCCCTGATATGGAGGGCTGGAGGGTCCTGGTCTTTGGGCTCTGGAGGGGGCACTGGCACCATTGCTGTCTTCTGGGCCCCCAGGATCTCGTGAGTTGCTCGTTCCACTGGTGGCCTGGGGATGTGGTTTAGTTCTGGATCCATCACCTAAGAAAGAACCCTGTCAAATCCAGCTTTCAACGTCCCTGCCTGAAAAACGCTCTGCCTCAGGCCACTTCGCAATCAGTTTTTGCGCATCGTAGGATTCCATTCCTGCTTGTCCAGGTGTACGGACACCGAATGCTCGGCCTTCTGCCTTGATTTTGGTAAGCTGGCTTGGGGTCTCTGGGGGCCACGCAGCACCGGCGGAAGCTGCCAAACGGGCCCCCGGCTCCTGAGCTGCTCCAGGATGAGCGGCGGGTCCCCGGGAGGCAGCGCCGGGATCATGGTGCCTGCATGGTCCGGGTCTCGCCCATCGAGGGAGACCAAATACGACTTCTCCGGGACAGAGGGCTTGGTGCGTGTAGAGGTGGCGGCGCGGGCAGCAGAGGAGGAGGCCAACATCTCACCGGGCTTGTGTTTTCATCTGGGTTTCTCTATCCCGGGGCTCCTGCGGATCACTGCAGGGCCGTGGGCGCCGCGTGCAGCGCGGAGCATGCGCAGGCCCCTCGGGGTTGAGGCGTGACCCGAACGCTTGACTCCGGGGCTCCGGGCTCCCTGCGGCCTTCGATGAAGGCTAGTCTGTTCCATCTGGCCTGGCCTTTGTGCAGCTGAGGCAAATCACTGCTGTCCTGGAGGCTTCTTTCCCCCTTGTAACAGATACATTTTTTTCATGAAAAACTTTTAAAATTGACAATTAGAACGAAGAGAGTTTGTGAAAGAAGCTTGAGAAAAGTGCAAGTTAATATTCAATAAATTCAATAATTTGTACATAGTTTTTGCACCTTTTCAGTTAACGATAGTAAATTAGACAATCGTAAAATATAGCTTAAACAAATCAGAAGCGGTGTGACAATGGATTTGTGTTTTGTAGGAAAAAACGTTTTTTACGTGAGAGTTATTCAGTGGCCTTAGAACCGGCAAACCACCTGCCACTAAACAATGAAAGATGAGACAAAGATAGTTTCGGGATTCACTTGAGATGAGGTCAAAACAAGATTATTTGTCTAGGGTACATAGCCTGCACTCTACAAGGAAAAGACACACTGATAAGATCAGCTAATTGGAAACAATATAAATCCCCTATACAGTGAATGAAGACCGTGTGAGAAATGAAGTTTCCAGAGCCGCAGAGCCTCCTTGCAACCTTTTGCACTGGAGATCTGGCCACCAAGCGGCACACACAGTTAAGTTCTTGGGAATGTTATCTGAGTCCGAGTTCTGCCTCAATATGTTGATTCCCTCTCTGAAGTTCTCGTAGCTGTTTATGTCTCCTATGGCCACACGGTTGGAAATCTTTCTCTTTCTTCCCATCAAGTCTTATCTATGACTTTTCTCTCCCACAGATCCATGACACTGTGTTGTTATTAAATGCATAACTTTTAGTGTATTTACCAAAGTAAATTAAAAATAATGATAGATTCATGACACTAATGATTTTACTAAATGCAAAGCCCAAGATGAATGTTTTAGAATGAGAAAAATGAATAAATATGTTCATAATAAAACTTTATTGAGGTAATAACTTAATAATTTGCTTTGTCACTAGGAGGGATTAAAGTTAACTGTCCTCCTGGTAATAACTTTGTACCATTCTCTCATGCACTTCTAATTTATAGCTTGCAGTATCAGACAATGAGGGTAGCCAGGAATACTTACTACTGTAAACTTACCCAGTGTCATGTTGTATGCAGCTTGATCCAAATTTTCCACAGTCTTTTTTCTTTTCTTTTTTTTTTTTAGACAGGGTCTTGCTTTGTTGCCCAGGCTGGAGTGCAGTGGTGCAATCTCAGCTCACTGCAGCCTCGACCTCCCATGCTCAAGCGATCCTCCTGCCTCAGCCTTCCAAGTAACTAGAATTATAGGTACACACCACCATGCCCGGCTAATTTTTTTTTTTTTTTTTTTGGAGACAGGGTTTCGCCATGTTGGCCAAGCTAATCTCAAACTCCTGAGCTCCAGCAATCCTCCTGCTGCAGGCATGAGCCACAGTGCTAAGCCAACAATGTTTGCTTTTTAATTCAACGTCTGGTGTATTGCAAATACTTTTCCAAAGTTCTTTTCAGAGCTACCTTCACTTCCTTATTTTTCAGGCTATAGATGAGGGGATTCAGCATGGGAGTGAGTATAGTATACTGCACAGAGAAGATCAACTCTATGGGGGAACCTGAGTTTGGCATGAGATGGCGGAGCAAAGCTGAGCCATAGTAAAGTATCAATGCAGTGAGGTGGGCAGAGCAGGTGAAGGCCTCGCTTCTGCCCGAGGTAGAGCTGATGCTTAGGATGGTAGAGATTATACGGGTGTAGGATAAGAAGACCAAAAGGAAGGTTCCCAGCCCATGCAGGAGAGTGGAGCAGAGCAAGGCGATGAGGTTTCTGGAGATATCAGAGCAGGACACAGGGAGGAGAGATGGCATCTCACAGCTGTAGTGGTGAATGATTTTGGCTTCACAAAAGACCATGTTTACAGCTGGGAGGACATTGATGAGTGCGTCCAGAAAGCCCAGTCCCCATGAGCCCCACACAAGGTGCTTATACAGTTGTTTACCCATGATCTGTCCATAAAGCAGTGAGCGGCAGATGGCAGCATAGTGGTCATAGGCCATTCCTGAGAGAAGGCAGGCTTCAGTCCCTGCAGTGACAAACACAAAGAAGACCTGAGCCAGGCAGCCCTCTACTGAAATGGTTTTCCTTAGTGACAGGAGGTTCTCCAGCATCTTGGGCACAATGACTGAAGAGAAGCAGAGATCAACAAAAGAGAGGTGACTCAGCAAGAAATACATGGGCGTGTGGAGACGAGAATCAGCCCTGATCACCAGCAGCAGCATCAGGTTCCCCATTATGGTCAGGAGGTAAATCCCCAGGAACAGCACAAAGAGCAGAGCCTGGACGTGGGGGTTGGCAGACAGCCCAAGGAGGAGGAACTTGGTGATGGTGCTGTGGTTCCCCAAGGCCATTTACAAAGGCCTAGAAATAATATGGAAAATCATAGCAGCCAAGTAAAGACTACTCCAGACAGTTTTCTCATGGTACTGATTCTCTTTTCATATCAGTCACGTGGAACATAAAAATGATTGAGGTGTAGTCTTTGCTCTTTAAATGATCCACTGAAGAACAGGAATGTGAAAACAAGAAATTGTAACAGTGTAATTAATATGAAGAGAGCTCAAATTTTGATTTACATACGGGTCAGTAATAATGCATTGAGGAAATTTGAACAAATTTTTAAAGAAAGCATATGATTGACCAGGTGTGGTGGCTCATGCCTGTAATCCCAGCACTTTGGGAGACTGAGGCAGGTGGATCACCTGAGGTCGGGGGTTCAAGACCAGCCTGACCAACATGGAAAAACCCCATCTCTACTAAAAATACAAAATTAGCCTGCTGTGGTGGTGCATGCCTGTAATCCCAGCTACTTGGGAGGCTGAGGCAGGAGAATCACTTGAACCCGGGAGGTGGAGGTTGTGGTGAGCCAAGATCGTGCCATTGCACTCCAACCTTGGCAACAAGAGCAAAACTCAGTCTCAAAAAAAAAAAAAAAAAAAAAAAGAAAGAAAGAAAGCATATAATTGACCAAGGAAAATAAATATCAAAGAGACAATTAATTGGCATGAAGAATGTGTTCAAACACTCAGGACTGAGAAAAAATCAAGCCATGTTCAGTAAAACATGGGTAGTTCTGAAACGCTAATGCTTAGAGTATAATTGAGCCACACAGATCAGTGGCTAAGTGGACTCCTGTGTCACACTACGTTCACATTCCAGCTGTACTATTAATTAGCTATATGACTTGTACAAGATATACAAAGCTCTGTACCTCAATTTCTTAGTATATAAAATACATATAATAGTGCTATGTAATGTTTTGAGGATTAAACATGAGATTATATATAAAAAAACTACCTACTCCTAACTGTTCATTGACATTTGTAACTATTAAAATTATTTATTAAGGTTGTGAGTCTAGACGAAACTCAGATAAATTCTCCTATAGGGTAAAACACTATCAAAAATCAAAGTTGTTTCTGCTAATGCTGCTGTTGTTATTCTTACTTTGTGACTTTATTAAGAAAATCACATTGCAATCATTACTGGTAGAAGCCCACTCCTGCTCACTAACTCAATTAGAAGAAAAACAGGAGGTGAGGAATTATTTTGGAGTGGAGGCTGTTTTTTTTTTTTTTTTTTTTGGGTAGGGGGTGGTAAGCCACTTTGCAGTTACTGTGGATGCTGTCATTCAGAAAGGAGGGTATGTAATTCCTCCTAATAGGTATTGCTACCAGCCTCCAGACATGACAAGTGGGAGAGAAGTTGTTTGGGACTCATGTAGACACCTAGGGGAATCTTTGATATAATTACTGGGGAAGATGTGTATCCCAGGAATGCCTGGAATCTCTGGAAAAGTAAGTGAGAGGAAGACTTGAAAGGATTTCATGAGACGGGAATACATGAGTGGGTATATAGGCTGTAGCAACAGCCGGGATTCCGTGTAGTACTGTGGATTCTGGACCACTTTCTCAGAAAATAGGAAAAAAATTGGGAATTCATCTTATAGGACTGCAAAGTTGGACTCTGAGCATCTAGTTTCTGCTGGAAATGCCTGCTGCTGGTAATCCCTATCTTACAGGGGGAAGTCCTGTCCCACTGTTCTCTGATCATACTCCAAAGACTGTTTAAAACCAGAGTAGAACATTCATTCCTCTATGTTTCTCTTGTACAGATATTTAGAGTAGCTTTCTGACTTTCATCCTGAGACATTGTTCTCAGTCTTCATATTCCAGATTTCTCCCTTATCGCCAGAATGTGTTCTCCCTCATGACCCTCAAGTATGTATTTCATGAGTCTTCAGGTCTGGATTACAATGCTCTATTTCCTTGAACACTGAATGTTTACTCATAACTCCCAGTTTTGGCCTTACATCCTAAGTCTGACCTTGGGTCACCCATAAGACTCATTATGATATCCCCATCAGTTTCCTGGTCCTGACTACTCCTGATGAGTTCAAAGCCTAGCCAAGGGGGACAGCTGAATCTTTACTAATTAAATCTTTACCTAGAAACTCAGCTTCAAAATCCTTCCCATACCCCAAATACAGATTACCTGTACATCCTGTCCAGTTTTAGATGCATCTGCTAAAAATAGCAATGAACTGGAGAAGGTTACCTTTTAAATCTGGTATCATGGTTGAGTTTATAAAATCCTATTGATGATAAAATGCTTTAGTGGATTCTACACTAATAAGTTAAATAGCCATAGGGCAGGTCCTTTTTTCAAAGGTTCTAAAATATCCTTTAGTTTTCCTGTTTCTAAAACCAATGTCTCATTTATATGCAGTATAGAGTGCAATGGCACCAGCTTGGCTCATTGCAACCTCCACCTCCTGGGTTCAAGCAATTCTCCTGCCTCAGCTTCCTGAGTAGCGGGGATTACAGGCATCCGCCACCATGCCTGACTAAGTTTTGTATTTTTAGTAGAGACAGGGTTTCAGTATGTTGGCCAGGCTGGTCTCGAACTCCTGACCTCAGGTGATCCACCTGCCTTGGCCTCCCAAAGTGCTGGGATCCACTGCACCCGGCCTCAATATCATTTATTAATGAATGCTTCTTATCCTTCTTGATTAGGAATTTTTGGCTATCACAGACTGAAACTTTTCTGGATCACGAATTGCATTTCTATTCCACTAATTATTTCTGCCTTTTAATATGATACAATATAATTTCAGTGGCTGTAACTTTGAGAGGTAAAAATTTGAAGGTAACTCCATTAATACGTTGATTTGTTTTTGGACTTTTTTTTTTTTTTGAGACAGAGTTTTGCTCTTGTTGCCCAGCTGGAGTACAATGGCGCGATCTCGGTTCACCACAACCTCTGCCTCCCGGGTTCAAGCGATTCTCCTGCCTCAGGCTTCCTGAGTAGCTGAGATTACAGGCATGTGCCACCACACCTGGCTAATTTTATAGTTTTAGTAGAGATGGGGTTTCTCCATGTTGGTCAGGCTGGTCTCGAACTCCCGACCTCAGGTGATCCATCTGCCTCAGCCTCCCAACGTGCTGGGATTACATGCATGCGCCCGGCCTGTTTTTGGACATTTTGTCTTATGCTTCTGGATGAATTTTGCTACCTATTTGTATAAAATGTCTTGCTGAGGTTTTATATTTAAGTGTTTTTAGAAATGGAAAACACTGGGCGGAGTGCAGTGGCTCATGCCTGTAATCCCAGCACTTTGGGAGGCCAAGACTGGTGGATCACCTGAGGTCAGGAGTTCGAGACCAGCCTGGCCAACACGGTGAAACCCTGTCTCCACTAAAAATACAAAAATTAGTTGGGTGTGGTGGCAGGTGCCTGTAATCCCAGCTACTTGGGAGGCTGAGGCAGGAGAATCACTTGAACCCGGGAGGTGGATGTTGCAGTGAGCTGAGATTGCACCATTGCACTCCAGCCTGGGCGACAAGAGCGAAACTCTGTCTCAAAAACAAAACAAATAAAATAAAATAAAATAAAATAAAATAAAATAAAATAAAGAAATGGAAAGCACTGACAACATTTTTAATATTGTTGAACTAGCATGAAAATAGAAGGCACCCTTGTCTGGTTTTGTTTTCAGTACAATCCAATAATTACAGTGTCTCCTTATCAGGTAATTTAATTTTTAAACTGTTAATTAAAAAAATAAAATTTTTATGTTAACAAATGCTGAGTCAACATCTATGAGGTGAAGATTTTTATAAAGTTACCTTATTGCCATAATGTGTTCTGATTATTATTTTGTTGGTGGTGTGACAAATCCTCACTCTGGTTAAATCTTACATGGTATAATATTTAATATATGACATTCATTTGTTCAGATTCTGTTTAAAAGGAAAGAAATAAAAATTCTACTTTACCAGTTACATAATATGTTTTATTTTATATATGCAAAGATTACCATCTTGGACAAATATCCTAAATAGTCTTGTCTTGTAGGAAATACTTTTGGACTAGGTGGTCTTTTCACAGGCTGGGAATAACTATGTTTAAATGGTAGACTGTGAGACCATCCAGATCACAGGATATTGGAAATGAAAGGCACCTTCAGCATTTTCTAGTAACAGCTACTTACTTTATGGGAGAGGAAACTGAGGCCCACAAAGAAGAAAAACTTAGACAAAGTCAGATTGAGTTGATGACATAACAGTGCAGGTTCTCCCATGCTACAGTGCGGTTCTTTGAACCAAATGCACTATCATACTTGGAAATTTTATCACTGCCCATTCCACAGCCCAGGAAGAACCAGGAGGGCAAGTCTTTGATGTCACATTTATTTCATCAGCTGCTTGTTTGCTGGTTTGCTTGCTTTGGCAGTTGGAATGTGCTTGGGTCTCACTTGATTTCCAAGTTCCCAGTTTCAGCCATAGGCCCTGGCATCTCCACTCATGGGCACCACCCTCTCTTTTGGGTTCAGTGATGATATCTGCTAATATCTTCCCCTTTTCAGGCAACTGAAGCTGTGCTGTAGATGTCATAGTCATATGGATGGGAATAAAAGAAATTTATTCTCCTCCCTGCTGGACAATTTACTAGGCAGGTGACCCTGAGAGTAAAAGCTGTCCTCGTGGCGATCCTTCTACTCTCACGACCCCATCCCAAGACATCCAACAGGAACTAAGGAGGAGATCCACTAGTTGTCGACCATATTCTCTCTGTGTAGTTTCCACTTCAGGATTATTGCTGTCCTACACTTGCTATCCATGTTGTGCTAGAGGAAGGAAGCTTCCTGCTTTACAATCTGAACCCAAACTGGGTTTTGACAGAGGTTTTGTGAGTGTATGTATTACATTCAGCAACATATAATCTTAATGCTAAAATATTGAAACACTTTATGTATTTTGATGATTTGTGGGGCAAACAGGATAAAATATTTGAAAGGGGGCTATTCAAGAAAGTACGTAGAGTCACTGTACTTAGACACAGGCAGATGAAACCAATCTTCTCCATCACCTATCACTCAGATTCTTTCTTTAAAGGAATTCCTAATAAGCCCTAGAGAAGGCCACATAGAGGGTGTGGCTAGTATCGTCTCTGCCACAGGGTGAGGTGGCTGAGGTGTCAGATGAGCCTATGGAGCAGGAGAGTGAAAAGGGTTGAGGAAATGGCCTGTCACTTAAACAGTGCCTTTGGGGAAGCATATTCAAATACTTTAGGAAAGAAAACCCGGACAATGGGGTCTATAAAGGACAGACTGTGTTTGACTCTTGACACTGAATTAAGCCCCCAAAGTAGTGTAAGTTTCTAGAGCACTTTCCAGAGGGAATTATAGGCCTCACATTTGTTAATGTGTTTTAAAACTTTACACCTTTCCATCTCTTCATCCCACAATTTTCTGTCCTTGATTCCTGAACACTATCCACACCTGATGCACTCTGTTTGGCCCTTTGTCTTGATCGCAGAGCCCAAAAGAACCTGGCCTAGCCCTGCCTTCACTTGTCCACCCTCTCACCCTATTGCCCCTTGTACGACTGCACCTACTTCCTGGGGTGCTGCCCTGCCATGTTGGGATGAGGACCTATGAGGCCTGGGTTCCTGACTACCACAGATGGGCAGGGTGGAGCTCAGGGGAAAGACTGCCTGGGTAAAACACCTGGCTGAAGCAGAGATGTCCTTCTTCCTTGGTTATAGAGTTAGGGTCCAGGGTAGTAAGGTGATTGACTGAAGAGCTGTGTCTTCAGGTTGTGGACACAGCCTCCTGATGGCTTCTCTCCAGAGTTGAACTGCAATCTTCTCAACTTTGGGGTCATGGAGGAATCTGGAGGCCTTACGCTTCTGTGCCAAATAAGAGAAAGTTGTAGACGTATGAGGGAAAGAGATCTTACCCTTTCAGTCCCCTTCCTGGCCTCCATTACCCTTAGGGATTCCATTATTACACTCCACCAAGAATGGGCATCTCAGGTTCTGGGAGTTGCAATTTCCTGATGGATGCATGGCTCATAGGAAAAAGCTCTTGTTGGGTGGGCTTTAGGAGATGAAGCATCATAACCTATTACAGCCTATGTTTTCATCAGGAATATTCCTACTGCTTGACTCAGAGGAATAATAAAATTAAAATTAAATAATATCATATATCTGAAAGATTTTGACCAATCAAAAGTGCTCCTCATATGCAAAGGTTTACAATAGTTACATTGAGAATTTTGTTAATATGAAATCACTTTTCATTTACTCCTTCCATGGTTTCAGCACTGAGAAAGTTAAAGCATAACAATCCATCTCTTTAAAACAAATGGCTTTATTTTATGAGAGTTAATTTTCTGAGATAGGGACAAATTCTGTTAAAACAGGGATCTAGGGAGTTCATCTTTTCCATTTCCTGGTTTGGGAAAAACCATAACATGTCAAAATTAGTTTTTTTTTTTTGAGACAGAGTTTCACTCTTGTTGCCTAGGCTGGAGTGCAATGGCACAATCTTGGCTCACTGCAATCTCTACTTCCTGGGTTCAAGCGATTCTCCTGCCTCAGGCTCCCGAGTAGCTGGGATTACAGGCATGCAGCACCATGCCTGGCTAATTTTGTATTTTTAGTAGAGACGGAGTTTCTCCATGTTGGTCAGGCTGGTTTGAATTCCTGACCTCAGGTGATCCACCTGCCTCGGCCTCCCAAAGTACTGGAATTGCAGGCAAGAGCCACCGCACCCGGCCTAATTTTTTTTTTAAACATTTATCTTTAAAGCCCTCTGAAGTACATGGTGCTGCTGTCTTTCTTTCTTTTTTTTTTTTTCAGCTTTTAAAGGTTATTTTATTTTATTTATTTTATTATTATTATTATTATTATTATTATACTTTAAGTTCTAGGGTACATGTGCATAACGTGCAGGTTTGTTACATATGTATACTTGTGCCATGTTGGTGTGCTGCACCCATCAACTCGGTGCTGCTGTCTTTCTTGACTATTTAGTCCTATTTCTCAGTCGCACTATTGGAAAGTCTTTCCTTCCAATGTCTAATTTAAGTTTATGTTGCAGTAGCCTGATCTTTTTTCTCCTCATCTTGTTATGGAAGAGAAAGCGACATCTCTCAATGTTAGGGCATTTTAACTTTTGTTAATTTTCTTTTGAAAATTAACTTTTGCTAATTTTCTTATAACTTTCTTCTAAGTCCTGGATCCTTTTTTTTTTTTTTTATTTTAAATGAGACAGGGTCTTGCTCTGTCTCTAGCCCAGGCTGGAGGGAAGTGGCATGATCATGGCTTACTGCAGTCTTCACCTCCCCAGGCTCAGGTTATCTTCTCACCTCAGCCTCCAGAGTAGCTGGGACTACAGGTGTGCACCACCATACCTGGCTAATTTTGTATATTTTGTGGAGACAGGTCTCACTGTGTCGAACTCCTGGGCTCAAGCAATCCAACCGCCTTGGCCTCCAGAAGTACTGGGATTACAGGCATGAACCACCCCACGCCCAGCCTATGTTCTTGATTCTTTATTCCTT
The DNA here is from genome assembly GCF_049350105.2 of Macaca mulatta. NCBI lineage: Eukaryota > Metazoa > Chordata > Mammalia > Primates > Cercopithecidae > Macaca > Macaca mulatta. The sequence goes on along the minus strand of NC_133416.1, from coordinate 55,657,910 downwards.
CTTTGTGGTCTTCCTTTCCTAGCTGTCGTTCTTTCTATGTTCCCTTATTCCCTCAGTTGAATTAAGATACTTTCTTACAATAAGATACTTTCTTATGGTGAGGTTCAGGGTTGATCCTGAGGGTTCAGGGCTGATCATGAGATTTCAGGGATTTCTGATGGGGCTGAGGATGGAGGAGGAATCCCAGGCTCTGTAGTTCACCATTTGTAAGTCGGGTGGGGAGGCACTTCTTGCCCCTTTGGAAGCACAGGCTTCCAAAGGCTCAAGGCTCAGAGCTAGCTATATTCGTGGCCAGCACACCCATATCCAGGTGGGTGCCATCTCCCTTGAACCTTGTCAGAATAGGGACACTTACCCAGTCCTGGGTGCTGATGTCATAGGTGTCACGGAGCAGTTGCTCATCCCTGAAATGGACACAGAGAAGAGTCATTCTGTTACAGGGGCCTGGACATGTCTCCCCAGCTGCTCAGCTCGCATCCCTGGTTTGAAGTATAGCCAAAGTGGGAGGGGCCAGACTTGAAGGGACACTGACGACCTAACAAGCCCGTCAGAGAGGCAGTTGCAGAATGTGGCACCAGAAATCTGGCCCCCTGTGAAGCAGAGTGGATCATGGCCGCTGAAGCTCTGTAATCCAGGGCTGGGAGCTGAGTTAGCCAAATGTTTCCATCCCAGGGCGCTGCCGCTGGAACAAGTCCCTGGTAGTTCACTTCTTATCTCCGTTTTTTTGTGTGGGAAAGGGATACAATGAGACTTGAATTCTCCTCATCTCACCCTGGATTTCACCCTGCCTTGCTCCATCTTTCAGGAAGCAGAAAAGCAGCAGCAACAGTTAGATCCTAAATCCACATTTTTACAGCCCAGGTAATCAGGTGGGTGTTCCCAGGGCCCTGCAGGGATCTATTTGGAAATCAGGCTTCCGAGGATGAAGGAGAGCATTCTCCAAGCAGAGGTAAGCTTGGCCCTTTTGACCTTTTGAACCTTAGGGATCAGCATCCAAGGAAATTATCTCACGAGCCTCTGGATCTCACAGTGGAGGCCATAGTTTCTTGTTCTGGAGTGGAGGTGATGGACCAGGTTTGGAGAAAGATCAGAGGGGTCTTCTCTGGGACTGTCTGTATTTAAAGATCCCCAAGAAGATTTGTACTCTTAACGAACTCCATTTGCCACGGGGCTGAAAAAGCATAGAGTGGTTCCAATACCAGAGAGACCCCAAGAGTAGTCAGAATCTCCAGATTTCCTCCTCACCCTGCCTCTTGTATCCACAGCTGAAGGCTCCTCACCCCTTCCATGGGATATAAAAATCCTTGAATTCAATCTTATTTAATTCTGACTTTGGAGGCTCTCTCTTTGGGCTCAGTCATATATATCCTTGATAATCAATGGGATTCAAGAGCCAGGAGCTTTGGCACCATACGGGAGTCTCTTAGAGGCAGAGAATCGCGGATCTCAGAATTCAAGCCTAGCTTAGACCTACTGAATAAGAATCTGTTTTTTAACAAGGGACCCAGGTGATCTGTATATATGCAAAAGTTTGAAAAGCCCCAATTTGTAAGTTCTTTCTTGGATGAGTGAAGAAAAGAGTTCCACATATGGCTTTTGTGCTATAATTCTAGGCTCCTGGGTATTTTGAGTATTTTCTTGAAATGCTAGAATTAGCATCTGGGCATTTGAAAACTGTAACTTGACCGCCCTGAGTAATCATTCCACTCTAGCCTGCCTGCCATTCTATCCCTGTGCCAGCCTTGGGAAGCTGTTCCCTTTTTCTGTATTTGCTGTCTTTGCAGACAAGAACCATATCTAGCTGAAGCATGAGAGTGTTCTCAGGCCCTCAACAGCCATTCCAAGGGAGAAAAGGATTCTTCCATCCCTGTCCACGTGCTGTAGACTGAATGTCTATGTCCCCTCCAAATTGATATATTGAAACCTAATCCCCAAAGCAATGATAGTAAGGTGTGGGGCCTTTGGGAGGTAATTCACTTATGAGGGCAGAGCCCTCATGAATGAGATTAGTGTCTGTATGAAAGAGAACCTAGAGAATTCCTTTACTGCTTCCTCCATGTGAAGACACAGTGAAAAAGTTGGCTGTTTATGAACTGGGAGGCAGGGCCTCACCAGACACCAAATCCGCTGGCACCTTGATCTTGGACATCCCAGCCTCCAGTACTGTGGGAAATAAATTTCTGTTGATTATAAACTAACGAATATGGTATTCTGTTCTAGCAGCCTGAACAGACTCAGACATGAGGCGATTGAGATGGACAGAGGAGAGACTCGCAGTACTTATGAATGCTTTAAGGAAAGCCAATTCCCAATTTGGTTGAAGTGGGGAAAGAAAAGAACCTGGACTCTAGCCTTAAGCTAAATGGAAGATCCTAGGGTGAGACTTTGGGATGAACTCCATATCTCGTTCTTATCTCCATTTTTTTTTGTATGGGAAATGGATACAATGAGACTTGAATTCCAGATCCCCTCCCTTGTTTCCTTATCCAAACCTTGGAATGGTGCTCTTTTATCTCGAATCTGAGCATCTTCCTGCAGCTGAAAAATAATGAGAATACAGAGTCAGAGATGATGGGGCTGGTGTCCTGTGGACCTGCAGTGTACTAGCTATAGACTTGGTCAAATGCAGGGATGTCTGTTTGGGAAAACATGGGCTTCCTGGACGTGGAACTCCCAAGATTTCTTTCTTTATTTTTTTTGAGATAGAGTCTCGCTCTGCTGTTCGGGATGGAGTGCAGTGGTGTGATCTCGGCTCACTGCAACTTCCACCTCCCAAGTTCAAGCGATTCTCCTGCCTCAGCCTCCCTAGGAGCTGGGATCACAGGTGTGCACCACCAAGTCTGACTAATTTTTGCATTTTTGGTAGAGATGAGGTTTCACCATGTTGGTCAGGCTGGTTGAACTCCTGACCTCAGGAGATCTGGCCACCTCAGCCTCCCAAAGTGCTGGGATTACCATCCAGCCACTTTGGCCACTGTGCCCGGCCAAAATCCCAAGACTTCCAAAAGCACAATTTGTATTGTTTTTGTATCTCTCACACCAAACCACTTAATATAATGCCCTGCATATAGCATATGCTCAATAAATGTCTTTTGAATAATGAATGAATAAATAGGGGCAAGCTGTGCCTCTTTAGGGGTGGGAGACACATAATTCATCACTTACAGTCATAACTATTCATACCAAGGTCTCACATCTTTTATTCTTTGTGGCCCTCTGGCCTTCTGCTATGTCTTTTCTGGGCCCTTTTACACTCCTCATTGAGTCTCCAGTGGTTCTCTGCAGAGAAGCTTTAACTACATGTAAAGGATCTTTTAAAAATTCCTTCTTGGCCGGGCGGGGTGGCTCATGTTTGTAATCCCAGCACTTTGGGAGGCCAAGGTGGGTGGATCACCTGAGGTCAGGAGTTCAAGACCAGCCTGACCAACATGGTGAAACCCCGTTTCTACTAATAATGCAGAGGTTAGCTGGGTGTGGTGCCAGCTATAATCTCAGTTACCCAGAAGGCTGAGGCAGGAGAATCACTGGGACTTAGGAGGCATAGGTTGTGGTGAGCCGAGATCATGCTACTACACTGTAGCCTGGGTGGCAGAACAAGACTGTCTCAAAAAAAAAAAAAAAGAAAAAAAAAAAGAAAATCCTTCTTAGGCTGGGCACAGTGCCTCACACCTGTAATCCCAGCATTTTGGGAGGCCAAGGCTGGCAGATGGCTTGAGTCCAGGAATTCGAGACCAACCTGGGCAGCATGGCAACACCCTATCTCTACAAAAAATAAAAAAAAAAATTAGTTGGGTGTGGTACTCCCAGCTACTTGGGAGGCTGAGGGAGGAGATTCGCTTGAACCTGGGAGCCAGAGGTTGCAGTGAGCTGAGATCACGTCACTGCACTCCAGCCTGGGCACAGAGTGAGACCATGTCTCAAAAAGAGAGAGAGAAAGAGAGAGAGACAGAGAGAGAGAGAGAGAGAGAGAGAGAGAGAGAGAGACTAAAATCTATAGAAGAAGAGCCAAGGAGAGCAGAGGAAGAGGTTTTATTTCTATTTACCCAAGAAGGTTAGCTCTTGTGTCTAATTTGTACTTCCACACAGACATAGTCACCTAATAAGGCAGTTTACTACATCACTAGGGGATTCTCCCCAACTCAGTCACTTATCAGCATTTCATACAACCACATAGAGTATTCTTGCTGAGAGAAGTTCTAGCATATACAATTTTCTGTCTGTGTTATCACATTTCCTCAAGGGAACTGTTAGGCATCTTCTTGCCTTAGCTGCCTGGACGGACAAGACCGTGGTACTCTTTAAGGGAGAAATCACTAGAAAAATAAATGAAGCTGAAACCTTGGTCAGAGGCAACATCTCAGTAGGGTAAGAAAAAAAATGGGATCAAGGCACATGATAGGGCTGGGGAATTCAGAGAATCAAAATCTAATCTCACCTCCTTTTGTATATCCTTAAAAACTGTCAGCACCTGACAGAAGACAAAAATATAGAAAAAATAATATTGTAGTTGATTACTTTATTACAGAGAGATTTCACATATAAAATTAAGTTACCTAGTCTCCTAGCCACTAGGCTGTAGAATGTGAATGCCAAGACTGTGGCTTTGTAGCTCTAGCAATAAATCCTCACTGACTTCCACTCTACAGAAACCTCTGGGCCGCCATTTCTTTATGTGGTAAATGAGCAAAATACAGTAAAGTATTTAAAGAAGACTGGGCTGTGCCTTGGATGTATAACGAAACCTACTATCATATTTATTTTCAGTCTAATTCATTCTTATTCTGAAGCTTAGCACAGGTATTCAAATCAACGGTATTTATTTGCTCGTTGGAGGGAGTGTAAAATCATATGATCACTTTGGAAAAAGTTGTGGCACTTTCTTTTCTTTTCTTTTTGGCTGTGAGTTTATTCAAGGCAAAATAATCCTCTCCAATTTTACTGAGGTAGATACACATCCACAACCAAATCTGCCTCTAAACTGGAATTCAGTTGCTGACCCAGCCCCAGCCTCCACTTTCTTGTCGGCACCAGGGGGCACAGCATTCTGTCTGTAGGTATCTCTGTTGGCTCCCCCTCTTGTGAGTCTTGCAGATCACTAACCCTCCAGACCTTTTAGGCCGAGGCCTGCCAGTCTCTGGATGGCTGCGGCGTAGAGTGACAGGCACAGTCTCCGGGTGATGAAGGTAATCATGGAGATACTGGATACCCTCATTGATAAGGTACCAGTAGAAACGTCTCTAGGCAAACTGTTGCTTCATGTAGCCTCGGGACTTGAGAGACTGCATGGCCTTCATGATGTGAAGGATGGGCACATTCTTGTCTGCCAGCTCCGGGTGCTTAGGCATGTGGACATCCTTCTTGGCCACCATGACTCTCTCCTTAAAAACGAGTTCATAAATGGCAATCCAGTTCTTCGGCATCAACATCTCAGTGGCTATAGGGTCCAGGGCCGGGGCTGGCAGTTTCTTATAAAACCAAATATCTGCCTACTGTATTACCCAGCCATGAATGGATCCAGTGACTGTTGGAACTGTGGGTTGTCTCCCTTGGGAGAAAGTGTGAGAACTTTTAGATAGTTGTTATCTTGTTTGGTGGAAATATAGTGTATGTAGATATTCAGGAGCTTCAATTTGTATATAAGGGTACATATGGAAGATGAATGGGCAAAGGGGTACAGTGTGCCAATGATTAATTCGTTGCCTCTCAATGGTTAATTCTCTGCCCTTTGTTCACTCTTTGTTATATTATAAGTACTTGATTATCTTCTTGTTCTCAACAGGATGGTCTTTTGACTCTTATATAAACAACTTACTCTTTAGCTAATATAATAATTGTAAGAACATGAAATAGTGATGCTACTGTACAGCATTGTAATTAAGATTATTTCCTTATATAAAGAGTCATTGAATATCACAGAAAATAAAACATGTTGGACACATTATTCATTTTATATAATATTGTACAGTGGGGGCTGGCACAAGAGGCTCTAGATAATTTTACTCATTTTTAATCAGAAATGATTAAATGCTCAGTTTCCTGTACTGTAAGTTCAAAAGTGATCAATTATCTTTTAATTCTCATCTCTATCTAAGGTTTTACGAGCAACTAATATGGTAAGATTGGGATGTTGAAGTAGCTGGTATTTATGTGAAGGCCTCTTAGAAACTCCAAGTAAATGTCTGTATTCTATGAAAGTTCACTACAATTTGCTGTGGGTATCTTATGGGCATTACTGGCTTCTGCACATATATACCCTTCAACTATAAAGTGAAACCTGGCATTTTTACGTTTGTGAATTGAAATCAACATTTTCATGTTTGTGAAAGGCCATACCTGTGCTTTCAAGTCTGTAAAAATCACTGAGAATTGGGGATTAAACACCCTTAAAACAAACAGGACCTGTGACAGCTTCAAATAAGTGGGTGTCGGGAAGGGGCGCTGATGTGCACAGACCCGAGAAGCTCTGAGAATATGAGACTGCACAAACAACAGAACAAGGTGGGAGGGAGCGTGTTGATCCTTCACCGTCAATCAACAAACCACTCAAGGAAAGAGAAATAAATGTGCTCCTTCCTGAAGCCTTCCCCCACTTCCCACCTCTTGCCACGCTGTCAAAAATGATTCCTCTGTCCTCACCTGGTCCCACAGGGTTTCAGTGATGGTTACCTGTCTTTCCTGTAGAAATAAGGAACAAATGTTGGAAACAATATCACAACTCTCCCAGAAACTGAAGTGACACGTTATGAAACATTATGAAGACAAGATATTTCTTGGACTTGAGCTGGACACCCAAAATCATCCCATTTCTCAGGCAGCCAAAAGTCTCCTGCAGCCCTGCTGAATCATTTCATCCCATATATCCTGCTTCGCTCTGGATCTAGCTGGTGTGTGACAGGTCCAAACAGACCCATTTGTTTACCACCTTGTCAATGCCTGTACAGCTTGCCTGCCCCTGGAGTCAACTGGTGAAGCAGTGGCATTGGAGATATTACTGGTGTGGTAGACAATGACCCACTCTACCAGCCAGTCAAGAGCACCCCGTCCCTTCTCAGGCAGCTTTTTTTTTTTTTTTTCCTCCTGTCTACAACCTCTTCTCCTCCCCTCTCCCTAGGAATTAGAAGGCCCAGAGAATCCAGAGAATTTGCATACCTTACCCACCTGTGATCTCATTGTCCCTTCTGTGGATGTGCTACAAAGAAAGAATGATATAAACCTGATGAGGAGCAGAGAACGTGGGCTAAAGGCTTCTCCTAACTCTACCCTATCACTCTGAGCAGGAATTCTTGAAGTTTCTATACTAAAAATCCAGGAAGGATAGCCAGGGTCCTGCCTCTCATATCCCTTATGGGAGGTGTGGGGACAGGTGGGAACCTTGCCTCATCTTCCAAATATCTTGGAAGCCCTTTGAGAACTCTAAAGCGTAGAACATTGGAAGTGAAGGTGATGGTCACTGTCATTAAACCTTGTCATTTTCCTGCCTGCCTAATTTATGTCTACTCTCCACCCTTCACCCCACCTAACCTGTCAAACTTCCCAGGTCCTCTTTGGAAAGTATACTCAATTAGCAAACTGCTTCCTTTTTTATCCCCCGAAAAAGTGTTCTTTTCCTTTGTGACTTCTGATGGGGTGGTAATGGGGATGGAAGGCTGAGGAAGTGGAAAGATTTTGCTTATTCTTGGCAGCACAACTGAAGCTTTTATTCCTAAACACCACCTCATTCCTAAATCAGTGCCAAAGTCACCTAGGAGAGGATGTATACAGATATACAGGTAACTGGAAGAAAGAAGAAGGGTGAAAGTGAGTGAAACCCGGGTAACCAGTCTGCTCTACCATGCTTGCCGATCCTGAGCAAACAGCCTCATCTCCTGGCCGTGCGGTTCCTGCTAGTACAGTTCCTGCCATTAAAAAAAGCAATAAGTTTTTCCAAACAGGAGTAGGGAGGCCAGTAATCACAGGGAGTCTGGGGACCCAGAAGAGTGAAAACTGGGCTCTAGATGACACTGAAGCTCAAGACCAGCTTGGGCAACATAGTGAGACTTCGTTTCTACAAACACAACACAACACAACACAACAAAACAAAACCAACAACAAACAAACAAAAGAGCAGCAGCAACAACAACAAAAAAACCCAGCCAGGCATGGTGGTAGGCACTTGTGGTCCTAGCTTACTCAGGAGGCTGAGACAGGAGGATTGCTTGAGCCCAGGAGTTCGAGGCTGCAGTGAGCCATGATTGCACTACTGAACTCTAGCCTCAGCAACAGAGCAAGCCCTTGTTGCTAAAAAAAATAAATAAAATAAAGTAAAAATAAAAAGACACTGAGCCTACAGATTTCCAGTTAAAAGGAGACTGTTGATGAACATTGATAGCATTGACATCATATCAGATGGCTCAGGCACACAGTTCTGCCAGCTGGAGTGTTATTTCTCCATAGAACCCGGCAGAGCTACTACTTATTGCAAATCCAAGCCATGCCCCTAATTCTGAAAACATCCTTTTAATTTATTTAATGATACATATTAATCGTACATATTTATGAGGCACATGTGATAGTTTGATAATGCATACAATATGTAATGATCAAATCAAGAGTATTTAGGATATCCATCACCTCAAACATTGATCAGTTCTTTGTGCTGGAAACATTTCCACTCTTCTCAGCTAACTATTTTTGAAATACATAATAAATTATTGTTAATTATAGTCACCCTACTATGCTATTGAACCTCAACCCTAAGCCTGTTTCCTCACCTATAAAACAAGAGGAGTAATCTTTCTCTCAAGGATTTGGGGGATGATTATATGAAAGCACTTGTAACTGTTAAGTGTTTTCAAACGTTATTGTTGTGTGTTATTTTTACAGTGTCCTGTCCACTTTCACCATCAAAAAGCATATGTTCATCAGCAGAAAGGCCAGGGCTCTGGTGTGGTTTATGTGTTTTCTCATATGGAAGTCTAGGAGACTCCAGTATCTACTCATTATTTTTTCCTCAAGGTCCTGCAGCTGTCTGGAAGAGAATTCATACTCTTAGATAGAGCAGATTCCCAACTTCCTCCAGACTCAGGCTTCTCAATTCCTTGCTGGCTCTTAGGCTTGAGGTCCAGTTAACCATTCCGAGCACTTTCATAAGATAGGCAGCTTAGAAATTTATAAGTCATTTTTCACTTTCTCTTCCCAAATTTCTACAAACTCTTTTTGTTTCGCTATTGTTGCCCAGGCTGGAGTGCAGTGGCGCAATCCCGGTTTACCGCAACCTCCGCCTGCAGGGTTCAAGCGATTCTCCTGCCTCAGTCTCCCAAATAGATGGGATTATACGCATGCACCAGCACGCCCAGCTAATTGTTTGTATTTTTAGTAGAGATGGGGTTTCTCCATGTTGGTCAGGCTGGTCTCGAACTCCCAACCTCAGGTGATTTGCCCGCCTTGGCCTCCCAAAGAGCTGGGATTACAGGCATGAATCACCACGCCCATTCCCAAATTTCTACAAACTCTTATCTCAAAACATCTGCTGCAAGTTCAAAGGCTCAAGCCAAATTCTGATTCCTTTATGAAGCTTTCCTGATCCATAAGTTCACAGTAAACCCTCCTTCTTTTCTGACTTCATGAATACCATCACCTGGGTCTCATATTTAGCCTCAAGCAGCAGATTCTAGCCCGCTTTTGAACCCTAGACCAAGGGAAGCTTGATTTTGGGTGGTTGGCCTTGATTCACACTATAGAGGATTCAAAGGACTTAGGCAAAGTCAATCCTGGAATAAATAAATGTCCCTAGTTTGTGTACCCCACCAACTCCTAGAGGAATTGCAGTTGATGCCTGATTTCTAAATTAGAATGACAAAGATTTGCTATTGTCTCTTTCGTCAAGGAGATGGAGAAGAGGGAGGACACATTAAAGTCCCCATCTTGTCCAGCCAGGAAGCAAGTGAAGCCCAATGAAGAGCGATAGGAGGAGACAGGAGACCCTGGTTCTTCTCCCATGGAGTATAGTAATCTAAGGACGTTTGAGGGTCGTCATTAGCCCCATTACCTTCTCTGCTGCTTGGAGGTCATTTCTGCCTTTGGTTCTTGATCCTGGCAGGGATGCTGTGCCATTTGTTCTCAGACAGAAACCAAGGACTCTGGAGCTGAAGATGGAGATAGCTCCAGGCCCTGGAGAGGCATAAATGAATATGGGGAGAAGGCAGGCACATGGTGAGAAGAAAAGTGTTTATTCACTGGAGAACTACCAGGACAGATATCTCAGCAGTTAATGAAGCATTTGTGTTTTGGATGGGTGAGTGTGCATGTGCATGTGTGTGCTTGCATATGTGTGCATGTATGTGTGTACATATGTGTAAAGAAAGATGAGGGTAAGAGGAGGGTAAGAGGAAGGAAGTATTTGGCCCGGGTAAAATCTTCCTATAGTCTTTGTCAGTAACAACAGAAATTGCAGTGAGGAAGTAGATGGAAAAAAAGAGAGAATCTAAGTGAAAAATAACACTTAGCTGAGATTGGGGATGGGGCATTGGCCAAAGGGTCTTTGAGTTCAGGCAAGGACAGGAAATAGAGTAGAGTGAATGCAAGATTGGTAAATACCCCACCCCCTCCCACCTCAGTCAGAATTTTCATGGTTAACTAAGGGTAGAGTTTCAGGATGGAAGGCCATCAGCTCCAGCCTTCAAGTGCTTTGTAGAGAAGAAGGGCTCATAGGCAGTGAGTGACCCAGACAGGAGACAAATCCTCCTTTGAGATGTTTCCCTTCCACTTTTCCCACTCCCACCCTTCTTGACCTCCAAGCCCCAGTCAAGAACCAGATCAATTAAGCCTAGAAACTTACCCTGCTTGGTTCCCCAAATTACACTTTGCCCCACTCCTTCCCCCCTAGACTTTTTCCTCTTTGAGCCCCATCTCACAACAGCCTCCTGTTCCCATATCAACCTTGCCCTTTTCAACACTTTGTGACTTCAGCTGTGACCTCACAGACAGACAACTTGCTCTCCCTCCCAGCTGCACACTAAGCTCCATTCAATCCAAATGATAATGGTAAAATGATGGGATAATGTTGTGGGATTTTAATTTTAGTTTCTGCAAATTTTTGCTTCTTCATTGCCTTCTAGCCATTGCATTGGAAATCCATTGATTCTGAGAGATGAAAGCAATGAGGCCAGAAGAACCCAGTTTTTAGTTTGAATTTCAAAATCAGGTCTGAGAAATCTGGCTTTCAATTTCAAGAGGTAGGTCCTTTAGAGAGAAATGGTTTTGTTGTGAATTCTCAAAGTCTTTGACTTAGAAGATCACCAAAGATTTGTGGATGATCATGGATTTAAAACCTTAGAGGGGATGAAAACAGGTTTTCTGAAGAAAGTATAGGGTGTTAATACGGAGGCAGGAAGTGAATATTAGGGAAGAGGCGTTAGGTATAGATGTGCAACTCTGGGACCTGCTTCTTTTTGGTGATGGTGCATATAAAATACCCCAATATATCTAGAAATTTAAGAACAGAAAGAACCAAGGGCCAGCTTCTCCCTTGACACTAGACCCCTGGAGGAGCAGCCTCAGAGAGAGCACTGTGCCTACATGGGGAGGTCGTGGTGAAGTGGGAATTGTGGTATAGCGTGTTTAGGCAGACAGGACCTGAGATAGTACCTTTCAGGTCCCACAGCCTGCTCAGGTGATGGTGGGAAAACTCCTCATGCAGAAATGCAGAGTGGAGAAAGAGAGGGCTGAAATCTAAAGAGGACTCACAAATCATGCAACCTGTGACAAAATATCAGGGTATGTACAACAGATGGAGGTGTCAACGTTGGCTCGGCCCCCCACCTATCTTCAGCAGGATTTAAGGGAAAGGCACACTGTCCCATCCCTTGTTTTGATTTTAGAGCTCCAGGTGCTGCTAGTGAGACCACCATGGACCCTCTCTGCACACCACTTTCTTACTATCATGAAGTGCTTCAAATTAGACTCTGATTAGAGGTTACTCTCTCCCACCCTTTAAGAGACCAGAAGGGCCATTCCCATCATAATCTACCTTTTTTGTTTACCTCAGTTTCCATAAGGAGTCTAAGCTCCTCCCTTTATCATCTCACATCACAGGAACTTTTACCCTTTTATGGCCAGATGTATCTCATAATCCAACTCAATTCCTACCTCTCTCAAACCACCCCAAGTCTTTTGCTATCCAAAAGTAATTTTTAAAAAAAAAATTCCATTTTTATTTTGGATTCAGAGGATATACATTTAGGTTTGTTACAAGGATATATTGTATGGTGCTGAGGTTTGGCCTTCAGCACCAAAGGCCAAATTTTGGGATCCTGTCACCCAGATAGTGAACATAGTACCCAACAGGAAGCTTTTCATCCTTTGCCCCCTCCCTCCCTTCTTTTGGAATCTATTGTTCCCATCTTTATGTCTGTGTGAGTGTAGCTTCCACTTACAGGTGAGAACATGTGGTATTTGGTTTTCTGTTTCTGTGTTAGCTTGCTGGGATAATGACCTCCATCTACATCCACGTTGTTAGAAAGAATATAATTTCATTATTTTTTATGGTTGCATAGTATTTCATGGTGTATTCCATGAAGAGAAATGTACCACACTTTATCCCATCCATGACTGATGGGCACCTGGGTTGATTCCATGTCTTTGCTATTGTGAATAGTGCTGCGATGAACATACAAGTACATGTGTCTTTTTGTTAGAATGATTTATTTTCCTTCGAGTACATCCAAAATAATGAGATTGATGGGTCAAATGGAAGTTCTATTTTTAGTTCTTTGAGAAATCTTCAAACTGGTTTCTATAGGGGCTGAACTAATTTGCATCCCCACCAGCAGTGGATAAGCCAGCATCTGTTATCTTTTAACTTAATAATGGCCATTCTGACTGGTGTGAGATGAGATGTCTCATTGTGGTTTTGATTTGTATTTCTCTGATAATTAGTGATGTTGCACATTTTTCTCATATGTTTGTTGGCTCAAAGAGCTTTTGCACAGCAGAAATTCTCAACAGAAGAAATAGATAACCTATAGAATGGGAGAAAATATTTGCAAACTGTGCATCTGACAAAGGACTAATATCCAGAATCTATAAGGAACTTAAACAAATAAACAAGAAAAAACCAAACAACTCAATTAAAAATTGGACAAAGGACATGAACAGATACTTCTTAAAAGTAATTTTTTTTGTGTGAAATAATTCGTTTTATACATTCCTGAGTTTCAACCATACATTCTTTTTACAATACAACAAACAAAACAATGAAAGATATTCAAAACAAGGTTCCAAGGTTGGCCCAACTTGATTGATTGGGTATTTGTGTTTTTAGTAACTTTACAGCTTTTTAAAATGAAGATTTTAATGAAGATATACCACTGAGTCTTGCTTTAAAACCAAAAGTATCCAAACTTAGTATCACCTTTTATATATATATATATAAAAAAAATAAGAAAAGCTATTCTATCAGGTAACAAAAATGAAGCTTCCCCCTCACCTAGCAGTTCATCTGGAATGCATCTTGAAAAGATCAGTGGCCTGTTGGACTTAAAGAAGCCATCCCCCAAAAAATTGTATGAAAAAATTTATTGAAATGTATCAATGACAAACAGACATAAAACTCAAAGTTTGGCTCATCTGAGGGGCAGGAGAAAAACTGGTACAGATGTTCTTTTATACAGATGAAACATGGGTTCACAAATTACACATCACTTACAAAGCAACCAGAGAGGGACACGAAAGCAAACCTGTACATTCACTAGGAATTTGCAGTCATTTCAGATTTCCACTAGGTAAGAAAATAAAATTTTGCGTCATTTTTTCCATGCTCGGGTGTATGAAAAAAAAAAAAAAAAAAAAAAAAAGCCCGGCTGACGTGTAGCAACGTCTCCAGCACTTAGGTCTGTAAAATATTCTAAGTGCAGAAGTATATGTGGAAGAATTCTCTCGCCATTTTTGTAAAACAAAGCGTTCTAATATTTTACAGAACAAGATAGGGCAGTTTTTTTTTTCTTTTAAAGAAGTTGAAGTTTGAGGGTTTCTTCTCTTTTAATTATTACCAAATCCATTTTCCTTGCAACTCACAAGCCTGCCGTTTTCAGCTGTCTGGCTCTTAAGCTCTCAGGAGTAACATCTGAGTCCCCTTTGTAGAGCGAAGCCCACCACCATCTGTGAAGGGGGAAAATGGATGAGAGATGGGGAATGTTGCCAAACCAGTGCCAAAATACGCCTTTAGGTTGCTATTTACAAACCAGGGTGTTGGATGCCTCTAGCAGGCCCGAGAAAAGCAGGTATCATGTGAATCAAAGCAAAAGATATGGATGGTGCTCAGCCCCTCCTGGGCGTTGAGTAACCAAACTGAGACCAGCCGCGGCCTTCCACCCAACCCAAGAGACTTGGGAAATACCAGGAAACGTAAGAGAACTCCAAACCATCTTCTTTGAGAACCAGGAACAAATGCTTAGTGTGTACTTAGCTATTGCATTTACAGGGACAAAAACCGGACACAAAGAAAAAGTAGGGGGAAAAATAAAGAGTGGCAGTAAAAATGGTATTTTATTCCACCCCCTTCCGCCCTTCCTCTCCCCACAACCCCCAGTACGCTTTTCCTCTCTAGTTTCCACAACAACGTTACAATCAGAAAAAAATAAGTCTCAGGGGGCAGGACTGGAGCGGGGGAGGGGATATGGGTAAAAACAGTCAAATCACAATAGGAATTTTTCAAAATAGGTTATTCCACTTAGTCATCATCTTCTCCCTCATCTTCAGTTTCTCGTTTTCGCTTCTGACCCCCTTCTTCACCAAGCTCTTCTTCATCTTCCTCGTCATCTACCTCTCCATCGTTATAACCTTCATCTTCTCCTCCACTCACGTCCTCCTCTTCACCTTCCTCCTCCTCACCTTCCTCCTCCTCACCTTCCTCCTCTTCCTCGTCCTCCTAGTCTTCCATTACCTGAGCATCTTCATCATACTCCTCCTCATCCTCCTCCTCGTCATCCAGGCACTCCACGTAGCCCTCAGCATCCGAGTTAGAGGCTCCTTGTCGTCCAGGTCATAGCCGTCGAGACTACTTCCTTTATTTTTCTATTTACATCAGATAGATGTATTGTCTGTATCTCTACAGCGTTTCCTAAATCTGATCACTTCTCATCATCTCTAGGCCACGCCATACTATATATCTCAAGGACTATTGTCAAAGCCTACTAACTAGCTCATTCTTATCTTCCTGCGGTAGCCAGAATGCTCATTTTAAAATGCAGAAAACCCTAAAGACTCTGACAAAAGGTTACTAGAACTGATAAACAGTTTTAGTAAGGTTTCAGGATACAAAATCAATATACAAAACTAGTGGCATTTCTAAACATCAATAATATTCAAGCTGAGAGTTAAATTAAGAACACAACCCCATTTGCAATAGCCACAAAGAAAATGAAATACCTAGGAATACAGCTAACCAAGGAGAGGTGAAAGATTTCTACAAGGAGAACTACAGACCACTGCTCAAAGAAACCAGAGATGCACAAATAAGTGGAAAAACATCCCATGTTCATGAATTGTAAGATCAATATTATTAAAATGGCCATATTCCCCAAAGCGACTTACAGATTCAACACTATTTCTATCAAATTACTGATGTCATCCTTCACAGAATTAGAAAAAAACTACTCTGAATTCATATGGAACCAAAAAATAGCCTGAATAGCAAAAGTAACCCAAGCAAAAAGAACAAAGCCGGAGACATCACACTACCTGACTTCAAACTATACTATAAAGCTATAGTAACCAAAACAGCATGGTATCAGCACAAAAACAGACACATAGACAAATGGAACAGAATAGAAAATTCTGAAATAAAGCCTTACACTTAAAACCATCTGATCTTTGACGAGACCAACAAAAACAAGCAATTGGGAAAGGACTCTCTAGTCAATAAATGGTGCTGGGATAGCTGGCTAACCATACGCAGAAGAATGAAACCAGACCCTTACATTTCACCATATACAAAAACTAACTGAAGATGGATTAAAGTTTTAAATGCAAGACTTCAACCTATAAAAATTCTAGAAAATATACCCCAAAGAAAGGAAATCAGTATATAGAAGAGATATCTACATTCGTATGTTGGTTCCAGCACTGTTTACTAAGATTTGCAAGCAATCTAATTATACGTCAAAAGACGGATGGATAAAGAAAATGTGGTACATACACACAATGGAGTACCATTCAGCCATAAAAGTAATGAGATTCAGTCATTTGCAACAACATGAATTGAACTGGAGATTATTATGTTAAGTGAAATCAGCCAGGCACAGAAAGACAAACATTGCATTTTCTCACTTATTTGTGGTATCTAAAAATCAAAACAACAGAACTCATGGAGGAGAGGCTGGGAAATATAGTGGGGGCTGTTGGGGGAGATGAGGATGGTTAATGGGTACAAAAAATAAAAGGAATGAATAAGACCTACTATTTGATAGCACAACAGGGTGACTATAATAAAAATAACTTAATTGTACATTTTTAAATAATTGAAAGAGTGCAATTGCATTATTTGTAATTTAAAAGATAAATGCTTGTGGGGATGGATACCCCATTATCCATGATGTGCTTATTTCACATTGCATACCTGTATCAAAACATCTCATGTATGCCATAAGTATATATATCTAACATGTACCCACAACATTTTAAAAAATTAAAAAAGAATAAATAAACATAAAAAATGAAAACAAATTCTAGAAGAAAACTTAGTAGATGCCCTTGTTGACATCAACCTTGGCAAAGAATTTTTGGCTAAGTCCCCAAAAGCAATTGCAACAAAAACAAAAAAAATGGACCAGTGGGACCTAATTAAATTAAAGAGATTCTGCACAGCCAAAGAAACCATCAGTAAACAGACTTCCTACAGAAAGGGAGAAAATATTTGCAAACTATGCATCTGACAAAGGTCTAAAATCAGGACTCTATAAGGAACTTAAATGAACAAGCAAAAAGCTACCCCATGAAAAATGGGCAAAGGACATGAACAGACACTTCTTGAAAGAACACACACAAGTAAACACAGGAAAAAATGCTCATCAGAGAAATGCAGACCAAAACCACAATGAGATACCATCTCACACCAGTCAGAATGGCTATTAACAAAAAGTTAAAAAATAACAGATGCTGGTGAGGCTGCAGAGAAAAGAGAGCACTTCTACATTGTTGGTGGGAATGTAAATTAGTTCAGCCACTGTGGAAAGCAGTTTGGAGATTTCTCAAAGAACTTAAAACAGAAATACCATTTGATCCAGCAGTTCCATTACTGGGTGTCTACCCAAAGGAAAATAAATCATTCTACCAAAAAGAAACATGCATGCATGTGTTCATCGCTGCACTATTCAGAATAGTAAAGACATGGAATCAACCTAGGTGCTCATCAATGGCAGACTGGATAAAGAAAATGTGGTACGTATACACCATAGAATTGCATGTAGCCATAAAAATGAATAAAGTCATGTCCTTTGCAGCAACATGGATGGAGATGGAGACCATAATCCTAAGGAAATTAATGCAGGAACAGAAAACCAAATACTGCATGTTCTTACCTGTGGGAGCGAAACATTGGGCACTCATGAACATAAACATGGGAAGGATAGACGCTGGGGACTACTAGTGTGGGAAAAGACAGAGGGGAGTGTGTACTGGAAAACTACCTATTGGGTACTAAGCTCACTATCTGAATGCAATATACCCATGTAACAAACCTGCACATGTACCCCCTGTATCTAAAATAAAAGTTGAAAAAAAAGTGACTACTTTGATATTAATATAACCACAACACCTTTATTGTTGTTGTAGTTAATGTTTGCGTATCTTTTCTGGTCCTTGTACTTTCACTCCATCTGTATCTTTATACATAAAATATGTCTCTTATAAAATCAATAAATAAACAAACAAATACATAAAACACATACAGATCACATCACAGCCTTCCTCAAAACCCTGCGTTCCCTCTGCATCATGCTTAGGACAAAACACACATGGACTTCCAAGTCCAGGCCTACCCCTGGACATCATTACTGCCCACTCCACCAGTCCATTCTGCTTTAGTCACACTGGCTTCCTTTCCCTCAGGTGTGCCAGATGTGCACTTCTGTCTCAAGGTTTTGGCTCCCTCACTCAAATGACATGTCCTCAGAGAGATCCTTTTATATCCCCTCTCTAAAGCAGCAGCTACCACCACGTGCCCTTTACTCTGATTTGTATTTTTTAAATTCCCACTTGACATTATAAATATCTAATAATTTTGTCTGTCTGTTTCATCTAATGGAATGTAAGCTTCATGAGGGCTTTTGTCTTAATCATTATTGATTGTATTTACAGTACCAAGAACTATATTTGAAAAATAGAAGGAACTCAAATGTATGTAGAATAAATGAGCCAACGAACACTACATAGTGACATTTCCTGTGGGTGGGAAGCCATTGCATTATTATCCAAGCCAGTGATGAGGATATTAGGGCATCCTGCAGAGGAGAGGCACCCCTCTGCTGCCATGATATCATCTAAAATAGCTAAGTTGTTATATGGCCCCCCAACACAAAGAGTTAAATTTAGACTATATTTTTAAGAACTTTATTGAGGTATAATTGACATACAATAAACGACACATACTTGATAAGTTTGGGCACGTATATACACCCATGAAATTATCAACAAAAACAAGATAATGAAGATATCCATGAATTCAAAATTTCCTTAGACCTTTTGGTAATCTGTCATCTTAGTCCTCTCTGCCATTCTGACCCTCCCATCCTGAAGCAACCATGGATATACTTTTTCTTATTGTATTAATAGAATGTTATACATTCTCTAGAATTTTATTTAAATAAAATTATACAGTGTGTACTTTTTACGGTATGGGTTCTTTCATTTTGAATAATTATTTTGAGATTTCTGTTATTATGTACAGCATTCATGTCATTCATTTTCACCGCTGAGTAATATTCCATCATGTGGTGTATTCATTTCATAGGGCTGCCATAACAAATTACCACAAAATTGGTGGCTTTAACAGCAAAAATGTATTCCCTCACAGTTCTGGAGGCCAGAAGTCTGAAATCAAGGTGTCAACAGGGTTTCTTCTAAAGGCTTTCAGGGAGAATGGTTCCAAGCCTCTCTTTTAGCTTTTAGTGGCTGCAGACAATCTGTGTAGTTCCTTTGCTTGTAAATGCCTCATTTCAGTCTCTGCCTCTGTCTTTCCATCACCTTCTCTTCTGATGTGTCTTTCCCCTTCTCTTCTAAAGACTCTTGTCATTAGACTGAGGTCCCATCCTAATCTAGGATGATCTTATCTTGATATCCTTAACTTAGTTATATTTGCAAAGACCATTTTCGCAAATAAAGTCACATTTACAGGTTCTGAGTGAACATCTGTTGGGGAGGGGTAGCATTCACATCACTACATGTAGATCTACTACCATTTGTTTTTCCATTTACCTGTTGATGGGCAGTTTGGTTATTTTCAGTTTGGGGCTATTACAAATAAAGTGGCTATGAACATCCATTCACAAATTTTGTATGGACATATGCTTTGTTTCTTTTGGGTAAATAGGAGTGGAATGGCTGGGACATATGGTAGGGGTTGTATACTTAAAAATTAATAAACTATCAAACTGTTTTCCAAAGTTGCAGTACCAAGTACCATTTTACATTCCTACTATCAGTGTATGAGATTTCCAGTTGCTCTATATTTTTACCAGAATTTGGTATGGCCATTATTTCTAATTTTAAATATCCTAATAGGTGTGTAATGTTGTCTCATAGTTTTAATTTGCATTTCTCTAATAACTAATTGTGTTAAGCATCTTTTCGTTTGTAAACCATATATATATATATATATATATTTTTTTTTTTTTTTTTGAGGCAGTATTTCGCTCTTGTTGCCTAGATTGGAGTGCAATGGCTTGATCTCAGCTCACTGCAAACTTCGCCTCCCTGGTTCAAGCGATTCTCCTGCCTCAGCCTCCTTACCCCCATGCCCGGGTAATTTTTGTATTTTGAGTAGAGCTGGGTTTCACCGCGTGGGCCAGGATGGTCTCGAACTCCCAACCTCAGTTGATCCATCCACCTCGGCCTCCCAAAGTGTTGGGATTACAGGCATGAGCCACTGCGTCCAGTTGCAATCCATACATCTTTGATGAAATGTCTGAACAAATATTTTACCCATTTTATAATTGAGTTTCTTGCTTTATAATAATAGATTTAAGTTTTGGGTGTTTGTTTATTCTGCATTCAATTCCTTAATCATATATGTGAATTGCAATTGTTTCTGCCAGTATGTTTTTTAGGAAGAGGAAAATCTTTAATTTTGATAAGGCTCAATGTATCAATTTTTCTTTCTAGAAATCTTTGCCTATCCCAAGGTCACAAAGTATTTTTCTAAGGTTTTCTTCTAGAAGTTTTATAATTTCAGATTTTTTAGACTTTACCTTTAGTTCTATGATTCATTTTGAATTAATTTTTGAAGTGGTATGAAACATATCATAGAAGTTCTCCCTTGTTGATATTCAATTATTCCAGCACATTTTTTAAAAAGACAATCTCTTCTCCCCAACTGCCTATGTACTTTTGTTGAAAAACAATTGACCATATATTCATGAGTCTATTTCTAGATTTTCTATCTGTTCCATTTGTCTATTTTTCTGTCTTTATATCAATACTGCATTGTCTTAGTTGTTATAGCTTTATAATGTCTTGAAGTCAGGCAGTGTAAGACCTTTGACTTTGTTCTGTTTCAAATTGTATTGGCTATTCTAGATAATTTACATTTCTATGGGAATTTTAGAATCTTCTTGTCATTTTCTACATAAAGACCTGCTGGGATTTTGATTACAATTGTAATGAATCTGTAAATCAAATTGGGGGGCACTGACAGCTTAACATTTTAATATTGAGCTCTTTTGTGAATTAATGTATATCTCTATTTAGCTCTTTTTAAAATGTAACTTTTAAGTTCGGGGTAATGTGTAGGTCTGTTATGTAGATAAACTTGTGTCATGGGAGGTTTGCTGTACAGATTGTTTCATCACCCAGGTATTAAGCCTAGTACCCATTAATTATTTTCCCTGATCCTCTCTCTCCTCCCACCCTTCATCCTCTGTTAGGCCCCAGTATGTGGTGTTCCCCTCTATGTGTGCATGTGTTCTCACCATTTGGCTCCCACTTGTGAGAACATGTGGAATTTGGTTTTCTGTTCCTGTGTTAGTTTGCTAAGGATAATGGCTTCCAGTTGCATTTATGTTACTCCAAATGACATGATCTTGTTCTTTTATTATGACTGCATAGTATTCCATGGTGTGTATGTATGCAGTCTATCATTGATGGGTGTTTAGGTTGATTTCATGTTTTTGTTATTTTGAATAGTGATGCAATGAACGTATGCATGCATATGTCTTTACACTAGAACAATTTATATTCCTTTGGTTATATACCCAGTAATGAGATTGCTAGGTTGAATGGTATTTCTGTTTTTAGGTCTTTGAGTAATCTCCACACCGTCTTCCACAGTGGTTGAATGAATTTGCACTCCCACCAATAGTGGATAAGCATTCCTTTTTCTCTGCAACCTTGCCAGCATCAGTTATTTTTTGACTTTTTAATAATAGTCATTCTGTCTGGTGTGAGATGGTATCTCATTGTGGTTTTTATTCACATTTCTGTAATGATCAGTGATGTTGAGCTTTTTTTCATGTAATTCTTTACTGCATGTATGTCTTCTTTTGAGACATGTCTGTTCATGTCCCTTGCCTACTTTTTAATGGGATTGTTTGTTTTCTTGTAAATTTGTTTAAGTTCCTTATAGATGCTGCCTTAGATGTTTGTCAGATGCATAGTTTGCAAATATTTTCTCCCTTTCTGTCAGTAGTCTGTTTACTCTGTTGATAGTTTCTTTTGCTGTGCAGAAGCTCTTCAGTTTAATTAGATCCCATTTGTCAATTTTTGCTTTGATTGCAATTACTTTTGGCATTTTTGTCATGAAATCATTGCCTGGTTCCTATGTCCAGAATGGTATTGTATAGGTTGTAATACAAGGCTTTTATAATTTTGGGTTTTACATTTAAGTCTTTAATACATCTTGAGGTAATTTTTGTATATGTAAGGAAGGGGTTCAGTTTCAATCTTCTGCATATGACTAGCCAGTTATCCCAGCACCATTATTGAATAGGGAGTCTTTTCCTCATTGCTTGTTTTTGTCAGCTTTGTTGAAGATCAGATAGTTGTAGGTGTGTGGCCTTAGTTTTGAGTTCTCTATTCTGTTCCATTGGTCTATCTGTCTGTTTTTGTACCAGTACCAAGTTGCTTTGGTTACTATATCCCTGTAGTATAGTTTGAAATTGGGTAATGTGATGCCTCCAACTTTATTCTTTTTGCTTTGGATTGCCCTGGCTATATGGGCTCTTTTTTGGTTCCACATAAATTTTAAAACCATTTTTTTCTATTCTGTGAAGAATATCATTGGAAGTTTAATAGGAATAGCAATGAATCTGTAAATTACTTTGGGCAGTATGGCCATTTTAGCAATATTGATTCTTCCTATCCATGAGCATGGAATGTTTTTCCATTCGTTTGTGTCATCTCTATGTCTTTGAGTAGTATTTTGTAATTCACATTGTAGAGATCTTTCACTTCCCTGGTTAGCTGTATTCCTAGGTATTTTATTCTTTTTGTGGCAATTGTAAATGGGATTGTGTTCCTTGTTTGGCTCTCAGGTTGGCTGTTATTGGTGTATAGAAATGCTACTGATTTTTGCACATTGATTTTGTATTCTGAAATGTTGCTGAAATTATCAGCTGAAAGAGCTTTTGGGCCAAGACTATAGGATTTTCTAAATATAGGATTATGTCATCTGCAAACAAAGATCGTTTGACTTCCTCTCTATCTATTTGGATGCCCTTCATTTCTTTCTCTTGCCTGACTGCTCTTGTCAGGACTTCCAATACTATGTTGAATAGGAGTGGTGAGAGAGGGTATCCTTGTGCCAGTTTTCAAGGGGAATGCTTCTAGCTTTTGGCTATTTAGTATGGTGTTAGCTGTGGGTTTGTTATAGATGGCTCTTATTATTTTGAGGTATGTTCCTTCCATACCTAGTTTGTTGAGAGTTTTAAACATGAAACAGGATTGAATTTTATAAAGAAAGTCTTTTCTGCATCTATTGAGATAATCATGTGCTTTTTGTCTTTAGTTCTGTTTACCTGATGAATCACATTTGTTGATTTGTATATGTTGAATCAATCTTGTATCTCAGGGATGAAGTCTATTTGATCATGGTGGATAAGCTTTTTGATATGCTGCTAGATTAGGTTTACCAGTTATTTTGCTGAGGGTTTTTGCTTTGATGTTCATCAAGGATATTGGCCTGAAGTTTTCTTTTTTTTGTAGTGTGTCCTCCAGGTTTTGGTATCAGGATGATGCTGGCTTTATGGAATGATTGGAGAGGAGTCCCTCCTCCTCAATTTTTTGGAATAGTTTTTTTGGTACCAGCTCTTCTTTGTATCTCTGGTAGAATTCAGCTGTGATTCAACCCGGTCCTGGGCTTTTTAAAGTTGGTAGGCTCTCTATTACTGACTCGATTTTGGAGCTCATTATTGGTCTGTTCAGGGATTCAATTTCTTCCTGGTTCAGTCTTGGGAAGGTGTATGGGTCCAGGAATTTATCCATTTCTTCTATATTTTCTAGTTTATGTGCATAAAGGTATTCATAATATTCTCTGATGGTTATTTATTTCTGTGGGGTCAGTGGTAATATCCCCCTTAGCTTCTTTAAGCTGTATTTCATAATTTTCAATGTACAATCTTGTACATCTTTTGTTAGATTTATACCTAAGCATTTAATATTTCTTGATGCTATTGTAAATTGTATTTTTCCCCTTTAATTTTAAGTTTTAGTTATTCCTAGTATTTGAATATCTACATCTAGTTTGTATGTTGAATTTTCTATTCTGTAACCTTGCTAAACTCATATATTAGTTCTGCTGGAAGTTGTTTTATGAATATTCTACATAGATGATCATGTTGTCTATGAATAAGCACAGTTTTAATTTTTCTTTTCCAGTCTGGAAGCCTTTTGTCTCTTTTATTGTCCTAATCGTACTGGCTAGAATCTATAATACAGTGTTTAATAGAAGTGGTGAGAGCAGATTTCTTTCCTTGTTCCAAATCCTAAAGAGACTGCTTTTGGTCTTTTACTATTAAGTATGATGTTAGCTGTAGATTTTTTTGTAGATCTCCTTTGTCAAGTTGAACCAGTTTCCTTATATTCCCAGTTTGCTGAAATTTGCTCATTGGGAATATTATAGATTTTATATTTTGTCATATGTTTTTTCTATACATATTGAGATTAAGATTTTTTCTTCTTTATTCTGTTAATATGACATATAATATTAATTTTTGAATGTTAAACCAATCTTGCATTCTTAGAGTAAACCCCACTTAGTTATAATGCATTATCTTCTTTACATATTATGAAATTTGCTTGATAAAATTTTATTAAATTTTTTCATCTATGTTTATGAATGATATTGCTCTCTGTTTTTTCTTGTGATGTCATAGTCTGATTTTTGGCATCATAATCTTGGCATCACAAAATTAATTGAGAAGTATTCCTTCCTCCTAATATTCCAGAAGTTGTTGTTTATTGTTTATTATTTATTATTTAAATGTGGAAGTCATTAGTAAAGCCATATGGGCCTGAATTTTTCTTTATAGAAAGGTTTTAACTAGAAATTATTTCTTTAATTTAGTTATTTAATAGGGTTATTCAAGTTAGCTATTTCTTCTTGAGTGAGCTTTAGTAGTTTGTATCTTTTAAGAAATATGTCAATTTCTTATCCATTTTCAAATTTATTAAAATAAATATTTTCTCAAAATTCCCTTATTAGTCTTTTCATACCTATACAATTCGTGGTAAAGTCACCTTTCTCATTCTTGACACTGGAAATGTTGTGTCTCCTTTCTCTCTCTCTCCACCTCTCTCCCTCGGTCTCTGTTTTCTGATCAGTCTGGTTAGAGGTTTATCAGTTTTATTCATCTGAAAGAATCGGCTTTTGATTTCATTAATTTCTCTTTATTTTTCTATTCCAATGATATCTGTTATAATTTTTATATTTCTTATTTCTTCTGCTTACTTTGGTTTATTGGATCTTACTTTGCTAGCTTCTTACAGTAGAAGCACTGACCTTTTAAATGTAGGCCTTTAATTTCTTATGCAGACATTGAATCCTATACATTTCCCTCTAAATTGGTGGGAAATTTGTGGGACTTAGCTGCATCCCACAAGTTTTAAAATATTGTTTCCATTTGTATCTAGTTCAAAATGCCTTCTAATTCTCCTTTTGGATTTCTTCTTTGACCTTTAAATTATTGAGATGTATGTTAGTTAGTTTCCAAATTTTGAAGATTTTTCCAGATATCTTTTTGCCAGTGATTTATAATTTAATTGCTTAATAATCAGATAAAATACTTTTATGACTTGAATTTAAAAAATTTTATTGAGACATGGTTTATAGCCCAGAATGTGGTGTCTCTTGGAAAATATTCCATGTATACTTGAAAAGAATGTGTATTATGCTGTTGCCGCGTAGAGCATTACATAAATTTCAGTTATGTCAAGTTGATTCATAGTGTTTTTCATGTCTTCTATTCACTTACTGAATTTTGGTCTACTTGTATCAATTATTGAGGGGGCATTTAAATCTGCAACTAAAATTATGCATTCATCTATTTCTCCTTAGTTCTCTGTCTTTGTGACATATATTTTGTCAGATGCACAGATGTTCTTTTTATGAATTGACCCTTTTATCATTATGAGATGAACTTCTTTAGCCCTGGTAATTTTCTTTGCTCCTGAATCTACTTCCTCTGATATTAATAAAGTCACTCCAACTTTATTTTGATTAGTGTCAGCATGGAATATCTTTTTCATACTTTTCTTTTGACATCTTTGTGGTATTATATTTAAAGTGGGTTTCTTATGAGGCAGCATACAGTTAGGTTTCTTTCTTTTTAAAAAATCAAATCTTGTTATCTCTGTTCTCTAATTGAGATATTTAGTTGACATTTGGGTTTTTGACTCTCATTTCACTCTTGGTTTTCTATTTGTCTGAGCTGTTCTTTGTTCCCTTGTTCCTGTTTTTCCTGCGTCTTTGTGTGAGTATTTTTGTGATACCATTTGATCTCCTTTGTTGGGTTATTAGGTATAACTACTTTTGTGTTACTTTAGAGGCTGCTTTATGGTTTATAGTTTATATCTTTGACTTATTAGAGTCTACCTTCAAGTGACATGTATTACTTTATTTATAATGTAAAAATATTACAACAATATGCTTCCATTTATCCCAACAGCCTTTGTGCTATTATTGTTGTCATATGGCATAAACCCCAAAATATATTATTATTTTCTCTTTAAATAGTCAATTATCATTAAAATAAAAAGATTTTTAAAGGAATACCAAGTCTTTTGTAATTACCTTTATAAGTATCATGTGTGGGGCTCTTCACTTCTTTGTGTAGATCCGGATTTCCATCTGGTGTCATTTTCCTTCTTCCTGAAGGACTTTCCCTAAGATTTCTTACAGTGTAGATTTCCAGCTAATAAATTTCTTCCGTGTTTATATGTCTCCAAGAGCCTTATTTCTAAAGTCTCATTTTACTAAATGTAAATATTTACATTATTTCACCTTCCTTTACAGTTTTGTTTGGACATCTCTTCATTTTTTAGTATAATGAGTGTTTCAAAACTGGAAATGACTTGGGTTTCTATAACAATCAGAAGAGACTGTATGACCTCCAAAATCAACTCCCTGGGTAGGAAAGAATAAACTTTGTAGGCCTAGGTTTTTCATGCTCTGCATATTCCAAAGAAAGGCTTGTCTTCAGGATTGGTCCTTGGATTGCTCCTTAAAGATAACTCCTAAACCCTTTGAACATTCTGCCTGATAAGAGTGTTTTTGTACATCTGAGGCTTTGGGCCATGCTGTACCAGTTTGACCACACAAGTTTATCTTTACAGTGAATGCCTCTTTTTGATCTGGAGGGGACTTGAGTCTGAGTAACTGAGGTCATTCATATGCACATGCCTATGGGACTGACCTCCAATAAAAAGTCTAGACCTCAAGGCTTAGGTGAGCTTCCCTGTTTGGTAGTATTTTGCATGTTGCCACACATCACTGCCGGGAGAATTCAGAGTACTCCTGTGTGACTCTGCTGGACAAGGACACCTGGAAACTTGCACCTGGTTTCTCCTGGATTTGGCTAGATGTGCACTTTCCCTTTGCTCATTTCAATTTGTACTCTTTCCTTGTAATAAACCGCAACTGTAATTACGATGGTTTCTGAGTCATGTGAATCTTTCTAGAGAATAACTGAGCCTGAGAATGGTCTTGGGAATCCCTGACACAACCTTTAAACTCCAGTGACCTAAAATCGGAACGGTTTATTTTTTTACTCACATGACGTGTCCTCTCTAGATGGGCTTGGAGGAAGGGCTTTGCTCTGTGTCATCCTCACCCAGGTAACCAGGCCAAGGGAGCTTTCTCCTTCATGCTTCAGCTATTGTTGAGATATGGAAAAAGAAACATGATGAATCATGCACTGTTTTAAAAACTTTTGCCTTGAACATCACCACCACTCACTTTCCATTGGCCCAAACTGGATATTTAGCTACACTGACCTTGAGGCAGCTGAGAAGTTCTGTCTCACCATGTGCTCAGACAGAGGACTGGAATACTGGTGAAAGCATTCCTGATGACCTCAGCACCTACAAGCTCCAGAAGTCCTGGCTTGAGTCTTCTACCGCTGAGATAGCAGGAGCTGTCCAGCAGAGGAAAATGATTACGGGAAGGATGAGGGAGAGCTAGGAAAGTGCAATTTTGTAATATTTAAGCCAGTAAAGAAATCAAAGGAGAAAGGGGTAGTTACGATTTATCAGGAAGATTTTGGTGCAGAAAAAGTGTATGATTCCTGAAGAGGAGGACAGATGGACGCCAGCTTACAGGAGGAAGTGAGGTTCAAAAAAGGAACTGATGGGTAGGAAAGGATGTCAGCATGCTCGGACATCCGCTTGAAAAGCTGGACGACAAAGATGGGCGGCAAAGATGAGAGAAAATATTTGATAAGTTCTATTAAAATGCTTAAAATCTCTGAAAGCCTAAGTAAAATAGTTACATTTCAATGAACACTAGAGGCCCATGACTGCTCATGCATGCTTAAGCGTTTCAGTCTTTCCAAAATAAGAAGTGAGGTACCATCAGGATGAGGTATGAGTGTGGTTTAAAAAAAAAAAGAACAATCAAGGTATCCTCTGTGGAGCAGGTGTCAGGAACAAAACAATAATGACTAGAGATCAGGATGTTGATGGTAACACTAGTATTTTGTAAACATTTATTAAGCACCAATGTCTTGAACACTAAGATACAAGTTGGGAATAAAATAACTGGAGGAGACTGGTTGCTGTCCTTGAGAAGCTTCTTTGCAGTTAACAGTAATGTTTGGGTGAGCCATGCAGTAAATGACTATGTGAATCTGGTATGGAGGTCAACAGAGTGGTGGTTGTTATAACAATACAGCAGTAGAAAGGTGATGTGAACAGTTACAGGAAAGAGGAGCCTATTCTGTCCACACCCCAACAATAAAATTCCATGTATGTTTAACTCAAATATTGAGTTATGTGTTTTCAATGCATATAGCTCAGAGTTTTGACTGTTCAGATCCCTCTCCTGTACCAGTCAACAAATATTCTCTAAATCTGGAATATTCTCCCTGCTAGCTGCTGAGCAGTGGCAGTGAATGAGGCCAAGAGCAGTTTGTGCATTTAACTGACTCCAGCAGACCAGGCTGGAACTCACTAGGAAAGCCTCAAGGGCATCTGCCTCCTTTTCCGCATTTCTGATATTTCTGCTGAGAGAAAGCTGAAAACAAGGTGGGCGTCTGGCTAGTTTCTTCAAAAGTCTGTAGGTGAGGGAAGTAAAGCACAGGCCATCCTTGCCTTCAGCAATTGTTTCAGGGCTGGGACATTGGGGACCTGCCTCGGCAAACTCCTGTCAACTAAGCTTTCTGTGATCTGTCAGAGGAGGGAGAAGCTGCTGGGGCCTGAAGAGACAAGAGCTGACTTGCAGTAAGGAGACCCTGGAATGCCAGAACAGGCAGAACATCACTCCCCAGTCATCCCGTTCTCTGGCTAATGATGCTCAATGGGCTCACAGCTGCTTTCTCCCGTGCGACACAATTTCAGTGTCATTGTGGAGGTAGAGAATGCCACACGGAAAGAAGAGCCAAAGTCAAGGAGGCAGCAGACTGGAGAGGCTCACGGCTTCTGGGCACCGAAGCCAACTTCCCTGTCCCACTAGAGACAGGCTTGGAGGGGCCAAACACCATCAGAACAGTTGTCCCTGGCTGAAGTCCGGGACTACAGCAAGTCCACTTTGGGAGGCTGAGGCAGGCAGATCACGAGGTCAGGAGTTCAAGACCAGCCTGACCAACATGGTGAAACTCCGTCTCTACTAAAAATACAAAAATTAGCCAGGCGTGGTGGCGGGTGCCTGTAATCCCAGCTACTCAGGAGGCTGAGGCAGGAGCATCACTTGAACCCGGGAGGAGGAGGTTGCAGTGAGCCGAGATCAAGACATTGCTCTCCAGCCTGGGCCACAGAGCGAAACTCTGTCTCAACAAAGAAACAAAGAAACAGAGAAACAAAACTGCTTGTTGCATTCATTTGGCACCAAGCTTATGGCCCATTCTTCTGAGTTCTGGCTTGGGGTCCTACAGTCACCTCTCACCCTACACCACCCCCAGCTTGGTCTGATTCCATTTAATTTCATAGTCTGTGGATTGCCCACAATGTGCTGGGAACATACTACACAGAGACCACATATTAATAGGGGAGACAGACACAACTAACTACACACTAAACTTAATGCATGATTTAAGAGCTACAAAGTATCTAGAAACCACCAAGAAAGGAAAGATTTTAACAGTAGGGTCACATCTAAATATTCAGCATCGTATGAAAGATTCTTTGCAGACTGGTCCTCATAATGATGATAATATACTTTCCTTGATTTGAAGATGCACACTTTTCATACTTCGGTGTTTCTGAGATTCAGCTGCATCTTACAATTGATGTGTGCATTTAATGTGGTTTATTCTGCTTGCCAAAAAAGAAAAGAGCTGACAATTAACAGATAGCTCAGTTTTTTTTCAACTGATGGCAACCTAGACAGAGGGAAATATATTAATAATAACACAGCACTAATGGGCTAGACAATATGCTAAATGTTATGTGAACATCTCATTTAATCCTCACAACCAACCTAAAATAGAGAACAATTGTCAAAGCCATTTTCCAGGCAAAGAAACAAAGAGAAATAGCTTTCCCAAGGTCACGGCAGGTGAGGAGCAGAGTTTGGATTCAAATTCAGCCCTGTTTGGGTGCAGAGTCCATGATCTTAACCTCAAATGCTACCTGTTCACATCTCTCTTCCTTTACTAAACTGGTTCCTCTGCTGGGAAGACTTCTACCACTCCTTGTTCTAAGACTTGCTTTCTAGATAAGGCAGGGTCAAATGGTATCTTACCTGTAACTGTTTCCCTGACCACTTGATACAGCTTGAATTTTTCCTCCTCTGAACTCCCACAGCAATCGTGCTACACTGGTAGAGTATAACTTACTACACTGCATTAGAGCTGTCAGTATAACTTTATTCCTCATTACAGTGTCAGTGTCTTAAAGGCAGAGACTCTCTGCTACTCATGTTTATATACCCAGGGCCCAGTACAGTGCCTGGAAAACAACTGTTGTTGGCTGAGCTGCTTAAAAAATGTGTTTTCCCTACTTGGTTGAGATATAGAGAAAGCTTTACAGACTTTTAAATGATCATTTATTGAGTACAAACTACTGACATAATATTGGCTAAGAGCTTTATATGCTCTTATACTTTTTGTGAGAAATGAGAAAATCAGTGTAAAACACTTAAAATAGCATATGGCACATGGTAAGGACTCAATCACGTTATTATTTTTATTATTATCACTATTTAACCATTGTGAAAATTCACTGAATAGTTACTATGATTGTCAGTATTCTATAAATAAGGCAACTGAGTAATAGAAGACGAAGTAACACATTCACTGTCGAACAATGAATGACAGATTTTGATCATTTATGTGTATGTATCAAATCTTACCTCATGGGTACATTTTTCATAATTTTACACAGTGCAGGAAAGATCTGTGCCTGTTCTCTAGACTTCCAGTGCCTGTTAGCTCTTCTGTACAATCATGCTCGAGCTGCTCACTGATCTTTAGGTGCTGCTGAACTCCAGGTTTTCTTGTTATTTAAATCTTTTGTTCAGCCTCTCTGCTCCCAAACCTGGGAGATCTGAAAGAAAAACCTGGCTGACTACGGTTGTGTCTCTGTCCAAGACTGCTGTTCTGCTGACATTTCTCTGAGATCTATAACAATTCTGTCTGCATCCCAAGTTATGGCTTTGGTGAGCTGCTTAAAATTGGCAATCAGATCTCTGATTTGACCATAAAGACACATGCATGCATATGTTCATCGCAGCACTTTTCACAATAGCGAAGACATGGAATCAACCTAGATGTCCATTAACAGTAGACTGGATAAAGAAAATGTGGTATATACACACCATAGAATACTATGCTGCCATAAAAAGAATGAAATCACAGATTTTGGAGTAACATGGATGCGGGGGTGGCCATTATCCCAAACGAATTAATATAGGAACAGAAAACCAAATCCTGCATGTTCTCATTTATAAGTGGGAGGTAAACATTGACTACACGGGGACAAAAAGAGGAGAGCAATAGACACCAGGGCCTAGTTGAGGTTGGAGGATGGGATTGAGAAAACTGCCTGTCTGGTCCTATGCTCACTACCTGGATGATGAAGTCATTTGTACACCAAACTCCAGTGACATGCAATTTACCCACGTAACAAACCTGCACAGGTACCCTCTGAACCTAAAAGTTGGAAGGAAAGACAAACCCAAAAAGAAGCCCCTATGATTGAAGAAACTTGCAATAGTCAAAACTTGGCATTCTAAAGTTGAGCCACAAGGAAGCAGTAGTGTCCTAGCCATAAGATCTGAAGATGCTGGCATATTTATTCTAAAGCCTTCCCTAGACTTACAACCTTGAGCTTTGCATATTTCATTTACTAAGTTACTATAGTTACCCAACAGTATTTTAAAAATATGATATCTGGAATTTATTTTGCAAAGAAATAATTTCAATCTTAAAAAGAAAGTCAAAGTATAATTTTGCATTTTTCTTTTAACACTTATTTTATTCTAAATAACTTTCCTCTTAGGTGCATTAAAGAAAGAAGGAAAGAGATAGAGAAGAAGGGGCAGGAGGAGAGAAAGCAGGCCACAGGCTTTATTCTTAGCAATCAGACCTGCTCAGGCAAACCCCACGTTAGGCCTTCCTGATCTGCCTGCAGTTTGTGATAATCTTCATCTTGTCCCTATGTCAGGTAAAAATGACTATGCAACCTGTTCAATCTGATTAATTGAATTAAAGAACTGTCTTGGCTGGGTGCAGTGGTTCATGCCTGTAATCCCAGCACTTTGGGAGGCCGAGGCGGGCAGATCATGACGTCAAGAGATCAAGACCATCCTGGCTATCATGGTGAAACCCTGTCTCTAGTAAAAATACAAAAAAAATTTAGCTGGGTGTGGTGGTGCATGCCTGTAGTCCCAGCTGCTCAGGAGGTTGAGGCAGGAGAATCACTTGAACCCGGGAGGCAGAGGTTGCAGTGAACCGAGATTGCACCACTGCACTCCAGCCTGGTAACGGAGCGAGACTCTATCTCAAAAAAAAAAAAAAAAAAAAAAAAAAAAAGAGCTGTCTTGATTTTGCTTCCTGTAATTTAGAGCTCCTGATTTATTTTCAACAATAACAGGAGTTCCCTGACCTCATGGTATCCTGATGCTCCAAAGCTACTGAAGGCTTCAAGTACAATGAATCTAAGAAGGCATTTCTTTTTTCAGTTTGGTTGGGAAGTAAAATATCATCTTCTTTGTTTTTTCAAGGTCAGAATAAAGGGGCTGTGAATGATTACATGTATATGGATATAGATAGATGAATATAGATATATTATATTATGCTTATATGTTTCATACCTATAGTGTGTGTTTGAAACAGGCAATGTGCAAAATATTTTGTTTTACTTTTTAAAAAATACCTTAGGTTTAAATAAACTTGAGGATAAATCCTGACTCTTCATTATCTTTAAATTTCTAGCTGTGAGGCACTGGGCAAATTAGTTTCTTTGAATATCAGAACATGAATATATATATATATATATATACACACATTTATTTATTTCCAACTTTTACTTTAAGTTCAGCGGTACATGTGCAGGATGTGCAGGTTTGTTGCATAGGTAAACACGTGCCATGATGGTTTGCTGCACAGATCATCTCATCACTTACCTAGCTATTAAGCTCAGCATCCACTAGCTATTCTTCCTGATCCTCTCCCTCTTCCCATCCCCCACCCTCCAACAGGTCTCAATGTGTGCTGTTGCCCACTGTGTATCCATGTGTTCTCATCATTCAGCTCCCACTTATAAGTGAGAACACGTGGTGTTTGGTTGTCTGTTCCTGCATTAGTTTACCAAGGATAATGGTCTCCAGCTCCATCCACATCCCTGCAAAGGACATGATCTCATTCCTTTTTATGGCTGCATAGTATTCCATCATGTATGTGCCACATTTTCCTTATCCAGTCTATCATTGATGGGCATTTAGCTTGATTCCATGTCTTTGCTATTGTGAATAGTGCTTCAGTGAACAGACATGTGCATGTGTCTTTATAACAGAATGATTTATATTCCTTTGGGTATATACCCAGTAATGGGATTGCTGGGTTGAATGATATTTCTGGCTTAGGTCTTTGAGGAATCATCACACTATCTTCCACAATGGTTGAACTAATTTAAACTCCCACCAACAGTGTAAAGTGTTCCTTTTTCACCACAATCTTGCTAGTGTCTGTTATTTTGTAACTTTTTAATAATAGCCATTCTGGTGTGAGATGGTGTTTCATTGTGGTTTTGATTTGCATTTCTCTAATGATCGGTGATGTTGAGCTTTTTTTCATATGTTTGTTCACCACATGTATGTATTCTTTTGTGATGTGTCTGTTCATGTCCTTTGCCCACTTTTTAATGGAGTTGTTTGTTTTTTTCTTGTACATTTGTTTAAGTTCCTTATAGATGCTGGATACTAGACTTTTGTCAGATGCATAGATTGCAAAATTTTTCTTCCATTCTGTAGGTTGTCTATTTACTCTGTTGATAGTTTTTGTTGTTGTTGTTGTTTTGTGTTTTTTTTTCTTTGCAGAAGCTCTTTAGTTTAATTAGATCCCATTTGTCAATTTTTGCTTTAGTTGCAATTGCTTTTAGCATTTTTGTCATGAAATCCTTGCCTGTGCCTATGTCCTGAATGGTATTGCCTAAGTTTTCTTGTAGAGTTTTTATAGTTTTGGGTTTTACATTTAAGTCTTTAATCTATCTTTAGTTGATTTTTGCATATGGGTTAAGGAAGGGGTCCAGTTTCAACTATCTGCATATGGCTAGCCAGTTCTCCCAGCAACATTTATTAAATAGGAAATCCTTCCCCATTGCTTGTTTTTGTCAGGTTTGTTGAAGATCAGATCGTTGTAGGTGTGTGGTCTTATTTCTGGGTTCTCTATTCCATTCCATTGGTCTGTGTGTCTGTTCTTGCACCAATACTAGGTTATTTTTGTTACTGTAGCCCTGTAATATAGTTTGAATTTGGGTAGAGTGATACTTTCAGCTTTGTTCTTTTTGCTTAGGATTGCCTTGGCCACTTGAGCTATTTTTTGGTTCCTCATGAATTTTAAAATAGGTTTTTCTAATTCTGTGAAGAATATCAATGGTAGTTTAATGGGAATAGCATTGAATCTATAAATTATTTTGGACAGTCTGGCCATTTTCACAATACTGATTCTTCCTATTTATAAGCATGGAATGTTTTTCCATTTGTGCCATTTCTGATTTCTTTGAGCAGTGGTTTGCAGTTCTCCTTGAAGAAGTCCTTTGCTTCCCTTCTTAGCTGTATTCCTAGGTATTTTATTCATATTATGGCAATTGTGAATGGGAGGCCATTTGTGATTTGGCTGTTGGCTTGCCTGTTGTTGGTGTATAGGAATGCTAGTGAGTTTTGCACATCAATTTTTGTATCCTGAGGCTTTGCTGAGGTTGCTTATCATCTTAAGAAGCTTTTGGGCTGAGATGATTGGGTTTTCTAGGAATAGGATTATGTCATCTGCAAACAAAGATAGTTTGACTTCCTCTTTCCTATTTGAATATCTTTTATTTCTTTCTCTTGCCTGATTGCCCTGGTCAGAACTTCTAATACTATATTGCCTAGGAGTGGCAAGGGAGGGCAACCTTGTCTTGTGCTGGTTTTCAAGGGGGGAATGCTTCCAGCCTTTGCCCGTTCAGTATGATATTGGCTGTAGGTTTGTCATATGTGGCCCTTATTGTTTTGAGGTACGTTCCTTCAAAACCTAGTTTATTGAGAGGTTTTTTTTTAAATATGAAGGGATGTTGAATTTTATCAAAGGCTTTTTATGGATCTACTGAGATAATCATGTGGTTTTTGTCTTTAGTTCTGTTTATGTGATGTACCACATTTACTGATTTGTGTATGTTGAACCAACCTTGCATATCAGGCAACCAACTATGCCTGATGATCATGGCAGATAAACTTTTTGATGCGCTGCTGGATTTGGTCAGGTAGTATTTTATTGAGGATTTTTTCTTTGATGTTCATCAAGGATATTGGCCTGAAGTTTTCTCTCTCTCTTTTTTTTAAATATCTTTGCCAGGCTTTGGTATCAGGATGAGCTGGCCTCATAGAATGAGCTAGGAAGGAGCCCCTCCTTTTCCATTTTTGTAATAGTTTCAGTAGGAATTGTGCCAGCCCTTCTTTGTACCTCTGGTAGAATTTAGCTGTGAATTCATCTGGTCTTGGCCTTTTTTTGGTTGCTAGGGTATTTATTACTGCCTCAATTTCAGAACTTGTTATTAGTCTGTTCCAGGATTCAATTTC
Organism: Macaca mulatta; assembly: GCF_049350105.2. NCBI lineage: Eukaryota > Metazoa > Chordata > Mammalia > Primates > Cercopithecidae > Macaca > Macaca mulatta. The sequence goes on along the minus strand of NC_133416.1, from coordinate 55,621,798 downwards.
TTCCTGGTTAAGTGTTGGGAGGGTGTATGTGTCCCGGAACTTATCCATTTCTTCTAGATGTTCTAGTTTATATGCACAGAGGTGTTGATAATATTCTCTCATAGTTGTTTGTATTTCTCTGGGGTCAGTGGTAATGTCCCCCTTATCATTTCTGATTGTGTTTATTTGAAACTTCTTTATTTTCTTCTTTATTAGTCTAGCTAGCAGTCTATTTTATTATTTTTTCTGAAAAACCTAGCTCCTGGATTCATTGATCTTTTGAAGGGTTTTTTCATGTCTCTGTCTCTTTCAGTTCAGCCTTGATCATGGCTATTTCTAGTGTTCTGCTAGCTTTGCGGTTGGTTTGCTCTTGGTTCTCTAGTTCTTTTAGTTGTGATGTGAGGTTGTTAACTTGAGATCTTTTTAGCTTTTTGATGTGGGCTTTCAGTGTTATACACTTCCTTCTTTTTTTTTTTTTTTTTTTTTGAGAAGGAGTCTGACTCTGTCGCCCAGGCTGGAGTGCAGTGGCGCGATCTTGGCTCACTACAAGCTCTGCCTCCCGGGTTCACACCATTCTCCTGCCTCAGCCTCCTGAGTAGCTGGGACTACAGGTGCCCGCCACCATGCCCGGCTGATTTTTTGTATTTTTAGTAGAGACGGGGTTTCACTGTGTTAGCCAGGATGGTCTCGATCTCCTGACCTCGAGATCCACCCGCCTTGGCCCCCCAAAGTGCCAGGATTACAGGTATGAGCCACCGTACCCGGCCTACATTTCCTTCTTAACACTGCTTTAGCTGCATCCCAGAGATTCTGGTATGTTGTATTTTTTGTGCTCATTAATTTCAAAGAACTTCTTGATTTCTGCCTTAATTTCATTATTTAGCCAAAAGTCATTCAGGGGCAGGTTGTTTTTTATATATATACGTATATATATACTGTTAGATAGGATTGTTTCTTTTCCATTCCTCTAGTTTTAAAATGGTTAGATTTACAGCAGCATTAATGTAATGTATTAGTTCATTTTCATGCTGCTGATAAAGACATACCAGAAACTGGGAGGATAAAGAAGTTTAATTGGACTTACAGCTCCACATAGCTGGAGCGGCCTCAGGATCATGGCAGAAGGTGTTTCCTACATGGCAGTGGCAAGAGAAAAATTAGACGAAGAAGCAAAATCAGAAACCCCTGATAAACCCATCAAATCTCGTGAGACTGGCCCCCATGACTCAATTACCTACCCCTGGGTCCCTCCCACAACATGTGGGAATTCTAGGAGAGACAATTCAAGTTGAGATTTGGGTGGGGACACAGTTGAGATTTGGGTGGGGACACAACCAAATCATATCATGGAACAATTTTATAATTGAATCTTCATAAGATGTTTTATTAATATCCACTAATTAAAATTTCATGTGAAAAAATATCAGGTTTTCTCAACAGACACAAAAAGGCATTCAATTAAATTCAACTCTTATTTATTATAAAGGTCTTAGTAAACTGGGAATAGTAAGGAACTTTCTTAACGTGATAGAGTACAAAGCCTAGTGTAAACTTTTACTTAAATAATACATTTTAGAAACGAGGACTAAATTCTGATTTGTTCTTATCTTGCCCAAATTCCTATCTAAGCAGTCTGGGGAGTCATGACCGATAAACCATAAATTCTCATGAGATGGGTTTTATTTAACTCTGCATATTGTGACTTACTTTCCAATCTGACTCTGGCATAACATTATGTGACAAAAAAGAAAATAAAAGTACTTTACCTCAAAACATGTTTCTTTGCCGTATTTTGAAATGGCCCTACAAAGCCATCCTTTGTGGGGAAAATTTGCATCTGTAAAGAATCTCTATTAACATCTTTTAATAGATAATAGCTAGATCTTTTTCTCTCAGGCTGAAGATTCTCCTAATACTGAAGAGATGAACTGAGAGTCTAGCAGATTTTAAAGGTCTGAATAGGAAACAGTCGTCATCTATTGTCTCTAAGGGCAGCCACTATGAGACTTCAAAAGAACCTTGATTTCCATAATCTGTTGTCTCAACCTGAATGTTTCCTTTCTATTGATCCCAGGTCTTTGGACAAACTCAACCAATTGTCAAACAGAAAATGTTTAAATTTGCCTATAGCCTGGAAGCTATAGCCCATAGCTGCCCCCTCCTCAAGTTGTTCCAAACCAATTTATTTCTAAATTTGTATTTGATTGATGTCTCATGTCCCCCTAAAATGTATAAAACCAAGCTGCACATGACCACCTTGGGCACATGTTCTCAGGATCTCCTGAGGGCTGTGTCATGAGCCATGGTCACTCATATATGGCTCAGAATAAATCTCTTCAAATATTTTACAGTTAGACTCTTCATCAACAAAAGTATTGTATTCAATTAAAATAAGGCAAATATGGCCACTCACCTCTACAACTAAACATTGTATTGAAAATCCCAATTAATGCAATATGACAAGGAAATAAAATAATTTAAAATTTAACACTGGGAAAGAGAGAGAAAAAGGACTTGTTATTATTTGAAGATGATGTGCTTGTCTACATAGAAAATCCTATAAAATATGCAGATAAACCAAAACATGTTCAAATTCATTACTTGTTCTTTAATCTTCTGAAAAAATGCAGAAATGTGGTATAATCATATACTACAACACTTTATAACAATTAAATGAACGAATTATTTTTACATATATCAACCTGGATAAATTTCTAAAGCATGTTGAATGAAAAAAAAGCTAATTTCAGAGTGTCACATATAACAAGAGACATTTATGTAACGTTTTTAAAAACAGACACGTGTAATAAAAATATAAAAGCATACAAGGGGAAATATATTCATTTTCTATTGCTGTGTAACAAATGAAATTACCACAAATATAGCAACCTGAAACAATACGTATTGATTAGCTCATGGCTCTATAAGTCAGGTGTCCAGGTACAGAGTGGCTCACACGGTTTCTCTGCTCAGAGTCTCACCAAGCCTAAACAAAGATGTCATCAGGGCTGCATTCCTTTCTGGAGGTTCTGGGAATGAATCTACTTCCAAGCTTAGACTGATGGTTGATGTTTTCAGTTGTGGGACTGAGGTCTCTGTTTTTTTTTGCTGGCTGCCAGCTGGAGGCTGGTCTTTGCTCCTGAAGGCTGCCTACATTACTTCTCATACTTTCTGTGTGTCCCTCGTTGAGCAACAAACAATAGGTCAGGTCCTCTTATGCTTTAAATCTCTTTGACTTCCATTTCTATCACATCTCTCTCACACCAGTGGGAGAAAGTTTTCTCCTTTTAAAAATTCATGTGATTAGATTAGATCCACCTGGATAATCCAAGATAATCTCCCTATTTTAAGGTCTATAACTTCAATGACATCTGCAAAATCTCTTTTGCCATGTAAGGTAGCATAGTCATAGGTTTCAGGGATTAGGGCATCGGCATCTTTCGAAGACAATTCTGCTACCACGGGTAGCAGAAGAAACTACAGGAGCAACCACATTCTAACTTTAGGATAGTGGTTATGTATGGATAGGGAGGAATAGATTAGAGAATGGTACAAAAAAGACTTCAGTTCTATAATTTCCTACTTTTGAAAATTGGAATCCTAAGCAGAGGAAGGGCGAGTCTGGAGGAGAAAGGTTTCTGACAAAGCAGAATAATCTGTCTAAAGCACTTATTTTGAATTGAGAAGAGATGTCTTCTCTATTGTATTAGTCAACTGGACTGCTATAGCAAAACACCATAGTCTAGTGTCTTAAGCAACATAAATCTATATGCTCACTGTTCTGCAGGCTAGGAAGTCCAAGATCAAAGTATGGCCACTTCCTGGCTTGTAGATGGCCACCTCCTCACGGTGTCATCATGGGGTGGGGACACGCATGCACACACACACACACAGAGAAAGAAAGAGAGAGCTCTTGTGTCATCACATTAGACTTGTAACAAGAAGACAGAAGACAGTGTAGTGATATCTTCAAATTACTGAATAAAAAATAACTCCCTGTTAGAATTCTGTGCCAGTGGTAAATCCTTTAAGAATTAAGGTGAAATATATTTATCACTAAAAGACTTGCACTAAGGGAAAATTTAAAAGGAGGCCTTCAAGGGGAAACAAAATACTCAAAGGTGGAAGTTCTTATTTTCTTCTTACCTATCTTTTGAGTCACTAAAATTTCTTCTGCTTTGTCTATTTTGTGTCAAATGTATCCACTGAAATCTCAGTTTCAGCTATTAAGATTTTCAGTTCTAGATGCAGAAAAGTTGAGCAAAAAACCAAAAGTTAAATATGTGGATAGATTTGGATTATTATTGATTGCCTAATAATAGTAACATAATATATATAATCATCACTATTTTTAATATATCCAGTAATTAAATACCTGGCAATATTGGCAAGATGATCGAAAAATAAGCCGTGAGTCACTTAGCTTCAATGGGAATTCCCAGTGGAATCAGTTAGTAACCATTTTTAGCTAATGAACCTAGCATTTGCTTCAGGCTGAGCTTTCTAATCAGGATGGACCCAGCTCCCCTCAGGGTTTTCAGTTCATACTTTGCCATCCTTTTGGCCAACTTAACCCAGCAGCCTTTCTGAATGGCTAGACCCGAGCCTCGTTTGTTAGCATGGTGCTTTTAGTACTATATTAACAGGTATAGAGAAATGATTGTGTAATTATGCTAGGGGAAGTATGAAAAAAGTTGCTGTTAAGAATTTGAAGGTTTCTAGTTTCCCTTTCTTTGTAGTTTTGGAGTTATTACAGGATAAGAGCAAAAATGCTGTCAAACTTCAGAAAAGCTTTTTAAAGTCTTTACTTCCTGGAGCTTTTGAGGAATGAGCTTACATATTTCTCTTTATGCAAAAAAGGTCTTAAATAACAATGTCAGCTCACAAGATCACAGTTGTGGTACATTTTCTCTCCTGTGAATTTTTCCCAAGTTCAGAGGCACACCCACCAACTCAGAAAAACAGGATACATTGTGCACCAGGAAAAGACAGAAGTATGGTAATGTTTTCCCTCTGTCCTTTCAGGATTTTCCCTGCTACTTTGTTTCCCTCTGTTTCCACCACTTCCTGCCATTCTTCCATCAGGCACTTCCTTTCCCTGTCAGTCCTCTCATCTGATCTTTGTTCTCATGGGTTGGAGGTATTTAAGAGTTCTCCCCCACCTCAATATGGTGTTCATTTGTGTTACCTAAGATGTTTTGGTCTGCTCCTCAACATCACTTCTCTTCCTACTTTTGGGAAAATGAAACACTTGGATTGGGGGTGAAAAAAAGAGAATTTGATGATTCTTCAGCCCCTCAATTGTCTTCAGTTGCTTACTCAAGTTAGCAATTAAGACCTCACCACTTTGCAGGGTAGTTACTGCTTGATTCCATTGTACAAATGGCATAATTGAGACAAGATCTCTTTCCTTTATCTTGCTATATTCCTTGTTTCTGGTGCTGAAAGCCCACATTATGCCAGAAACCTGTAAGTTTGGGAAGGCTAATACTTGAGAGCTCTCTGTAAGGGATGGGAGGAGATGAGGACATCAGCGATAGACTCTGGGCACTTTGTGACTCAAAAAGAACCCTCTCCCAGAACTTCAAACATATGAGATTCAGAAACGAACCATGTCTTTAGTTATGGGTATCCCCTATAATTACATACTCCGAGGTATGTGGAAGTGCAGAACAGAGCAAAACATACTGCTGTGGGGCAAACCTGTCCAGTTGGTGAAATTCTTCTCTATTACCTTTGCTATATCTGGCTTAATACAAGCCCAGGGAGTCTAAAATCCTCGACTGGCTCCCAATCAGGTCTGTTCTTGGTGAGGAGCAAAGCCCTAGACTATTCTCTTCCTGAGCCACATTTATTCACATACTCATCCATTCATCGATGTATTCGTTTGTATTTTTAAATAATATATTCAGAGTAACTTTTGTAACTGCCACAGTGCTAGATACTTTTGTATGTCTCATTCTTAAAAAAGTTCCTCTCAGGCAGGCCTTTTTGGGAAAGATCTAGTCAGCTGACTCCAACTGATTGTAACAATAACTAAACATAGTGGTAGCATTCTCAGAGCTGTTTCCATTCTAAATTTGGATTCAGAGTTTATATAGATGAAGCATTGAGAATAGTGAAATTGCAGCAGCAGGTTAAAAAAATAATGACTTTATTTATTCCTGTGACCCCTTGAATAATGCTAACACAGTATATTTCTTTCTGTGAGGAAGTTAGGCCCTGATAGGGTACAATTTCCAAGTTTGTCCTTTGTGAAAATGTCCTTTGTAAGATTTTCACTCTTTGACCTTCATTTATAAAGGAGAAATTCCCCCCACAATTTAAGTTTCTAGTGCTGGTGAATGGGGCTCCATCTGGAGACAAGTGGAAAAGAGGAGACCTTTCTTTTTGCTGCCCTCCAAATTATAATGAGTGATGAGGTTCTCTGTCTGCATTTCTTGGTTTGATTCCCTGACTTTCCAGCATCTTCTGCCAATGATGTGATGTTCTCAAAAAGAATCCAGGTTACTCTAGCTAGAACTACACTGGTGAGTAAAAGAAAAACAATTAAAATAATATGGAAAATGCATTCCCTGCATGACAGAAGTATTTAGGTTTTTAGAAATAATACACACTATTTAACCTTTTACTTTCCTCTTTTAGGAATCAAGGAAGAGGTCTGTATCCAACAGGAATTTTCCAAACTCCCAACTTCATAATTCTCACATTGACATTCAGACTTATTAGTCTGGACCTCTGGATTTGAAAAAGTTTTTCTTTAATTCTGTGCTGTTTATTGTTAAACTGGGTTAGAAATGCAGGTAGTGTGGACTCGCTTCCTAAGAATAGCATTAATGCTGGGTGGTGTTTGGACAAACAGTGGGAGAGAAACCATAAGTCCTTTGAGAATTGAATGTGTCTGTTTTGCAGTATGAACACAAAAGATAGAGTAGAATAGGAAGAGCCAAAATGTAGTCAGTAGTGCTGAAGCGTTCTCCTGAATCTGTGATTTTAATCTGGGCTGTCAGTGCAGAGTAGGAAAAAAAGAAGACCAGGCTTTAGAGTTAGTAGGTAGTCTATGTTTACAAATGCATGAGGGTACAGACAAGAGGTGAACCTGAATCTGAATAGATCACATATAAATTATGTTTAAACGGGGCATGGGGATTATGACTGGAGTGTGTTCCCATATTGACCAACAGTTTCTCATGATCAGTTACATAGCATCGGAGGTCTCTCTGTACTGCCTTCATTCTGATTATTTCCCTTTCTCCGTGCTCTGCAATTCTCCAATTGCTATCCCCTTTCACTTTCCGTGACTGACCTCACTTAAGTATTTATTGAAAAGGTAAAAGTCACGGGATGGAAATTGCCTCCTCCCCAACACCAAATCTGCTAGCCTCATGCTGTCTGAAGGATGAAGCAAACATGTTCCCACCTAAGGCCATGCTCTACTTCTGCTCTCACACCCTCAGAGACACTATTTCTGCAATTTTAATCTTATTTTTCCTTCAATCTCTCCCTCTCTATTAGATCATTAGCAATAGTTTACAAACACTCTCTAGTAGCCTTAATAATAAAACAACAGCAACAACGAACTCTGAATCATTAAAGAAAGAACACAAAGGTGGAGAGAGAGAGAATCTAAGGTTGGGGTCTTGCAGAAAAGATGATTATGGGTTTAGGAAATCTAGGGACAGAGTAGTTTATCATTTCCGCATATGAGTGTTTGGGTAAGCAAGAAACTTTGTGAATAGAGAAGAGGGTTAAAACATTTAAATATTTGTTAGGCATAAGAAGAGGCTTCACTCAATTTATTTATCTCATTCCAAATAAAATACTGAAGGCAATGAGAAACCACAGCGTTGTCCCCGAGTTTGTCCTCCTCGGGCTGTCTGCTGGCCCCCAGACCCAAGCTCTGCTCTTTGTGCTGTTCCTGGTGATTTACCTCCTGACTGTGATGGGAAACCTGCTGCTGCTGGTGGTGGTTAATGCTGATTCTTGCTTCCACACACCCATGTACTTCTTCTTGGGACAACTGTCCTTCTTGGATCTCTGCCATTCCTCTGTTACTGTACCTAAGCTGTTGGAGAACCTCCTGTCTGAGAAGAAAACCATCTCAGTAGAGGGCTGCATGGCTCAGGTCTTCTTTGTGTTTGCCACTGGGGGCACTGAATCCTGCCTGCTTGCTGTGATGGCCTATGACCGCTTTGTTGCCATCAGCTCTCCTTTGCTCTATGGCCAAGTGATGAACAGACAGCTGTGTGCAGGGCTGGTGGGGGGCTCATGGGGCTTGGCTTTTCTGGATGCCCTCATCAATATCCTTGTAGCTCTCAATTTAGACTTCTGTGAGGCTGAAAATATCCACCACTTCAGCTGTGAGCTGCCCTCTCTCTATCCTTTGTCTTGCTCTGATGTGTCTGCAAGTTTTACCACCCTGCTCTGCTCCAGCATCCTGCATTTCTTTGGAAATTTTCTCATGATATTCTTGTCTTATATTTGCATTTTGTCCACTATACTGAGGATCAGCTCCACTACAGGCAGAAGCAAAGCTTTCTCCACCTGCTCCTCCCACCTCACGGCAGTGATTTTCTTTTATGGCTCTGGATTACTCCGCTATCTCATGCCAAATTCAGGATCCATTCAAGAGTTGATCTTCTCCTTGCAGTACAGCGTGATCACTCCCATGCTGAATCCCCTCATCTACAGCCTGAAGAACAGGGAGGTGAAGGCAGCTGTGAGAAGAACATTGAGAAAATATTTCTAGTGTTTCAATAGACTTATGAAATTAGAGTGATGAGGGAACTGGATAAAACTGCAATAAGCAGTGCCTGGACACTAGGATAATTCCTTGATGTCAGGATCTGCGAGGTCCTTTTCTGAAAAATACTTAAGGTGGAAAATTTATCTTTTCTGAAAAATACTGAAGAAAAGGTGGAAAATTATTTTCTTGGGATGATACCAGTTCAGCCCTAGTCAGAGGAAGATGGATAAGATAAAGCTCTCGCTTAGCAATTTTTTCTTACAAAGATATGTATTTATTATACACACTATGGTAAACATTGTTATGGTCTGCTCAGCTTATCTCTACCATTCCTCTAATAACTGAACTCCATGGTTCCATATGCTTCCAAGAGACACTGTTAATCATGGGATCCCCAAATCCTCTCCACCCTCACCTCCCCACCCCCCACCACTGTCATTATTCACTCGTTCTTCCTGGCACAGTGACTGGTCCAGAAATGGGCACATGGTCAATGCCAGATCATTTACTCTCTTAGGATTTTTTTTTCCTTTTAAGACAGCCTCTTTTTGTTGCCCAGGCTGGAGTGCAGTGGCATGGTTCACTGGAACCTCCGCCTCCCAGCTTCAAACAATTCTCCTGCCTCAGCCTACCAAGTAGCTGGGATTACTGTTTTGGTAATTTTAGTCTCAAGGAGAGAGTCAAAGGTCAGCCTTTCTGCATGTAGCACTCTGACAGCCTACGCAAGTGCCCCTGCTGATAAGATCACTAGAGTTATCCTAGATTCTGCCCTTTCAAGGCCAGATTTATAAACATGAATCATAATAAGAGTTCATTCTTAGATATTTGCATCCTATCAGGCACTGTGTTAAGCAATTTATATTCTTTATTCCATTGAAATACCACAACATATACATTAGGTAAATGCTGAAGTTATTCCTATTTCAGAGAAGAGGAAACTGGCTCAGGGAGATAAATAATGGTGTTGGAATTTGGAACCAATGGGACTTGCACCAACGCCTGTTTTCTTTGCCACCTTGATACACTGACTGTCCCATTGAGGCTGTGAGCTACCCCAGACTCCATACATGAATTCTCCTTTTAATGATTTATAATTGTTGTCTTATTTTATTTTGCTTAAATAAGCCAGAATTAGATTCTGTCATTGCAAGGAAAGGACCTAAAAGGTAAATATTAGTACGGCAATAGAATTGCAAGTATAGATATCCGAGGATAATTGGGATATGTGAAATTGTGTTTTGGACCTAGGCATGTCCCATAGAGACTGCAAATAACATGTTGGTTTATCCTGCTTCAAACTATTCATCCAATGGCCAACCATCTGTAGCTGTGAGAGGACCTATGTACAACCAGAGATGACTCGTCAGCTCATACACATTGCTAGACAAATAGCTCTGCCTCTTGGCCCTAATGATGCTGTAGAAATGGTAGACCATGAGAGCCAATGGCAGAGAAAGGACTGGGCAGAGCCTGTATCAAACTTCAAAAAGAAACCAGAAACATTTAGCAAAGACCCCTTAGATGATGAAACACAACTGGAGGATTAATGAGAAGTATATTTGAGAGAGGCATGTGGACTAAAATTATCATGGTCCAAAATTAGTTATTCTTTCTAATTACCTTTTACTTTTTATTTATTTACAAGCTGGTAGGTGTCATCCTTCCCTTCACCTTGTACTCTTCAGCATCAAAGAATATAAACTCAAAGAGAACAAGGACATTTTTCTGCCATCTTTACTACCTTCTCAAGAATATTTTCTTTTTCCTTTTTTTTTTTTTTTTGAGATGGAGTCTCACTCTGTCACCCAGGCTAGAGTGCAGTGGCGCGATCTCGGCTCACTGAAACCTCTGCCTCCTGGGTTCGAGCAATTCTCCTGCCTCAGCCTCCCAAGTAGCTGGTATTACAGGCGCCTGCCACCATGCTTGGCTAATTTTTGTATTTTTAGTAGAGACAGAGTTTCACCATATTGTCCAGGATGGTCTCGATTTCTTGACGTCGTGATCTGCCTGCCTCGGCCTCCCAAAGCGCTGGGATTACAGGCGTGAGCCACTGCGCCTGGCCAAGAATATTTTTAAAAGCTTCTAACATGCCTGTTGCACAATAACTATATTTTGAATGTGTAAGTTATGGGTCAAGAAACGGAGACTCCATTTAGGATAAGTTTTCACCAGAGAGATCCCACTGCTAAGGCAGTTCAAAATAGTTTTTTGAATAGAATCGCCTATCATGCAAAGGTCAGTCTTTCCTTCCTGGTCAGCCTAGTTCTGGTCCATGAAGGCACAAGCACTGTAGCCATGGCTGAGCAAGGTGGTGGTTACGCAAACAGCAACATTTTCTTTCCTTCACCAAGGCTGATCTGCTGTTGCCGTTGGTGAAAGGTATTTTGATAAAGTTCACACATAAATTTTGCCAGATATATTACCAGATACCATCTATTTTTTGTTCCTATTGTGAATTAAAAATTCAGATATATTTGCTACTTGGTTATTTCTAATGTATAGGAACATTGTGGTATTTTGTACATTGATCTTGTATCTGTCAAGTTTGTGAACTATCTTTCTAGTACTAGCGTCTTGTTTATAGATACTATTGGATTTTAACATTATATTTTAATTACTTTATCTTAAATTAGGGAAAGATTTTTTGTGTATATATGTATGTGTGTGTGTGTGTGTATATATATATATATATTTTTTTTTTTAGACCAAGTGTTTCGCCCTTGTTGCCCAGGCTGGAGTGCAATGGTGCGATCTTGGCTCACCGCAACCTCCACCTCCTGAGTTCACGCGATTATCCTGCCTCAGGCTCCTGGGTGGCTGGGATTACAGGCGGGCACCACCATGCTTGACTAATTTTGTACTTTTAGTAGAGATGGGGTTTCTCCATGTTGGCCAGGCTGGTCTTGAACTCCTGACCTCAGGTGATCCACCCACCTCAGACTCCCAAAGTGCTGGGATTACAGGCGTGAGCCAGAGCGCCTGGCTGTATGCAATTTTTATATATCTCATTTTTAAAGTTCATGCAGCAGCCAGGACCTCCAGTATAGACATCTTTCTGTTGGGATCAATGAGAAAGCTTCTCATGTTTCAGCATTAAGGATGATGCTCTATTTTTGATGAATATCTTTAACTTATTAAGAGAGTTCTTTTTTGTGTTTTCTGAACCTATGAATTATATTGAAGGTAGAGTTCTTTTCTAAACATATTTTGGTAAGAATTGGTGTGAGATTTTATCACATGCTTTTTCTGCTTCTATTGAGGACTACAGTTGTTTCTCTTTTGTTTAATACTGTATAGTGTCTGTCACACAATAAGCATGCAATAAAAATATTTTGGAAAAAAATAAATTCATTGAAATGGTTATATGGTTTTTGTTATTTAATTTGTTAATAACAAATTGTATCAGTGCATGTTCTGTTTTTGAAGAACTGTTGCATTCCTGGAATCACCCTACTTAGGTAGAGTATTAAAAACTTAATTAACTGTTACCAATATTTAACTTAGGAATTTCCTATTTATATTTACAAGTGAGATACTATAATTTTTTTATTGCATTCACCCCATCTTTTCTTTTTAAGAACTTTATTGAGATTATAATTTATACATCACAATATTCAGTCACTCAAAATGCACAATTCAATGGTGTCTAGCATATTTACAGAGTTGTGCACCCATCACTACCACCAATCTCAGGACATTTCATCATCCCCAAAGAAATCTCACACCTATGGGTAGTCACTCTCCAATCCCATCCCCATCCTTGGCCCTAGAAATCCACTAAACTACTTTTTATCTATATAGATTTGTGTGTTGTAGACATCCAATACTGATATCAATAATATGCTTTCATTCATCTTTGTATTTTCTTAAAATATTTGCTTAAAGAAGAGATGATCACTTTCTCGAAGGTTTTTATAAAACTCATCTTTGACATTTTAAGGACTTCTTGTCTTATTGTTGTTGAGAAAATTTATTTCTAATTTGATTCCTTTGATGATTATTGGTACATTTGTGTTTTATATTTTGTTAATGAATCAATTTTGGTGATTTGTAATTTTCATCACCATTATTCATCTAATTTCATTAGTATTTTGTTTTTTATAATATTCTCATAATTTTTAAACATTTACTCATTTATTCAGCATTCATTTCATTTGAAAATGAAAAGTTTCCAACATACAGCAAAATTAACAGAATTTTATAGTGAACACCTAGATAATCACATCTAAATTTTATAATTAACATTTTAATATACATTCTTTTTTACTTTTCATTTTTCCATAGGTTATTGAGGGTACAGGTGGTGTTTGGTTACATGAGTAAGTTCTTCAGTGGTGATTTGTGAGATTTTGGCGTACCCATCACCTGAGCAGTATACATTGTACCCTATTTGTAGTCTTTTATCCCTCCACCACCCTTCTCCACAAGTTCCCAAAGTCCATTGTATCATTCTTATGCCTTTGCATCCTCATAGCTTAGTTCCCACATGTGGGTGAGAACATATGATGCTTGGTTTTCCATTGCGGAGACACTTCACTTAGAATAATAGCCTCCAGTCTCACCCAGGTTGCTGTGAATGCCGTTAATTCATTCATTTTTATGGCTGTGTAGTATTTCATCATATGTATATACCACGGTTTCTTTATCCACTCACTGATTGATGGGCATTTGTGTTGGTTCCATGACTTTGCAATTGCAAATTGTGCTGCTATAAGCATGCATGGGCAGGTATCTTTTTTGTATAATGACTGATTTTCCTCTGGGTAGGTACTCAGTAGTGGGATTGCTGAATCAAATGGTAGTTCCACTTTTAGCTCTTTAAGGAATCTCCACACTGTTTCCATCTTGGCTGTACTAGTTTACATTCCCGCCAGCAGTGTAGAAGTGTTCCCTGATCACCACGTTCACACCAACATCTACTGCTTTTTTTGTTTTTTGATTATGGCCATTCTTGCAGGAGTAAGGTGGTATCACATTGTGGTTTTGATTTGCATTCCCCTGATCATTAGTTGAGCATTTTTTTTCATATGTTTGTTGGCCATTTGTATATCTTCTTTTGAGAATTGTCTATTCATGTCCTTAGCCCACTTTGTGATGGGATTGTTTGTTTTTTTCTTGCTGATTTGAGTTCTTTGTAGATTCTGGATATTAGTCCTTTGTCAGATGTAAAGATTATGAAGATTTTATCCCACTCTGTGGGTTGTCTGTTTACTCTGCTGACTGTTCCTTCTGCTGTGCAAAAGCTCTTTAGTTTAATTAAGTCCCAGCTATTTATCTTTGTTTTTATTGCATTTGCTTTTTGGTTCTTGGTCATGAAATCCTTGCCTAAGACAATGGCTAGAAGAATTTTTCCAATGTTATCTTCTAGAATTTTCATAGTTTCATGTCTTAGGTTTAATTCTTTAATCCATCTTGAGTTAATTTTTGTATAACGCGAGAGATGAGGATCCAGTTTCATTCTCCTACATGTGGCTAGCCAATTGTCCTATTACCATTTATTGAAAAGGATGTCCTTTCCCACTTTATGTTTTTGTTTGCTTTGTTGAAGATCAGTTGGCTGTAGGTATTTCGGTTTATTTCTGGGTTCTCTATTCTGTTCCATTGGTCTATGTGCCTATTTTTATACCAGTACCACGCTGTTTTGGTGATTATGGTCCTATAGTATAGTTTGAAATCAGGTAGTATGATGCCTCCAGATTTGTTCTTTTTGCTTAGTCTTGTTTTGGCTGTGTAGGCTCTTTTGTGGTTCCATATGAATTTTAGAACTGTTTTTTCTAATCTGTGAAGAATGATGGTGGTATTTTGATGGGGATTGTGTTGAATTTGTAGATTGCTTTTGGCAGTATGGCCATTTTCACAATGTTGATTCTACCCATCCATGAGCGTGGGATGTGTTTCCATTTGTTTGTGTCATCTCTGATTTTTTTCAGCAGTGTTTTGTAGTTTTCCTTGTAGAGGCCTTTCACCTCCTTGGTTAGGTATATTCCTAAGTATTTTATTTATTTTTTGCAGCTATTGTAAAAGGGGTTGTGTCCTTGATTTGATTCTCTGCTTGGTGGCTGTTGGTGTATGGGAGAGCTACTGGTTTGTGTATATTCATCTTATATCTGGAAACTTTGCTGACTTATTTTATCAGTCTGAGGAGCTTTCTGGAGGAGTCTTTAGGGTTTATGAGTCATATCGTCAGCAAACAGTGACAGTTTAAACAGTCATATCGTCAGCAAACAGTGACGGTTTACTTACTCTTTACTGATTTGGATGCCCTTTATTTCTTTCTCTTGTCTGATTGCTCTGGTTAGGACTTCTAGCACTATGCTGAAGAGGAGTGGTGAGAGTGGGCATCCCTGTCTTGTTCCCATTCTGAAGGGGAATGCTTTCAACTTTTCCCCATTCAGTATTATGTCGGCTGTGGGTTTGTCATAGATGGCTTTTATTACATTGAGGTATGTCTCTTGTATGCCGATTTTGCTGAGAGTTTTAATCATAAAGGGATGCTGGATTTTTGTCAAATGCTTTTTCTGCATCTATTGAGATGATCATGTGATTTTTGTTTTAAATTCTGTTTATGTGGTGTATAACATGTATTGACTTGCATATGTTAAACCATCTCTGCATCTCTGGTGTGAAACCCACTTGATCATAGTGGATTATCTTTTTGATATGTTGTTGGATTCAGTTAGCTAGTACTTTGTTAAGGATTTTAGCATCTATGTTCATCAGGGATATTGGTACGTAGTTTTCTTTTTTGGTTATGTCCTTCCCTGGTTTTGGTATTAGGGTGATGCTGGCTTCATAGAATGAATTAGGGAGGGTTTCCTCTTTCTCTGGCTTGTGGAATGGTGTCAATAGGATTGGTACCAATTCTTCTTTGAATGTCTGGTAGAATTCCACTGTGATTCTGTCTGGTCCTGGACTTTTTTTTTGTTAGTAATTTTTAAATTGCCATTTTAATCTCACTGCTTGTTATTGGTCTGTTTAGGGTATCTAATTATTTCTGATTTCAGGTAGGAGGATTATATCTTTCCAGGACTTCATCTCTTCTAGGTTTTCTAGTTTGTGTGCATAAAGTTGTTCATAGTAGCCTTAAATTATCTTTGTGTGCATAAAGTTGTTCATAGTAGCCTTAAATATTTCTGTGGTGTCAGTTGTAATACCTCCTGTTTCATTTCTTATTGATGTTATTTGGATTTTCTCTCTTCTTTTCTTGGTTAATCTTACTAATGGTCTATCACTTTTATTTATCTTTTCAAAGAAGCAGCTTTTTGTTTCATTTATCTTTTGTATTTTTTTTGTTTCAATTTCATTTAGTTCTGCTCTGTGATCTTGATTATTTCCTTTCCTCTGATGGGTTTGGGTTTGGTTTGTTGTTCTTCTAGTTCCTTGAGGTGTGACCTTAGATTGTCAGTTTGTGCTCTTTCAGTCTTTTTGATGTAGGTGTTTAGGGCTATGAACTTTCCTTTTAGGACCGCCTTTGCTATATCCCAGAGGTTTTGATAGGTTGCGTCGCTGTTGTCATTCAGTTCAAAGAATTTTTAAATTTCTATCTTGATTTCGTTTTTGACCCAATGATCACTCAGGAGCAGGTGATTTAATTTACATGTATTTTCATGGTTTTGAAGGTTTCTTTTGGAGTTGATTTCTGGTTTTATTCCACTGTGGACTGAGAAAGTGTTTGATATAATTTCAATTTTCTTAAATTTATTGAGGCTTGTTTTGTGGCCTATCATATGGTCCATCTTGGAGAAAGTTCTATGCATTGTTGAATAGAATGTGTATTCTGTGGTTCTTGGATGGAATGTTCTGTATATATCTGTTAAGTCCATTTGTTCCAAGGTATAGTTTAAATCCATTGTTTCTTCGTTGACTTTCTGTCTTGATGACCTGTCTAGTGCTGTCAATGGAGTATTGAAGTCCCCCACTATTATTGTGTTACTATCTCATTTCTTAGGTCTAGTAGTAATTGTTTTATAAATTTGGGAGCTCCTGTGTTAGGCGCATATATGTTTAGGATTGTGATATTTTCCTGTTGGACAAGGCCCCTTACCATTATATAATGTTCCTCTTTGTCTTTTTTAACTTGGCAGACACAAAATAAACAGAGAAAGCTTCAGGCCAATATCCTTGATGAACATTGATGCAAAAATCCTTGACAAAATACTAGCAAACTGAATCCAGCGGCACATTAAAAAGCGAATCCACCACAATCCAATAGGCTTTATTCTTGGATGCAAAGTGGGTTCAATATATGCAAATCAATAAATGTGATTCATCACATAAACAGAACTAAAGACAAAAACCACATGATTATCTCAATAGATACAGGAAAGGTTTTTGATAAATATCAGCATTTCTTCATGTTAAAAACCCTCAATAAACTAGGTATCAAATGAACATTCCTCAAAATAATAAGAGCTATCTATGACAAACCCACAGCCAACATCATACTGAATGGACAAAAGCTTGAAACATTCCTCTTGAAAGCTGGCACAAGACAAGGATGCCCTCTCTCACCACTCCTATTCAACATAGTATTGGAAGTCCTGGCCACAGCAATCAGGCAAGAGAAAGAAATAAAGGGCATCCAAATAGGAAGAGAAGCAGTCAAACTATCGCTGTTTGTAGGTGACATGATTCTGCATCTAGAAAATCCCATGGGCATGGCTCAAAAGCTCCTTCAGTTGATAAACAACTTTAGCAAAGCTTCAGGACACAAAATCAGTGTACAAAAATTATTAACATTCCTATACACCAACAACAGCCAAGCTGAGAGCCATATTAGCAATGCAATCCCATTCACAATTACCACAAAGAACAAAATAACCTAGGAATATAACTAACCAGCGAAGTGAAAGATCTCTACAATGAGAATTACAAAACACTGCTCAAAGAAATCAGAGATGACAGAAACAAATGGAAAAATATTACATGCCTAGGAACAGGAAGAATGAATGTCATTACAATGACTATACTGCTCAAAGAAATTTACAGATTCGATGCTATTCCCATCAAACTACCAATGACATTTTTTACAGAACTAGAAACAACAATTTTAAAATTCATATGGAACCAAAAAGGAGCCCAAATAGCCAAGAAAATCCTAAGCAAAAACAACAAAGCTGGAGACATCATGCTACCCGACCTCAAACTATACCTCAGGGCTACAGTCACCAATACAACATGGTACTGTTTTAAAAAAAAAAAACAGACACAAGACCAGTGGAACAGAATAGAGGACCCAGAAAGAAGCTCTCAAACCTATAACTATCTGATCTTTGACAAGATGACAAAAACAAGCAATGGAGAAAGGGACCCCAATTCAATAAATGGTGCTGAGGTAATTGGCTATCTATATGCAAATGATTGAAAATGGGCCCCTTTCTTATATTATAAACAAAAACAATTCAAGACAGATTAAAGAGTTAAATGTAAAATCCAAAACTATAAAAACCTTGGAAGACAACCTAGGCAATACCATTCTGGACATAGGAACTGGCAAAGATTTCATCATAAAGATGCCAAAAGCAATTGCAACAAAAGCAAAAATGGACAAATGGGATCTAATTACACTTGAGAACTTCTGCACAGCAAAATAAAATATCAACAGAGTAAATAGACAACCTACAGAATGGGATAAAATATTTGTAAACTATACATCTAACAAAGTTCTAATATTCGGCATCTATAAGGAACTTAAACAAATTTACTAAACAAAACAAACCAAAAAACAAAACCCAAACAACCCTATTAAAAAATGGGCAAAAGATATGAACCGATACTTTTCAATAGAAGACACACATGTGGCCCGCAAGTATATAAAAAAAGGTCAGTATTACTGATCATTAGAGAAATGCAAATGAAAACCACGATGAGATACCATCTCACACTAGTCAGAATGGCTACTATGGAAAAGTAAAAAAATAATAGATGCTGGCGAGGTTTCAGAGAAAAGGGAATGCTAATATACACTGCTGGTAGGAGTGTAAGTTCAACTGTTGTGGTAAGCAGTGTGGTGATTCCTCAAATAGCTGAAAACAGGACTACAATTTGCAACAGAAATCCACTACTGGGTATATACCCAGAGGAATAGAAATTATTCTACCATAAAGACACATGCACACATATGTTCATTGCAGCACTATTCACAACAGCAAAGACATGGAATCAACATAAATGTGCATCAGTGACAGATTGAATAAAGAAAATGTGGTACATATTCACCATGGAATACCATGCAATCATAAAAAAGAACGAGATTATATCCTTTGTGGGAACATGGATGGATCTTGAGGCCATTATCCTTAGCAAACAAACACAGAAAACCAAATACTGCGTTTTCACTTATAAATGGGAGCGAAATGATGAGAACACATGGACACAAAGAGGGGAACAGCACACAGTGGGGCCTACTTGAGGGTGGAGGATGGGTGGAGGGAGAGGATCAGAAAAAAATAACTATTGGGTACTAGGCTTATTACCTGGGTGATGAAATAATCTGTACAACGAATCCCTGTGACACAAGTTTACCTATATAACAAACCTGCACATGTACCCCTGAACCTAAAATAAAAGTTAAAAAAATTGCTTTTATTTTTATTTTAAATAAGCTTCACTGAGATATAGCCTACATATAATTCACCAATTTTCAGTTTACAATTTGATGATTTTTGAAAAATGTATATATGTATTAATCACCATGACAATCATAATACAGAACATTTCCATTGCAACAGATTGTTTCCTTCTCCCACCCCTTGGCCCTTGGCAACCACAGATCAACTTCCTATGACTATAGTTTTGATTTTCCTACAATTTCACATAAATAGAATCAAAATAAGGTCGTCATTTGTGTCTGGGTTCTTTCCCTTAGCATGGTAATGTTGATATATTTATCAATTCCACCATACACGTATATGAATAGAAGTCTTTGTGAAGACATATGTGATCATCTATCTTGGTAAATACCTATGAGTGAAATTGCTAGGCCACATGGTAAGTATGTGTTTAACTCTATAAGAAACTGCCTAAGTACTTTCCAAAGTGTCTGTACTATTCTGTATTCCCATTGGCAACATATGAGGATTTCAACTGCTCTCCAAATCCTTGCCAATATTTGCCATTGAAGATATTTTTCATTTAAACCATGCTAGTGAGCATCAAAAAATTGAATTTTTACTTAAAAATTTCTCATGAAGAAAACTCCAGGTCCGGATGGTCCTGAATTTTAACAAACATTTATAGAAAGAAATAATACTAATTATAAACCAAATTTTCCAAAACATAGAAGCGGTAAATATTTCCTAATTCACTTCTTGAGACTCTGATACCCAAACCAGACAAAAACATACAAGAATAGAAAACTCCGAACAAATATCCTCATGAATATACATGCAAAACTTATTATTTCAACATCATCAAGTGAAATCCAGCAATATTTAAATCAGTAACATTTCACGACAAGATGGGATTTACTCCAAGAATGCAAGGTTGCTCTTAGCATTCTAAAACCACACAATGTAATTCACCATATTATTAGACCACAAACGAAAAGCATATGGTCATCTAAACAGATGCAGAAAAAGTCTTTGATAATGTTTATCTTCTGCTTATAATTAAAAAGAAAACAACTCATCAAAGTGAGAATAGATGAGAACACCCTTAACTTGTAAAGGGACATATAAATTTTAAAAATTGAGCTCTACCATTATATTTAAAGGAGAAAACACTGAATGCTTTCCCTCTTAGATGGAGAACAAGGCAAGGATGCCTGTTTTCACCACTTCTATTCAAGACTGTAGTGTAGTTCTGGCCAATATAGTAAGACAAGAGAAAAAAAGATAGATTGAAATGAAAAGAGTAAATGAAATGAAAAGAGTAACACTCTCTTTATTAATAGATTAATGGAGAAAATTTAAGAAATTTACAAAATGTTAGTAGAACTAGTCAGTTTAGCTCAGTCACAAGGTACAAAGTACAAGATATTAAAAATCAATTGTATTTCTATATACTAGCAAGAAAACACAGTACATTGATACATTCAATTTTAATAGAGGAAGCTAGAGGGCTATTTAGCTTAGACTGAATCACTTTATTCTTCTTTAATTTGGGGGCATTCAGATGGGTACAAATCAAATGCTTGATTTTATGATAATTTTATTTCTGTGACCGCTACTGAATTTTTGCATATTTTCATTTTTTTGTGAACCATTTGGTGTTACACTCCTGTGGTATGCCTGTACTTATCTTCTTTGGAGCATTTGTATTTTGCTTATCTACATGTAAGTATTCTTCGAATGTCAAATAATCTTATCTCTTTTCTGTAGTATTTGTTGAAAATATTTTTCCAACTCTAATATTTCTCTATCGACTTTGCTTGTGGAATTTCTGTCTTTCAAAATTTTAATTTTATATAGTCAAATACACTTTTTATTATAGCATTTCCTGTGTAAATTTCTTATCTTGGCTGAGAAGTTCTTCCTCACCCCACAAGTGTATGTTGTCTACATGTTCTAGTATCTTCTCATATAAAACTAAAACAACTCAGAAATTATTGTAAACTGTATAAGATGGATATAAACTGTTTTATGTTATGAATATATAGCCATCTCTGACAGATGCATTTGAAATGAAAGTAGTTCCTTCTTCACAGAAGAAAAATAAAATCTGTGACATAGTTTGGCAACTCTGTCTGGGTTTACTATTTTATATTAATTCATGCTTTTCTTTAACAAATGTATTAGTTGTTCTAATACCTGGTAAAAGAAGTCTTCTCAAAATGCTTTAACTAGTGATCCTTTTCATCCCTTTCTTGTTTATTCTCAAGAATTTATTCTTCCATGTGAGTATCAAAATCTTATCAAATCATGAAAAAATAGGATTCTAATTAAATTCTCATCAGCTGCACATACTTATTTGAAGAAAATTGATATTTTCACTGTCTTTCCAATCATAAACATTGTTTCTCAATCTCTTCATATATTGTTTTATGTCATTCAAAGAAATATTAATTTTTCTTATAAAAGTTGCCTCTAAGAACTTCAGAGTTTTTTTG
The DNA here is from genome assembly GCF_049350105.2 of Macaca mulatta. NCBI lineage: Eukaryota > Metazoa > Chordata > Mammalia > Primates > Cercopithecidae > Macaca > Macaca mulatta. The sequence continues at coordinate 55,600,025 of NC_133416.1, read as the reverse complement.
CCATTCTGAATAAGTATGTTTTCCTATTTCCATGATATGACAATTTCTAGTACAGAAAAATCTGTCAAGTTTTGTATACTCATCGTGTACTCAGTGTAGAAGATACTAGATTGAGTCATTCCAGTTTATTCCAAAACCCTTCTAGAGTTCAAAGTGTAGAAAGCTAAAAGCATGGCCTCCTGACATAATTCAGTTCTAATTAGTCAGATGCATTTTGCTCATATAAATCCTGATGGAAAGAAATGGTTCTTAAGCAGAAACTGTAGCAACTATATCCTAATTCAGCTTTTGGTTTCTCCATCCAGCAGGTGTTGTTACAATAGAGACAGATGTCTAGAAGTCCTGCAGTCAGCAGTAGCAATAGCAGCTCCCTGATTCATCAACTTCCTGCAATGCTGTTATCAGTATTTTTTTTTCAACAGAAGCAAAGCTATTTTCAGTGTAAGGATATTCATTAGAGAATCTGAGAATAGAGCCTCTTCTTTTAACCCTTCTCACAATTATTATTTAATACAACATTTACTGTTTTAAATCATTTTTTTGTTAGAGTGGATTCTATTTTCTGCTAATTGAACGTTAATAGATACACCATCTGCATAATAAAATTCTCTTTTTAATTCTTATTAGTTCTCTTAGTTTTGACTTTAGAGTCTCTTGGATTGTTCTTGGCAAATTAACATATTAGCACCAAATATATATCATTTACTTATTTTCTAGTGTTCATACAGTGGTTTCATTTTTGCATTCTTTAAAAAAGCAACCACTCACAACAATAATTCAAAATGCTGGCCGGACACAGTGGCTCATGCCTGTAATCTCAGCACTTTGGGAGGCTGAGGCTGGTGGATCACCTGAGGTCAGGAATTGAAGACCAGCCTGGCCAACATGGTGAAACCCCGTCTCTACTAAAAATACAAAAATTAGCTGAGTGTGGTGGCGTGCGCCTATAGCTCCAGCTACTTGGGAGTCTGAGGAGTCTGAGGCAGGATAATCACTTGAACTGGGGAGATGGAGGTTGCAGTGAGCTGAGATCGTGCCATTGCACTCCAGGCTGGGTGACTGGGTGAGACTCCATCTCAAAAAAAAAAAAAAAAAAAAAAAAAAAAAGCATATGATATGGTTTGGATCTGTGTCCCTACCGAAATCTCATGTTCAACTGTAATTCCCAATGTTGGAGGTGGGGCCTAGTGGGAGGTAATTGGATCCTGGGGGCAGTTTCTCATGGTTTAACACCACCCCCTTTGGAGCTGTCATTGCTACCTTGTTGAAAAATGTGTAGCACCTCCCTGCTCTCTCTCTTCTACTGCTCCTTCCATGTGAGACACCTGCTCCCACGTTGCCTTCTGCCATGACTGTAAGTTTCCCGAGGTCTTCCCAGAAGCCAAATAGATGGGAAACCTCATGCTTCCTGTATACCCTGCAGAACAGTGAGCCAATTAACCTCTTTTTAAAAATATAAATTACTCAGGCACAGGTATTTCTTTATAGCATTGCAAGAATGGACTAATATGGCATATAGACAAAAGGATAAGAATTAAGTACCTTAGAAGAGGTGCCTGTGCAGAGAGGAATAGGAGTAGAATATGAGGATAAAAGGAAACCAATGAAGAATAAAGCTTTTAAATGAACAATGATAATGAGGTGCTATTAACTAAGAAATTTTAACTCGACCTGTACAAGAGTTAAAATTAAATCCATCCATCAATACATACCATACAAGCAAATGTGGCACCAGACATATTAAACAGGCAAGGAAGACTTTATTCAAGACTATTGCAATAGCAGAGAGAGATTAAACTCAACTCCTCTGAAACCAAAGGCAGGGGAGTTTTTCAACACTGGGGTAATCATTTAGAAAAGTACTGGATGACATTAGCAGAGAGCTGGTCATTGGAATGTGTCCACCACATTAAGTTATTCCTGCGTTTGCTACATTTTTCTCTGTGATTAGGACATCTGTGTTTACGAATTGGCATCTAAGTTAGGCTCCTATCCTCCCACAGAGACTGGGAGATAGAGATGCTTTCTCCTTCAGTGTTTGCATTTCAAAGAGATGGTTCCCAGGTCCTTAAGAAAGATTATTCCCTGGGTTGTAAAACTGGCAAGAGGATTGGAGAATATTTACATCCATTTCAAAGAAGCAGAGAAAGAATTTGCAATTTCCAGTTTTCTAAAGTAAATGCTCTAAGAAAAGGGTGGCTAAGGCTTATATTCAGGAAGAAACTTGTCTAAAGTTTAGTCAAACTGAGGTGAATGTTGAGGCTGTCTTGGTCACTACATCCACACATATAAGGAAATTTCTAAGATAATGAGGTCAAAAATTTGCTTCTGGCTGAACGCCAAGGAATGCAAGACATCAACTCAGCTGCCTCCTGGGCTTGCAGGCTCAGTTGCCCACCCACTGGGTATTATCATCTAGCTGCTTTTCTGAATGGCTGGATTTTAGAAGTCTTTATTTGCATGACATTCTTGGGGTAATATTTAGAATGATAAGAGAAAGCAGTGAAAAAAAAAAAAAACCAACAGTGGAATCGTGTTTGAAATAGTCTAAGTGCTCAAATATGTTGTTAAGAATCAGAACTTCTCAAAATTATATTTCTCTTGTTTTTGGATCCAGCACAAGATTAGAACAATCTAGAAAAGGGTTTTGAGCTCTTTACCTGGAAGGCTCCTGGCACATGAACTAATATATTTCTTTTTTCTTTCTTTCTTTTTTTTTTAACAAGAGAAAAACAAGTAATTTTATTAATATATGCAGTGTACATCACACAGGAGAAAACTCAATGAAAAGGTAAACACAAGTAGTGACTTACAACTCTGGATTATATTATGTAGCATCTTCCACAAAGAATACGTTTCAGAGAAATGTGACAAGACAAAGGAAAGCAGTTTTAGGCTTCCAGAGGCAGAAACCGTGGGAAGGTAAACATATGGCAAGAAACTAACAGTAAGCTTTGTTTGTAGATTTCTCTGGTACTGTCTCAGTTGATTAGAGCCATCTTCTCATCTTGGTATCAGGAAAGCATCTTTCTCAAAGAAGTCTGTATGGCTTGCTACAGGTAGGAAAGGACAGTTAAGATAGCCATTTCTGCAACTACTGTTTCTCAAGTACCTTTAGCTTGAAATAATCAGTATGCCAAATTGGTGTATTTGGGGGTGGCATGTTCAAATTTCCCTCAGATCAAAAGAACAGAAAGGTCAGAATCTGGCCCTTATATAGTAACTGCATGACAGATGTTGCACTTGAAACATTGATACTAGGAGGAAGAGCTATAAATGTGCAAAAATAATTAAAACAAGATTCCAAAATCATGCCATAAACGAAAACAAATTTCAGTTGGACTAAGCATCTAAATGTTAAAAACAAAAATTTTGTAACTTTTGGAAGGCTGAATAAGACTATTTTTATGACATTTCCTATACAAAAACCAGAAAAAGCAAATCATTATGAAAGATTGGTAAGATTACATTAAAATTTAAAAATTCAAGATTTCATAACCAAAATATGAAGACAAACCAGACTAAACAAGATAATTGAAACATACATAACAGATTATTAGTATTCAAAATATGTGATATCTAACAACTGACAAGTAAAAAAACAAAATGGAAAAATGAGCAAAAATGCCTGTAATCCCAGTGCTTTAGGAGGTGAGATGGGAGGATCGTTTGAGTCCAGGTTTAAGGTTACAGTGAGCTGTGATCCTGCCACCACACTTCAGCCTGAGCAATAGAGTGAGATCTTGTCTCTTAAAAAAAAAAAAAAAAAAGGAGTAAAAAATATGGCCTCAGAAATCACACACTGCACTTGCTCAATATCCTGGTAGTTACAAAAGTCAGCACTGTAAAATGCAGGAGAAGGCTATATGGGGGGAATGAACACCAGGAGGCCAGGGATCACTGGTGACCATCTGGAGGCTGGTTACCACATACATAAAACAATATTTTATAGCGTTTTAAAAAATGTATTTGTATTAAAAATATAAAAACACACGCTAGAATATATGCCACCTCTAGTGGTTATCTCTGGGGACTCTGGGGAGGGAGGAAAGGGACAGGAACAAAGAGGTAACAAAATGAACTTCAAATGTATCTAATATTTGCAATTACATATATATGTGTGTCTGAAGAAAATATAGCCAAATCCTAACATTTATTACATCTGCATGGTAGAAATACATGGATTTTCTTGAACTCATTTACCTCTCCTGTATCTTTGAAATATGTCAGTAAAAAGTTTTAAGGTAATGAATCCAAAGAAATGGAAATAAAATGTGCTTTTAATAAGAATTTAGTTTTACACATTTAAAAAATTGCAATTTTCAGGACATGTAAGAATATTTTTCTAATACTGAAATAAGCATATCTTTGGCATAGAAATCACACCCTATGTGTGATCTTTAACTAAAAAATCTAATCAAGAACTATGACTAATATGTTAAACAAAACTATTCTTTGCCCATCCATCTGTCCCCTCTCATAGCCCCATTGCTAGGTGTTAGAATATAGTTCTGTACATATCTTCATATCTACAAAGAATTAAGATGTTGTATCAAAGATGTCCAGAAGTTATATATGGTGGAGGATTAGTTGGCTTAATCGTTGACACACAACACAAAATACCAAAAGCAACATAATATATAGGATGCAAAATAGAACTGTCACTAAGGTCAAATAATACAAAAAAAATCACATCATTTAAATTTGATGCATTGCAAACAAAATAACTTCTTTAGAATTATTATGTACGCAACTTGCAAAGCTCAAAAAGTAATAGCACAGAGCCATAAATCTGACAAGGCACCTTAAAAATAGCCATCAAACATATACAAATATCAGATACAAACACAGTTAAACTCCAAAAGCAGTAACCACAGAAATAAATAGGGAAAAAATATGCATTCTTTCTAGACAGTCTCCTTTTCTGAAGTAGTCTTAAAAAAAAGTACAAAAAATATTTATCATATATTTTAAAACCTATCATCAAAGTCCAAATCTCTGTTAAAAAAAGAATGTTTTTCTTCAAGTCAATAAAGTTCAGATTCATACATTTTCTAAAGAAACAATGACAGTCTTCATGCTAAATATAGGAAGAGAAAAAGCTTTTAATTTTGTTTGTTAACTCGTTTATTCAACAAACATTTAGTGAGTGTTGTGTGAACCTGTTTTAGGTGCTGGGGATATAGAATAAAGACACAATCATTAGCTGCAGACAACTTAGCCAAATGGAGCTGGATCCACCACTGGCAACCTTAAAGTTACCTCCCATGGTCCTTAAGATGAAACGCAACTTCAAACTCTGCCATGCTTAGCATCTTGTTGCAAAACAAATAATGGTCTACCTAGTTTGCTAATGGTAGCACTGTGGCTCTATTAATATTAACCATGTATTGATGAAGTTGACTTTCATAAAGGATTCTGTGAAAGTTCAGAGGCATAAAGTATTTAAGGACAAACTAGTACTGGTCCGCAACAAAAACAGCATCGGTATTCTGCTTTCACAGAAGCCAAGAAAACCAAGAAAAATTTCATTCTGAGTATATACAGAACTGCTTGACAGAGGTCATTCTATACGTGTGGTACATGTACAAATATGACATAAGACGTATGAATGATTGCAGTCGTTGTTAAATAACGAAGTATGCCAAATTAGTCATCAGGTTTCAAAGAATCATAGACTTCTTTCAAGAGGTCTCGCCACGTTTTAAGGAAACATGCATTTTCTGTACATTTGAAGGCAAGCTCTTCCACTTGAGCTGATACTGCAGATGTGGCTTCAAGAAGTTTGGTTAATGAAAAGGCTGCATCTCCCATCTGCAGCTCCACTTCCTCCAGCGGGTCCACCGTTCGGCCGCTGCTCCTGCTGGGAACTGGCCAGCCCAAACTCGCTGGGCCGCCCGGGGAAGATGCTGCAGAGGCGTCTCAAGAGGAGGGAGAAGAGAGAGGCGGCGGGGGCGGCAAAGAAACCTGCAACTCCTCAGCGTCTGCCATGGGGAAGGGCTGGGACTGCGGAATCCGACCCCAGCAGCCGAACCGACACCAACCGTCTTTTTAATATATTTCTTTTTTCTAATACTGATACCTAGATCGACAAAAGAAGTCTGTTCCTAGAGAAAGGTAGTTGTTGTTCTTTTCCTCCTATGTGAAGGTTTATTGGGGCATTTGTTAATGGGTCAGAGTACCTTGAGGCTCTCTCCATTGGGGATAACAAGAGTTAGGTCGACCTTGATGTCTCTGGCCAGCTCCTCAGGCACTCATCAGTTCTTTTCATCCCTTCCTCTCCTCCATGTCTCCCTTGCTGTGTACTTTCTTTGTCATTGAGCATTCCTGGGGCTCTGCTCTCATAGTAGGGTCATTCTCTCCCACCCCCCATCATCTATCCCTCCTTGATCTTGTTTTTATTTCTCTATTCACTAATATATTCTGATCTGCTCTCGGGATTGACTCTTCTTTTGCTTGGGAACATTAAAATATTAAAATTAAGGCAATGGGTAACATCAAAGTCTAATCATAACCAATTGGCTAATTGTGCTGATCACTGCCCATAAGTTATCTAAATAAAAGTCTTAAAACCATGCAAGAGAGATGTTACATGCCATTTTATGGCTGAAAAAATTAGATAAGAAAGGCCAGTGGATCTCCCAACACAGAGGCTGAGATCTGAGAATGGACAGACTGCCTGCTCAAGTGGGTCCCTGACCCCTGAGTAGCCTAACTGGAAGACATCCCCCACTAGGGGCAGACTGACACCTCACACCTCACAGGGTGGAGTACACCCCTGAGAGGAAGCTTCCAAAGCAAGAATCAGGCAGGTACACTCACTGTTCAGCAATATTCTATCTTCTGCAGCCTCTGCTGCTGATACCCAGGCAAACAGGGTCTGGAGTGCACCTCAAGCAATCTCCAACAGACCTACAGCTGAGGGTCCTGACTGTTAGAAGGAAAACTAACAAACAGGAAGGACACCCACACCAAAACCCCATCAGTACGTCACCATCATCAAAGACCAGAGGCAGATAAAACCACAAAGATGGGAAAAAAGCAGGGCAGAAAAGCTGGAAATTCAAAAAATAAGAGCGCATCTCTCCCTGCAAAGGAACACAGCTCATCGCCAGCAATGGATCAAAGCTGGACGGAGAATGACTTTGACCAGATGAGAGAAAAGGCTTCAGTCCATCAAACTTCTCAGAGCTAAAGGAGGAATTATGTACCCAGCGCAAAGAAACTAAAAATCTTGAAAAAAGAGTGAAAGAATTGATAACTAGAATAATTAATGCAGAGAAAGCCATAAACGAACTGACAGAGATGAAAACCATGACACGAGAAATAAGTGACAAATGCACAAGCTTCAGTAACCGACTTGATCAACTGGAAGAAAGAATATCAACGATTGAGGATCAAATGAATGAAATGAAGCAAGAAGAGAAAAATAAAGAAAAAAGAAGAAAAAGAAATGAACAAAGCCTGCGAGAAGTATGGGATTATGTAAAAAGACCAAATCTACGTCTGATTGGGGTGCCTGAAAGTGAGGGGGAATATGGAACCAAGTTGGAAAACACTCTTCAGGATATCATCCAGGAGAACTTCCCCAACCTAGTAGGGCAGGCCAACATTCAAATTCAGAAATACAGAGAACGCCACAAAGATACTCCTCAAGAAGAGCAACTCCAAGACACATAATTGCCAGATTCACCAAAGTTGAAATGAAGGAAAAAATCTTAAGGGCAGCCAGAGAGAAAGGTCGGGTTACCCACAAAGGGAAGGCCATCAGACTAACAGAAGATCTCTCCGCAGAAACTCTACAAGCCAGAAGAGAGTGGGGGCCAATATTCAACATTCTTAAAGAAAAGAATTTCAACCCAGAATTTCATATCCAGCCAAACTAAGTTTCATAAGTGAAGGAGAAATAAAATTCTTTACAGATAAGCAAATGCTTAGAGATTTTGTCACCACCAGACCCGCCTTACAAGAGACCCTGAAGGAAGCACTAAACATGGAAAGGAACAACCGGTACCAGCCATTGCAAAAACATGCCAAAATGTAAAGACCATCAAGGCTAGGAAGAAACTGCATCAACTAACGAGCAAAATAACCAGTTAATATCATAATGGCAGGATCAAGTTCACACATAATAATATTAACCTTAAATGTAAATGGACTAAATGCTCCAATTAAAAGACACAGACTGGCAAACTGGATAAAGAGTCAAGACCCATCAGTTTGCTGTATTCAGGAGACCCATCTCACATGCAGAGACATACATAGGCTCAAAATAAAGGGATGGAGGAAGATCTACCAAGCAAATGGAGAACAAAAAAAAGTACAGGTTGCAATTCTAGTCTCTGATAAAACAGACTTTAAAACATCAAAGATCAAAAGAGACAAAGAAGGCCATTACATAATGGTAAAGGGATCAATTCAACAGGAAGAGCTAACTATCCTAAATATATATGCACCCAATACAGAAGCACCCAGATTCATAAAGCAAGTCCTTAGAGATTTACAAAGAGACTTAGACTCCCATATAATAATAATGGGAGACTTCAACACCCCACTGTCAACATTAGACAGATCAATGAGACCGAAAGTTAACAAGGATATCCAGGAATTGAACTCATCTCTGCAGCAAGCGGACCTAATAGACATCTACAGAACTCTCCACCCCAAATCAACAGAATATACATTCTTCTCAGCACCACATCATACTTATTCCAAAATTGACCACATAATTGGAAGTAAAGCACTCCTCAGCAAATGTACAAGAACAGAAATTATAACACACTGTCTCTCAGACCACACTGCAATCAAACTAGAACTCAGGACTAAGAAACTCAATCAAAACCGCTCAACTACATGGAAACTGAATAACCTGCTCCTGAATGACTACTGGGTACATAATGAAATGAAGGCAGAAATAAAGATGTTCTTTGAAACCAATGAGAACAAAGATACAACATACCAGAATCTCTGCAACACATTTAAAGCAGTGTGTAGAGGGAAATTTATAGCACTAAATGCCCACAAGAGAAAGCTGGAAAGATCTAAAATTGACACTCTAACATAACAATTAAAAGAACTAGAGAAGCAAGAGCAAACACATTCAAAATCTAGCAGAAGGCAAGAAATAACTAAGATCAGAGCAGAACTGGAGGAGATAGAGACACAAAAAACCCTCCAAAAAATCAATGAATCCAGGAGTTGATTTTTTGAAAAGATCAACAAAATTGATAGACCACTAGCAAGACTAATAAAGAAGAAAAGAGAGAAGAATCAAATAGACGCAATAAAAAATGATAAAGGGGCTATCACCACCGACCCCACAGAAATACAAACTACCATCCAACAATACTATAAACACTTCTATGCAAATAAACTAGAAAATCTAGAAGAAATGGATAATTTCCTGGACACTTACACTCTCCCAAGGCTAAACCAGGAAGAAGCTGAATCCCTGAATAGACCAATAGCAGGCTCTGAAATTGAGGCAATAATTAATAACCTACCAACCAAAAAAAGTCCAGGACCAGATGGATTCACAGCTGAATTCTACCAGAGGTACAAGGAGGAGCTGGTACCATTCCTTCTGAAACTATTCCAATCAATAGAAAAAGAGAGAATCCTTCCTAACTCATTTTATGAGGCCAACATCATCCTGATACCAAAGCCTGGCAGAGACACAACAAAAAAAGAGAATTGTAGACCAATATCCCTGATGAACATCGATGCAAAAATCCTCAATAAAATACTGGCAAGCCAGATCCAGCAGCACATCAAAAAGCTTATCCACCATGATCAAGTGGGCTTCATCCCTGGGATGCAAGGCTGGTTCAACATACACAAATCAATAAATGTAATCCAGCATATAAACAGAACCAAAGACAAAAACCACATGATTATCTCAATAGATGCAGAAAAGGCCTTTGACAAAATTCAACAGCCCTTCATGCTAAAAACTCTCAATAAATTCGGTATTGATGGAACGTATCTCAAAATGATAAGAGCTATTTATGACAAACCCACAGCCAATATCATACTGAATGGGCAAAAACTGGAAGCATTCCCTTTGAAAACTGGCACAAGACAGGGATGCCCTCTCTCACCACTCCTATTCAACATAGTGTTGGACGTTCTGGCTAGGGCAATCAGGCAAGAAAAGGAAATAAAGGGTATTCAGTTAGGAAAAGAAGAAGTCAAATTGTCCCTGTTTGCAGATGACATGATTGTATATTTAGAAAACCCCATTGTCTCAGCCCCAAATCTCCTTAAGCTGATAAGAAACTTCCACAAAGTCTCAGGATACAAAATCAATGTGCAAAAATCACAAGCATTCTTATACACCAGTAACAGACAAACAGAGAGCCAAATCATGAATGAACTTCCATTCACAATAGCTTCAAAGAGAAAGAGAATAAAATACCTAGGAATCCAACTTACAAGGGATGTAAAGGACCTTTTCAAGGAGAACTACAAACCACTGCTTAGTGAAATAAAAGAGGACACAAACAAATGGAAGAACATACCATGCTCATGGATAGGAAGAATCAATATTGTGAAAATGGTAATACTGCCCAGGGTTATTTATAGATTCAATGCCATCCCCATTAAGCTACCAATGACTTTCTTCACAGAATTGGAAAAAACTGCTTTAAAGTTCATGTGGAACCAAAAAAGAGCCCGCATTGCCAAGACAATCCTAAGTCAAAAGAACAAAGCTGGAGGCATCACGCTACCTGACTTCAAAGTATACTACAAGGCTACAGTAACCAAAACAGCATGGTACTGGTACCAAAACAGAGATATAGACCGATGGAACAGAACAGAGCCCACAGAAATAATACCACACATCTATAGCCATCTGATCTTTGACAAACCTGAGAAAAGCAAGAAATGGGGAAAGGATTCCCTATTTAATAAATGGTGCTGGGAAAATTGGCTAGCCATAAGTAGAAAGCTGAAACTGGATCCTTTCCTTACTCCTTATACGAAAATTAATTCAAGATGGATTAGAGACTTAAATGTTAGACCTAATACCATAAAAACCCTACAAGAAAACCTAGGTAATACCATTCAGGACATAGGCATGTGCAAGGACTTCATGTCTAAAACACCAAAAGCAATGGCAACAAAAGCCAAAATTAACAAATGGGATCTAATTAAACTAAAGAGCTTCTGCACAGCAAAAGAAACTACCATCAGAGTGAACAGGCAACCTAAAGAATGGGAGAAAATTTTTGCAATCTACTCATCTGACAAAGGGCTAATATCCAGAACCTACAAAGAACTCAAACAAATTTACAAGAAAAAAACAAACAACCCCATCAAAAAGTGGGCAAAGGATATGAACAGACATTTTTCAAAAGAAGACATTCATACAGCCAACAGACACATGAAAAAATGCTCATCATCACTGGCCATCAGAGAAATGCAAATCAAAACCACAATGAGATACCATCTCACACCAGTTAGAATGGCAATCATTAAAAAGTCAGGAAACAACAGGTGCTGGAGAGGATGTGGAGAAATAGGAACACTTTTACACTGTTGTGGGACTGTAAACTAGTTCAACCATTATGGAAAGCAGTATGGCGATTCCTCAAGGATCTAGAACTAGAAATACCATATGACCCAGCGATCCCATTACTGGGTATATACCCAAAGGATTATAAATCATGCTGCTATAAAAATAAACACGTATGTTTATTGCGGCACTATTCACAATAGCAAAGACTTGGAATCAACCCAAATGTCCATCAGTGACAGACTGGATTAAGAAAATATGGCACATATACACCATGGAATACTATGCAGCCATAAAAAAGGATGAGTTTGTGTCCTTTGTAGGGACATGGATGCAGCTGGAAACCATCATTCTCAGCAAACTATCACAAGAACAGAAAACCAAACACTCCATGTTCTCACTCATAGGTGGGAAATGAACAATGAGATCACTTGGACTTGGGAAGGGGAACATCACACACCGGGGCCTATCATGGGGTGGGGGGAGGGATTGCATTAGGAGTTATACCTGATGTAAATGACGAGTTGATGGGTGCTGACGAGTTGATGGGTGCAGCACACCAACATGGCACAAGTATATATGTGTAACAAACCTGCACGTTATGCACATGTACCCTAGAACTTAAGTATAATAATAATAATAATAATAATAATAATAATAAAGAAAGGCTTAAAACTCTTCCAAAGATCATAGAGCTAGTAAGAAACAAAACTAGGACTATGTCCTAATCCCAAGCATGTCTTCAAGTCCGTCTTTATTTTCATATATCCTGCTGCCTTCTCTGGTCTTTGGAGCAAAGAGCCTACATTTCTTTAGGGTAATGAAACTTCAGGGAAGCTGAAATTAGAATTCTGGCACTTGCCAGTCTAGAAAAGATAGAAGAGAGGACATTAAGAAGGTAATTTGAGTTCCCTGTGGCTCAATAGATTATCTCAACCAACATCCCACTTCTATGGATGTCAGAGCATTGATATTTCTGCTCTTATAAGATCTCTAAATTCTGTCCACCTATCAGGACAGTGAGCTACAGGAAATGAAAAGGATGCAAGATTCATGCATTTTTTTTTTCTGGAGAAAATGAGGGCAGGTGCCATCTTACAACCAAACATCTAGGCTATCTCTGGGCTATGTTACTTGGGCTCTACCTTTTAAAATTGAAAACTGTAACATATTAAATTTTTTTTAACATCATGTGGCTTCTTTTCTAAAAGAGAAAGAACTAAACAACAGAAAAATCTTCATCTTAATTAAAATAACAGCAAATGAATTCCTTGTGTCCCTGTTTCCTTTACATACACTACCTTCAAAAACCTCAATTTCAACCACATTATTCTAACACAGTCACATATTTTCTAATTAATATGATTTGGTGTTCCCAAGCCAACCATTCCTCACATGCATTGAGAATGCTGATCCTTGTGTCTGCCACATTTTCATTCTCATGCCACTCATATCATCACTTCTCTTTTTACACAGACTAAATTCACTTCTTAAGTCATCTTTTCCTCTATCCCCTCACATGTCTGACATAAAGGCAACTTACTCTTCACATATGCCAAACTGGGGAAAAATCACAAAACAATGACCACTGGACTCAAATAAATAATAAAAATATTGAATAGACCTTCCACACTACTATCAATCCAACATTAGCCTCCCTAGCACACTCTTATTGATGACTTACCTTGCACTTTATTGACAGCACAGAGGAATAAATAGAGAAGGTCTTTCCCTTCCAGACACTACAATTCCTACCTTCCCTGTACCACTTTATACATGCTTTGCTTTCCTTCATTTTGCACGGATAAGGAATCCCTATTCCCAAGATGACCTCCACTATTCTCTGGATCATTATGGAATTCCCATTTGCAATAAATTCACGCCTTCAATCAGCCCCTTTGCTGCTGCATTAGCAATTTCTTCCTGCACTGGCAAATGCTATGGTCTGTTTTCCATCTAAATATTTTTTTTCTAGCAAAGACATGGAATCAACCTAGGTGCCCATCAACGCCGGACTGGATACAGAAAATGTGGCACATATACACCATGGAATACTGTGCAGCCATGAAAAATAATGAGATCATGTTCTTTTTAGCAACATGGATGCAACTGGAGGCCATTACTCTAAGCAAATTAGTGCAGGAACAGAAAACTAAGCAACTCATGTTCTCATGTATAAGAGGCAGCTAAATATTGGGTACTCATGGACATAAAGATGACAACAATAGACACTGGGGACTACTACCAGGAGAGGGAGGAAGGGAGACAAGGGTTGAAAAACTAACTGTTGGGTGTTACACTCGTTACCTTGGTGATGGGATCAATTGTACCCCAAACCTTAACATCACACAATACACCCATGTAAGAAACTTGCACATTTACCTCTAAATCTAAAACAAAAGCTGAAATTATAAAAAACTTTTTTTGAAAGACCTAATGGCATCAGACTGGACTAAGGTTGAGGGTATAGAATATAACAAAATCAAAGATGTTAATTGTGTCTAAAGAATTAGTGAAGATGGTTCAGAATTTGAGCTTTAATTCCAAGGTCAAGAAATAATGTGCAAACAGAATTAAGATTCAGAGGAAATAGGGAAGCAGAAAATGAAGTTTTAAAACATTTATTTTATTCCGAGGGAAAGTTTTCTGTTTGATTCTGAGGAACCACAGCATTATCTCCAAGTTCATCCTCCTTGGAATGTCTATTGACGCCCACATTCAGGTTCTGCTCTTTGTGCTGTTCCTGGGAGTTTACTTCCTGGCCGTGATAGAGAATTTGGTAATGCCACTGATGACCAGAACTGATTCCACATCTGCACACCCATGTGCTTCTTTCTGGGATGTCTTAGTTCATTTTTCTGCTGTCACATAGTACCATAGATTGGGTGATTTATGAAGAAAAAATTTATTTGACCTATGACTTTGGAGGCTGGGAATCCAAGGTTGAGGAGTTGCATCTGGTGAGGGCCTTCTTGCTGTGTCACATAACATGGTGGAAGGGCAAGCATGCACATGAGACTGAGGGGAAATCATATCAAACTCATCCTTTTAATCAGAAATACATCCCATGATAACAGCATTAATCTATTTATGAAGGTGGACCCTAATCATCTCTCTCTCTCTCTCTCTCTCTCTCTTTTTTTTTGTTTTTTTGGAGACGGAGTCACCCTCTGTTGCCCAGGCTGGAGTGCAGTGGCATGATCTCAGCTCACTGCAACCTCCACCTCCTAGGTTCAAGTGATTATCCTGCCTCAGCTTCCCGAGTAGCTGGGATTACAGGTGCCTGCCACCATGTCCAGCTAATTTTTTGTCTTTTTAGTAGAGAAGGGATTTCACCATGTTGACCAAGCTGGTCTCAAACTCCTGACCTCAGGTGACCCACCTGCCTCAGCCTCCCAAAGTGCTAGGATTACAGGCATGAGCCACTGTGCCAAGCCACCTGTTAAGGACTAATTGCCTCTTAAAGGGCCCACCTCTTAATGGTGATACAATAGCGATTAAATTTCAACATGAGTTTTGGAGGGGTAGGTGGTGTTTGAGTCAATATTGAATGACAAAAGAAGCCCACCATCCTCAGAAGGAAGGACATTCCAGTCAGAAGAAAGAGCTAATGCAGAGGCCTTGGCACAGAAGAAACTTGAGTTAATTGGGGACAGAAAGAAGGCTGCATGACTAAAGTTTAGCAAGCGATGGGTAAAAAAGGCTGTCTGCAGTCAGATCCCATAGTAACTTTTAGACCATGATATCAGGAATCTGTGTTTGATTCTCAGTGATATAGGAGAGTTTTGAAGGATTGCTCTGGCTTCTTTATGGAGCACTAATTATAGAAGGACAAGAGTAGAATCAGGGATGATGATTAGGAGCTATTGCAAGACTCCATGTGACATCTGATGGTATTTTTTACTAAGATTGATCAGAGAAAAAGAGAAGAGAAATTTGGAATATATTTTGGAAGTACAGTTATAGGGCTTGCTGCTACATTAGATATAGACCAGAAAAGAAAGAGAGGGCTTGAGGTAAGTCTAGATTTTTTCTTGGGCAACTGGGTAGATGATGGTACATCATTTACTGAAGTCAGGATAATTGGGGAAATGCATATTAGGAAGGCAAAAATTGAGGATTTGTTAGTGTGGCTGGTTGGTTGCATTTTGACTAAAAAGCCCAAGTCTGTATTAGATATCAGAGTGGAATGTCAAATATCCAGTTATATATATTATTTTGAAGCTCTAGGAAATGGTCAGGGCTAACATTTGGGGTGTAATGTAGTATTCAGAGCCGTAAGACTGGCATAGAACATCTAAGGAAAATGTTTTCGAGAACATCTAAGGAGAGCGAATTCTGGAAAGAAGCCCTGCAGCATGCCAACATTTCTAGTTCAAGCTGAGGATTATCCACCGAGAGAAACTGAGGCACAGCAGCCATTGAACAAGGAGGAATTTTGTATCACAAAAGCCAAGAGAAGAGAGTGCTTCAAGAATAGAGAGGTCAGCTGTGTTGAGTACTGTTGAAAATTCAAATAAAAGAACAGAAAAGCTACCACTGGATTTTGTAACATTGGATTTAAAAGTAGTTGATAATATTGATGAGAGAAGTTTCAGCTAGATAAGTTGAAAACAGAATGGTGGGTGAAAAAGTAGAGAGATCAACCACAGTTAATTTTATTGAGAAGTATTCCCGTGAAGGAGATTGAGAAAATAAAGCAGTATGTTTAGAGGATGTGAAGTCAAGGGAGCTATTTGTTTTTGTTTTTTGCTTTGGTTTTTGTTTGTTTTTAGTATTTTGAAAAATACTGAAGTTTGCGTGTTCATGGATATGGTCACATAGGTCATGTAATATCAGGATTATAGATAGGATGGAGGCAAACAAACTTTGAATCAATTCTACAACCAATGATGGGAATGAGTTCTTGATGACATTCAAATGGAGGCTGGATGGACACATTGGAGATGCTGAATGGGGCTCATGTATTAGTTGGAGACAGAAATAAAGTGATCCATGTGATCTTTTATCTCCATAGACTCCTGCGATTCTAGAAGGAAGGCTTGTCTGTTTGCATTTGTGTGAGAGAATGTGGGTGTGAGTATGTGTGCATGCAGGTGTATAGTGAAGATCAAACCTGAGGAGGCCCATGCTGGTCCCTGGCTAGCAGAAGGGTTAGCAAGCCTTCAGTGCCTCACTCCATGGTCTTTCCCTAGACCACAAAAGTGGCAGGAGTGGATGCCCATCTCAGGGGCCCAGATCACTGGATACTACTACTTTCCCCGTGAGTATGGATTAATCCCCAGCAACTTGGGGCCCAGATTACTCTCTCTCCTTCTCCGAGGGCCAGCCTGGTGCATGGATACCAAGTAGAAAAAGACTAGTAAAAGTGAAGAAAGTCACACGAACTGGCTAGGAGCCATCCTCTGAACCAGGAGTGGTAAAGGAGTAATGAGGTGGAAGAAAAAGAGGGTGACCCAAGCCTCTTAGCAGGTACTGACTGAAACCAGAGCCCACGCATGCCAACACACTAGCCTTTTCCAAAACTAAACACATGTTGAATATTGTTTAAATGCACTACCATACAGTTGTCAACTGGTTGGAAAAGAAAACCAGATTTTCCAGAGACCTGCGTGAGTTCTTTGAGCATCCCACATCATTTGTTTCTCAAAGTGAGGCAGTAGGCAGTAGCTCATCTCCAGGAAGAACTGGAGTCAACAGGCCTTGTCAGTCCTTCCCATACGGCCACATGTGAGGAATCTTAATAAGCAACTGTTCCAAACTTTTCATTGCACAGCACAGAGAACTGGCTCAGAAAGAGGAAGCAGAAAGCGCCTTGCCAAATTCACAAAAATAGGTCATGAACAGAGCTGGAATAAGATATTTTAGGAAGTTGAACAGTTTGTCACTTTATCAATCTGTAATTGTTTGTCCTTTTCCTTCATTTATCAGATTTTGGACAAAAGGCTAAGATTCCTTTGGAATAAATTAGTGGGGGTGAAGGGCCATAGTTGCTAGATGGGGAGCTGGATGGAAGCCAAGGAGGAGCAATCGTGAATTATGGGTAACAGTGAGTTTGGAGTATTCTCATTTTCTCTGGTGGGGGATTTCCTAACTAAATGCCAAGATCTTTGGCTGAAATTAATTTGAGAGGTCATTTATAGCTCAAGGTCCCATCCTCAAGCAATACAAAATAGGTAGAAAGCAGAGACTAATTGCGCAGTTCCATAGAATTTTTCAGGATAAAGCAAACTCTATAATCCCCGTTCATATTCTTGCCACAAAACATGTAAAAACGTTTTCATTCCTTAAAAGCCAAAACAACATGTGTCTACAAAGATTTACTCAGGGAGACCACAAAGTCTGCAACTAGGGTGTGGGAAGAAAGAGGAAAAGAACATCTTTGATACCACTTTCTTCCCACTCCACAGGAGCACAGCATGCTTCACTTCAAGACACTCTTCTCTTCAAAAGCTTTTCTTTTGCCTTCGCTACTAGGGACCTTTCAATGCAGAGAAACCCCAGCCTCCAACCTCCTCAGTGGCCTCAGGATGGTCCTCTTCTTCAGACAAGTTTCCTAGACCACAGATTTGGGATTGAAGAGTGCTAGACAGAGGGCAGGCAAAAGCAGAAAAACTAATAGAAAAATCAAACTGTTGAGCCATTTTTATTCTCCAACTGAGCAACCAAGCCTCCTTCTTAAAGGAATGGCTTCTCAGCCAAATGCAATTTTATTAGAGGGTATGTAGGGCAAAAATAGAATGGTAAAAGAAGAGGTGCATATTCCTTGTTGGAATTAGGCTTAGTTAATTGCTGAATTTGAAGCAAAAAGGTAGAATGTGAATTTATATTACTCCACCCAAAAAGATATTTTTCATTAAAAGTATAAAAAACTTATTTTTAAAAAAGTAAAATCAGGCTGGGCATGGTGGCTCATGCCTGTAATCCCAGCACTTTGGGAGGTCAAGATGGGCAGATCACCTGAGGTCAGCAGTTCAAGACTAGCCTGGCCAACATGTTGAGACCTTGTTTCTATTAAAAATACAAAAATTAACCGGGCATGGTGGCATGCACCTGTAGTTCCAGCTACTCGGGAGGCTGAGACAGGAGAATTGCTTGAAACCAGGAGGCAGAGGTTGCAGTGAGTCAAGATCGCACCATTGCACTCCAGCCTGGGTTACAAGAGCAAAACTCTGTCTCAAAAAAAAAAGTAAAATCAAAAGAATTGTTCACTCTGTTACCACCCTAACAACTCAGCTGTTTATTTTTCCATTTTAAGTTCCATATAAGCCCCTACAGTGTGCACATTTTTATATAATCAAATGAATTTAAACTAACTGTGTTTTCTGATCTTTTTACTAGATAGCATATCAAGAATATTTTCTGTTTTTGCCTCTCCTCTGTAATTATTATTTTAATCATTAGAAAATATTTCATTATGTGCTACTAAAATGTAAGTAGCTATTCCTCCGTTATTAGACCTTTGGATTGATCCTAGTGTAACTATCTTGAAAAAAAATACTGAAATATAAATTTTTCACACACAGATTATTTTTCTCTTCAATCATTTGCTTAGGATATATTTTCAAAAGAAATTTGAGATTTCATCTTGCCAAAAGTATTGTATCAACATATAATGCTTCCAACAACATGGAAGGATATATCAGTCTCACCAAATCTTACTAGCACTAGGTATTATCATTTAAAATAGTTTTCATATAAATAGATGTAGACCTGGTGTCACCATCTGGTTTCAATTTACAAGTCTTTGATTATAAGTAGAGTGGAAATCTTTCATTATATTGATAGTATATGCACAGGATTTCAGAGTATTTATGTTACTGTTTTAGTTTTGTCTCAGAAATTGCAGAAGCTAGAAATCATTGCAGAAGGAGAGAACCTGAAGGCAAAGGGGCCACGAATAAGACTTCTGAAGTCATTCAGTGCTAGATGCGAAATCTTATAAGGCAAATATGGTAGAATAATATTGAAAGAGGAAAATTTAAGAATACCGAGGAGACAAATAAAAGAGCAATAACATTTGTTAGGCGGAAATGGGAAGACTACCTTGTGCCTAGCAGTGTGTTTAGACTAAGCCAAGAAGAATCAACTAAGAACTAGTTAAGTTAGTTCCTATTAGAAATAGGGAGTTCATACACTAATAAGTTGCATTTGTTTTGCAATCAATTATATTCTATTAAAGACATGTTATTACCCCTAGTTTTTTTCAATAATGTAACAGACCCTCCCTGTGGTGAACTAAGTAGTCCAAAGTTTCCAAGCTAATCCAATTAGTGTTGGAACTAGGACCAGAAACCAGATTTTATGGTTTAAAATAATTCATTTTTATATAGTGTGTCATGTAAACCTCAAAAGATATCTCAGATGAGAAAATGAAGAATTAAATTTGTCTGTTTACCCAAAGTCAGATGCCTGACTAGTTGTAGAGCTGAGACTCACGTCAAGGTCCTCTGACTCTTTATACTGCCCCATCACTATCCATCCAAGAGAGCCACAGCAGCTTCAAACTGGCCCCTTCCTTGGAACAGGACCATAGGTATTACATCATATATGACATCTTACTCCCAGAACAGCTTGCAGTCTCACAAATGGGATTGCCTATGAATCATGCATTCATTTATATATTTGTTCTTTTATTTATTCAATAATCAAAATATGTTCCTGGGCCTGGTGTGGTGGCTCACACCTGTAATCCCAGCACTTTGGGAGGCCAAGGGCGGTGGATGACCTGAGATCAGGAGTTCGAGACCAGCCTGGCCAACATGGTGAAACCCCGTCTCTAATAAAAATCCAAAAATTACCCGGGCATGGTGGTGGGCGCCTGTAATCCCAGCTACTCAGGAGGCTGAGGCAGGAGAATCGCTTGAACTGAGGAGGCAGAGTTTGCAGTGAGCCAGGATCATGCCACTGCACTCTAGCCTGGGCAATAGAGCAAGACTCCATCTCAAAACTATATACATATTTTTATGATCTCCTAAAATGCATTAAAACAGAATAGACTTGTGCAAAAGGTAGCTTTGTGATGTTTTTATTCATTTACTCTATAAAACTTTACTAAGTACCTACTAAATGCCAGGCGCCATGCTTACCTCTGAAGATAAAATGATAAAAAATACTGACAGAGTCCCTGCCCTTATGGAACTTACTCAAAACATGGAGGGACATGAAACAAATTCATTTGGTCATTTAGCCATTCAGCAAATATTTACTGAACTCCTTCTACATTCTAGGCACTCCTCTAATAAATGCTAGGGATATAGCAATGATCGAAACAGATGAAGTCTGGATACCCCATTCTCCATGATGTGTTTATTTCACACTGCATGCCTCTATCAGAACATCTCATGGGCCCCGTAAATATATACACCTAGGTACCCACAAAAATTTTTTAAAAAGAAAAATTGAAGATGACCAAACAGGAACAGCTCTGGTCTGCAGCTCCCAGTGAGACTGACACAAAAGATGGGTGATTTCTGCGTTTCCAACTGAGGTACTTGGTTCATCTCATTGGGACTGGTTGGGCAGTGGGTGCAGCCCATGGAGGGTGAGCTGAAGCAGGGCAGGACATCACCTCACCTGGGAAGTGTAAGGGGTTGGGGGATTTCCCTTTCCTAGCCAAGGGAAGCCGTGACAGACTGTACCTGGAGAAACAGTACAATCCTGACCAAATACTCTGCTTTTCCCACAGTCTTAGCAACCGGCAGACCAGGAGATACCCTCCCGTGCCTGGCTCGGCAGGTTCCATGCTGACAGAGTCTTGCTCACTGCTAGCACAACAGTTTGAGATTGATCTGCGATGCTGCAGGTTGACGGGGGCGGCAGGGGGGCATATAGTATTGCTGAGACTTGAGTAGCTCACAGTGTGAACAAAGCCTCCGGAAAGCCAGAACTGGGTGGAGCCCATCGCAGCTCAGCGAGGCCTACTGCCTATCTAGGTTCCATTTCTGGGGGCAGGGCATATTTGAACAAAAGGCAGCAGACAAATTCTGCAGACTTAAACGTCCCTGAAGAGAGCAGTGGTTTTTCTCAGCATGGTGTTCAAGATCCGAAAATGGACAGACTGCCTCTTCAAGTGGGTCCCTGACCCTCATGTAGCCTGACTAGAAGACACCTCTCAGTAGGGGCTGACAGACACCTCCAACAGGTGGGTGCCCCTATGGCATGAAGCTTCCAGAGGGAGGATCAGGCAGCAGTATTTGGTGTTCTGCAGCTGCCACTGGTGATACCCAGGCAAGCAGGGTCAGGAGCGGACCTCCAGCAAACTCCAACAGACCTGCAGCTGAGGGGTCTGACTGTTAGGAAAACTAACAAACAGAAAGGAATAGCATCAACATCAACAAAAAGATCATCCACGCCAAAACCCCATCTGTAGGTCACCAACATCTAAGACCAAAGGGAGATAAAACCACAAAGATGGGGAGAAACCAGAGCAGAAAAGCAGAAAATTCCAAAAACCAGAACGACTCTTCTCATCCAAAGGACTGCAGCTCCTCACCAGCAATAGAACAAAGCAAGACAGAGAATGACTTCGATGAGTTGACAGAAGTAGGCTTCAGAAGGTCAGTAATAACAAACTTCTCTGAGCTAAAGAGCATGTTCTAACTCATCGCAAGGAAGCTAAAAACCTTGAAAAAAGGTAAGACGAATGGCTAACTGGAATAAACAGTGTAGAGAACACTTTAAATGACCTGATGGAGCTGAAAACCACAGCATGAGAACTTCGTGACTCATGCACAAGTTTCAATAGCCGATGCTATCAAGTGGAAGAAAGGATATCAGTGATTGGAGATCACTGATATCAGTGAAAGGAGATCAAATTAATGAAATAAAGCAAGAAGACAAGATTAGAGAAAAAAGGGTGAAAAGAAATGAACAAAGCCTCCAAGAAATATGGGACTATGTGAAAAGACCAAATCTGTTTCACTAGTGTGCTGGAAAGTGATGGGGAGAATGGAACAAAGTTAGAAAACACTCTTCCGGATATTATCCAGGAGACCTTCCCTAACTTCGCAAGGCAGGTCAACATTCAAATTCACAAAATACAGAGAACACCACAAAGATACTCCTCAAGAAGAGCAACCCCAAGACACATAATTGTCAGATTCACCAAGGTTGAAATGAGGAAAAAATGTTAACGGCAGCCAGAGAGAAAGGTCAGGTTACCCACAAAAGGAAGCCCATTAGACTAACAGTGGATCTCTCTGCAGAAACCCTACAAGCCGGAAGAGACTGGGGGCCAATATTCAACATTCTTAAAGCAAATAATTTTCAACCCAGAATCTCATATCCAGCCAAACTAAGCTTAACAAGTGAAGGAGAAATAAAATCCTTTACAGACAAGCAAATGCTGAGATATTTTGTCACCACCAGGCCTGTCTTACAAGAGCTCCTGAAGGAAGCACTAAACATGGAAAGGAACAACCGGTACCAGCCACTGCAAAAATATGCCAAATTATAAAGACCATCAACGCTATGAAGAAACTGCATCAATTAACAGGCCAAATAACCAGCTAACATCATAATGACTGGATCAAATTCAAATATAACCATATTAACCTTAAATGTAAATGGGCTAAATGCCCCAATTAAAAGACAAAAATTGGCAAATTAGAGTCAAGACCCATAGATGTGCTGTATCTCATGTGCAAAGATGCACATAGGCTCAAAATAAAGGGATGGAGAAGATCTAGCAAGCAAATGGAAAGCAAAAAAAAAAGCAGGGGTTGCAATCCTAGTCTCTGATGAAACAGACTTTAAGCCATCAAAGATCAAAAAACACAAAGAAGGCCACTACATAATGGTAAAGGGATCAATTCAACAAAAACAGCCAGCTATCCTAAATATAAATGCACCCAATACAGGAACACCCAGATTCATAAAGCAAGTCCTTAGAGACCTACGAAGAGACTTAGACTCCCACACAATAATAATGGGAGACTTTAACACCCCACTGTCAATATTAGACAGATCAATGAGACAGAAGGTTAACAAGGATACCCAGGGCTTGAACTCAGCTCTGGATCAAGCAGAACTACTAGACATCTACAGAACTCTAACTCCAAATCAACAGAATATACATTCTTCTCAACACCATATCTTACTTATTCTAAAATTGACCACATAATTGGAAGTAAAACACTCCTCAACAAATGTAAAAGAACAGAAATCATAGCAAAGTGTCTCTCAGATCACAGTGCAATCAAATTAGAATTCAGGATTAATAAATTCACTCAAAACCACACAACTACATGGAAACTGAACAACCTGCTCCTGAATAACTACTGGGTACATAACAAAATGAAGGCAGAAATAAAGATGTTCTTTTAAACCAATGAGACAAAGACACAACGTGCCAGAATTTCTGGGACACATTTAAAACAGTGTGTACAGGGAAATTTATAGCACTAAATGCCCACAGGAGAAAGCAGGAAAGACCTAAAATTGACACCCTAACATTACAATTAAAAGAACTAGAGAAGCAAGAGCAAACACATTCAAAATCTAGCAGAAGGCAAGAAATAACTAAGATCAAGCAGAACTGAAGGAGATAGAGACACAAAAAATCCTTCAAAAAATCAATGAATTCAGGGGCTGGTTTTTTTAAAAGATCAACAAAATTGATAGACCACCAGCAAGACTAATAAAGAAGAAAAGAGAGAAGAATCAAATAGATACAATAAAAATGATAAAGGGGATATTACCATTGATCCCACAGAAATACAAACTACCATCCGAGAATACTATAAACAACTCTACGCAAATAAACTAGAAAATCTAGAAGAAATGGATAAATTCCTGGACACATACACCCTCCCAAGACTAAACCAGGAAGAAGTTGAATCTCTGAATAGGCCAATAACAGGTTCTGAAATGGAGGCAATAATTAATAGCCTACCAACCAAAAATGTTCAGGGCCAGATGGATTCACAGCCGAATTCTACCAGAGGTACAAAGAAGAGCTGGTACCATTCCTTCTGAAACTATTCCAATCAATAGAAAAAGAGAGAATTCTCCCTAACTCATTTTATGAGGCCAACATCATCCTGATACCAAAGCCTGGCAGAGACACACACACACACAAAAGAATTTTAGGCCAATATCCGTGATGAACATCGATGCGAAAATCCTCAATAAAATACTGGCAAACTGAATCCAGCAGTGCATCAAAAAGCTTATCTACCACAATCAAGTCATCTGCATCCCTGAGATGCAAGGCTGCTTCAACATATGCAAATCAATAAACGTAATTCATCACATAAACAGAACCAAAGACAAAAACCACATGGTTATCTCAATAGATGCAGAAAAGGCCTTTGACAAAATTGAACAGCCCTTCATGCTAAAAACTCTCAATAAACTAGGTATTGACAGAACATATCTCAAAATAATAAGATGTATTTATGACAAACCCACAGCCAATATCACACTGAATGGGCAAAAACTGGAAGCATTCCCTTTGAAAACCGGCACAAGATACCCTCTCTCACCACTCCTATTCAACATAGTGTTGGAAGTTCTGGCTAGGGCAATCAGGCAAGAGAAATAAATAAAGGAAAAGAGGAAGTCAAATCGTCTCTGTTGCAGATGACATGATTGTATATTTACAAAACCCATCATCCCAGCCCAAAATCTCCTTAGGCTGATAAGCAAATTGGGCAAAGTCTCAGAATATAAAATCAATGTGCAAAACTCAAAAGCATTCCTGTACACCAATAATAGACAGAGAGCCAATTCATGAGTGAACTCGCATTCACAATTACTACAAAGAGAATAAAGTACCTAGGAATCCAACTTACAAGGGATGTGAAGGACCTCAGTTTGCAGCAGAACTGCAAACCACTGATTAACGAAATAAAAGAGGACACAAACAAATGGAAGTACATTCTATGCTCATGGATAGGAAGAATCAATATTGTGAAAATGACCATACTACCCAAGGTAATTTATAGATTCAATGCTATCCCCATCAAGCTACCAATGACTTTCTTCACAGAATTGGAAAAAGCTCTTTTAAAGTTCATATGGAACCAAAAAAGAGCCTGCAAAGCCAAGACAATCCTAAGCAAAAAGAATAAAGCTGCAGGTATCACCTTACCTGACTTCAAACTGTACTACAAGGCTACAGTAACCAAAACAGCATGGTACTGGTACCAAAACAGAGATATAGACCAATGGAACAGAACAGAGGCCTCAGAAATAACACCACACATCTACAACCATCTGATCTTTGACAAACCTGACAAAAACAAGCAATGGGGAAAAGATTCCCTATTTAATAAATGGTGCTGGGAAAACTGGCTAGCCATATGTAGAAAGCTGAAATTGGATCCCTTCCTTATGCCGTATACAAAAATTAACTCAAGATGGATTAAAGACTTAAAGGTAAGATTTAACACCATAAAAATACTAGAAGAAAACCTACGCAATACCATTCAGGACATAGACATGGGCAAAAACTTCATGACTAAAACACCAAAAGTAACGGCAACAAAAGCCAAAATACACAAATGGGATCTAATTAAACTAAAGAGCTTCTGCATAACAAGAGAAACTATCATCAGAGTGAAGAGGTAACCTACAGAATAGGAAAAAATTTTTGCAATCTACCCATCTGACAAAGGGCTAATATCCAGAATCTACAAAGAACTTAAACAAATTTACAAGAAAAAACAAACAACCAACCCCACCAAAAAGTGGGCAGAGGATATGAACAGACACTTCTCAGTAGATGACATTTATGCAGTCAACAGACATGTGAAAAAATGCTCATCATCACTGGTCATCAGAGAAATGCAAATCAAAACCACAATGTAATACCATCTCATGCCAATTAGAATGGCAATCATTAAAAAGTCAGGAAACAACAGGTGCTGGAGAGGATATGGAGAAATAGGAAGACTTTTACACTGTTGGTGGGATTGTAAACTAGTTCAACCATTGTGGAAGACAGTGTGGTGATACCTCAAGGATCTAGAACTAGAAACACCATTTGACCCAGCGATCTTATTACTGGGTATATACCCAAAGGATTATAAATCATGCTACTATAAAGACACATGCACCGGTATGTTTATTGCAGCACTATTTACAATAGCAAAGACTTGGAACCACCCAAATGTCCATCAGTGATAGACTGGATTAAGAAAATGTGGCACATATACACCATGGAGTACTATGCAACCATACAAAAGGATGAGTTCATGTCCTTTGCAGGGACATGGATGAAGCTGAAAAACATCATTCTAAGCAAACTATCACAAGGACAGAAAACCAAACACCACATGTTTTCACTCATAGGTGGTAGTTGAAGAATGAGAACACATGGACACAGGGTGGGGAATATCACACAACGGGCCCTGTCGGGGGGTGTGGGGCTTAGGGAGGGATAGCGTTAGGAGAAATACCTAATGTAAATGACAAGTTGATGGGTGCAGCAAACCAACATGGCATATGTATACCTATGTAACAAACCTGCACGTTGTGCACACGTACCCTAGAACTTAAAGTATTAAAAAAAAAGAAAAAAAGAAAAAAAGTTAATAAAAATAGATGAAGTTTTAGAGCTTGCATTCCAGTGTACGAGACAATTATAAATACATTACAAAATGTCAGGTAGTAAGTGCTGTGGAGCCAAAGCAGGGCAATAAGACAGAGATTGATAGCAGGGGATGGAGACAGGCTGAGGGAGGATGGGGAGACCTTTCTTACCTACTCAAAATGTTTTGCTTTGTTTTTGTTTTTACAATTATAATAAACATCATAAAAGAAAAACAAGTATAATAAAATAAAATTATAGTGTGCAGGATGTAAAGGATTCCCTGAGGAGAAAATTCCCTGGGCTGAGGCCTGAGGTTTCTTAACAGGATAGGCATAAAAGAGGAACAGGGGGTGGGTCAGTTGGTGAGTGATGGAGCTGGCATGAAGGGTCACGGGGCACTTCCCCTCACTGGGCCTCAGTCTCCCCACCTAGGAAGACAGGGCATTGGGCTCCATGACCTCCAAGGCATCCTTCAGATAAGAATGACTTGGGTTCATGGTTGACATACTGAATGAGTGCAGGGATCCTTTGTGAGCCTCTCTTCCTCTCTTTCCTGTTAAATGCTTCTGTCACATGGAACTCTATCCCAAAGCATCTTCTTTCTTGAGTGGGTTTTCTCTGAGTAAGCTTGTCAATGACTCTTTAACTCATATATTCAGCTCAAATATCTCTTCTGACTGTCAGGACCCTACATCCAAGTGCCTCCTAGGTATCCCCTCCTTATCCATGGGCTCATCAAAGGCAACATTTTCAAAACAGGTTATCATCTTCCTCACAAACATGTTCATTTTCCTGGGCCATCTATTTTGGTAAACGGGGCCCCTCCATCACCAAAACCAGAAACCTGAGGATAATTTTTTATTCACTTCTCTTTATTCTAAATATCTAATTGGGGATGAAATCCTTTAGCATCCAATTCAATGACATTTCTCAAATCTGTCTCTTCTAGCTTGCCTTCAGTGCTACAGTCTCTATTAGCCTCCCTCTGACCAGAGTTACTGCTATACTCTCCAAATTCTTCTTCCACAGATGAGATGTTCTCATGGATTGTGACCTCACCTCCTTCAAATCTTGGTTCAAGGGATACTGTCTCATTTGTCCTTTCCTGACCACTCTATTTTACATTGCAAAACTCACTGCCTTCCTCTACCCTGTCCCCATTAACAGTCTCCCTTTCCCTGATCTGTTATTTTCCATAGCACTTTCTAACATATGATATTTATTTATTATATCTATTATTTCTTTTCTGTCTTTCTGAATTAGAATGTAAGCTCTACAAGGACAAACATTTTTGTCTGGTGTGTTCAATGACGTACACTAGGAGTCTAGACCTGTGCCTGGTACATAGTAGGTAGATACTTGACAATTATCTACTGAATGAATGAATGAAACTGCTCTAGCTATATGCTCCATTGCCTCCAGCTTGTCTTCCACATGTCCAGGGCAAATGTTTCTAAACTACCAGTCTTATCATGTGACCCTGTGCTTGGCATCATATGCCACCTTGCATCACCTTGCATCCATCTATACCAGGCTAATGAAGTTCCTCAGAGAGATACTATGATTTCATGCCTTCCTATATTTGATCACACCGTTTCCTCTTCCAGGGGTGCTGTCTTCCCCAGGGAGAGTAAGTATCAGTCAAAATTAGCCTAAGTATCACCTCTTCTCTAAAGGTTTACCAGGTCATACAGAGATAACTGATTCACATTTGTGCTACCACCATATCCTGTCTGTTAGGTTATTATAGCATTTATTTTGTTTCTTTACATGTCTGTCCACCCCAATTAAATTATAAGTTCTTGGGGGGCAAGAATCATGTCTTATTCAATTTTGTATCCTCAGAGCCTGGTAGTGTCTGGCATTTAAATACTTGTTAAATATTTGTTGAATAAATAAATGGGTATCAAGAAAGCAGTCTAGGAGGAGGGACTTTGGAATGCTGAATTCATCTAGGATTGAAGTAATGATGGGGATGATGGGTGTGACCCAGAAACTCCTTGGTTTCATAGTTTGTTTGTATCTTTAAGCTGAAAGTAACATTTTTTACAGAAGAGGCAGTCCTGTGCATCTGGAATGACTCAACTGTGTTATATTTCTTCTTAGGGCTAGTATCTCTATGAAAAGTATCATCATCATTACTCAGTTTGTCCTTATGGAATCATCTAGAAATCCTCAGATCCAGACCATGACCTGTATGCTCCTAGTGATTTATCTGTTGTCACTGATGGAGAACCTGATGATAATCCTGGTGATCAGGACCAGTTCTCACCTTAAAACAACCATGTACTTCTTTCTGGGTCACCTATTATTACTAGATCTCTGCCTTCCTTCAATCCCTATGCCCAAGATACTGCAGAACTTATTAACTCATAGGTAAACCATCTCTATGTGGTACCGTATAGCCCCGAGTTTCTTTCTCATATTCTCTGGGAGCACAGAAGCCTGCCTACTCCTTGCTGTGGCCTGTGATCACTCTTCTTCCATCTGTCACCCTTGGCTCAACAATGTGGTTATGAATTGGCCTCTCTGTGTCAAGATGGTGATTGCAGCATGGGCAGTGGGATTACTAAACTCCTTGACAAAGAATCTTTTCATTTACAACTTATACTTCTGTGGCCCCAGTGTCATCCCTCACTTCTGCTGTGAGCTGCCTTCACTCTTCCCTTTGTCTTGTACTGATCCAGCTGCCAATGAGGTCCTTCTTGCTGGGTCATGTACATTGCTAGGATTTGTGACTTGTCACTGGTCCTCTTATTCTAACACCATCTCTGCCTCCTAGCCATTTGTTTTTTTGAGGGTCAAGGCAAAGCCTTCTCCACCTGCTACTCCCACCACACCGTGGTGCTTTTGTACTACGGTAAGGTTTTATTTAGGTACATGACCCCTCTCTTGGGTTCCATCTTGGAGCAAGTGGTCTGCATTCAGTACAGTGGGATGACATCCTCACGGAAGCCACTCATCTGCAGCCTCAAGAACCAGGAGGTGAAGGCAGCTCTGTGTAAAATGCTGAAGCAGTAAACATGCCCCTCCCTGTATGGAGGATTCGTGTTACATTTGGTCTGAAGGCAATGAGAAAAAATACTCAAGAGGATGAAGTACATAAATGGCTAATTTCGTCACTTAAGAAAATTGCCGTTTGATGAACATAACTGCTAGGGTCTGGGTAATAGAAGATTCAAGTGTGAGATGGCTTATTTTATTGTATTTGGTAAGAAAATAAACACTGAGAAATAGGCACTGTAATGGTATTGTGCGGGGAGACAGAGTCCAAACCTGCTTGTTTTGCTTAAGAGTTTTGAAAGTATAGAACTCCCAAGGGTTTTAAAAAATGAGAGTGTGAAATACTCCTCAGAGTGTAAACTAGTTACTGATTGAAGACGGTAATGAAGGAAGATTGCTTCATCCACCTGACTTGGGCGCCCCTAAAATGTTGATGTGTCTGATTAGAGTTGACTAACTTTCTGGTTGCCAGAAAGCAAAGACACAGATTGTCAAGAACTTGCCGTAACTTGTTCAAAGGAAAATAACTGTTTCAGGTGTGCTAATAATAACATTGTGAATGTCTTGCATAGAATCTGGTTGCTTGGTGACTAGAATGGGGACTTCCTTATGATCCAAGGTGATAAATGCCTGTGCTGTCTCAGAATGATGTTTCACTCAACCCTGGGGATACCAAGTCAATGAGTACACTCAGCATCTGCCAGGCCCATTTAGCCAAGCCTTTCCTGAACCCCTTGTCCAAGTGCCTTGACACACACACTGTTTCGAGTGACATCATTGCCCTTTTGTGTGCGGGAACTATGTATTGGCCCCTCTTTCTCAGAGTGATGTGCATACGCATTTGATCAAACACATTTATTTCTTGTCCCAAAAGATATATGGGGTTGGGGGACAATAAGCTCAAAACCCAATGTGGAGGCTGGCTCACATGTTCCCTTTAATGAAATACTTACCAGGTACCATTGTCTTTCTATCCTTAAGTATTAAACAAAACAAGATTTTCTTTTTATTTGGCATTTTCTTGATTTATTAAAACTTGAAGTAATAATCATTATTGGTTTGTTTTATATTTTTATTATAAACTTTTAATCTTAAGTGCATAATAAATTCCATACAATTAGTGTATAATAAATTCTATAGAATTAGTGGGGGAATGGGTAGCAGATGAACAAGAGAAATATTTTACAATTTTTAAAGATGTGAGTATAAAAAACCCACTTTTCTTAGAAAAAACTATACTTCATCTCAAAGTATATTTCTACAATAAGTGTAATGATTATATATCAATAGAAATTACCATTTGGGTCAGTTACCCTAAAAACTGACAAGTCAGTTTTTTTTTTTTTCAAGGGAAAGGGGGTTTTATTCAAGAGAGTGTAGTCAATCATATACCTCAGGTGGAGCATCTGGTTCTCCTCTAAGTGATCCAATTTCAAGATAGAGTAAGGACTAACAGGACTTAGGGACTTTTTTAAATAGGGAAGAGTTAATAACAGCATCATTATACACTTTCCCCCTTTCTTTGTATTTTTAAGATAAACTCTTAAAGTGGATCTGTTTAAATCCAGATTACAGGCATAGTGGAAAGGGTGGCCTTCCCCACACCAAACTCTAATAGAGGATACAAATGAGGTCATATAAATAGTTGTTAACAATATATTGTCTGCGTCTTATAAACACTCCCTTCCTCATCTGCATCCTTGAGGGATGGGTCCAACGACCAATCTATACACAATCTCTCCTCCCTTAGGAGACTAGGGAAGTTACTGGCACAAGCTGGCATGCATGCTTGTCACCTACTGCAGACCCTCATGGGCCATCCCACCAGCCTTCCACGTATACCCTGGATGTATGAATTTTGTTGGTGAAAGCATGGCTTACATTCAAACTGCAACCCCTCATCTTCTCATTCTCATTGTCTCTTCTGTTGCTCTGTTATCAGTGTTTTATGATCTTGATTTATATTGTTCTTGAGTTTGCATAAATATTTGTTTTAAATTACAGTCCAGCTGGGAGAATATTAGAGTCTAGAAATGCTACTTGCCAGGCCTAAGAATTGTTTTAAAATCATTTTTTAATATTTTTCAATTTGATAGGGATTAGATCTAATTCTTTCATTTGTTTGCATTTATTTTTCATCATAAATAACATTTAGTGCTTTCTGAAATGTTTATTAACATTTCCTATTTTATCATCAGCATACCATTTTCTATTTTCCTACTGAATGCATTCTGTTAATTTTTTATTTGTATGAGGCATTTACTTATTTACCTATTTTTTTACTGATACACAATATTTGTACATTTATGGGGTACATGTGATATTTTGTCACATAATGTAGAATATGCAATGATCAAGTAGGGTATTTAGGATATTCATTACCTTGAGTATTTATCATTTGTATGTAATGGAAACATTTCAAGTCTATTCTACTTCTAGCCATTTTGAAATACATACACTTTGTTGTTAACTTTAGTCACCTTATGCTAGCATAGAACATCAGAACTCATTCCTTCTATCTAAATGAATCTTTGTACCCATTAGCTAACCTCTCTTCACCCTGCCACCCAGCCCTCCCAGCCTCTATTATCCCTCTCAGTAACTATTATTCTGCTCTCTATCTCCATGAGATCAACTTTTTAAGCTCCCACATTTGAATGAGAACATGTGATACTTGTCTTTTTGTGTGTGGCTTATTTCACTTAATATAATGATCTCCAGTTCCATCCATGTTGCTGCAAATGACAGGATTTCATTCTTTTTTGTGGCTGAATAGTATTCCATTGTGTATGCATGCCATATTTTCTTATCTATTCATTCATCGGTGGACACTTAGGTTGATTCCATGTATTGGCTATTGTAAATAGTGCTGCAATAAGCATGGGGGTGCAGGTATCCCTTTGATATATTGATTTCCTCTCCTTTGGATAAATCTCCATTGGCAGGATTGTTGGATTGTATGGTAGTGCTATTTTTAGTTTTTTGAGGTGACTCCATAATGGCTGCACTAATTGACATTCACATCAAAAATGTGTAAGGGTTCACTTTACTCTGCATCCTCACCAGCATTTGTTATTTTTTGTCTTTTTAATAATAGTCATTCTAACTGAAGTAAGATGATATCTCATTGTGGTTTTGATTTGTGTTTCCATGATGATTGGTGATGCTGGAAAGCCCCAAAGCATCATTCAAGCCCCTTTCTACATCTTTGCTAAACTCAGAATGTCTAGGACAAGATGGTGAGCTCTATAGTTCTTGACTTTAAGGCCCAAACCTAAGTACAAAAGGCTTGGAACTAAACGTCTGAAACAATTTCATCTGAAGTATCCTGTTTGTTCGTATATGTGTACTCTTAATGGCCAAATCTTGTCCCAGAGAGCGAGGACAGGCTGAGGCGACGGCAGACACAAGAGTCCACACGAGATGGGACTTCATGTGCAGGTGCTTTCCACTGAAAATTATCTGCTTCCTGACCTGGTGGCCTGCACTGTGCTGTCAGGAGCTCTGGAAGGTGACTTCTTGCTTCTATACATTTTGCCACAAGACTATTTTTCCCCCATTTTTTCTTGAGGACTCCAGTCCCCTCTCGATCTTTATTTTTAACTATAAATGCTATCATGTGTTACAATTTACAAAATTGTGTGTACAGTGCAAAGAATAAAAATACATCAATCAACTGTGTATTCATCCCCTGACTGAAGCAACAGAATACTTCCAGAGCCTTAGAAGCCCTCTGTGTGACCCCCATTATATTGCTGTCTCCCTCTCCCAGAGGTGACCATTGTCCCAAATTGCACAGTACTCATTTCCTTGCTTCTATTTATAGTTTACCACTTATTTGTTATCCCTAAATAAGATTGTTGAGCTTTTCTTATTTTTGAAATTCATATAACTAGAATCATATCATATGTTTTCTACTATGATTTGCTTCTTTCACTGAACAGTATTTCTTCTCGTTTTGAGATGTCTTTGTAAGCAACATATGGCTGCATTTTGATTATGTTATCCAGTCTTAAAATTATTTTATTTTAAGAGGAAAGTTTCATCAATAATCATTATAATAATTATTAATGTATTCATGCTGGACACAGTGGCTCACACCTGTAATCCCAGCACTTTGGGAGGCCGAGGCGGGTGGATCACCTGAGGTCAGGGGTTTGAGACCAGCCTGGCCAACATGGTGAAAACCCATCTCTACTAAAAACACAAAAATTAGCCAGGCGTGGTGGCATACACCTGTAATCCCAGCTACTCGGGAGGCTAAGGCAGGAGAATTGCTTGAACCTGGGAGGTGGAGGTTGCAGTAAGCTGAGATTGCACCACTGCACTCCAGCCTGGGTGACAGAGTGAGACTCCATCTCAAATAATAATGATAATAATAATAATTATTATTATTGGTGTATTCAGATCCGTTTCTATTGTTCCCACATCTTCATCTTCCTTTTCTTTCTGGCTCTTTTTCCTATTCCATTTTTCTCTTTGCTTGTCTCTTCTTTTATTGGCTATGCTATCCTTTTTATTATACTAACATCAGCTAACGAAGTCTAAAGTTAGCATCTTTATCCTCTTCCAAGCCAATATAAAGGCTGTAAGACACTTTAAATCAAAACGTCAATTTATATGCTATTTCAATCCAGTATTTTAGTTCTTTCCTTTTCCTCCACACATTAGACATTTTCATTAGTATTTTAGTTGTACAGTCAGCTTTTGTTTAGGTCTACTCAAATGTTTACCATATCTTTGCTTACCTTTTTTCCTGAAAATAATGATTGTTTTTATACAGTATTATGCACAGGATGCTTAAGAAATGTAACTTACCAAAAGTTATACATTACCCTTTTAAATGAAAGGGGAATTTCATCATTTCCTCATGCAATTTTAACATAAAAATATGGATAGTACCTAACAGGTAGTTTTTTAAAATCCCCTCCCCCTCTGCCCTCTAGCAGCCTACAGTGTCTGTCATTCCTATATTTATGTCCAGATGCTCAATGTTTAGCTCCCACTTAGAAGTGAGAACATGTGACATGTGATTTTCTGTTCTTGCGTTAATTTGCTTAGGATTATGGCCTCCAGCTCCATCCATGTTGCTGCAAAGGACATGATTTCATTCCTTTTTACGGCTGCTTAGTGCCATGGTGTATATGCATTATATTTTTCTTATCCAATACCTAGGTGATAGGATCCATACTCCAAACCTCAGCATCATGAAATACTCTTACGTAACAAATCTATACATTTACCCTCTGTATGTAAAATAAAAATTGAAACAAACAAAAAAACCTTCCCCATTCTCCTCTCTGTATAGCCCCTGGTAACCACCATTCTACGTCTGTCTCTATGAATTTGACTACTTTAAGAATCTCATATAAAAGGAGTCATGTAATTAAAAAAATACATTCAAACAAAATGAGATATAACTTCCTTGTCTTTATGACTTATAATACACTGTGAAACCAAACCAAACTTACAAATTAAACATACACAATATTACAAAACTTATAAAACTCAAATTAACTACATCAATGGGATGGATACCACCACTTTCTGTTACAAAAGTGTCTATATTAGCTTTAATAATACAAGGCTGTATCTTCTTGCTTTATATTACATTGGTCAATTTTATTCATTTGATTCTAAGCATAACAGATGACCATTTGAGTCAGTGTCATTATTGTTTTTCTTTTTAACAACTGACTCTTTTTATATGCCATTTGCTGTTTTATAAAACAATTTAATGGCATTTCAGTAAAATACTGAAAATAATATTGTTTAATGAAAAGTCTTTCATTTGCATCTAATAATGCAGTTACTGCTAATTACCTTTATTTTTACACAGCACTTTGAAGTTTTTCAGTCTCCACCTAGCCCAAGAAATAATTAGGCTTCAACATTGGCTCTCATTTGCCATAACAATTAAAATGGCCTATTACTGTGGAAAGGTCTTTTAACTGTAAATATCACTGCAAAAGAGAGCCACTTTCTAACTAGTAACTGGTAACATAATTAAACAAGAATAAAACAGTGAGAGAGGATGGCTGTAGTATTTCTACATTTGAACATGCCAAACTCATAGCAGCCAGGTAGCTGAAAACATCATATTTAACTTCCATTGTTATTTCTTCTCTGACCTGTAGGTTATTTGAACGTTTATTACTTATTTTCCAAACATTTAATGTTTTTCTAGGTATCCTTTTAAAACTGATTTCTACTAAAATTAGAGAACATCATGTTCCATATGATTTCAATCTTTTGAAATTTGTTGAGGTTTTTTAGGTCCTGGTATATGGTGACTTTAGAAAATGTTTCATGTACATACGAAAAGAGTGAGTAGTTGAGGGGTGCAATGATTTATACAAGGAGGTCATGCGTTTTGTTTTGTTTTGTTTTGTTTTTGAGACAGTTCTCATTCTGTCTATCAACCAAGCTGGAGTGGAGTGGTGGCATCTCGGTTCACTGCAACCTCTACCTCCCGGGTTCAAACGATTCTCATGCCTCAGCCTCCTGAGTAGCTGGGACTACAAGCACATGGCATTACGCCCAGCTATTTTTTTATTTTTTATTTTTAGTAGAGATGGGGTTCCGCCATGTTGGCTAGCTGGTCTCTTAGTCCTGTCCTCAAGCAATTCACCCAAAGTGCTGGGATTACAGGCGTGAGCCACCGCGCCCAGCCATTGGTCTACTTTTTCTATCAGCTGGACTCAGTTCTTGACCATGGTCTGCTCCACATGTCTTTCAGGGGCCTGGGCTGAAGGTGCAGTGCCTACCTGGGGCATATGCTTTTCATCATGGAGGTTGGAAATTCTCTGAAAGATAAATGGAAACATGCAACACCTCTTAAAGCCTAGATTCAGAGCAGGCAGTCCACTACTTCTGCTTATATTCCACTAACCGTGGTAAGTCACATGGCCAAGCCCAACTGCAATGAGATGGGAAGTGTATTTCTCCTATGGGCCAGGGGAAGTAGTGGATATTTGCCAAACAATGATCTAATCTGTAACATGTGCTTACAAATTTAGAAGTGCTTATGTTCTTGTTGGATTGACTCTTTTATCATTATTAAATGTATCTTTTTTTAAATTTATTTTTTATTATTATTATACTTTAAGTTCTAGGGTACATGTGCATAACGTGCAGGTTTGTTACATATGTATACTTGTGCCATGTTGCTGTGCTGCACCCATCAGCTCGTCAGCACCCATCAACTCGTCATTTACATTATCTCTACTAATTTTTGAGTAAATCTATTTTTATATTAATATAGTTATAACAACTTTCTTTTTGTTAGTATTTGCTTGGAATATATTTTACATTATTTTACTGCCAATATAAGTGTCTTCATTTTTTGGAGATTTATTTTGTCTTTTTTTTTCCTTCAACTTTTAAGTTCAGGGATACATGTGCAGGATGTGTAGCTGTGTTACATAGTTAAACATGTGCCATGGTGGTTTGCTGCACAAATCATCCTATCACCTAGGTATTAAGTCTAGCATGCATTAGATATTCTTCCTGATGCTCTCCCCACCCCACCCACCACTCCAACAGGCCCTAGTGACCCACAATGTAGTGCCCCACATTGTAGTTCCCCACAATGTGTCCACGTGTTCTCATCATTCAGCTCCCACTTGTAAGTGAGGAAAGGCAGTGTTTAGTTTTCTGTTCCTGTGTTATTTTGCTGAGGATAATGGCTTCCAACTCCATCCATGTCCCTGCAAAGGACATGATCTCATTCTTTTTTATGGCTGCATAGTATTCCATGGTGTATATGTACCACATTTTCTTTATCCAGTCTTTATACAGTCACTAATGGGCATTTAGGTTGATTCCATGTCTTTGCTGTTATGAACAGTGCTGCAGTGAACATACATGTGCATGTGTCTTTATGGCAGAATGATTTATATTCCTTTGGGTATATACCCAGTAATGGGATTGCTAGGTCAAATGGTATTTCTGCTTCTAGGTCTTTAAGGAACTGCCACATTGTGTTCCACAATGATTAACTAATTTACATTCCCACCAACAGTGTAAAAGTGTTCCTTTTTCTCTGCAACCTCACCAGCATCTGTTGATTGACTTTAATAACAGCCATTCTGACTGGCATGAGATGGTATCTCATTGTGGTTTTGATTTGCATTTCTCTAATTATCAGTGATGTTGAGAATTTTTTCGTACGTTTTTCGGCTGCATGTATGTCTTCTTTTGAGAAGTGTCTGCTCATGTCCTTTGCCTACTTTTTAATAGGGTTGTTTCTTTTTCGCTTATAAGTTTGTTTAAGTTCCTTGTAGACTCTGGATATTAGACCTTTGTCAGATGGATAGACTGCAAAAATTTTCACCTATTCTGTAGGTTGTCTGTTCACTTTGATGATAGTTTCTTTTGCTGTGCAGAAGCTCTTTAGTTTAATTAGATTCCATTTGTCAATTTTTGCTTTAGTTGCAATTGCTTTTGCCATTTTTGTCAAGAAATCTTTGCCTGTGTCTATGTCCTGAATGTTACTGTCTAGATTTTCTTCTAGTTTTTATAGTTTTTGGTTTTACTTTTAAGCCTTTAATCTATCTTGAGTTAATTTTTGTACACAGTGTAAGAAATGGGTCCAATTTCAATTTTCTATGTATGACTAGCCAGTTGTCCCAGAATCATTTATTAAATAGGAAATCCATTCCTCATTGGTGGTTTTTGTTAGATTTGTCGAAGATCAGATGGTTGTAGATGTGCGGTCTTATTTCCGAGTTCTCTATTCTGTTCCATTGGCCTATGTGTCCGTTCTTGTACCAGTACCATGCTATTCTGGTTACTGTAGCCTTGCAGTATAGTTTGAAGTAAGATAGCATGATGCCTCTAGCTTTGTTCTTTTTGCTTAGGACTGTCTTGGCTATCTGAGCTCTTTTTGCTTCCATGTTAATTTTAAAATAGTTTTTTTCTAGTTCTATGAAGAATGTCAATGGCAGTTTAATGGGACAAGCATTGAACCTATACATTACTATGGGCAGTATAGCCATTTTCACAATATTGACTTTTCCTATTCATGAACATGAAATGTTCTTCCACTTGCTTGGGTCTTCTCTGATTTTCTTGAGCAATGGTTTGTAGTTCTCCTTGAAGAGGTCCTTCACTTCCCTTCCTGGCTGTATTCCTAGATATTTTATTCTTTTTGTAGCAATTGTGAATGGGAGTTCATTCATGATTTGGCTCTCTGCTTGCCTGTTGTTCGTGTATAAGAATGCTAGCAATTTTTGCACATTGATTTTGTATCCTGAGACTTTGCTGAAGTTGCTTATCAGCTTATGAAGCTTTTGGGCTGAGATGACTGGGTATTCTAGATAAAAGATCATGTCATCTGCAAACAAAGATAGTTTGACCTCCTCTCTTCCTATTTGAGTATCCTTTATTTCTTTCTCTTGCCTGATTGCCCTGGCCAGAACTTCTAACACTATGTTTAATAGGAGTGATGAGGGAGGGCAACCTTGTCTTGTGCTGGTTTGCAAGGAGGGAATGCTTCCTGCTTTTGCCCATTCAGTATGATATTGGTTGTGGGTCTGTCATATATGGCTCTTATTATTTTGAGGTATGTTCCTTCAAAACCTAGGTTATTGAGTTTTCTTTTTAATATGAAGGGATGAATTTTATCAAAGGTTTTTTCTGCATCTATTGAGATAATCATGTGGTTCTTGTCTCTAGTTCTGATTATGTGATGGATCACATTTATTGATTTTTGCATGTTGAACTAACCTTGCATCCTGGGAATGAAGGTGACTTGATCGTGGTAGACAAGTTTTTTGATGTGCTAGTGGATTTGGTTTGCCAGTATTTTGCTGAGAATTTTTGCATTGATATTAATCAAGAACATTGGCCTGAAGTTTTCATTTTCTTGTTGTATCTCTACCCGGTTTTTGTATCAGGATGATGCTGCCCTCATAGAATGAGTTAGGGAGGAGTCCCTTCTTTTCAATTGTTTGGAATAGTCTCAGTAGAAATGTCACTAGCTCTTCTTTATACCTCTGGTACAATTCAGCTGTAAATCTGTCTGGTACGGGGCTTTTTTTGTTGGTAGGCTATTTATTACTGCCTCAATTTCAGAACTTGTTATTGGTGTATTCACAGATTCAATTTTTTCCTGGTTCACTCTTGGGAGGGTGTATGTCTCCAGGAATTCACCAATTTTTTTCTAGACTTTCTAGTTTATGTGCATAGAGGTGTTTATAGTTTTCTCTGATGGCTGTTTGTATTTCTGTGGGGTCAGTGGGGACATTCCCCTTATCATTTCTGATTGTGTTTCTTTGATTCTTCCCTCTTTTCTTCTTTATTAGTCTAGCTAGAGTCTGTTTTATTAATGTTTTGAAAAAACCAGCTCCTGGATTCGTTGATATTTTGAAGGGCTTTTCTTGTCTCTGTCTCCTTCAGTCCAGCTCTGATCTTGGTTACTTCTTGTTTTCTGCTAGCTTTGGGGTTTGTTTGCTTTTGGTTCTCTAGTTCTTTTAGTTGACATTTTAGGTTGTTAACTTGAAATCTTTCTAGCTTTTTGATGTGAGCATTTAGTGCTGTAAATTTCCTTCTTAACACTGCTTTAGCTGTGTCTCAGAGATTCTAGTACATTGTCTCTTTGTTCTCATTAGTTTCAAATAACTTCTTGAATTCTACCTTAGTTTCATTACTTACCCAAGGGTTATTCAGGAGCAGGTTGTTCAATTTCCATGTAGTTGTGCAGTTTTGAGTGAATTTCTTAATCTTGAGTTCTAATTTGATTGCACTGTGGCATGAGAGAATGTCATGATTTCAATTCTTTTGCATTTGTTGAGGAGTGTTTTACTTCCAATTATGTGATCAATTTCAGAGTAACTGTCATCTGGCAATGATAAGAATGTACATTCTGTTGTTTTGGGTGGAAAGTTCTGTAGCTATGTCTCAGGTTCACTTGACCCAGAGTTGAGTTCAGGTCCTGAATATCTTTGTTAATTTTCTGTTTCAATTATCTACCTACTATTGACAGTGGAGTGTTAAAGTCTGTCACTATTATTGTGTGGCAGTCTAAGTGCCTCTGTAGGTCTTTAAGAGCTTGCTTTATGAATCTGGATGGTCCTGTATTGGGTGCCTGTATATTTAGAATAGTTAGCTCTTCTTATTGAATTGAACCCTTTACCATTATGTAATACCCTTCTTTGTCTTTTTTGATTTTTGTTGGTTAAAATCTGTTTCATCAGAAATTAAGATTCTGACCCTTACTCCTTTCTGTTTTCCATTTGCTTGGTAAATTTTCCTCCATCCCTTTATTTTGAGTGTATGCGTGTCTTTGCACTTGAGATGGTCTCTTGAAGGCAGCATACCAATGGATCTTGGATCTTTATCCAGCTTGCCATTCTGTGTCATTTAATTGGGGCATTTAGTCCATTTACATTTAAGGTTAGTATTATTATATGTAAATTTGATCCTGTCATCATGATGCTTGCTGGTTGTTTTGCAGACTTGTTAATGTAGTTGCTTCACAGTGTCACTGGTCTGTATACTTCAGAGTGCTTTTTGGCTGCAAATAATTTTTCCTTTCCATATTTAGTGCCTCCTTCAGGAGCTCTTGCAAGGCAGGCCTGGTGGTGACGAATTCCCTCAGATTTGCTTGCCTGAAAAGGACTTTATTTCTCCTTCACTTATGAAGCTTAGTTTGGCCGGATATGAAATTCTGGGTTGGAAATTCTTTTCTTTAAGAATGTTGAATATTGGCCACTAATCTTTTCTGGCCTATAGGGTTTTCACTGAAAGGTCCACTGTTAGTCTGATGGGCTTCCCTGTGTAGGTGACCTGGCCTTTCTCTCTGATTGCCCTTAACATTTTTTTCTTTCATTTTGACCTTGGTGAATCTGATAATTATGTGTCTTGGGGTTTATCTTCTCATGCAGTATCTTATTCGGTTCTCTAGATTTATTGAATTTGAATGTGGGTCTGTCTTGCTAGGTTGGGGAAGTTCTCCTGGATGATATAGTGAAGTATATTTTCCAACTTGGTTCCATTCTCCTTGTCTCTTTCAGGTACCCTAATCAGTCACAAGCTCGGTCTTTTTACAACATGGTTCTCAGATGTTTTGTTCACTTCTTTTCATTCTTTTTTCTCTATTCTTGTCTGCCTTATTTCAGCAAAATAGTCTTCAAGCTCTGAGATTCTTTCCTCCATTTGATCTATTCTGCTATTAATACTTGCGACTGCATTGTGAATTTCTTGTGTTGTGTTTTTCAGCTCCATCAGGTCTTTTATTTTTTATTTTTTTTGAGATGGAGTTTCGCTCCTTCACCCAGGCTGGAGTGCAGTGGCATGATCTCAGCTCACTGCAACTTCTGCCTTCTGGTTTCAAGTGATTCTCCTGCCTCAGCCTCCCGAGTAGTGGGGATTACAGGCACCCACCACCACATCTGGCTAAGTTTTGTATTTTTAGTAGAGAGGGGGTTTCACCATGTTGGCCAGGCTGTTCTTGAACTCCTGACCTCGTGATCCGTCCACCTTAGCCTCCCAATGTGCTGGGATTACAGGCATGAGCCACTGTGCCCGGCCCATCAGGTAATTTATATTCCCCTCCAAAACTGGCTATTCTGGCTATTATCTCCTGTATTGTTCTATCATGATTCTTAGCTTATTTGCATTGGGTTAGAACATGTTCCTATAGCTCAGCAAAGTTTGTTATTAGCCACCTTCTGAAGCCTACTTCTATCAATCCAACCATTTCTGCCTCAGCCCAGTTCTGTGCCCTTGCTGGAGAAGTGCTGCAATCATTTGGAGGAAAAGAGGCACTATAGCTTTTTGAGTTTTCAACTTTTTCCATTGATTCCTTCTTATCTTCATGGGCTTATCTAACTTTGATCTTTGAGGTTGCTGACCTTTGAATGGGGTTTTTGTTAGGTCTTTTTTGGTGATGTTTTTGTTTTCTGTTTGTTTTTCTTTTACCAGTCAGGCTACTTTACCATAGGGCTGCTGCAGTTTGCTGGAGGTCTGCTCCAGGCCCCAGTTGCCTTGTTTTTTCTTATACCTGGAGGCATCACTAGTGAAGTCTGTGAAACTTCAAAGATGGCAGCCTGCTCTTTTCTCTGGAAGCTCTATTCCACAGTGAGTAGGTACCTGTTGCTGCCACAGTGTGCCTGTGGGAGGTGTCTGGAGGCCCCTGTTGGGAGGTCTCACCCAGTCAGGAGAAACAGGATCAGGCAGCTGCTTAAAGAAGCAGCCTGGCTGCTTTTTGGTAGACCAGGTGTGCTGCCTTTGAGTGGGATCCCTTTCTCATCTGAACAATTTGTTTTCTCCAAAGCTGGCAGGCTGGAACTGCTGAGTCTACTGAACCACAGAGATCCAAACTCCCTTCCCCACCAGGAACTTGGACCTGTCTCAGGCAGATTCCAGCCCCTGCCATTGGCTGGCTGGAATTTTAACTGCTTTACTTCTTGGGTTCAGTCCCCTTCCTAGGGATACGTAGGGATGGATTTCTCACCTTGCCTGGAATCCTGGAGCTGGAATATGTAAAACTCCTGGGTCTCTGTGTGTGCCTGAGTGGTTGCCCGGCCAAGACTCCACACAGCTCTGTGTATCAGAGTTGAGGCCCTGGTGGCATAGACTCATGAGGGAATCTCCTGATCTGTGGGTTGCAAAGATACGTGGGAGAAGCGAGGTTTCTCAGGCAGGGTTGCACTATCACTCACCATTTCCCTTGGCTGGGAGTGGGGGTCCCTTTGGCTCTGTGCTGCTCCTAGGTGGGCTGCCACCGCCCCCCCAACTTTTCTTTGTTCTCCATTTGTTGAGTGGTTTGCCTAGTCAGTCTCAGTGCAAGAACCTGTATATTTCAGTTCAAGGTACTGAATTCACTCTCCCCTTTTCATTCCTCTCTGTGAGTGCCACGGACCACAGCTGCTTCTAATCAGCCATCTTAGAT
This sequence comes from Macaca mulatta, assembly GCF_049350105.2. Classification (NCBI taxonomy): domain Eukaryota; kingdom Metazoa; phylum Chordata; class Mammalia; order Primates; family Cercopithecidae; genus Macaca; species Macaca mulatta. The sequence goes on along the minus strand of NC_133416.1, from coordinate 55,556,069 downwards.
CCAGCTAAATATGTTTCCTATAAGTAACTTATAGTTGGGTTTTATTTTTTAATGCAATATGACAATATATAACTTTTTTTTTTTTTTTTTTTTTGAGACGGAGTCTCGCTCTGTCGCCCAGGCTGGAGTGCAGTGGCCGGATCTCAGCTCACTGCAAGCTCTGCCTCCCGGGTTCACGCCATTCTCCTGCCTCAGCCTCCCCAGTAGCTGGGACTACAGGCGCCCGCCACCTCGCCCGGCTAGTTTTTTGTATTTTTTAGTAGAGACGGGGTTTCACCGTGTCAGCCAGGATGGTCTCGATCTCCTGACCTCGTGATCCGCCCGCCTCGGCCTCCCAAAGTGCTGGGATTACAGGCTTGAGCCACCGCGCCCGGCCAACAATATATAACTTTTAACTGAAATGTTTAGTCAATTTACACTTAATGCAATTATTCATATATTCTGATATAAATTTAGCATCTGACTATAAGTCCCATTTGTGCTATCTAGTTTTTTTCTCTCCTTTCTTGTCTTCTTCTGAATTTACTAAGAAATTTTATTATCCCATTTTTCTTCTACACTTAGTAAATATACTTTTTCCACTGTTTTTACTGGTGGTTCTAGAGCTTACAGCATGTCTTATTGTAGCCTAATATAAAGTCGTACTCTTGCTAACTTCCAAAGTGCAAGGACCTTACAAATGTTTAACTCCATTTCTCCTTCCAGCCTTTTGTGTTATGGCTGGCATATATTTAAATTATATATCTATATCTATTTATGTATTTAATATATATAGAGAATATATAATTAATTTCATATATTTTAATAATATATTTAAGTAGTTAAATGTATTTTTAAATTAAAATATTGCATTTTAAAATAATAAATATTAAAAATATATTTAATTCTCTATATATAGAATATATGTATTTAAAATCTATATATATATTTCTTTTTTTTTTTCAATGTTCAGTTTCCTTTAATGACCCCCATCTCCCTGAAGGGCAGGTGCAGGCAGCTAGGCGATGGCAAGAGATGTTCACTTGAAGATCTTGCCCTGATTGAAGACTTTGCCTACATGCTGGAAGGCCCCCTCCCAGGAAAAGTACTCTCGAACCAGCGTCTGGGTCTCCTCGCTGCAGGATCCAGTTTCCGCCATGTGTATGACTCATAGTCCACCTGCCAATCTGGACTCAGTGGAAAGGCAAGGTCCTGGCCTCGGAAGACCCAGACTCCAGAAATGGAGCTGCTATTGTTGGTTCCAAAGAGGATGACACTGGCGAAGGCATTCTTCCTGAGCTTGTCCAGTCGCTGGAACATTCCAGTGATGAGATTGCAGCTCATGAAGGTATGAGTGAGTTCTTCAGGGAAGCGATACTCTGAGTACCACAGGGACCAGCTGTCCTTATCAAAGTGCTCCCAGAAATATGGCAGTGCCACAGAGAGTGTGTGCTCATTGGAGTACTTGCGTTTAAATTCATCCAACACGAAGGTACTCTTGGGCAAGTGAGCGAAGGGGTCCTTGGGCTTGGGCTCAGCAGCCAGCGCCTGCTTACATTCATCCATCTCCCCCTCAGGAGCAGGGGCAGCCGCCTTTTTCTCTTCCTTCCGCTCAGCCTGGGGCTTCTGCTTCTCTTCCTGTGAACCCTTCTTTTTCCGCGGTGTATCTTTTTTAGGCTGGGTCTCTGCAAACTTTTTAGCATCAAACTGGGCCATCTTCCCCCAAGACAGCCCGGAAGGGGGGTAGATTAATACAGGTGAGGAACCAGCGGTTGGTATTGGGAGAGGCCTGGCGGAAAGAAGGCTCTAGGACCTGCTTATAGAGACACAACAGGGTGCAGACAACTGTGATGTCAGCCAATGTCACTCGTTCGCCCACCAGAAAAGTCCTCGTCTTCAAGTGAGCATCCAGCAGCCCCAGAATTCGCCTCACTTCCTCCTTTGCATTCTCAGTGGCCTGTTTGTTGTGGTGCAGGATGCCCAAGGTGGGGAATACCCAGGTACTGGCTGGGGGCACTATATCGGAATCAGCAAAGCTCACCCACTGCACCACCTGGGCTGCTGCCTCTGGAGTACTTCCCCGCAGCGCCTCATTGCTCACATAGTAGGGCAATGGCGCTGCTCTCAAACACACAGAATCCATCCTTACCCAGAACCTTGCTGGCAGGAAATTTGCGGAGAAATTCAGGGGTGCAGTTGGTTTGGCCAAAATGGAAGTGGGGTGGTGCGGAGAGCACACGGACCTGAGCCCCACTGTACTGAGCAGGGATGAGAGCCTTGAAGGCCCTCCAGTTTTCAGGATAGGTATACAGGGTCCCAGCCGCCATGGTGATTCCGCAAAGAAAAAGCTAAAAAAAAAAATATATATATATATATATAAAATATATATATACACACATATATATATACATACACACACACATCAAACATGCAAGATGTTATTCTTGTTTAATACAGTTCTATTAGAATATATATCTATATATAGATATATATCTACGTAGATATATATATCTATATATATAGAGATATATATTTATATATATATAAATCTACGTAGATATATATCTATATCTATATCTACGTAGATATATATATCTATATATATAGATATATATTCTAATACAACTGTATTATATAGATATATATAGATATATATCTATATTCTTATATATGTGCAAATGTGTGTGTGTGTGTGATTTATTACTGGAAAGCCAAGAAGCCCCACAATCTGCTGTCTACAAGCTGGAGAATCAGGAAAGCTGGTCATGTAATTGAGTTCAAGTTCAAAGGCCTGAGAACCAGGGGAGTTGGTATCATGAGTTCCAATCCAAGTCCAAAGGCCTTGAGAACCACAATCCCTGAGGTCCAGTGGCGGGAGAGACAGATGTCCCTGTTCTAACAGAAACAAATTTGTTCCTCCTCCACCTTTTTGTTCTACTGAGGCCCTCAACAGATTGGATGATGCTCACCCACATTGGTGAGGATGGTTGTCTTTACTCAGTCTACCAATTCCAATACTAATCTCGTCCAGAAACACCCTTATATACACAGCCAGAAATAATGTTTTATCAGCTATCTGGGCATCCTCTCATCCCACCAAGTTGATACATAAAATCAGCCATCACAACAGTCAATATTAGTTTGGATTTACCCACAAATTTACAGTTTTCTTATTGATCTTCATTCCTTCTTGTTTTTCTTCTTCCAAACTGAATCATTGTCCTTTTTCCTGAAGGACTCTCATGAAATCTGCTGATGATAAATTCTCTCATTTGTAGTCTAAAAGTTGTCTTGATTTAACCTTTGTTTTTAAAGAATATTTTTACTGGCTATAGAATTCTTGCCAGTTATTTTCTTCCTGAATTTTTGAAGCTCACATACCTTTTCTTTTAACTTCCATTGTTTTCATGGAGAAGTTAGAGGTTTTTAAAAAATTTTATTTCCATCATTTTGGGGAACAGGTGGTTTTTGGTTACATGGATAAGTTTTTTAGTGGTAGTTTACTAGATTTTGGTGCACCCATCACCAGAGCAGTGTACACTGTACCTGGCATGTAGTCTTTTATGTCTCACCCCCCCTTCCACCCTTCCTCTCAAGTCCTCAAAATCCGTTATAGTATTCTTATGCTTTTGTATCTTCATAGTTTAGCTCTGACTTGTAAGTGAGAAAATACAATATTTGATTTTCCATTCCCGAGTTACTTCTCTTAGAATAATGGTCTCCAGCTCCATCGAGGCTGCTGTGAATGCCATTATTTTTTCCTTTTTATGGCTGAGTAGTAGTCCATGGTGTATATATATATATATATATATCACATTTTTTATCCACTCGTTGGTTAACAGACATTTAGGCGGGTTCCATATTTTTGCAATTGCGAATTGTATTGTTATAAACAAACATGCATGTGCAAATGTCTTTTTCATACATGACTTATTTTCCTCTGAATAGTATTACTTTCAATATTACTGCTACCTAAAAGGTAATACATCTTTTCTTTCTTGCTGCTTTTATTATTTTTCTTTGTCACCTCTTTCACTATGATGTATCTTGGTTTGAGATTCTTTATATATATCCTGTTTGGAACTTGGAGCTTGGAGCTATTCCTGAATCTTAGCTTGATGGTACCTTTTGTCAGTTTGAGAGAATTATCTTGGAATACTGCATCTGCCTAATTATCTCCTACCTCTCCTTCTGTGGTTCCAATTATTTGTACATTATGTGTTCTCACCATTCCCTCATATATTTTATATTCTTCTCTGTATCTTCTATCCTGTTTTCCTCAGTTCAGTCTGGATGTTTTCTTCTAACCCATCCTCATCGAACTTCTTTCTTTTATGTTTAATATGCTGTTATACACATCCATTACATTATTTTGTATTGTTTTCTTTGAGAGACAGGGTCTCACTCTGTTGCCCAGGCTGGAGTTCAGTGGCATGAGCAATCCTTCGGCCTGAGCCACCTGAGCAGCTAGGACTACAGGCATGTAACATCACATCCAGCCAATTGTTAACTTTTTTTGAGAGAGATAGGATGTCACTATGTTGTTCAGGCTGGCCTTGAACTCCTGGCCTCAAGCGATCTTCCCACCTCAGACTCCCAAACTGCTGGAATACACGCATAAGCCACCACGCCCAGCCCATTAAGTTCTTGAGTTATTGTAGTTTTAGTTATAAAACTAATATGTGATTCTTTTATATAGGTTCCACTTCTCTGGAATCTATATTGTCATCTAATTTCTTAATATATTAATTATTTGGGCCTGAATAGAACAAAATATTTTTAACATAAGCCAGTCATTTCATAATCATAGCAAAAGAATGATAGTTTGAATAGGCATCCTTGTTTTGTTCCTGACTTTAATAAAAATGCTTCTGGTAATTCACTGTTAGGTATAATATTAGGTATCAGTTTATAGACAATTTTTTATTATGTTATAGATATCCATTTTTTAGATTTAAGGAGATACTATCAAAATAGATATTGATTTTTGTAAAGTAGATTTTCAGCATTTACTGAGATTATCATATATGTCTTCTTATTGGACCATTATACATTTTTTTTTTTTTTGAGACAGAGTCTCTCTCTGTCGCCCAGGCTGGAGTACAGTGGCCGGATCTCAGCTCACTGCAAGCTCTGCCTCCTGGGTTTATGCCATTCTCCTGCCTCAGCCTCCCAAGTAGCTGGGACTACAGGCGCCCGCCACCTTGCCCGGCTAGTTTTTTGCTTTTTAGTAGAGATGGGGTTTCACCGTGTTAGCCAGGATAGTCTCGATCTCCTGACCTTGTGATCCGCCCGTCTTGGCCTCCCAAAGTGATGGGATTACAGGCTTGAGCTACAGCGCCCAGCCCGGTTATAAATTTTTTTAATATTAAATGATCATTACATTTATGAGAAAACCCCTCATGGATGCACTTTTATTTATTTATTTATTTTTGAGATGAAGTCTCACTCTTGTCCCTCAGGCTGGAGTGCAATGGCATGATCTCAGCTTACTGCAACCTCCGCCTCCCAGGTTCAAGCGATTCTGCTGCCTCAGCCTCCCAAGTAGCTGTGATTACAGGCGCCTGCCACCACACCCAGCTAATTTTTGTATTTTTAGTAGAGACGGGGTTTCACCATGTTGGCCAGGCTGATCTCCAACTCCTGACCTCAGGTAATCTGCCCACCTCAGCCTCCCAAAGTGCCGGGATTACAGGTGTGAGCCACCGCGCCTGACCTATGTATCTTCTTTTTACATACCATTACATTAAGTTTATTTGCATTTGGAGGTGTTCATATATATACACATATACAAACAATTAAAAGCGGTGGTATTTAGGTTTTGGTATTAAGTTTGTGTTACCTTACTCACTATGCACTTAAATCTTAAATAGTGTTGATTTTGACCCATCTATCAAAGATAAAGAGCGGTATGTATAAGTTTGCTACAATTGTGGTTCTGGATATATTTCCTTGTATTTTCATGTTTTTGCGTCATTCATTTTGAAAGTGTACTAAATAGCATAGAAGATGTATACTAAATAGCATACATCTTCATTGTGGATGATAGCACTCCTCATTATAAAATGGAACTACTTTTTGGTTTAATGTTTTCTTCTTAAATTTCACTTGCTGTGATGTTAATATATCCATCTGTTCTTTCTTTTTATATGCTTTCACCTTATATATGTTTGTCCATCATTTTAGTTTTAACATATCTTTATTATTTTGTTATATGTAGATTATCTTCAAGTGGCATATCATTAGTTTCTTAAAACTGTGCCTTTTAATAAGGAAACCTAAAACTTTGTATTTAATACTACCATGATTTTTACATTTATGGTCATAAATTATGCTTTACTTTATTCCTGTTGCTTTATTCAATAATTTTTTGTTGTAAGCTTCCTTTCTCTACTTTTATTTTTTGCCATAAAAATAGACATAAGAGTTACCATTTATTGGCCAGATGCGGCGGCTCACACCTGTAATCCCAGCACTTTGGGAGGCTGAGGCGGGCAGATCATGAGGTCAGGAGATTGAGACCACAGTGAAACCCCATCTCTACCAAAAATACACAGAATCAGCCGTGCGTAGTGGCGGGCATCTGCAGTCCCAGCTACTTGGGAGGCTGAGGCAGGAGAATGGCATGAACCTGGGAGGTGGAGTTTGCAGTGAGCTGAGATTGTACCACTGCACTCCAGCCTGGGTAACAGAGCAAGACTCCGTCTCAAAAAAAAAAAAAAAAAGAGTTACCATTTATCACATAATCAACCAGCACACTGTTCTATATACATTATCTTTTTAACAGATTTATTGAGACATAATTGATACAAAAAGAACACTTTATACAAATGTGTACAATTTGATGAGTTTGGACATATGCAAACACCCATGATACTATCAACACAATCAAGGTAACAGACATATCCGACACCTCACAAAGTTTCCTTATGTCTCTTTTGTTTAAATTTTTTGTTTGTGTATGTGTGTAACAGCACTTAATGTGAGGTCTACCCTCTTAACAAATGTTGAAGTATGTGATATCATATTGTTGCCTATAGGTACTATGTCGTACAGCAGATATCTAGAGTTTACTCATCTAGCGTAACCAAAACTTTATACCCATTGAACGACAACTCACCACTTCCCCCACCCACTGGCACCCTGTTAACCACTATTGTATTCTCTGCTTCTATGTGTTTGACTATTGCAGATACCCCATATAAGCGGAACCATGCAGTATTTGTCCTTCTGTGACTGGCTTATTTCATTTAGTATAATGTCCTCCAGGTTCATCCATGTTGACACAAATGGTAAGATTTCCTTCTTTTTAGGGCTGAGTAATATTCCATTCTATGCATATTTTCTTTATCCATTCATCAGTCAATTGACACTCAAAGCTTCTGTACAGCTAAGAAAATAATCAACAGAATGAACCTATGCAATGGGAGATAATATTTGCAAGCTATATATCAAATAAAGGGTTAATTTCCTAAATATATAAGGAATTCCTACAACTCAATAGCAAAGAAACTAATAACCCAATTATAAACTGGGCAAAGCAGTTGAACATACATTTCTACAAAGAAGGCATGCAAATGGGCCAGGTACATGAAAGATTCTCAACATCATTAACTATCAGGGAAATGAAAATAAAAACTACAATGAGATATCATCTCACAGCTACTATAGAAAAAAAAAGATAAGTTGCTGAGAATGTGGAGAAAAGGAACTCTCATACACTGTTGTTAAAAATGCAAAATGGTACAGCCACTATGGAAAACTGTATGGAAGTTCCTCAAAAGATTAGAAAAAGAACTACTATATGACCCAGCAATCCCACTTCTGGGTATATAGCCAAATGAAATGAAATTAGGATCTCAAAGAGATATTCACACTTGGCCAGGTGCTGATGGCTCATGTCTGCAATCCCAGGACTTTGGGAGGCTGAGGTGAGAGGATCACTTGAGCCAGGAATTCAACACCAGCCTGGGCAACAGAGTGAGACCTCTCTCTCTCTCTCTCTCTCTATCTATATATATATATATATATACACACACACATACATACACACATATATACACACATACATATATATGAGATATCAACACTCCTATGTTCATTGCAGCATCATTCACAATAGCTAAGATATGCTTTGTACACTTTAAAATAATCTTAATTATTCATTACAACAATCTTGCAAGGTAGGCAGTCCCTTCATATAAATGAAAAACCTAAGGGTTGCAGAGACCATTAACTTGCCTAAGGACACTAACCCAGTAAGTGGCAGAGTTGGGACTAATACCTAGGACTTCTACACTTTACAAAGTCTTTAATGACTATTTTGTTTCTCTCTTGCTCACTCTCACTCTCTCACCCTCAAAGCATTTGTTTTATCATCTGATCATCTGCAGTTATTGGAAAAAATACATTTAGAGTTTCTGATTTTAAAATGGTATACTGGGCCACGTGTGGTGGCTCACGCCTGTAATCCTAGCACTTTGGGAGGCTGAGGCGGGTGGATCACTTGAGGTCAGGAGTTCAAGACCATCTTGGGCAACATGGTGAAACCCTGTGTCTACTAAAAACACAAAAAAATTAGCCAGGCATGGTGGTGCATGCCTGTAGTCCCAGATAATCAGGAGGCTGAGGCAGAAGAATTGCTTGAACCATGGAGGCAGAGTTTGAGGGAGCCAAGATGACGCCTCTGCACTCCAGTCTGGGCAACAGAGTGAGACTCTGTCTCAAAAAAATAAAAAATAAAATGGTATACTGAGCACATGATGTAGTGCTTAGATGTACTGAGATAGATGAATTGACAGAAGTAGGCTTCAGAAGGTGGATAATAACAAACTTCGCTGAATTAAAGAAGTATGTTCTAACCCAATGCAACGAAGCTAAGAACAATGAAAAAACATTAAAGGAGCAGTGAACCAGAATAACCAGTTTAAAGAGGAACATAAATGACTTAATGCAGCTGAAAAATATGACATGAGAACTTCACAATGCACCCACAATTTCAATAGCTGAATAGACCAAGTAGAGGAAAGGATCTTAGAGCTTGAAGACTGTCTTTTTTTTCTTTTCTTTCTTTCTTTTTCTTTTTTTTTTTTTGAGACGGAGTCTTGCTCTGTCACCCAGGCTGGAGTGCAGTGGCACGATCTCAGCTCACTGCAGCCTCCTCCTCCTGGGTTCAAGCGATTCTCCTGCCTCAGCCTCCTGAGTAGCCGGGATGACAGGTGTCTGCCACCACACCTGGCTAATTTTTATATTTTTAGTAGAGATGGAGTTTTGCCTTGTTGGCCAGGCTGGTCTTGAACTCCTGACCTCAGGTGATCCTCCTGCCTCAGCCTCCCATAGTGCTGGGACTACAGGCGTAAGCCAGTGCACCCAGCCTGAAGACTATCCTGCTGACAGGCAGACAAGAATAGAGAAAAAAAGAATGAAAAGAAATGAACAAAACCTCTGAGAATTATGGAATTATGTAAAAAGACCAAACCCATGACTGATTGGGGTACCTGAAAGAGACAGGGAGAATGAAACCAAGTTGGAAAACACACTTCACTATATCATCCAGGAGAACTTCCCCAACCTAGCAAGACAAGCCAATGTTCAAACTCAGGAAATCCAGAGAACCCCAGTAAGACACTCCATGAGAAGATCACCCCCAAGACACATAATTTTCAGATTCTCCAAGGTCAAAATTAAGAGAAAAATGTTAAGAGCAGCCAGAGAGAAAGGCCAGATCAACTACAAAGGGAAGTCTATCAGATTAACAGCAGGCCTTTCAGGACAAACCCTACAGGCCAGAAGAGACTGGAGGTCAATAATCAAAATTCTTGAAGAATGTCCAACAGAGAATTTCATATCTGGCCAAACTAAGCTTCGTAAGTGAAGGAAGAATAAAATCCTTTTCAGACAAGTAAATGCTGAGAGAATTTGTCACCACCAGGTCTGCCTTGCAAGAGCTCCTGAAGGAAGCACTAAATATGGAAAGGAAAAACTGCTATCAGCCACTACAAAAACCCACTGAAGTACACAGACCAAAGATACTATTAAGCAACTACATTAACAAGTCTGCAAAATAACCAGTCAGCATCATGATGACAGGATCAAATTCACACAAAATAATACTAACCTTAAATGTAAATGGGCTAAATGCCCCAATTAAAAGACACAGGATGGCAAGCTGGATAGAAAGACAAGACCCATTTGGTGTGCTGTATTCAAGACTCTTCTTGTATGCAAAGACATACATAGGCTCAAAATCAAGGGATGTAGGAAAATTTACCAAGCAAATGGGAAGTAGAAAAAAGCAGGGGTTGCAATCCTAGTTTCTGATGAAACAGACTGTAAACCAACAAAGATCAAAAAGGACAAGGGCATTACATAATGGTAAAGGGTTCAATTCAACAAGAAGAGCTAACTCTCCTAAATATATATGTACTCAATATAGGAGCACCCAGTTTCATAAAACAAGTTCTTAGATACCTACAAAGAAACTTGGACTCTCACACAATAATAATGGGAGACTTTAACACCCCACTGTCAATATTAGACAGATCACTGAGACAAAAAATTAACAAAGATATTCAGGATGTGAAATCAGCTCAGGATAAAGTGGACCTGACAGATAGCTACAGAACTCTCCACACAAAATCAACAGAGTATACATTCTATTCAGTACCACATGGCACTTACTCTAAAATCAATCACGTAATTGGAAGTAAACCACTCCTCAGCAAATGCAAAAGAACTGAAATTATAACAGACAGTCTCATACCACAATGCAATCAAATTAGAACTCAAGATTAAGAGACTTACTCAAAACCACACAACTACATGGAAATTGAACAACCTGCTCCTAAATGACTCCTGGGTAAATAATGAAATTAAGGAAGAAATCAAGAAGTTCTTTGAAACCAATGAGAGACAATGTACCAGAATCTTGGGATGCAGCTAAAGCAGTGTTAAGAGGAAAAGTTACGGCACTATGTGCCCACATCAAAAAGCTAGAAATATCTCAAATTGACATTCTAACATCACAACTAAAAGAACTATAGAACCGAGAGCAAACCAAGAGAAAAGCAAAGCTGGCAGGAGACAAGAAATAGCCAGCATCACAGTGGAACTAAAGGACGTAGAGACACAAAAAACCCTTCAAAAAATCAATGAATCCAGGAGCTGTTTTTTTGAAAAAATCAATAAAACAGATGTACCACTAGCTAGATTAATAAAGAAGAAAAGAGAGAAGAATCAAATAAACACAATAAAAAATGATAAAGGGGCTATCACCACTGACCCCAAAGAAATACAAACAAGTATCAGAGAATACTATGAACACCTCTATGCACATAAACTAGAAAGTCTAGAAGAAATGGATAAATTCCTGAACACATACACCCACCCAAGACTGAACCAGGAAGAAGTTGAATCCCTGAATACACCAATAATGAGTTCTGAAATTCAGGCAGTAATAAATAGCCTACCAAACAAAAAATAGCCGAGGGCCGGAAGGATTTACAGCTGAATTCTACCAGAGGTACAAAGAGGAGCTGGTACCATTTCTTCTGAAACTATTCCAAACAATTGAAAAGGAGGGACTCCTCCCAAACTTATTTTATGAGGTGAGCATCATCCTGATACCAAAACCTGGCAGAGATGCAACAACAACAACAAGAAACTTCAGGTCAGTATCCCTAATGAATATCAATGCAAAAATCCTCAATAAAATATGGTAAACTGAATTCAGGAGCATTTCAAAAAGCTTACCTACCATGATCAAGTCAGCTTCATCCCAGGAATACAAGGCTGGTTAAACATATGCAAATCAGTAAACATAATTCATGATGTAAATAGAACTAAAGACCAAAACTGCTATCTCAATAGACGCAGAAAAGGCCTTCAATAAAATTCAACATCTCTTCATGTTAAAAACTCTCAATAATTGAAACAAGGCATTGAAGGAACATACCTCAAAATAAAAAGAGTCATATATGACAAACCCACAGCCAATATCATACTGAACAGGCAAAAGCTAGAAGCATTCTTTTTGAAACTAGTACAAGACAAGCTTGCCCTCCCTCACCACTCCTATTAAATATAGTATTAGAAATTCTGGCCAGGGCAAAGAGGCAAGAGAAAGAATAAAGGATACTCTGATAGGAAGAGAGGAAGTCAAATTGTCTTTGTTTGCAGATGACATGATCCTATATCTAGAGAGCCCCATCATCTTAGCCCAAAAGCTTCTTAAGCTGATAAGCAATGTCTGCAGTCTCAGGATACAAAATCAGTGTGCAAAAGTCACAAGCATTCCTATACACCAACAACAGACAAGCAGAGAGCCAAATCATGAATGAACTCCCATTCATGATTGCTATAAAGAGAATAAAATACCTAGAAATTCAGCTAACAAGGGAAATGAAGGACCTCTTCAAGGAGAACTGCAAACCAAATCAGAGAAGACACAAACAAATGGAAAAGCATTCCATGCTCATGGATAGGAAGAATCAGCATCATGAAAATGGCCATACTGCCCAAAGCAATTTACAGATTCAATGCTATACCCATTAAACTACCATTAACATTCTTCACAGAATTAGGAAAAACTATTTTAAAATTCACATGGGACCAAAAAAGAGCCTTTATAGCCAAGACAATCCTAAGCAAAAAGAACGAAGCTGGAGGCATCATGCTACCTGACTTCAAACTACATTACAAGGTTACAGTAACCAAAACAGCATGGTACTGGTACAAAAACAGACACATAGACCAATGGAACAGAATGGAGAACTCAGAAATAAGTTCTACAACCATCTCATCTTCAATAAACCTGACAAAAACAAGCAATGGGGAAAGAAAATCCTTTAAATGGTGCTGGGAGAACTGGCTAGCCATATGCAGAAAATTGAAACTGGACCCCTTCCTTACACCATATACAAAAATTAACTCAAGATAGATTAAAGAGTTAAATGTAAAATCCCAAACTATAAAAACCCTAGAAGAAAATCTAGGCAATACTATACAGGACATAGGCATGGGCAAAGATTACTTGACAAAAATGGCAAAAGCAATTGCAAAAGTGAAAATCAACAAATGGAGTCTAATTAAACTAAAGAGTTTCTGCACAGCAGAAGAAACTATCATCAGAGTAAACAGACAACCTACAGAATGAGAGAAAAAATTTGCAATATATCCATCTGACAAAGGTCTAGTATCCAGAGTCTACAAGGAACTTAAACAAATTTACAAGAAAAAACAAATCCCATTAAAAAGTGGGCAAAGAAATGAACAGACATTTCTCAAAAGAAGACATTTATGCAGCCAACAAACATATGAAAAAAAGCTCAACATCACTGATAATTAGAGAAATGCAAATCAAAACCACAATGACATATCATTTCATTCCAGTCAGAATGGCAAGTATTACAAAGTCAAAAAACAACTGATGCTGGCGAGGCTGTGGAGAGATAAGAACGCTTTTACACTGTCGGTGGTAATGTAAATTAGTTAAACCATTGTGGAAGACAGTGTGGCCATTCCTCAAAAACCTAGAACTGGAAATACCATTTGACCCAGCAATCCTCTCACTGGGTGTATACCCAAAAGAATATAAATCATTCTATTATAAAAATACATGCATATGTATGATTGTTGTAGCACTATTCACAATAGCAAAGACATGGAATCAACCCAAATGCCCATCAATGATATGAAGAATTTTCTTCTGGGTGAAGGAAATGTGGTACATATACACCATGGGATATTATGCAGCCATAAAAAGGAATGACATCGTGTCCTTTGCAGGGACATGGATGGAGCTGGAAGCCGTTATCCTCAGCAAACTAATGCAGGAACAGAAAGTCAAACAATGCATGTTGAATAGTGAGAAAACATGGACACAGGGAGGGGAACAACACATGCTGGGGCCTGTCAGCAGGGGTGGGTGGGGGATGTGGGTGGCAGGGTGAGGGAGAGCATCAGGAAAAACAGCTAATGCATGCTGGGCTTAATACTTAGATAATGGGTTGAAGGTGCAGCAAACCACCATGGGCACATGTTTTCGTATTAAACAAACCTGCACATCTTGCACATATACCCGAGAACTTAAAATAAAATAAAAAATTTAAAAAGACAGAATAGTGCTATTGCAAGAGCAGACAGATCAAGAAGTGCAATAAGAAAGATAGAAATAAAAAACATTAATATAAGCATTTAGAACAAGTTTATAAATCCTCATCTCTAATTCTAAACTCTCCAAAACGCTCTAAAAACCAAACTTTTTTTTCCCGAAACTAATTTGGAGGAAAATTGGAAGTTAATTGACATGAGGATATTTGTAGCCTTTTATCCCACTTAGAAGTACTCAGACATTTCACTATAGATAGTAATGTGTTTGATTATGGGCATGTTACATAATATGTGGTATATTACATATGTCTATTTTCTGAAGGATTGGGACAATCTCAGAAATGAATTAAAATACAGATGGGTGAAGGTTAAATTTTCACTAACTTGTACTTTCCTCTTTCTCTTCAACAGAAATATCTAAATCTTAGTGTTTTCATATGTAGAGGCCTTTAAAGTCAATGTATTATTCATGGAAGGTTTTCAAACTTGATTATATTTTTAGGGCTTCTTCTGGAGGAAAGGGGGTTACTAAGTGCTCCTGCTCTGTTTTTAAACGGAGAAACATAAGTCGTTTCTACAAATAAGCTGAGTAGAAAGTCTTGATGGAAAGGTGGATACAAGAGAAGAAAAAGAACACGGTTGGTTCCGGGAGATGCTCAAGAAGAATGGTGCTATCTCTGGGTACTTACTCAACATCTCACCTGGCGCAATATTACCAACAAATTGAAGAAATAGAGACAGGTCACACAAAGTAGTCAAGAGCTTTCCGCAGGACTGAAGGAGACAAAAGAGTAAAATAAGAAGTACCAGATTCTCTTAGCTGGGACCAAAAGACTCAAGAAAACCTCCACTGGATGTCACAGTACCTTAGCCTCTACCGAGAAGTGACCTTGAAGGGAACTGCTCTGAGTTTGAGCATGACTTCAGACCTAGCATTGACTGTGAGCTAAGCGTGCTTTGTGGGAAATGCAATTGGAGCCCTCTGTGGAAGACAACTACTGCTGGAGAGAGTTTTCTTGCACACGTTGCATCCCTACTGTGGAGGCAGCTGACAGCCTAGCTCAAAATGCAGTGTGCATTCTGGACCCGGGACAGCCCTGTTCACTGAAGAGGTAAGGGAGCCAGACCTACTCGAATTGGGGGGGATCTGAATGGGCCTTAGTTATAAATTTCTTTTTTAAAATAAACTTCTTATTATAATTAGAAACTGTACCAAGGATGGTAAGATTGTTGCTCAAAGTCACAAAATCAGGTAGTGACTGTCCTCTAAGTCTGACCTCTCTATCCACTTGCCCATTGGGGTTTTCTATTCTGTTTTTTCACGTATCAGGATCTGGACAAAAACAAATAAAAAAGCTTTCTTTGAGATGAAAGATGAGTGGAGTGGTGAATATAGAGACCAGAGAAAGAGTCTTTCTCCTTACTTCTGATCAAAGATTCCTTAAGTGACTCATTTTAAAAGTTGCTTTATTAGCTAAATAATTTGTTCATTAAAATAAAACTCACTGCAAAAGTCACATACATAAACAAATAAATGAAGAGCCATGGTGATTACAGTACATGAGGTGGGGTAGGCAGAGACCGACACACGGGACCAGCCTCTCAGCGCTTGCAGCGGCCCCTGCAGCTCGCGGGCAGCATATTTGTGCTCCACGGAACACACTTGGAAAGTTCACTAGAGTCTGGGATCCTGGGGGTTTCTAGAGTTCAGTTGAGGTCAATGCTGTGCCTCCAGATGTGTTTCTAATATAGCACAGTGGCTATATTAGAAAGAGTATGATAAAGAGAAAGATCAAAAATGAAAAGTTAAATTTGCTATTGCTATTTTTAGGAAAGGGACAAGAAGAAGACTGTTCTTTGTATGAATAAATCCTAGTCCTTCCCGTGTTACTTACTTGATGCATCACCACCAGATGCTTCAGGTAGGAAAACAAGTGAGGGAAAACTGGAAGTGCCCTCTCTGACACCCCATTTCCCCCATCCTTGTAGAGTTCTACTTCTTTAAGTCTGAATTGCCTTCAATCCTCCATCTGGCTTTACCTTAGTCTTCTCTTCCTGGAATTTTCCGTGACCCAGAAGTCCCCATCTTTCTTCCAAGAGGTCAGACTCCTCATGCCCATATATTTGTGAGCATTGGGACAATTTGAGGAAGAAGTTCCAGGCATGGTCAATAGCTCAAATGCCCAGGGCCACTTCACATTCCTGCCTGGACTCCCAAGTCTCCTCAAGAAAATGCATAATCTCCAAACCAAGAAAGATTTTCCCATAAGCACACTTTTGCAGTATTGCAAAGCAGTAAAAACATAGGATTTGAAGTCAAAGGGCCTTGGGCATGAGTCGCAATTCCACCACTTTGTAAGGTGTGTGACTGAGTGTGCCACTTAACCTTCCTGACCCACAGAAATGGGGTCAGAAATATCTGTATTATCAGTTTTTGTGAGAATTAAATGAGATCAACAGCATTCTGTTATGATGTCTGAAATATATTATGCATAAAATAAATGCTAGTTATCATATGAGTATGTAAGTAGGTGGGAACAGCAATAAGAATAAGGAAATGAGGTTTGAAGGAGGCAAGGAAAGAAAAAGTGTTTGTTTGTTTGTTTTCTGATGGGATAACAATATAAAATACAAGGGTGAGTCAGCATGTCTTGGCAAGAAAGAGGAGAGTGACTGTCCGGAGAGAATAAATAATGAAAAAGGCTTGGAAGTCCGGCTGAGAGGAACTGTGAGCCAGAAAGCACTTTTCCTATCTAAAAAAATGCGTTTACTGAAAACATAATTTTACAGTACAGGTGAAATATTTCATGGGGAAAGTTGTGCACAATCTAGACACCAAAAGATCTCAAATTTTTCTTTTACTCATATTCTATTTCAGTCTTATACATATTTTTCAAAACTTTTGTTAAAAGTATGTCATATCTTATGAAGATTTTAATCACATTTGCTCCAATTTTATACCCATTTTGCATTGGGGAAGGTTACGTCTTGAAAAGTTTTCACAGACTTTTCAAGGTAATCAGCAAGGGCTTCCTAACTCTGAGTCTAGTGCTCACTTTACCACCATAGTAGCTGCTGTAGAACCTTAAGGCACGTTGCAAACTCACAGGACCAAGAAATATTGCGGTCACTCCTGTCCTGCCCAGTCTACACCCGGCTCAATGCAAAACTGCTTAAATCCACAAATATCTATTGCCCATGTGTGGCGCATCAAAAAGAGAACTGGATGAGAAATCAGAACACCTTGCTTGGTCTTGGCTCTGAAACCATCTAGCTATGTGACCTTGTGCAAGTCATGTCATTTCCCTGTTCCACATTGTAATTATGTGAAAATACAGAGGTCAGATAACATGCCTCTGAATGTTCCTTTTAGTTGAAACGTGCTAAGAATTTAAGCTCCAATTGTTCGGAAAAATGGTCTCCCACAAAAGAGTTTCTCTCACTTTGGCATCTTTCTACTCATTTCAACTCTAGGGCTCACCTAATCTTGGATGTTACCAGCTGAAAGGCTGGGGAAGAGTACAAGAGGATAGAGACTGGGCGAGGTGTCTTGCTTCTAAGCAGAGAGCTGGTAGCATGAGGGTTAGGGGAAGACATTATAGCTGAGGAGGCATTCGTTCTTTCATTCGGCAAATACTGAGAGCCTTCTAATTGGGTCTACTGCGTTTCTAGGACTGTGACACTTCCCTGATCATCTTCTCTTACTCAAAAGTTTTTTAAGACAGTGACAATTATTGGCGTTGGGGAGTGCATCAGTGTTATGCTGAACTCCTATCAACTCCAGTGGGGATGGCACCTGGTTCAAGAGGCCAAAGAAGAGACTCAGAGCCAGCAAATGAGACATGGAGTTTTATTGGGGGCTTACATACAGGGGAGAGAGTCCAGTGGCGATGGGCTAGATAACTGCACTGTCCAGTGGCAGCAGGCTGGACAGGAGAACCATCTTAGGTACAATACAGCAATGGCGGACTGGGCAGAAGAACTGCAACTGCTTGCAAAAGGCCTGTAGTTTATATAGCAATGTCACTTAGCAACCCCCGCCCCAACTCCCCCACCTCCCTGCGCCGCCACCGCAAAAGAGTCTCCATCTGGCAACTTTCACTTAACCGGAAACAAAAGACCTTGATCCCCTGTATGGCCCACATTCTACTGGACGAGCCGGAGGCTCACCTGTTCCTCATGGACAAGGAACAAATCTCTGCGCTGGCCACTTCCGGATTCCCTAGCTTGGAACACACATTCAGGTGTGTCTGCGGTACAGGGTCATTCTCAGGGTATGCTTAAGTTACTGCTATCAGGTGCGTTTGCCATACACTCCCTAGGGGAAAAAAAAAGACAAATTTTCCTGCCTGTGTGTAATATAGTATAATATAAATTCTAGAAGGCAGAGATAATTATTTAATGTACTAAGTCAAGTATCTGTTAGAAAGCATCAAGTGTTATGGGGGAAAAGAAGATGAGCTGGATATGGGGCTTAGGAGAGCTTGGCAAGAGAAGGAAAGCTGCAGTATTTAATGGAGTAATTTGATATTCCTTTGTCCTCAGATTTAATATCCGGATTGAAGCTAAAAGGTGATTCTTTTTTTTGAGACGGAGTCTCGCTCTGTCGCCCAGGCTGGAGTGCAGTGGCGCAATCTCGGCTCACTGCAAGCTCCGCCTCCAGGGTTCACGCCATTCTTCTGCCTCAGCCTCCCGAGTAGCTGGGACTACAGCCGCCCGCCACTACGCCTGGCTAATTTTTTTGTATTTTTAGTAGAGACGGGGTTTCACTGTGTTAGCCAGAATGGTCTCGATCTCCTGACCTCATGATCTGCCCACCTCGGCCTCCCAAAGTGGTAGGATTACAGGTGTGAGCCACTGCGCTCTGCCAAGGTGAATTCTTTATAGGTTAAAATCACTGAGAAGGACTCAGATCATTGTCCTCCCAGATGAAATGTGAATATTTCTTTCTAGGGATAGTATCTCTAAGAAATCATCAAAAGCATTATTGATGAATTAACTGGGGCTGTCCAGTGGCCCCCAGATACAGACCCCACTCTTTGTGCTGTTCCTGGTGATTTATCTCCGACCCTGATAGGGAATCTGATGATGCCGTTGGTAATCAATGCTGATTCTTGCCTCCCTACCCCCAAGTAATTCTTCCTTGGGAATTTTTTCTTCCTAGATAATATGTTACTCCTCAGTCATTGCCCAAGATGCTGCAGAATTTCCTGTTTCATAAAAAACTACCTTGGTGTGGGGCTGTATCACCCAGAGTTTCTTTTTCATTTTTTCTTGGGGCACCACAGGCTGCTTGCTCTCTGCCATCACCTATGCCTGCTATGCTGCCATCTGCCACCCTCTGCTTTCTACCACGGTCATGAACCAACGTCTCTGCACTGCAACAGTCAATGCAACAAACAAGATGGGGTTTCTGAACTCACAAGTGAACAATCTTTGTATCCAAACTTGCAGTTCTGTGGTCCCAATATCATTCTCCACTTCAGTTGTGAACGGCCTTCATGCTTCCCTCTGTCCTGCACTGATTCCATGCTAACACCATTCTGCTAGCTGGATCTATTGCATTTCTCGAGACTTGTGACATTTCCTCTGATCCTCTTTGCTTACTCAAAAATTATGTTTGCCATTCTAGGTATTTCTTTCTCTGGGGCCAAGGCAAAACCTGCTCCTCCCACCTCACCATGGTGCTTCTGTTCTATGGGACAGCTCTATTCAAGCACATCAGTCCACCTTTAGGATCAGGTCTGGAGCAAGCGGTCTCTATACAGTATGCACAATCTCATACTTGCATACTGTATAGAGGTGTGATCACCTCCTTGCTGAACCCCCTCATCTATAGCCTCAAGAAACAGGAAGTGAAGGCTGTTCACTTTGAACATAGGCAACAAATGGCATATGTGCCTGCAAATGGTCAAGGAATAGTGAAAACAAAGAATGAACATATTAAATGTCCATTGACAGATGAATGGCTAAAGAAAATGTAGTATTGGGTCAGCTGTGGTGGCTCACACCTGTAATCCAAGCACTTCTGGAGGTTGAGGTGAGAGGATCACTTGAGCCCAGGAGTTCAACACCAGCTTGGGCAACATAGTGAGATCCCAGCTCTACAAAAATGAAAAACTAGAAAATTAGCTGGGCATGGTGGCATGCACCTTTAGTCACAGCTACACAGGAAGCTGAGACAAAAGGATCACTTAAGCCCAGGGGGTTGAGGCAGCAGTAAGCCATGATCATGCTACTGTACTCCAGCGTAGGTGACAGAGTGAGACTCTGTCTCTAAATAAATAAATAAGAAAAAGAAAAGGAAAGAAAAGAAAATGCAATGTATATACATACAATGTAGTATTATTTAGTCTTAAAAAAGAAGAAAATCCTGTCAAGTGCTACAACATGGAGGAACCGTGAGGATATTATGCTAAGTAAAATAAGTTAATCACAAAAAAAACAAATTCTGTGTGATTCCAATTATACAATGTATGTAAAATAGGCAAACTGATAGAAGCAGAATGTAGAATGAAAATGGTAGTTACTGTTCAACAGGTACAGAGTTTCAGACATGCAGAACAGAAAAGATAACTGTTGGGTACTGTGCTTAATACCTGGGTAATGAAATAATCTGTACAACAAACCCTTGTGACACAAATTCACCTATGGAAAAAACCTTCACGTGTACTCCCATACCTAAAATAAAAGTTAAAAAGAATAAATTAATAAATTTAAAATCAGGACATGAAATTTTGCAAACCTGAAGTGCTAAACTTTCTTTAAAAGGTATATGTGGGCTGGGCACAGTGGCTCACACCTGTAATCACAACACTTTGGGAGGCCGAGGAGTGCAGCTCATGAGGTCAGGAGTTCAAGACCACCCTGGCCAACATTATGAAACCCAATCCCTACTAACAGTACAAAAATTAGCTGGGCATGGTGGTGCACACCTGTAATCCCAGCTACTCTGGAGGCTGAGGCAGGAGAATCGCTTGAACCTGGGAGGCAGAGGCTGCAGTGAGCCGAGATTGTGCCACTGCACTCCAGCCTGGGAGACAGAGAGAGACTCAGTCTCAAAAAAAAAAACCCCAAAACCAAAAACAATGTATCTAAAATAGGCAACATGATAGAAGCAGAACATAGAATGGAAATGGTAGTTGCTGTTCATGGGTATACAGTTTCAGTCACGCAGAACAGAAAAGATAACTATTGGGTACTGGGCTTAATACCTGGATAATGAAATAATCTGTACAACAAACCCGCGTGACACAAATTCACCTACGTAACAAACCTTCACATGTACTCCCAAACCTAAAACAAAAGTAAAAAAAATTAAATTAATAAATAAATTTAAAATCAGGACATGAAATTGTACAAACTCGTAAAGCTAAACTTTCTTTAAAAGGTATGTGCGGGCTGCGTGTGGTGGCTCATGCCTGTAATCCCAGCACTTTGGGAGGCTGAGGAGTGGGGATAACCTGAGGTCAGGAGTTCAAGACCAGCCTGGCCAACATGGTGAAACCCTGCCTCTACTAAAAATACAACAAAATTAGCTGGGCATGGTGGTGGGCAACTGTAATTCCAGCTACTCGGGAGGATGAGGCAGGTGAATCACTTGAACCCGGGAGGTGGAGGTTGCAGTGAGCCGAGATCGCGCCATTGCACTGCAGCCTGGGCAACAAGAGCAAAACTCCATCTCAATAGAAAAAAAACAAAAAAGGTATATGCACCCCACAAAAGGCTTGAAATAAAAGTATGCCAAAATACAAAAAAAAGAGTTTCAATTATGCAAGTTTAAAATAATAAATATCATTAAATACAATGATAAAATGGGCAAAGAAATACACATTTTGACCACAATTTATATTAGTTATTTGACCACAATTTATTTGACCACGAGTTATTTGACCACAATTTATATTAGTCAAATTATCTCAGAAACCAATCTAGGTATATGTAATAAGAACCATAAAATGGTCATGCACATTTTAAAACCTTATCCTTCTTATAAGTGAAGTTTTTACCCTTTCCCTAAAATTAAAAGTTGTACCAGTCCCAACAGTCATTTTATCCACTGCTGTTGTATTAATTACTCCTCATATTCTGTCATAGTCCCACTGAATACCTGTTCCTTAAAGATTATACTGTAGTGCTAAACTCCAAAATGAAGAAAGCCTCCAAGAAATATGGGATTATGTGAAAAGACCAAACCTACATTTGATTGGTGTACCTGAAAGTGATGGGGACAATGGAACTGAGTTGGAAAACACTCTCTAGGATATTATCCAGGAGAACTTCCCCAACCTAGCAAGACAGGCCAACATTCAATTTCAGGAAATACAGAGAACACCACAAAGATATTCCTTGAGAAGAGCAACCCCAAGACACATAATCATCAGATTCACCAAGGTTGAAATGAAGGAAAAAATGTTAAGGGCAGCCAGAGAGAAAGGTCGGGTTACCCAGAAAGGCAAGCCCATTAGACTAACAGTGGATCTCTCTGCAGAAACCCTACAAGCCAGAAGAGAGTGGGGGCCAATATTCAACATTCTTAAAGAAAAGAATTTTCAACCCAGAATTTCATATTCAGCCAAACTAAGCTTCATAAGTGAAGGAGAAATAAAATCCTTTTCAGAGAAGCAAATGCTGAGAGATTTTGTCACCACCAGGCCTGCCTTACAAGAGCTCCCAAAGAAAGCACTAAACATGGAAAGGAAAAACTGTTACCAGCCACTGCAAAAATATACCAAATTGTAAAGATCACCAACACTATGAACAAACTGCATCAACTAATGGGCAAAATAACCAGCTAGCATCATAATGACAGGATGAAATTCACACATAACAATATTACCCTTACATATAAATGGGCTAAATGCCCCAATTAAAAGACACAGACTGGCAAATTTGATAGAGTCAAGACCCATCAGTGTGCTGTATTCAGAAGACCCTTCTCACATGCAAAGACACACATAGGCACAAAATAAAGGGATGGAGGAATATTTACCAAGCAAACGGAAAGAAAAGAAAAAAAGCAGAGGTTGCAATCCTAGTCTCTGATAAAACAGGCTTTAAACAAACAAAGATCAAAAAAGACACAGAAGGGCATTAGATAATGGTAAAGGGATAAATGCAACAAGAAGAGCTAACTATCCTAAATATATATGAACCCAGTACAGGAGCACCCAGATTCATAAAGCGGGTCCTTAGAGACCTATGAAGATACTTAGACTCCCACACAATAATAGTGGGAGACTTTAACACCCCACTGTCAACATTAGACAGATCGAGACAGAAAGTTAACAAGGATATCCAGGAATTGAACTCAGCTCTGGACCAAGCAGACCTAATAGACATCTACAGAACTCTCCACCCCAAATCAACAGAATATACATTCTTCTCAGTACCACATCGCACTTATTCTAAAATTGACCACATAATTGGAAGTAAAAGACTCCTCAGCAAATGCAAAAGAATGGAAATCATAAACAGTCTCTCAGAATACAATGCAATCAAATTAGAACTTGGGATTAAGAAACTCATTCAAAACCGCACAACTATATGGAAACTGAACAACCTGCTCCTGAGTGACTACTGGGTAAGTAACAAAATGAAGGCAGAAATAAATAAGTTATTTGAAACCAGTGAGAACAAAGACACAACGTACCAGAATCTCTGGGACACAGCTAAAGCAGTGTTTAGAGGGAAATTTTATAGCACCACATGCCCACAGGAGAAAGTGGAAAAGATCTAAAATCGACACCCAAACATCACAATTAAAAGAACTAGAGAAGCAACAGCAAATTCAAAAGCTAGCAGAAGACAAGAAATAACTAAGATCAGAGCAGAACTGAAGGAGATAGAGACACAAAAAATCCTTTAAAAAAAATCAATGAATCCAGGAGCTGTTTTTTTGAAAAGATTAACAGAATAGATAGATCATTAGCCAGACTAATAGAGAAGAAAAGAGAGAAGAATCAAGTAGACAATAAAAAATGATAAAGGGGATATCACCACTGACACCACAGAAATACAAACTACTGTCAGAGAATACTATAAACACCTCTATGCAAATAAATTAGAAAATCTAGAAGAAATGAATAAATTCCTGGACACATACACCCTCCCAAGACTAAACCAGGAAGAATTAGAATCCCTGAATAGACACGAAGTTCTGAAATTGAGGCACTAATTAATAGCCTGCCAACCAAAAAAGGCCCAGGACCAGATGGATTCACAGCTGCATTCTACCAGAGGTACAAAGAGAAGCTGGTACCATTTCTTCTGAAATTATTCCAAATAATAGAAAAAGAGGGACTCTTCCCTAATTTTATGAGGCCAGCATCATCCTGATACAAAAACCTGGCAGAGACACGACAAAAAAAGAAAACTTCAGGCCAATATCCCTGATGAACATCGATGTGACAATCCTTAATAAAATACTGGCAAACCGAATCCAGCAGCACATCAAAAAGCTTATCCACCATGATCAAGTCGGCTTCATCCCTGGGATGCAAGGCTGGTCCAACATATGCAAATCATAAACATAATCCATCACATAAACAGAACCAATGACAAAAACCACACGATTGTCTCAATAGATGCAGAAAAGGCCTTCGATAAAATTCAACACCCCTTCATGCTAAAAACTCTCAGTAAACTAGGTATTGATGGAACACAGCTCAAAATAATAAGAGCTATTTATGACAACTTATATACAAAATAAAAAAGCAGAAGAGAGAAAAAGAAGGAAAATTTGTTAGCATATACAAATAAATATATACATCCATAAGCAAAGAGGAAATATGCAAACTTACTACAGTCCTCGTTTCTCTAATTGGTCATGAAGCCATAACTGGTGTCGATGGCTTTCTTCTTCATTACTCATTTCATATTTCCCCTTCCCTCAGCCAGAATCTGGCCAGAATTATTTACCTGTGAAGTATCCCAAATCTTCATTCCTGAAGTGTGTGAGTCCTCAACTGTTCTGCCTTTGATTAGGAGGGGAGCATGTATAGTTTTCTGTTAACCTTTACTACTAGGCATGGATGGACTAAGAGGAACTCCATAGGATACCCAGAGTTCCAGGTAGTCATACTTGCCCTCACTTGGTGGCAACCACCTGATTTCCCCTTGATAATCAGGATTAGTCACACCAGCCATTTGAATAACCCCTGCTTTTTTTTGTCTGTTGATTCAGAGGCATGAAGAATCCAAAATGGCCAGGTGGCTGTCTCATCTTCCAATTCACTGGAACCACTGATATGTCCCTGGTTGAAGCACTTCCTCTTGGGGAATAAGACCTCCAACCTCAAGTTTGCTGGAATGGGTTACTGGTAATAGTAGTTAGAGAACAACTCACTCTTTCTCCCCTTGATTCTCAGGCCGATATATGGGGGAGATAATAGCATACAATAGTTTGATTCAAATAATGTCTTGCATCCTCTAACACAGGACCCTATATTTTGGGGTGTAGTTTCCCAACTGGTACCATAACTGAGTCTTCAGGAAGCCCATTCAACCTTTCAGTTAGTTCAGTCGCCTCTGGTTGATGGGGTATGTGGTAAGCCCAGTTATATCCATGGGCAAGAGCTCATTGTTGCACTTCCTTTTCTGGGTAAGGAACTCCTCGACAGGAAGCAATCTCTATTAAAAAGCTGTGTATCAAATAATCAATTTTTTGATGTCTGACTGCTAACAGCTTTTTAAAATTATTATTATTTTTATTATACTTTAAGTTCTACGGTACATGTGCACAACATGCAGGTTTGTTACATATGTATACATGTGCCATGTTGGTGTGCTGCACCTATTAACTCATCATTTACTTTAGGTATATCTCCTAATGCTATACATTCTTCTCAGCACCACATCATACTTATTCCAAAATTGACCACATAGTTGGAAGGAAAGCACTCCTCAGCAAATGTAAAAGAACAGAAATTATAACAAACTGTCTCTCAGACCACAGTGCAATCAAACTAGAACTCAGGATTAAGAAACTCAATCAAAACCGCTCAACTACATGGAAACTTAACAACCTGCTGCTGAATGACTGCTGGGTACATAACGAAATGAAGGCAGAAATAAAGATGTTCTTTGAAACCAGTGAGAACAAAGATACAACTTACCAGAATCTCTGGGACACATTCAAAGCAGTGTGTAGAGGGAAGTTTATAGACTAAATGCCCACAAGAGAAAGCAGGAAAGATCTAAAATTGACACCCTAACATCACAATTAAAAGAACTAGAGAAGCAAGAGCAAACATATTCAAAAGCTAGCAGAAGGCAAGAAATAACTAAGATCAGAGCAGAACTGAAGGAGATAGAGACACAAAAATCCCTCCAAAAAATCAATGAATCCAGGAGCTGGTTTTTTGAAAAGATCAACAAAATTGATAGACCACTATAAGACTAATAAAGAAGAAAAGAGAGAAGACTCAAATGGACACAATAAAAAATGATAAAGGGGCTATCACCACCGACCCCACAGATATACAAACTACCATCAGAGAATACTATAAACACCTCTACGCAAATAAACTAGAAAACCTAGAAGAAATGGATAATTTCCTGGACACTTACACTCTCCCAAGACTAAACCAGGAAGAAGTTGAATCCCTGAATAGACCAATAGCAGGCTCTAAAATTGAGGCAACAATTAATAGCCTGCCAACCAAAAAAAGTCCAGGACCAGACGAATTCACAGCCGAATTCTTCCAGAGGTACAAGGAGGAGTTGGTACCATTCCTTCTGAAACTATTCCAATCAATAGAAAAAGAGAGAATCCTCCCTAATTCATTTTACGAAGCCAACATCATCCTGATACCAAAGCCTGACAGAGATACAACAAAAAAAGAGAATTTCAGACCAATATCCCTCATGAACATTGATGCAAAAATCCTCAATACTGGCAAACCAGATCCAGCAGCACATCAAAAAGCTTATCCACCATGATCAAGTGGGCTTCATCCCTGGGATGCAAGGCTGGTTCAACATACGCAAATCAATAAATGTAATCCAGCATATAAACAGAACCAAAGACAAAAACCACATGATTATCTCAATAGATGCAGAAAAGGCCTTTGACAAAATTCAACAGCCCTTCATGCTAAAAACTTTCAATAAATTCGGTATTGATAGAACATATCTCAAAATAATAAGAGCTATTTATGACAAACCCACAGCCAATATCATACTGAATGGGTAAAAACTGGAAGCATTCCCTTTGAAAACTGGCACAAGACAGGGATGCCCTCTCTCACCACTCTTATTCAACATAGTGTTGGAAGTTCTGGCTAGGCCAGTCAGGCAAGAGAAAGAAATAAAGGGTATTCAGGTAGGAAAAGAAGAAGTCAAATTGTCCCTGTTTGCAGGTGACATGATTGTATGTTTAGAAAACCCCATTGTCTCAGCCCCAAATCTCCTTAAGCCGATAAGCAACTTCAGCAAAGTCTCAGGATACAAAATCAATGTGCAAAAATCACAAGCATTCTTATACACCAGTAACAGACAAACAGAGAGCCAAATCATGAATGAACTCCCATTCACAATAGCTTCAAAGAGAATAAAATACCTAGGAATCCAACTTACAAGGGATGTAAAGGACCTCTTCAAGGAGAACTACAAACCACTACTCAGTGAAATAAAAGAGGACACAAACAAATGGAAGAACATTCCATGCTGATGGATAGGAAGAATCAATACTGTCAAAATGGCCATATTGCCCAAGGTAATTTATAGATTCAATGCCATCCCAATGAAGCTACCAATGACTTTCTTCACAGAATTGGAAAAAACTGCTCTAAAGTTCATATGGAACCAAAAAAAGAGCCTGCATGGCCAAGACAATCCTAAACCAAAGAACAAAGCTGGAGGCATCACACTACTTGACTTCAAACTATACTACAAGGCTACAGTAACCAAAACAGCATGGTACTGGTACCAAAACAGAGATATAGACCAATGGAACAGAACAGAGCCCTCAGAAATAATACCACACATCTACAGCCATCTGATCTTTGACAAACCTGACAAAAACAAGAAATGGGGAAAGGATTCCCTATTTAATAAATGGTGCTGGGAAAATTGGCTAGTCATAAGTAGAAAGCTGAAACTGGATCCTTTCCTTACTCCTTATATGAAAATTAATTCAAGATGGATTAGAGACTTAAATGTTAGACCTAACAGCATAAAAACCCTAGAAAAAAACCTAGGGAATACCATTCAGGACAGAAGCATGGGCAAGGACTTCATGTCTAAAACACCAAAGGCAACCGCAACAAAAGCCAAAATTGACAAATGGGATCTATTTAAACTAAAGAGCTTCTGCACAGCAAAAGAAACTACCATCAGAGTGAACAGGCAATCTACAGAATGGGAGAAAATTTTTGCAATCTACTCATCTGACAAAGGGCTAATATCCAGAACCTATAAAGAACTCAATCAAATTTACAAGAAAAAAACAAACAACCCCATCAAAAAGTGGGCAAAGGATATGAACAGACACTTCTCAAAAGAAGACATTCATACAGCCAACAGACACATGAAAAAATGCTCATCATCACTCGCCATCAGAGAAATGCAAATCAAAACCACAATGAGATACCATCTCACACCAGTTAGAATGGCAATCATTAAAAAATCAGGAAACAACAGGTGCTGGAGAGGATGTGGAGAAATAGGAACACTTTTACACTGTTGGTGGGACTGTAAACTAGTTCAACCATTGTGGAAAACAGTGTAGTGATTCCTTAAGGATCTAGAACTAGAAATACCATTTGACCCAGCCATCCCATTACTGGGTATATACCCAAAGGATTATAAGTCATGCTGCTATAAAGACACATGCACACGTATGTTTATTGTGGCACTATTCACAATAGCAAAGACTTGGAATCAACCCAAATGTCCATCAGTGACAGATTGGATTAAGAAAATGTGGCACATAAACACCATGGAATACTATGCAGCCATAAAAAAGGATGAGTTTGTGTCATTTGTAGGGACATGGATGCAACTGGAAACCATCATTCTCAGCAAACTATCGCAAGAACAGAAAACCAAATACCACATGTTCTCACTCATAGGTGGGAATTCAACGATGAGATCACTTGGACACAGGAAGGGGAGCATCACACACCGGGTCCTATTGTGGGGAGGGGGTCGGGGAGAAGGACAGCGTTAGGAGATATACCTAATGTAAATGATGAGTTAATGGGTTATTAACTCCACCAACATGGCACATGTATATATATGTAACAAACCTGCACGTTGTACACATGTACCCTAGAACTTAAAGTATAATAAAAAAAGAAAAAAGAAAAAAGAAATCTTTGGATTCCCTCTTCCATGTCATACCAAAGAAGCTCTGCCATCTCAACCTCATTAGAGTAGCCCATTGGGCTTGATATTCAGTTAGCTAAGTAAATGGCTGGCACCACCTTCAGTTGCATGCGCTGACCGGTTAAGTCTAGAACCTCCAGTAAGTGCACCCATATCAATGAAATTGGTCTTATCTAGTGTTATATTCTTCCCTTGCTGGTTCAACAACCTCAGGATCCACT
The DNA here is from genome assembly GCF_049350105.2 of Macaca mulatta. Classification (NCBI taxonomy): domain Eukaryota; kingdom Metazoa; phylum Chordata; class Mammalia; order Primates; family Cercopithecidae; genus Macaca; species Macaca mulatta. The sequence continues at coordinate 55,526,430 of NC_133416.1, read as the reverse complement.
CCCACACATGTTACCCAAGCTTCTGCTGACATATATTGGCAAAGTATTTCAATTCTTTTGGTATGTGAGCTATTTCCTCCTGGCCCATATTGTGTATTTGTCCTTCTGGAGCACACGGAGATTTGACTCCAGGGTGGGAGTCTGTGATAGATTTTGAGGAGAATGAATATCTCCTTTTAAGACATCTGTCCCAAGAGGCTGTTACAGAGTTTTCAAGCAAAAGAAGACTAGTGCCCTCTGACGCTAAGGGCAAGTGACTCCATGGCAAGGGAGGGTCAATGTGGCTTGGGGATTCAACATCATGTTTCAATCTAGGTCCAACCAGATGTTCCCCTTCCAAGTTTCAGGATTCCATGATTACATTTACTTCCAATCAATGCAACTTTAAAAAGGTGGTAAGACTAGGAATTCAACTGTCCTTGTGTTTCGACAACCCAAACAATTAAGTTTCATGTTTGATTTTCAGCAACATCATCCCTGTGATTACAAAATATAAGAGCTTATTTTAGAGCTGCCATGAAAGCTCTCTGGTTCTCAAACCCTGACTTGAGTTGAGAGTTAAAGGACCTAAGCTTGTCATTTTCCTCTCTAAGCATTCAAGTATACTCAGAAGAATCTATCCCACTCCACAATCATATTTACTGCCATAATAGCAAGTGGGTCCCCAACGCACTTTCCTCTGTTGGCAATCAACCACAGATGACAGCTTGATTAAATATAATGACACTGCATACCATGGATTACTAGCACCCATTTCCCATAGGCAAAGAGCTCAGTACTGCACTCAAACCCAAGGGCATGACCAAACCAATCACAAAATCCAATATTTGTGGGTCTACATCCTAAGAACATTCCAAGAACCAATTCTGTATCATTCAGGTGCAAGCAAGAGACATAAACCACATGGTATATTGAACAGGAAAAATTTAATACAGAGAATTACTAACTATAACAGAGGACTGGCATAATGAGGAATTGGCCAGAAAAAAAGTAAAGACAATTCTAAAGAATAGAGAAATAGCAGATATAGGAAGAGGTCACTATTCCCAAGACCAAGATAGAGCATCCAAGAGACAAACAAATTTGGAATACTTTCCTCCTTCCCCACCTTCACAACCAACCAGGGCAAATATCTACACTTAATTGGAAAGGGAATATCCATGGTTCACAGAATGGCAGAGAAGTACACCAAGGTGGTAAAGTCATCTGAGTGGGTGCCAGGGAGGCCATTAACAGGGAAGTGGCAGGTTGGCATCACTCCACTGCAAAGACACACAAGTGAGTGCCGAGAGAAGCCATTCATAGGAGTAGGAGTTGCTGCTGCTGAGCATGGCTAGAACCAGGCGCTGCAAAAGTCATGGAATTAATAAGAGTTAGGCAATGTATAGCCATGTGCACTGAATGAGCCTGGCACTTAAAAAGCCATGAAGGCTGCAAGAGCCTGATGCTACAAAAGCCACACACACTGCAGGAGCCTGCCTAGAGGAGCACACCTGAACCAGGAAGAAAACCCTGTCATTCACCACTATCCCTCCATTGCCTCTATTGTCAAGGGTTAACATCAAGTCAGCCGATAATGAAAAACTTATTCACAGATTCATTCTCCATTATCACAGAATAGATAATGAAAGGTGGATTTGGAGCTGAGGAGGAATAAGCCTAATAACCGACAAAATCAAACTGTGAAGAACTGACATTCTTACAGTATTGTGTTTTCCAACCCACGTACATGAATTTAGTACGTCATTCCATTTATTTAGTTCTTTAATTTATCTAAGTAAAGTGTTACAGTTTTCTATGTGGAGGTACTGAATATCTTTTGTTAGATGCATTTTTAGGTATTCAATAATGCTACTATAAAATGGCATTTTAATTTCATTTTCTAATTGTTGCTTATTTATAAAATATAACTTAGTTTTTGCATATTGACACTATGTGGCAAACTTTCTAAATTATCTTATTAATTCTAATAATTCAGCTGCAGATTATTTTGACTTTTTCCATAGAAAATTATGTTATCTTTAAAAATCCACTTTATTGAGGTATTATTGACATACAAAAAGCTATACATATTTAGTGTTACAACTTGATGAATTTGGAGATAAGTATAAACTCATGAAACCATCACTACTATCTATGTCATAAACCTATCCATCATCTCCAAAAGTTTCCTCCCACCCTCTTATTATTTTTGGGTATGGTATAAAGACACTTAAGATCTATCCTCTTAGTAAATTTTAAGGTATGCAATATAATATTGTTATTTATAGTCACAGTGCTGTACAGTAGATCTCTAGGACTTACTCATCCTGTATAACTAAAACTTTGTACCCTTTGGCTAATATGTCCCTGTTTCCCCCATCACCTAGACCCTTACAACCATCTTTCCAATCTCTGCTTCTGTGAGTTTCACTGTTTTAGATTCCTTGTGTAGTGAGTGTACGTAGTATTTGTCGTTCTGTGTTTGTCTTATTTCACTTAGCATAATGTCCCCCAGGTTCATGTATGTTATTGAAAATGTCAAGATTTCCTTCTTTTCACAGGCTGAATATTCTATTGTGCACACACACACATGCACACACACACACAGTATTCTCTTTGGTCATCTGTTAGTCAATAGACATTTAAGTCACTTCCATGTCTTGGCTATTCTGAATAATGCTGCAATGGACATGGGAGTGCAGATATCTCTTTAAGATCCTGATTTCAATTCCTTTGTATATATACACAGAAGTGAAATTCCCGGTTCATATGGTAGTTCTATTTTTAATTTTGGGGGGAATCCTCATATTGTTTTCCATAGTAGCTTCACTCATTACAGTCCCATCAACGATGTATAAGAGTTCCCTTTTTTCCACATTCTTGCCAACATTTGTTATCTTTTGCTTTTAAAAAAGTTATTCTAACAAATGTGAGATGCTAATTGAAGCTTTAACATTTCCTTGATGATTAGTGAAGTTGAACTTTTTTCATATAACTGTTAGCCACTTGTATATCTTCTCTGGAAAATGTCTATGCAAGTCCTTTGCCCTTTCTAAAATTGTATTGGTAGAAGGTTTTGTTTATGTTTTGTTGCTATTGAGTTGTAGGAGTTCCTTTTATATATTGGATATTATATGTAAGGAACTTCATCAGACATATGGTTTGCAAATATTTTCTCCCATTCTTTATGCTGCCTTTCATTTTGTTGGTTATTTCCTTTGCTGTGCAGAATCTTTTTGGTTTCATGTAATCCTACCTGATTTTCATTTTTGTTGCCTCTGATTTTGATGTCATATCCATGAAATTATTGCCAAGGCAGATGTAACAAGATTTTCCCCTAGAAATATTCTTATATAAGCCTCTTAGAAGACATGTTTTTATTTCTTTTGAGGACATAGAAATGAATGTGCTGAGATACAGAAAGGAATATATTTAATTGTATAAGAAATTGATAGATAGTTTTCCAAAGTAAATGTATCATTTTAAACTACCACCATCAATGTATGAGAGTTTCATTTGCCTCATATCCTCACCAACATTTAGCCTTGTTAGTCGTTTTAATTTTGGTCATTATAATGCTTACAAAGTGGTATCTCATTATGGTTTAGTTTGCATTAGTCTGAGAACTAATGATGCTGAGGATTTTTTCACGTAATTATTTCCCATTCATATAAATTCCTTGTGAAGTGTCTGCTCAAACGTTTTCTCATATTGAGTTGTTTATAGTTTTTATGACTGAATTATAGAAATTCTTAATTTTGATAAATGCATTATTTATCAGATGTGTATATTGCTAATATTTTTCCAGTCTATGGTTTGACCTTAAGTTTAATTTTCTTAAAAGTATCCTTTGATGACAAGTTGTTAATACTGATGAAGCCCAATTTATCATTTCTTTAGAAGTAAGGCTTTTCTTTTTCCTCCTCTAATAAAGGCTTTCTTACTATGAAATCATGAAGATACTCTTGTATATTTTCTTTCAAAATCTCTTTAGTTTTAGCTTTTACAGTTAGGTCTATGACCCATTCCAAAATAAGTTTTATGCATGTTGTGAGGAAAGTGTCAGGGTTCATTTTTCCCCATACATTTATTTGGTTGTTCCAGCACCATCCACTGAAAATATTTTCCTTTCCCTATTCAATTATATTGGTACCATTGTTGGAAATCAATTCATGGTAACTTCCTGTGTATATTTCTGGGCCTTCTCTTCTCTTCCATTTATCTATTTGTATATTGTTACAATATACAAATACCACACTGCAGTGATTACATACTTTTCCATAAGTGTTAAAATAACATAAATTGTCCTAATTGTTTTTCCTTTTTTATTTAAGTGATAAAAATTGTATATTTATCATTAACAACATGATGGGTGGAAACATATATACATTGTGGAATGGCTAAATCAAGTTAATGTATGTATTACCTCACATTATTTTTATGTGGTGATAACACTTAAAATATGCACTCAGCAATTTTCAAAATATAATACATTGCTATTAACCAGAGTCACCATGTTGTACAATAGATATCTTGAACTTATTCCTCCAATGTAACTGAAGTTTTGCATCATGTGACCAACAACAACTCAACCTTCCACCTCTCAGTCCCTGGTAACCACCATTCTACTCTTTGCTTCCATGGGTTCAACTATTCTAGATTCTACATATAATATGTGGCATTGGCCTTTCTGTGCCTGGATTATTTCACTTAACATGCCCTCCAGATTCGTCCATGTTATTGCAAATGGCATGATTTCCTTCTGTTTTTAAGGCTGAATAGTATTTATTGCCTATATGTACACCACAATTATTTGTCCATTCATCTGGCAATGAACACTTAGGTTGATTTTGTATTTCGGCTGTTCTGAATAATGCTGAAATGAATATCAGAGGGCAGCTATCTCTTCGATATTTCATTTTCTTTGAATATATACCCAGAAATGGAATTGCTGGATCATAAGATGGTTCTATATTTAATTTTTTGAGGAACTTCCATACTGTTTTCCACAGTGGCTGTACTAATTGACATTCCCATAGAGGGCATACAAAAGTTCCTTTTTCTCCACATCCCTGCTGACAATTATCTTCCATCTTTTAAAAAAACAGCCACTCTAACAAGAGTGAGGTGATGCTCATTGTAGTTTTGATTTGCATTTCCCTGATGCTTAGTGATGTTGAGCATTTTTCATGTACCTGCTGGCCATTTGTGTCTTCTTTTGGTGTCTTTTCAGGTATATTGTCCATTTTCAAATTGGATTATTTGTTTTCTTGCTATTGAGTTCTTTATACATTTTGGATATTAACACCTTATCACATGTATGGTTTACAAGTATTTTCTCCCATTCCATAGGTTGTTTCTTCATTCTGGTAATGGTCTCCTTTGCAATGCAGAAGCTTTTTGGCTTGATATAATCCCATTGTCTATTTTTGCTTTTGTTGTCTGTGCTTTCCCGGCCATATCTAAAAACTCATTGACTAATGTCATGAAGGTTTCCCCATATGTTTTCCCCTAGTACATTTAAAATTACTAATTTTGTTTAAATGATTAATCCATTTTGAATTAATTTTTTATACGGTGTGAGACAATGGTCTAATTTCATTTTTCTGCATGTGAATATTCATTTTCCTAACACTGTTTATGGAAGAGGCTGTCCATTCACAATTGTGTGTACTTGCCATCTTTTTTAAAAACCAATTGACTGCAAGTGTATGTGACTTGATGCTTTTCACTTGCTGTTTTTTAATTTTTAAATTTTTTTTCACTTGCTGTTTTTAGAATTCCCTCTTTGCCTTTGATTTTGACAGTTTGACTATAACGTGTCTCAGAAGAGACCTTTTTGGATTGAATCTATTTGGGGAATTTTGAGCTTCTAGTATCTGGATGTCCATGTCTCTCCCAAAGCTTGGGAAGTTTTCAGCTATTACTTTATTAAATAGGTTTCTATCCGTTTTTCCATCTCCTATCCTTCTAGAATTTGCATAATGTGAATACTTGTTCACTTGATGGTGTTCCATATGTCTTGTAGGCTTTCTTCTTTTTATTTTTAATTTTTTTTCTGAATGGGTTATTTCAAAAGACCTGTCTTTAAGTTCAGAAATTCTTCTGCTTGATCTGGTCTATTGTTGAGGATCACACTGTATTTTTTATTTCATTCACTGAATTCCTCAGCTCCAAGATTTCTGTTTGGTTCTTTTCTATATCTATTTGTTGAATTTCTCATTCAAATAATAAAGTATCTTCCTGATTTCATTGAATTACATGTGTTCTCTTATATCTCATTGAGTTTCCTTAAGATCACTATTTTGAATTCCTTTTCAGATATCTCATAGCTTTCCTCTTTATGGGGGAGTCTACTACTGAAGAATTATTGTGTTCCTTTGAAGGTATCATGTTTCCTTACTTTTTCATGTTTCTTGTGTTTCCTGTGTTAATATCTGTACATCTAGTGGAACAGTTATCATTTTTTCCAACTTTATAAAATAGGTTTCCTAGGGAAATAATTTTTTCTTGTAGATGTGTCCTATAGTGTCAGTTGGGTAGGCTGCTTTGGCTTTGGTTCTGGGTAGGTGCAATAGTGCAGTCTCAGTATGATTTTTCTGCTGGAGCAGGCCTAGGCCCTGGGTCTACTGAAGCTTGGGACACATGGATGACCTGGAGCTTGGGCCAGTCTTGTGTAGGGGCAGGTCTCGAGCCTGGGATTATAGGTGCTGGCCTGAAGGCTAGATCCACAAAGGCTGGCCTGGCTACTGATGCTACAGGGGCCAACCTGAAACCTAAGTTCATAGGGAAGTTCTGGAGCCTGGGTCTGTGGGAACTGACCCAGCACTGGAATTACTGGAACAGGCTTGAACCCTGAGGGTCAGTCTGGTGGTACAGATGGTCCAGAGCCTGAGGCTGCTGAAGCCAGCTTGGGGAAGGTCTGGAGACTGCGTCTATAGGGCAGGCCTGGACCCTGAGTCTGTGGGGACTGGCCTGGTGCTAGGGTAAGCCTGAAGCTTGGGGCCACTGGGGATGGCCCAGCACTGAAGCCAGTCCAGAGCCTGGGGCCATTGAGGTCAACTATGTGATGGGCCCAGAGACTGGGTTTCCCAGGCAGGCCTGGAGCCTAGGTCTGTGGGATCCAGCCTGGCACTGAGATGGATCTGGAGGATCAGTCTGTGAGTCCTGGCTGGAGTCTGCCAAGCACCAATGAGTCCAGTGGTCACTTCCTTCTCCTCTTCCCAAGAAGAGAGTTATCTCTCTTCATACTATACCGCCTGGCATTTGGAAAAGGATGACACAGGTAATGTAAAACTGTTCTTCCTACTCTCTTCAATATGCCTTTTCTTACTTCTATGCTACACCTGGGTGCTGTAATCTCTTACCTGGTTTCCTTAGCTCTGGTGAAGGTATTTTCATGTGCGTACAGTTGTTCAAATTGATGTTTCTATGGGGGAGATGAACACTGTAAAGTCCTATTCTGCCATTTTTCTGATGTCATGCCCCCTGCTATTATTCTTTTTCAAAACAATTTTGGCTATTCTGAGTCTTTGCAGATAAGCTTTATAGTAAGCTTGTGAATTTCTATCTCCTTCCCCTGCCCCCCAAAAAATACCTGCTAGAATTTTGATTAGGATTGCATTTGAATCTATGGATCAAGTTGAGATTTGACATGTTAACAATATTGAACTTTCCAAACTATAAATGTGATATATCTCTCCACTTACTTAGGTAGTCTTAATTCTCTTACAATCTGTAATTTTTAATGTAGAGGGCTTGTATATTTTGTTAAGTTTATTCTAAGTATCTTATGATTCCTGATGCCATTTGAAATTATATTTTTAAATATCATTTTCTAATTATTTGTTGCTAGTATATGCAATTGCAGTTATTTTATATGTTGATCTTTACCATTAGACAGTGCTAAATTCATTTATTAGTCCACATAGTTTATTTGTAATTTCCCTATTTTTTCCATAAATAAGAATGCATCACAGAATAAACAGAGTTTTACTTCTTCATTTTCAATATATATGCTTTAAATTTCTTTTCTTTACCTTATTACACTAGCTAGGACCTCCAGGTCAATTTACAATAGAAGTGGTGAGAGCTGACATCTTGGCCTTATTCCCAGTCTTAGCTGATATCTTTGCCTTGTTCAATATTTCATCAGTAAATATGATGCTAAATGTAGACTTTTTGGTCATTCTCTTTATCACATTGAGAAAGTTCTCTTCTATTCCTGGTTTACTAAGACTTTTTATCACGAATTTCTTTAAAATCTGTCAGTATTTTTTCTGAATTTATTGTAATCATCATTGAAGTATTTTTTCTTTATTCTAGTAAAGTGACAAATTATATTGATTTTTTAAATGTCAAGCCAACCTTGCATTCCTGAGATAAACCTTGGTCATGCTGTATTGTCCTTTTCATATATTCCTGAGCATTATTTACTAATATTTTGCATCTGTATTTTTTTGCATCTGTATTAATGAGTGTATTGGTCTGTAACTTTCATTTGTTGTAATATTCTTCTTAGATTTTGGTATTAAGGTAATATGTGTCTCATAAAACAAGTTTAGAAGGGTAATTTCTCCTCTATTTTCCAAGAGTTCATTTTACACTGATATTTCTAAAACATCTAATAGAATTCATCCTAAACAAGTTCATATTTAAAAAAAAGAATTCAACAGTAAGGGTATTGGATCTGGAGCTTTTTTAAAAATAAGGGAGTTGTTGATTAACTTTTAGGTTTACAAAGTCAGATATGCATTCTAAAATTTCTAGGTTACGATTACAGTGATAAAAATAGGCTGTATATCAGAATTAGTGAGGGGATGATAATTATACCACTCAATCCAAAATAAGGCATAAAGAGAAAAAAATAAATCAACTTAGAGAAAACAAGTCAAATATGTAGCACAAAATAAAGGGACAGAAAAATTCCAAAATATCCATAATAACAAAAAAGTAAATAAAATCTGCATGTAAAGACAAATATTTTCAGGGAGGATTAATTCTTAAACATCAATCTATATACTATACACAAAATATGCCTTGAACATAATGACAAAGAAAAGTTAGAAATAAAATTATAAAAAAGGGTATACATACAAGTACTAACAAAATAAAAGCTAATTCATGTCAAACCAAATGGACTATAGCTGTTAAAGCTTAGGGCACAAAGCATTACTGTAAAATGATAAGTTTTATTTCACAGAGAAGTTATTTCATCAAAACATGTATCAGTCTAATATCATAACCTTAAAATATATAAAGCAAAATGGACATAATTATAAGAAAAATTTAACAAAACCATAAACGAACTGGGAGATTTTCATATACTTGTAGTGGCCCCCCAAAATATATGTCTGTGCTTAAATCCCTGGAACCTGTGAATGTTACTGGCAAATGGCTTTTTAAATTCATAATTAAGGTTTTTGAGATCATCCTGGACTATCCAGTAGGCTCTAAACCCAATGACACATGTCCTTACAAGAGAAGAAAGAGGAGAAAACTCAGGCACACAGAGGAGAAAGCAATGTGAAGACAAAGGCAGAGGCTGGAGTGATGGAGCTGCAAGCCATGGAATGCAAACGACTGCCAACAACCACCAGAAGCTTGGGAACAGGCATAGAATGAATCCTTCCACAGAGTCTTCAGAGGGAACACAACCCTGCGGTAACTGTGATTTTGAACTCCTAGCTTCCAGAACTCTGAGGGAAAAAAATTCTTTTGTTTGTAAGCCACCAAGTTTGTGGTAATTTATTACAGCAGGTACAAGAAATGTATACACCTCCCTCATTCTTAAAAAAGAAAAAACGCATAGACCAAAACTAAGAAAAAAAGAATCAAACTATATAACTAACATTTTTATTTTCTTTTCAGATAAGAGTCTCACTCTGTTGCCCAGACTGAAGTGCACTGGCACAATCATAGCTCACTGCAACCTCAACCTCCTAGGCTCAAGTGATCCTCTTGCCTCAGCCTTCCCAGTAGCTGGGACTCTAGGCACGCACCAACATACCTGGCTAAATTTTTTAATTTTTTGTAGAGATGGGGTCTCACTATACTAGCCAGGCTGGTCTCAAACACCTGGCCTCAAGCAGTCCTCCCATCTTGACTTCCCAAAGAGCTGGGATTAACAGGCATGAACCACTGTACCGAGCCTAATTAAAAATTTTGATCTGATAGAATATACAGAGCACTGCATCAAATAATCAGAGAGACTTTTAAAAAATTAGCACTCATGGGCTGGGCGTGGTGGTTCACCTCTGTAATCCCAGCACTTTGGGAGGCCGAGGTGGGCAGATCATGAGGTCAGGAGATCGAGCCCATCCTGGCTAACACTGTGAAACCCCATCTCTACTAAAAAAAAATACAAAAAAATTAGCTGGGCGTGGCGGTGGGTGCCCATAGTTCCAGCTACTTGGGAGGCTGAGGCAGGGGAATGGTGTGAACCCAGGAGGCAGAGCTTGCAGTGAGCCGAGATCGGGCCACTGCACTCCAGCCTGGGTGACAGAGCGAGACTCTGTCTCAAAAAAAAAAAAAAAAAAAAAAAATTAGCACTCATGAAATTTTTGTGAACTGGGCATAAAGCAAGTCTCTAAAAATCAGTATCATGAATCAAATTATCTGACTATATTAAGTTTTAAAAAGACCAAGAAGACTCTTACAGTGTTTTAAAAATCTAAAGGCAAGCATTACAGATAAAATAACATTGGGTATTTTTACATAATCAGAAATGAAAGATAATGAAAATTCTACATGTCAAAACTCGTGGTGCATACCTATAGCAACAAAGAGAAGTATATTCTTATATGATGAAAAATGAAAATAATAAGCTAAGTATTCAAATTAAGACTTTATTAAAAGGAAAAGAGCATAAATCTAAAGAATGTTAGAAGTGAGAAAATAATAAAGAGCAGAAATTAATAAAATGGAAAGAAAATACTTAATAGAAATAATTTTTAAACTGAAAAATTGTTCTCCAAAAGAACCTCTGGAAGACTGAACGAAAAGAAAAGAAAATACCAAAAAAAAAAAAAAAAAAAAGAATAAAAGGAGGGCATAACTATAGGTGCAAAAGATATTTTTAAAGCTATGGTGGACCTTCATCTGCTGATTTTTGTTGTTTCCATTTAGATAGGAACTGGCAGTGCATGTGTGTGGCCAGATGAAAGGATAAGCATAAGCTGATGTGACCTGCAATTTGGGCCATCTGCCTTTTTCTAAAAATTAAACACTAACTTCTGGCAATCTATCAAGAAAAGCTCGTATGAAGTTTTTTTGACTCCTAAGAGTGCTTTTCTTATATTGCTGTGATCAATATTTTGTTTAAACTGTTTATTTGTGCAACAAATCTTGGAATTCTCACACTAAGAACATTGCTAGCCTATTCTAAATAAATTCGTAACATATCTCTATTTCTGAGTGCAGCCTGTTTTCTGCTATAATTAGCACCATGCTCTGACGCTAATGTTCTTTAGTTATGGAGTTATGATATGAGATCCTCCACCACGCATCTATTTTGAAAAGGTGAAAACCTTACTACTTTTTTGCATCAAAAAGAAATGAGGCAATCCATACTGAAAATGCTTCAAGGAATAATAAGAAATATAGTTAAAAGTGCTTGTAGTTCTTGACTGTAAAGTGTCACTTACATGCTAATTAACCACACTATAAGTATGTATTCCAGAATAGGAAAGTTGACCTCCCTTACAGTATAGTGTAAAGTAACTAACACAATATAATATCCTGCTATGCTTAAGTATTTTAAAGTTAAAGATATAATATCTGCAAATTTGACAAACTCACTCAAAAGTTTAGATAGAAGAACATAAAATTAAGAAGTCAATATAACCCTGAATCATAACATGATGAATAGATTTTCCTTCTTATATATCAAAATTTGCCATAAAGTTTTATAATAAGGATAATATGGTATTTGCAATGAGATAAACAAATAAACCAATGAGATCAGAATAGAGACTAGGCCAGAAATAAACGAGTGTACCCTTGAAAAATTGATGACAGGCTGGGCACAGTGGCTCATGCCTGTAATCCCAGCATTTGGGAGCCCAAGGTGGGAAGATCATGAGGTTAGGAGACTGACACCATCCTGGCCAATATGGTGAAACCCCGTCTCTACTAAAAATGCAAAAATTAGCTGGGCATGGTGGCATGTGCCTGTAGTCCCAGCTACTCGGGAGGCTGAGGCAAGAGAATTGCTTGAACCCGGGAGAGGTTGCAGTGAGCCAAGATCGCGCCATTCCACTTCAGCCTGGCAACAGCGCCAGACTCCATCTCAAAAAAAAAAAAAAAAAAAAAAAAATTGATGACAAAGCTGACAGTGTAAACCAAACATGTATTTCCCTATATTTTGTAGGAAACTTTTAACATGTTTTTTACACTTAAGACTGTAATCCATCTAGAACTGATTTTGTGTACATTGATAGAAGAATCAACTTTATTTTCTCCAAACAATACCAATTGTTTCATTTATTGTATAGCTCTTCCCTTTCCCATTGATTTGCTATGTCCACTTTGTCAAATATTGTTTTCATCTAATAAACATAATTTTGAGAGAACAGAACATATCACAGAATAATACATCTGTTATTTCTTTTATGTAGTATTTTTAAACGTGCAAAACTAAATTTACTGTTTAGGAATGCACACATTTGAGGTAAAATTATAAAAAGAATACTAGGAAACCATAAACTCAAAACTTAGGGTAACAGTTATTATAGGAAGGAGTGAAGAGTTGTTATTGTTTTATTTCTTCATCTGGGTGAGATACACTGAGGTCCAATTATCTTCATTCTCACTGCATACAGACATTATATATAGTCTTTTAATGTATGCTTCATAATTAAAATAGAAAATATATAATGGTTAAAATGAATAAATAGTTGAGACAAATAGTAAAAGAATATAACCAATAAGTTAATTATTGAGCTGAAAGATCTGGTTGAAAAGCTCTTCTAGATAACACCAAGATGGACAAAAAATTAACAATTCAAAATGAAAAGATGAGAAATCCAAAAACGAAAAATTTTCAATAACCATCCTGGAGGAAGAAGGAAAAAAAAATGACCAAGGCATATTTAAAGAAATAAGAATCTACCACTTGCAGGTGATGGAAATGTTCATTATTTTGATTGCATTGATGGTTTCATGGGTACATATATCTGTCAAAACCCATCAAATTACACACTTTTAATATATGCAGTCTATTATACAATAATTATATCTCAATAAAGCTGTAAAGAAAAAAATTCATATGGAGTAAAAACAGAGAAAAACAAACTAGGATTAAAAGCACTCAGAGTTCCAAGTTAGAAACAGGATAGATAAACATAAAAAATAAAGAAAACCACTTAAACACTTAAAATGAATCTTGAGGACTTCTAAGACAAATAAGATGCTCCTAAAAGTTTCTAAAAATGTTTGTAGAGATGAAGAACTGCCTACTAAGGAAAAAATATCACATTGAAATCAGACTTTTCAAAAGTAACATCAGATACAGAGAGTAATGTAAAATTTCCAAAGCCTTGAAGAAAATAAATTTAAAACTATGAATATGTATCCAGTGACACTCTCTTAAAAGTTAGGGCCCAATATTTTAAATGATAGAAAACCTCAGAAAATTTACCAAACTGCCACCTTATTTGAAAACTTCTATTGGGAAGGTATCCTAGCAAGAAGCAAATAAATCAAGGAGGCTATATTTCACATTGGGGACTGTATGATCCAGAGTTTTGTTCATCTCTTCAAGGTACCCTGAAGCCTGACTATTCACTGCTATGGCCTGTGACAGATAAACTGTCAAGTGTCACTCTTGTTCTATTTCTCAGTCAAAAGCAGTTTATTTGCATTTCTCTGGAGAAGGAGAGGGAACAGAAAGTGGAAAGTAGGTTCTGACCTCCTTGCTGACCAATAATTTCATTAATAACATGGAAGATTATATTACTGTTCAAAATATTTGCTAACCCTCCTGGGGAAGAATTATGCTTTCTCCCTACCCCATTGATCTCAGGTTTTACCATGTAGTCTCAACATACCTCCCTGTAAGAGGATGATTTATCTCTGTAAGAGGATGATTGACTCAAATGTGGCCATGTGTCTTACTTTGGAAAAAAAGTCACAGGTATCGCTTCTGAGCACAAGTTTTAAAAACCAGTTTATAGTTCACCATTCCTCTCTTTTCATAAGTCCAAACACCAGCCATATCCCAGTTTAAAGGCTGCTCTCTAAGTCTAGGTCCTGAGGTAAAGACCATGTAGTAACAAAGCCACAGCTGTCTCAATGACATATAGCATGATAATTAAATCTTTATTGTTGTTAGCCATTGAAATTCTGGGTCACATGTTACTGCAGCATAACTTGGCCTAAGTTGATGGACACATTCAACTTAACGCTTCTGTAAGCCCTATAACCTCTCTTCAACTCTGAGCTGCCTCTACTTCTCCTTCATCCAACACAGATCTTATTGCCAACAGGTAATTTTGGTGAGATAACTTCCATTTCTGGCTGTGTTCATTCATTTGCATGGCTACAAAGAAATATCTGAGACTGGGTAATTTAGAAGAAAATAAGTTTATTTGGCTCATGGTTCTGCAGGCTGTACCTGAAGCACGGAACAGGTATCTCCTTCTAGGAGGGTCTCAGAAGGCATACAATGATGGTGGAAGGTGAAGGGGAGCCAGTGTGTCACGTGGTGAAAGTGAGCAAGAGAGAAAGAAAGGAGATGTCAGGCTCTTTTAAACAACCAGATCTTATGTGAACTCGTAGAATGAGAACTCACTCAGTACCGCTAGGATAGCACCAAGATATTCATAAGGAATCTGCCCCCATGACCCAAACAACTCCTTCTAGGCCCACTTCCAGCACTGGAGGTCACATTTCAACCTCAGATTTGGAGAAGACAAAACATCTAAACCATATCACAGGGAATCATAAAGTATCCCAAATCTTTTCTTCCTACTCCAGAATTGACCGGGGCATCTGCTCTTCTGGGGGCCAAGGCAAAGCCTTCTCCACCTGAGTCCAGCAATGCTCACCAATCAACTGTAGTCTTTATGTATATCTTGGTGTTCTGAATATAGTAAGTGAATTGTCCCTAGGGGTGATAGAGGTAGCAGAAAAAAAGAGATGACAATGGACTGAGAAGTGAAGGAGGAGATTGTGGCATAGACTATCCTTCCAAAAAAAAAAAAAAAAAAAAAAAAAACTGGCTATAAAGAGAAACAAAGACAAGGAAGTAGTTGGGGGATCAAACAGCCTGGAGTTGGATAGCCTTTATTTTTATTTTTATGCATTTATTTTTGAGACAGGGTCCCACTCTGTCACCCAGGCTGGAGTGCAACGACCCGATCTTGGCTCACTGCAACCTCTGCCTCCCGGGTTCAAGTGAGTCTCCTGCCTCAGCCTCCTGAGTAGCTGGGATTACCGGCACCTGCCACCCACCTGGCTAATTTTTGTATTTTTAGTAGATATGGGGTTTCACCACGTTGGCCAGGCTGGTCTCGAACTCCTGACCTCAGGTGATCTGCCCGCCTTGGCCTCCAAAGGTGCTGGAATTATAGATGTGAGCCACTGTGCCTGGCCTAGGCTTTCTTTTATACTCCAAATGCTTAGCTTCCCTTTAGTCCTGTTACAGAAGAGTAATTCCCAGTTTACAGAGGTAAGCCAAAGTTTTGGTTTCATCTTTCTTGTGTCTGTACTCACCATGTTTCTTTAGCACAGCTGGTATTTCCCTGCCATTCCCAGGACAACTAAGGCTGGTTTGAGGGAAGCCAACTCTCTCCAGAGGAGGAAGGGCTACTAATTGTGCCCACTTCATTTTCAAATAGGAAAAACTTGAGCAATAACAGTGGTAAAGCCCAACATATAGAGGGAGATATAATAAAACTAAAGTAGGGAAAGGAAGATTATCTCTGTGAAATAGGAGGTAAGAGCCCAAGCTGAGAGTTGGAGAAGCAAGAGTAGTTAAAAAGTAAATGGCATCATAGGAGTAATGAAACTTTTCAACTGTGTTTACCTAGGTATAGGTGTGCATGGGCATATACAAACTCATGTTCAGAATCAGAGCTATCAGAGACAAGACTAATCCTTTCCAGAGCTTCTTGATCCCTTGATTCTGAATTAGTAGAATTTGTGGCTAGGAGCTTTCTACACTCCTGTGTCCTTAGCCAGACTTCTCTTGGTAACAGCCATGTCAGTAGCCACTCTGTCCCGGGACCAGAGGCCCCTTTGCTCTGGCTAATGCCACCTCATCCATGAGCACTGAGCAATTCCTGACTCTCTGGGGCCCCTTCTTACCACCCCACACCAGGGTCTGCCTGGCACAAGATCCCAGGGATTTGACGAAAGAATAAATAGAAATCACACAAACTGATCAGGAGTTTTCCTCAGGACTGAGGGAGTAAAAGGTGATAAAACAAGAGAAAATTCTAAGTCTTAAGACAGCCATCTCCAAAAAGACCCATGCCTGTGCCAGCAGATACCTGAACACTTTGGCTTTAAGTCGCTGCCTGTCTGTACTTGTCTCTGGTCATATCACTCACTGGAAAGCAAAGTCCACTTTTCCTGGGGTCTGTCTGGAGGCCTCTCAACTCCAGCTGCAGGAACCAAGTCTCCTTCCAGCAGCAGTGCCCTATGGCAGGCAGCCCAGCTCAGAAGTCAGAAGACCTGTCAGACCCAGAGCACCTCTGCTCAGCAAGGTTGGTGAGAGAAACCCGGAGGCATACAGACATATGTAACGGGGGGGATCTGCAAAAACAACAGGTCCAAGCCCCATATCCTCCTACACAGGAGGAAACTGGACACAGATTAGGGATGTGTGTTTCTCAAAGTCAAACACTGCTACCTCAGTCAACCAAGTAATGGCTGAGCCAGAAGGTTGAGGCTTCTGCCCTTCCTCCATCTGGAATCTTTCTATTCTGTTTCTTTATGTATCAAGTTCTGGATCCCCAAAAAAGTTAGCCTTTTATTTTAAAATGTGTTACTAGCTGCAGCAGCCAGATGAAGAGTAGGAGGGAGATTTCCTGGAGGATCAAAAATGAAGAGAGTGGAGAATAGGGATAGAGATTTTTATTTCTTCTGGCCATTAAAGTTGTAGTTTTAGAAAGGGATTTAGTCATGGAATCCTTGCTTCAATGAAATCCTACTACACAAATCAAGTATTATTAAACAGATAAAAGGAGAGACAAATCGATTGGGGTGGCTATGAGGGCAGAGAGGCACCCTCTAACTCCTCATCCCCTCAACACATATGGTGGCCCCTGAAGTGCTATCACAGAGCATACAGGATTCTGTTTAATAGACTTTGTAAACACTGTTGGGGCAGTGTTCTGGGATCCTAGGTCTGGGGCATTTCAAGAGGGCATCTGGTCCAGTCACATGTACCCAAGTGGAATCAAACTACTGAGATGTCCAATGATGATGGGGGGAAGAGACCATGAGACAAATTTTTCTTTAGAAGTTCAGCTTCCTTTGCCCTAGCACTTTTCTCTCACTTCAGTTCAGGTTTCTCCTTTGCCTTTTATCTCTGGAGAAAACAAAACTAGGCTGGGTATTTCCTGAAAATCTCCAAGTCCTTTTTACTGCACACATGCACGCAAATATATATATATATATATATATATATATATATATATATGTTCAATGAAAAAATAATTTTACAACATCAGAGAAATAACAATGGAGACTCAGAAGGGTAGGAGGGTGGGAGGGGGCTAAAGGATGGGAAATTACTTAAGCGGTAAAATGTACACTATTCAGGTGATGGCTACACTAAGAGCCCAGGCTTCCCCACTATACAATATATCCATGTAACAAAACTTCACTGTACCCTCTAAATATATATAAATTAAAAGAAAGAAAAAGAAAAATGTCCATCAGCCTAATACCCAGTAGAGAAATCTATTTTTCAAAATTCAATGTCAGTCTTTGTTCATACATATATAAATTTTATTTTTGTATAGCAGATCATAGGCTATATGGTTTACAAGGGCATTTATTTCGTTTACTCAGTTTTACAAATAAATAAGTTAAGGCTTTAAAAAGTGAACTCTTCCCAGATGATCCCACTAGAATGTGTGGGCCAGGACAAACTAAGCCCCTTACTCTAAGACTAGTGCTCTTTCCACTTCAGTAGCAGTTGACACAGAACTATAGAGACCATTGGTTGGGTGTCAGAGCCAAGGAATACTGGCATATATTACAATTTAAGTGAACTCCCTACTAAGCCAGGTGTGGTGGCTTGTGCCTGTAAATCCAGCAATTTGGGAGACCATAGCAGGTGGATGGCTTAAGCCCAAGAGTTCAAGACCACCATGGGCAACATAGCAAGACCTTGTCTCTACAGAAAATAAAAATGAAAAAAAAATGTCTGGGCATGGTGGTACATACTTGTAGTCCCAGCTACTCAGGAGGCTGAGGCAGCAAGATCACTCAAGCCCAGGAGGTCAAGGCTGCAGTGAGCCATGATTGTGCCACTGCACTCCAGCCTGGGCAACATGGTGAGACTCTGTCTAAAAAAAAAAAAAAAAGTAAACAGAGCCAGAGCCCAGGACCCTTCTAAATCAGGATACTTTGCAGCTATACAGATGGGACATTCATGGAGCCAGACTTACCCTTTCAATGTATCTCCTCACAAAAGATTTAGATGCGTGGGGAGCTGAAGGAAAAAATTTAAGAGGCGAACTCCCTACTAGCAAAGTTGCACATGATCCGCTAACCACACAAGACTCAGCTCTAACAATTCAAAACCACGAAGTATGATGCACTTGGACACATACAAGACTAGCTGAAACACCTGGTTCTACTTTCAACCTTGACTGGTTTTAGTCCCAACCTAGTCCTCACTTTGCTATGAGACCATAGGCAATGCATTCTCTTCATTTGTAAAATGAAGGGATTAAAGTATAATATGTAAATATCCTTACATAGTGTGAGTCTATGATCTTACCATTCTGAGAAGGAATAATTTTCCCATAGGCCTCCCAACGCTTACCCAGAGAAGATTTTCCAGGCTTTGCCACTGGGGCGGTTTGTCTCATTTTGACTCCAGGACCTACCTGATTCGTATGCACTTGGTACTTTTACTAAAGAGTGATGGAGGTATAGAGTGAAGGCTTCAAGATCATGCAGAGACAGTGCTAGAAGGTAGGAAAGAAGGGCAAGTGAGGAGATTGTATTTAAGATGACACTTCCTTATCCCAAGTTTCCCATTTTGGGCCATAGGTAAGAGATATACTCATCTGTTAAGCAGAAAACTCCTGTTCAGTGAGAATGACTCAGATGAACGCCCTGCCAAGTAGAGAACCCTTCATTTCTTTTGAGGGAAGCAACCATAATAAATGTCAATGTTAGTCCTGAGTTTGTCCTTCTGGAATTTTCCAGTGATGCCGAGATCCAGACCATGCTCTTTGTGCTAATCCTGGTGATTCATCTCCTGACTTTGACAGGGAAGCTGGTAATGATCCTGGAGATCAGGGCTGATTCTCACCTGCATAGACCCATGTACTTCTTCCTTGGACATCTGTCCTTTCTGAATCTCAGCTACTCCTAGTTACTGTGCCCAAGATGCTACAAAATTTCCTCTCAAAAGAAAAACATCTCAATGTGGGGCTGCCTCACCGAGTTTCTTTTTCACTCTCTCTGGGGGAACAGAAGCTTGTCTGCTCTCTGCCATGGCCTGTGATCACTACGCTACCATCTGCCACCCTGTGGTCTATACCATGGTCATGAACAGACCTCTCTGTATGGTGATTGTGAGCATTGCTTGGGTAGTGGGATTTCTGATTTCCTTGATGTACAGTCTTTTCATCCACAAGTTACATTTCTGTAGGTCTGACATTATCCCCATTTTAGCTGTAAGCTGCCTCCATTCTTCCCTCTGTCCTACATTGATCCCACTGTCAATGAGATTCTTCTAGCTGTGTCATGGGCATTCTGGGGGCTACTGACACTTTCCCTAACCTTCTTCTCTTACTCTAGAATCACATCTGTCATACTGAGCATCCGCTCCTCTGAGGGCCAAGGCAAAGCCTTCTCCGCATGCCCTTGCCATCTCACTGTGGTTCTCTCATTCTATGGGATAGCTTTTTTCAGACACCCAGACTCTACTTCAGGCTCGGTGTTGGGGCAAGTGGTCTGTGTTCAGTACAGTGTGATCACGTCCTTGGTGAACCCTCTCATCTATAGTCTCATCTATAGTGAACCAGGAAGTAAAAACAGCTCTGCAGAGGATGTTGAGGCCAAAAAAAAAAGAAGGAAAAGTATGTCTTAGGGAAAGAAAAAGATACGTGATTCTGCTGCTTGGGAAATAGAGAAATAATCTCTAAAGAAGAAAGATTTTTGTTCTTGAGGAGATGTATAGCCAGCCAGAAGCACAGGTCAAAACTTGGAGCTTTCAATTGGCATCTAAAGTAGTCAGTCTTATGGGACTGAGCCCTTAAGCTGTGGGATCTGATGTTATCTCCTGGAAGATTGTGCCAGCATTGCTAACACAAATTAGGGGATGACCACTGGTATACACTTGAGAAATGCTTGGTGTGCAGGGAAAAAACCTACAAATCTGGTGTCAGAAGTATTGCACTGAGTGACTGAGAGTAGAGAGTAGGGAAAATCACTTTGGTTTTTCCTATCTCAACTAGAGAACATCTTAAAACTACTACCACAGCTCTACAGTAAGAAAATAATCCTAAACGGATATGGAAAACAACTTTGAGACTATCATTCCAACCATTATATGCAATAAGTATTTATGATCTCATAATTTAACCCAGCTTCTAACTCTTTCTGCCACTGGGTCCTAGATGGTGCCAGGTATTTGTCTATAATGACGCAACAATATGGCCTACTTAAAATATTTTTAAGTCATAGATGACAGAATTAAAGAGTACGTTTTCTGTAGCATACTAAAATGCAGTGTTCAACAAAATGCTTATATGAAATATAAGATGAAGCAAATAAGTCTGCTTAGAGCAAGTTTTTGCGCTATTTTAAAAAATGACAATTTGAAATTACACCACTTAGAAGCTGTCCTAGTATAACATATTTCACAAGTGCTGTCTTGACCCAGTCTTGATGTCATGAACTCTCAGTTACTCTTGAGAACAGTGTAGCAAGCTCCTAGCCCAACTACTTCCCTTATCAGGCTCTAACACTCCTAAGTTAAAATATACAATACCCATCTGCCAGAGGTCCCCAGATCCTTAACACCCAAGACCAGCCCCCTCTTTCTTTTTTTTTCTTTTGAGATGGAGTCTTGCTCTGTTGCCCAGGCTGGAGTGCAGTGGCGCAATCTCAGCTCACTGCAAGCTCCGCCTCCTGGGTTCACACCATTCTCCTGCCTCAGCCTCCCAAGTAGCTGGGACTACAGGCACCCACCACCACGCCCAGCTAATTTTTTGTATTTTTAGTAGAGACGGGGTTTCACCATGTTAGCCAGGATGGTCTCATTCTCCTGACCTCGTGATCTGCCCACTTTGGGCTCCCAAAGTGCTGGTGCTGGGATTACAGGCATGAGCCACCGTGCCCAGCCCAGCCCCCTCTTTCTTTAGGCCACAGAATTATTCAAAATATCCAATCACTGGGAAACCCAACATACCTTGCTAACGCCATCCTGTTTGCCATACATAAGCCTCCTGCAGCTCCAGCATGAAGTTTCTTTGTCCTTGGGTGCAACCCTCTACGTGGCCCTGCATGGCAACCTTCTCTGCTTTAGAGCTATACATAACAAAGAGATCTGCCTTTAATCTATCCAAGTGTCTCTGTGTCGTGTCCCACCATCAAAAGAATCTTTAAATCCTGTCACTGACAGCTGCCTAGGGTTCACTATCTACACTGACTACAAATTATTTCTACCAAGTAATGCCCATTGCCAACATCTTACATTTGAATTGGGCTTTATAAACTCATACCACATGCCTATACTTTTTCTTTTTTCTTTCTTCTTCTTTTTTTTTTTTTTTTTTTTTTTTTGAGACAGAGTCTTGCTCTGTCACCCAGGCTGGAGCACAGTGGCACCATCGCGGCTCACTGTAACATCTCACCTCCTGGGTTCAAGTGATTCTCCTGCCTCAGCTTGCAAGTAGCTGGGATTACAGGCACCTGCCACCAAGCCCAGATAATTTTTTTATTTTTAGCAGAGACAGGGTTTCGTTATGTTGGCCAGGCTGGTCTCGAACTCCTGACCTCAGGTGATCTGCCTGCCCTGGCCTCCCAAAATGCTGGGATCATAGGTGTGAGCCACCATACCCGGCCTATTTTTTCTTAATTTGGTCATCATAACAGCTTTTAAGGAAAAGAAGAATGACATATCTATTTGATAGATGAGGTTAAGGATCTAATCTGTCACCCAGAGACATAGCCAAGATCAAAAACAAAGCCTTTGGTTCTTAACTTAGTGCTATTTCTTTTCTTTTCTTTTTCTTTCTTTTTTGTGAGACACAGTTTTGCTCTTGTTGTCCAGGCTGGCGTGCAATGGCACGATCTTGGCTCACCGCAACCTCCGCCTCCAAGGTTCAAGTGATTCTCCTGCCTCAGCCTCCCGAGTAGCTGGGATTACAGGCATGCACCACCATGCCCGGCTAATTTTGTATTTTTAGTAGAGATGGAGTTTCTCCACGTTGGTCAGGCTGGTCTCGAACTCCTGAACTTTCTACCACAACTCCTGCCTACTTCTTAATTTAGTGCTGCTTTTTTTAATTAAAATTTTCCTACATAAAGAGTCCACAAGAAACTGTTACCTACCCTCTGGTAAGGCCACTCATTCCCTCTCCCTCAATATCAAGAACAGTAGCAATTAAAAGGGTAGGCCACAGAACCTCTTAAACCTTGATACCACTCCCACTACCAACCCCATTGCCAAGTATGATGTAAGGTACCCACCCTCAGAGCTCTGGTACTTCTGGAAATATACCCCTCCTGTAGCCTTAACCTGTCCACAACAGGATTGAAAGAGGGCCGACAGAGCTCAGCACACTTGTAGTGACATCTTCATTCTATGACCCATATAACTTCTACTCAGCCCAATCAACCATTGCACCTCACCTCACCACTGATTAGCTGACCGAGAGAACAGTCTATAATTAGAACTAATTATCCACCTTACTAGATGACTACTAATCCCATCATGCCCTAGATCTTTGCTTCCCATACTCACACAAGAAGCCTTACCCTCCAGATCATTCCTCATCATATAAATTCTTACCCTGTTAGAGTCGCCTACATTGCCTAACATGAATCAGGCTCCAACCCCAGCACAACCCCTTACTCCTTCCACTGTAACCTATGTAATTCAGGGTCAGTCATCCATAAAATTCCCTATATCCTTCAACTTCTATGATGGATGTTTATTTTACCCCCTTTATCTAACTGAAACCTGGCTCTCTCTTATGGAAATAGCACGCTTCCCTTTCAGCCCTCGAAAGAGGTGGCAATTTTTAAATCCTACAATCTATATAATAAAGGCTTTTCAAATGGTGGCTTGCAACCCACTAGTGAGTTGTGAAATTAATTTAGTGGATAGTTAACAGAAAACTTTAAATCAAGTAACAACATAAAACTTCAGCATATACTGTATGTAGTTAAACATTGTTTTATGAAAATTTTGTTTCAATTAAATAAATGATGGGTGTGCTGGATCATAATCTAAATGTATTTTTTGGCCGGGTGCAGTGGCTCACACCTGTAATCCCAGCACTTTGGGAGGATGAGGCAGGTGGATCATCTGAGGTCAGGAGTTTAAGACCAGCCTGACCAACATGGTCAACCCTGTCTCTATTAAAAATAGAAAATTAGCTGGGCATGGTGGCACGCACCTGTAATCCCAGCTACTTTGGAGGCTGAGGCAGGAGAATCACTTGAACCTGGGAGGTAGAGGTTGCAGTGAGCCAAGTTCACGCCACTGCACTCCAGTCCAGCCTGGGCAACAAGAGCGAAACTCTGTCTCAATAAAATAAAATAAAAATAAATGTATTTCTTGCTGTATATCACAATATATACTTTGAACACACATATATATGCACATATATTTGTGGGTTTTAAAAATTATTTATTTTTAGACACGAAGTCTTGCTCAGCTGCTCAGGCTGGAATGCAATGGTGCAATCGTAGCTTATTCTAACCTTGAACTCCTGAGCTCAAGTGATCCTCTCACCTCAGCTGCCCAAGTAATTAGAACTGCAGGTGCACACCATTAAGTCCAGCTAATTTGCTTTAGAGGTGGAGTCTCGCTATGTTGCTCAGGCTGGTCTCAAGCTCCTAGCCCCAAGCTATCCTCCTGCCTCAGCCTTCCAAATAAGTAGGATTTCAGGCATGAACCACTGCACCCAGCTATATACATATATTTGAAAGCCATTGCTTTATATCACCGAGAGTTACAAGTGCAGTAAATGTTCTCTTTTCTCTTCATTGCTGCTTCAAGTACCATTTTCATCCTTCCTCTGTAAATAACGTCCAGCTGCACTGAAGCACACGCCATCAAACTATTCCACACACACTCCTCCTTGTTATTATTACCTACAATACTCCTGGTCACCTTTCATTTAAGACTCCATCAACTGGCTTACTATCCCTCTCTCCATAATGCCTTCATTATTCCTAGTGACTTCAACATCCACGTGGACAATGCATCTCCTGCATATGAGTATGTGCAAGTATAATTGTATTCCTTGCGAAAATACTGAAATATTTTCATAGCCACTGTCAATCCTCTTCAATGTCATGCCTTAATGCTCTAGCCCCTCATCAGGATTCAACAGATCTCTTCACAATTCAGAAACAAAAAGTAATCATCTAACACAACAAGGTACCTGCAGGACCCTGCACCAGCATTATGGGCTACGTCTATTTTGACAGGTCCATGCCATGCTAGTAGTGGTAGTTAAATATTTTGAACCCCATCCCTGCTAGCACTCTAGTCTCTCAGTTCCTTGGCTTTATTTTACCTTAAATGATTGTGTTCACCACTGCAGCCACTCACTCTCACAGTCATATCCTATATCTACTTGTGACCAACAGCTGCAGGAAGAATGCTGCTATGTCCCAAGGAACTCTGTTTTCCACACATTAGAATCCACCTGTGTGCCCGACTCATTCCAGTTACCAGAATTCCATCAACAGAGCAGCCCAGGACCACCAAGTCTCCTTACAAAGATATAATTAGGACCATCAGGTGTATCACTTCCTTTTAAACACAAATATAACGACTCCCTATCACCTGATATAGCAAATAAAAAATTATTCATCCACTACCTTCATCCACTGTTCTATCAATTTCCCTGTTTCTTCTCTACTCTAGACCGACACCCCCACATGTGTGTTCTTCATTCCACAACATGCCACAGCATGTCCATTTCTGCCTTCTGATGCTACATGGGATGCCCTTCCTACATTTCACCTTCAAAGCTGATCTTGAAACTCCTCCATCAGAAAGTCTGAAAAAGATGGAATCATCTGCCTGCTACTCAATGCATATTTAATTAATTCGTGCTGTAACATTGCATAGGAGTTTGTACTTGTCCTTAAAATTTCTGTAAAAGGTAAGGTACCACTCTGGTGAAAGGTGCACCCGGTGAGAAGTCAGACTAGGGCTCAATTCCTGATTGTGCCTGTTGGCTCACTTAATGTCCCTGAACCCATGCAGATCTACACCTTGCAGAGTTTGTTAATTGACAACTAAAGAGATGGCACACCAAAGCATAATATAAGGACATTTTGCATTTATTCCTTGTGATGTTTAAGACAAGGTTCTGTACAAGTACTGAAAACCAAAGCAAAAATGGACAAACGGGGTCACATCAAGTTAAAAAGCTTCTGCACAGCAAAAGAAGCAATCAACAAATTGAAAAGACAACACACAGAATGGGAGAAAATATCTGCAAACTACTCATCTGATAAGGGATTAATAACCAGAATATATAAGGATCTCAAGCAACTCTATAGGAAAAAAATCTAATACTCTGGTTAAAAAATAGGCAAAAGATTTGAATAGACATTTCTCAAAAGAATACACACAAATGAAAAACAGATGTATGAGAAGGTGCTCAATATTACTGATCATCAGAGAAATGCAAATCAAAACTCCAGTGAAATATCATCTCACTCCAGTTAAAAAGGCTTATATTCAAAAGACAGGCAATAACAAACGCTGGTAAGGATGTAGAAAAAAGGGAACCCTCATACACTGCTAGTGGGAATATAAATTAGTATAACTACTAGGGAGAACAGTTTGGAGATTCCTCAAAAAAACTAAATATTGAGCTCCCATATGATCCAGCAATCCCACTGCTGGGTATATACCTAAAAGAAAGGAAATCAGTTTATCAAAGAGATATCTGCATTCCCATGTTTGTTGCAGCTCTATTCACCATAGCCAAGATTTAGAAGCAATTTAAGTGTCCATCAACAGATGAATGAATAAAGAATAAGTGGTACTTCATATGACCCAGCCATCCCATTACTGGGTATATACCCAAAGGATTATAAGTCATGCTGCTATAAAGACACATGCACACGTATGTTTATTGCGGCACTATTCACAATAGCAAAGACTTGGAATCAACCCAAATGTCCATCAGTGACAGACTGGATTAAGAAAATGTGGCACATATACACCATGGAATACTATGCAGCCATAAAAAAGGATGAGTTTGTGTCCTTTGTAGGGACATGGATGCAGATGGAAACCATCATTCTTAGCAAACTATCGCAAGAACAGAAAACCAAACACCGCATGTTCTCACTCATAGGTGGGAACTGAACAATGAGATCACTTGGACTCGGGAAGGGGAACATCACACACCGGGGCCTTTCATGGGGAGGGGGGAGGGGGGAGGGATTGCATTGGGAGTTATACCTGATGTAAATGACGAGTTGATGGGTGCTGATGAGTTGATGGGTGCAGCACACCAACATGGCACAAGTATACATATGTAACAAACCTGCACGTTATGCACATGTACCCTAGAACCTAAAGTATAATAATAATAAAAAAAAAAAAAAAAAAAAAAAAAGAATAAGTGGTACTTATACACAATGGAGCACTATTCAGCCATAAAAAAAGAATGAGATATTGTCATTTGCAACAACATGGATGGAACTGAAAGTCATTATGTTAAGTGAAATAAGCCAGACACAGAAAGACAAACATCACAAGTTCTCACTTATTTGGAGGATCTAAAAATCAAAACAATTGAAACCCTGGAGATAGAGAGTAGAAGGATGCTTCCCAGGGGCTGGGAAGGGTAATGGGGGAATGGGGACAGTGAGGATGGTTAATGGGTACAAAAAATAGTTTGAATGAATCAATAAGACCTAGTATTTAATAGAACAACAGGGTGACTATAGTCAATAATAACTGTACATTTTAAAGTAACTAAAAGAGTATAATTGGATTGTTTGTGACACAAAGGATAAATGCTTGAGGGGATGGATACCTGATTTCCATGATGTGATTATCATGCATCGCATACCTGCATCAAAATATCTCGTGTACCCCATAAAGACATTCACCTATTATGTAACTACACAAATTTAAAATTACAAGTTATTTTTAAAAAGAAAAGATTCTGATATAAAGAAATGGTATACATTTAGCCTCTTTTTTTTTTTTTTGAGACGAAGTCTCACTCTGCTGCCCAAGCTGGAGTACAATGGCACGATTTCCGCTCACTGCAACTTCCACCTCCTGGGTTCAGGTGATTCTCCTGCCTCAGCCTCCCGAGTAGCTGGGACTACAGGCACGTACCACCATGCCCAGCTAATTTTTGTATTTTTAGTAGAGACGGGGTTTCACTATGTTGGCCGGGCTGGTTTTGAACTCCTGACCTCGTGATCCGCCCGCCACGACCTCCCAAAGTGCTGGAATTACAGGCGTGAGCCACTGCGCCTGGCCTTTTTTTTGTTTTGTTTTGTTTTAAGGAAACAATCTCACACTGATTTGTTTCCCAAAACAGTCGAGGAGAGTTTGAGCTATTATAATATCTATCGGTTCTTTCCAAACATTCTTTTCAGGTAAAGTCAGGTTTAGGTACTTGGTTATGTTCAATTTAACTCTGCGTGACAGAGGCAAGGCTGTGTCCACCAGCCCCCATTTCCTTTTCTAGGAGGCACACATACTTTATTCCCAGCCACCCTGCTGGGTGGGGCCATGTAACCATGCGCATAAATTCCCGCTAAGGCATTGGGGTGAAAATGATACACAGCACTTCCAGGACTGGCCCCTAATATCTCTGACAAGTTAACCACAGCCAGCCTCCCTTATCTGAGGGCCACAGATTTGGCTACATTACCAAGGCCTCAGGGCATGGTAGAACCACCAAATGCAAGAAGCCTGGTCCTTCAATGAATGCAAGAAGTACAGACCCCACCCTCTGGCCCCAACCAACTTGTTACCACACTGTGACTTGTATGAACATAAGCCTTTATGGAGTCAAGGTCCGAGATACTGGTTTTGCTAGCCTACCCCAATTAACACATCTTATATTTATCACCAGTGGTAGCATAAGTGAAAAGAATCCCTGGACTTAGTTCCAGACCCGGGATAAAAATTCTGGCTCTACTACTCCCCCCACGTCCCCCATGATCTGCTCCTAGAATATGCTCTATACCCTTCCCAACTGCGTGTCTACTGCATTTTCCTCTTTTTCACTACAGAGCCCTCCCAACTCTTCTCTGCCTCACGATTTCTGTCAGAGGGAGGCCTTCTCTGACCTCCGTCACATACATGCTCACTTCTCTTTGCTCCAAGTGCGGCGTACATTCCTCTGTTTTAGCATCTACTATGTTTTATTGCAAATATTTGTTGACGTGTGGTTCCCCAGACTGTGAATCCTTTCTTTAATTTCCCGCATTTAGTTACAGTGTCTGGCGCATGTAGAAAATAAATATGTATTAAAGGAATGGTTGTCACATATGACCTTAAGTGAGTCACTTATTTTTTAAGTCTACTAAATAAAATTTTTCAAAATTGTTGTAATGATGAAATAAGGAATGTGAATGTGACTTGTAAGTTATAAACAGATTCTAACAGTAATGGGTTTACTCACTGTTTGTAGGCCCTTCTCATCTTTTCCAGTCAAATCCATCTTAATGCTCCAAGGTAGCACTATCCAACAGAAATATAATGCAAGCCATATTTGTAATTTTAAAACTATTTGTAGCCACATTTAAAAAGTTAAAACCAAGTGAAATTAATTTTAATATATTTAACCCAATATACCCAAAATATCAGTTTTTAAATTAAATCTTCTAAATCTTCGAACACATCTCTGTTCAGACCAGCCACATTTGGAGAGCTCACGTGTCACCTGCGGCTACGGCTCCCGCAAATTGGACAGCAGCCGCAAGGCCTACTTCAAATAGCAACCTGACTTCCCCTTAGGCAGAATGAGTGACTCCTCTTCAGTGTCTCTCAAGCCCTTTATCCTATTGTGAAAACTAGAGAGTAAGCTACTTGAGGAATTCCAGACTCTTGTCTGGAGAAACCACTCTCGGCCTCGGTCTGGCGTGTATCGGGCCGTTATGCAATTCCAGGTAACTGATGAACCCCTGAGGACACAACTCCGTGGGAGGCCCCGTAGCCAGAGCGGAAAATGGTCAGTCTGGCAAGAGTGCGGGCAAGTGGCCACGGCAGGCTGCTATCCCGGTGCCCACCGCCCTCCAAGCGCCTCGGGCCGTACCCTCCCCAAGGCAGGGGGCGCGGAGGTCCCGGGTTCGGCCAATTCGGGGGCGCCTCAGCCGCAGCCCCTCCCCGCTCCCACGCGTCTCCCTCCCACGCCCCTCCCTCCCACTCCCCGCGCCTCCGCCGCCGCCGAGCCCCGGAAGCGGGCGGGGATTTCCTGTGCCCGCCCCGCCCGCGCCCGCCGGGCCGCCGTCTCCGCCTGTCTCTGGCTCCGCCGGCCGCCGGCTCCCAGACGCAAGCGGAGGGCGGAGGGGAGGGGCAGGCGGCGCCCGGGAGGGAGGCACCGGGCCGCGGGCCAAGCCGACCGGGGGTGAGTGGAGCCGGGCTGGAAGGAGCTGCGGCTGGAGGGAGGGACTCCTGGCTTCCCGGGGCGGCGGGTGGGGGCTCGGTCACCCATGGGGGCGGGGAGGAGGATCGGCGCGGCTTCCGGGTTGCTGCCTTTCCCGGGGGTCTGCCCCGCTGACATTCTGTGCCCGCCCCTCGCCCTGTCTCCCCGTGCCCATCGCAGCTGTCAGGCCCTGCGGGCTTCCGCCGCTGTCACTCGCGCACAGGTTACCCCGTGGCTCCCTTTCTCTTCACTTGCTCATGCCCCAGCTAATGGGAAACCTGTTTTCTGACCTCACTTCCCCTGCTCCACTTCTGCCTTGCTCGGATTCTCTGAAATCTGACCCTTTCCAGGGGCACTGTGACAAGAAGGAGGGAAGAAGCAACCTTACCCCTGAGCAGGCTCCCGTCCCGCCCATGCCCCACCCGTGGCAGGGGCCAGGGTTCTCTGATGGACGGAGCACAACTCGTCCGTGTGCCCTTGGGCTACTCATTTTTATAACATGGCCCCTTTTCTGTTCATCAGCACTGGCTGCAAAAACTTCCTTTTGCAGGTCCCTTGCTACCCGTATGTGTGAAGAAAAGGGGGAAATGAAAGCCCTAGAACGCAGACTCCAGTGGGCATGGGATCATCCTGGAACCAGGAGAAACGAGGTTAGGGCTACCACCTTAACCGCCCAGGTGCTGGCTCTGCGTGAACATCTTAGGAAATGCAGGCTGAGGACAGGTACCCATCCCATCCTTTGCTGAGATTTTTGCTAGCACTTCCACGGATTTCTATCAGTGGTATAGAAAGGCTAACAGCTGGCCCAGTGGGCTCTACAGAAAGAGGCTTCCTATTAAGAGACTCTGCTACCTGGGGGAGATGGAGAAAGGGTTTGAGACAAGTGTCCAGATATGTAGCTAGAGGTAAAGCCTTCAGGGAGGATTTGCACAGGGTCTAGAGAACCAGAAAGATGGGATGAAGAGGGGGAATTAGTGCCCTGTGTGTTAAAAGTGGATACAGAGCTGGAATTCAGAGAAGAGAGCTAAAATGGAAGTTTCCCTTCATTACTTTAGCAAAAATTTTCCTTTCTCATGAAAAGTCTCTGAAAAGGAAACCTCCAGGGTGCTCCCATGAGGCCCTGAGCCATCTTTGGACTTTTGAGATGAAAGGGGAATTTGTTTTTCCTGTGCATTGGCTTAGGGTTCCCACCTACCTCTTTTGTCAAAGACAAATAGGCAAGAAAATAGATGACTTGACATCTGTCATTACCTACCCTGGCCTTCAAGGTTCTTGCAAATGTTATTAAAAGGATGTAAGTAAGCCAGGATAGTTACCAAGTTTCTGACTGCTCTTGGAAGTCTTTCACGGACTCGAGTGTTTGGTTATTGAATAAGAATACCCAAAATATGTTGCCAAGCAGAAAGAGATTCTCAGATCTCAGATTATTTCTCTGCCATAAAGCCCTATCACAACAGAAGTGTGATCTATCCTGCTCTTAAGATGTCCAAAGAAAAAGAAGAGCCCACTATCTGGTTTTGTACACTGCAGGATTATTAATAATTAAAAAATAACAATAACCTAAATCTCTTCGCTTGCAATCAAGACCCATTTTTTCTGTTTGACCTATGTAGAGATAGAAGGGACCTCTGTTTTTATTCATTAGTAACATCATTCATCAGCCTTCTCCAGACCGAAAAAACTACATCCGACATTTTAAACTTTCCCAGTGGCTGTATTTCCCATCCCTTTCTTGACTTTCATGTCTTCTGATGGACACACCCTGGCTTCTCCATATGCTTCTTTCAAACTGAATATATTTTTCTAACGAGATCTGACTGGTGCCTGACAAACAGGTTTGTTCATCTGGGTCATGTTAGCAGTACTTCTTCCCCCTTTTCCAGCTCTGGCTCAAACTCTTTCTGTTCCTTTTTACTTTTCCTGATTAAACTTCAGCTCCTCACTGACCAACAATTTCTCTTACTTGTTAGGGTTACTTTGGAGTCTTACACCTGCTTTCCAAGTTATTAGTTTTTCTACCGTATTTACTACCAGTTCTCATTGCCTTTTTGTTGAGGCTTGTCCCAAGTGAGGTACCTTTTGGCTCAGCCTCATGAAAGAGGTGTGTGCTCATGATACAAATACGCCCTTTGGTTGGGACTTCTACCTATAGTAATCATTTCATTCTAAACTGATGAGACTGTGATTTGTGGCAGAAAATCTTCTGTGTGATTACATCCATCTTGTTGAGTGCAGGTCTATGTGTATTTCTTCCTGTATGTTTCCAAACTGCTTACTTTCCTGTACTTCATGTGCTTGAAATTAAATGGATAGCCTTTGAATTTTTGGGACAGTTCTTTTTTTTTAAATGAACTTCTTCTAATCTTCAGGTATATTCTGTTTCCATCATGAGGTCCACAAAATACCAGTTAGTGGCTTTGCTACATAGCACCTGCCAATTTCTTAGTTCCTCCAGGAAGCTTGGTGCAGGCTCAGTTGATTGGAACACATCAAGCTTTTAAAGTTCATCTTCCAGCAAGCTCCTCCTATCTAGTTTCATCTATTATCCCTGGGCCTGTTCTTCATAACTCCCTTAGGAATATCACTCTTTTCCCATTTTCATGGGCATTGCTGATATGAATTTGTTCCAGGTCACAATTTGGGTCTGCAGCAAAAATGCTTTCAGAACAGACAGCAGCTCTGGGGACAGGATGGGAATCAATCAATGTACAGCTGGATGGAGCAGAGCCCCAGGTGGAAAGGGGAAGCAAGGAAGAGGGGCCATGGAGAACAGCACCAGGGCCTCTGGAGCACCTGTGCTGCGACCTTGAAGAGGAGCCACAGTCCCTTCAGGAGAAGGGTGAGAGCCCACAGTGTGTGGGAAGCACAGTGCGTAGTCTCCTAATATTTGTTCCAGAAGTAGGGCTAAAAATCTCCAAATTGCCATGGACTAAATAGCATAAACTTTACCAGGACCAGTCCATTCTTTTTGAGACCTGGTCACAGGTACAAAATAGGCTTCTGAATTCAGCAAACCATGCAACTGGGCTTCTCTTGTTTCTTCATAATTACTCCCTCCACATACAAATGCATAATTAGTGATACTGAATGAGGGAGATGAAGGAAATGACAGCAACCTGATTACTGTTGGATAACTCACTCAGTAAGCTGCACTTTACTAGATGAAAATTACATTCAAGTACTGTAAATTCAAACTATAGCTAGTCTAACTAAAAGCCATCTGATACCCTTTCAGAACATTTTGAGTGATGGCCTTCTCATCTACATTTACGCATTTGAGTTTTACCAGCGGGCATAGATACAGAAGCTGTGGCCCTTAAGCCTCTCTAAAATGGGGCCCAGGCCCTATTGAGAAAGGGTAGATAGTTATTCTCTAATGTTTCTTCTCTCTCCTCATCAGCTCAGTCTGCTCCCTGGGTTCCTGCAATTCCCCAGGAGGGGAACACTGGAGACTGGGAGATGGCAGCTGCACTTCTTGCAGCTGGATCACAGGTGAGCTCTGCTTCCTTTGGCCTCTGCTGTGGTCCCATCACTGGTGCCTTTGTATTGCTTTCACAGCAGCCCATTGATGAGTTGGCTCACATGATCATCAATGGTATGTTCATCTTATAACTGAATAGAATCTATCCCTTTCCAAGGGATCATAAGACCCTTGGAAAATTAAATGGAGCCACAAGAAAGGGAATTCTTGAGGTTAGGGTTTTTTGGGGTTTTGTTTGCTTTGTTTTTTGTTTTTGAGACAGAATCTCACTGTGTCGCCCAGGCTGGAGTGCAGTGGTACGATCTTGGCTCACTGCAACCTCCACCTCCTGGGTTCAAGCAATTCTCCTGCTTCAGCCTCCCAAGCAGCTGGACTACTGGCACATGCCACCACACCTGGCTAATTTTTGTGTTTTTAGTAGAGACAGGGTTTTGCCACGTTGGCCAGGCTGGTCTTGAACTGCTGACCTCAGGTGATCTGCCCACCTCAGCCTCCCAAAGTGCTGGGATCACAGGTATGAGCCACCGTGCCTAGTCAAGGTTAGGGTTTTTAATGGATGGCTGTGTTTGTTATCCACAGGAGGATTTTAAGAATAATTACCTTCCCTTAGGAAATAAATCTGGAAAGATTAGGAAAAGAGGACCTGAAGAAAGCTTAGAAGAACCTAAAGTGGAAGGATTGGGTGGATGATGGAACATTTATGGAAAAGAAGAGGAAGAAGGATATAAAGAGGGGCAGAACCTGGGAGGAAAATAGGTTTAGATTCAGAAGGCAATAGGAGAGCTGTGGAAAGCTAATAATAATAGTGTTAGTACTAATAGGAGTACACCCCCAGAGTGCTTATCACGTATGCCATTTTCTGGGTGCTTTATGTATATTAACTCATGTAATTCTGAGAACAACTCAAGTTATCCAATTTTACAGATGAGAAAATGGGGCAGGGAGAGATTAAGGCACTTGTGTAGGGTCATGCTGTGAGAAAGTGGCAAAGCTGAGTCACTTGGCTTCAGATTCTGAGCTCCTAACCACCATACTGTGCTGCCTAAAAATATAAAGATATGGCCAGGCACGGTAGCTCACGCCTGTAATCCCAGCACCTTGGGAGGCCGAGGTGGGCGAATCACGAGGTGAGGAGTTCGAGACCAGCCTGGCAACATGGTGAAATCCCGTCTCTACTAACAATACAAAAAAATAGCTGGGTGTAGTGGTGGGTGCCTGTAATTCCAGCTACTCAGGAGGCTGAGGCAGGAGAATCGCTTGAACTTGGGAGGTGGAGGTTGCAGTGAGCCGAGATTGCGCTACTGCACTCCAGCCTGGGTGACAGAGTGAGACTCCGTCTCTAAATAAATAAATAAATAAACAAAAAACAAAGCAAACAAAACCCCAAAAAACCCTAACCTCAAGAATTCCCTTTCTTGTGGCTCCATTTAATTTTCCAAGGGTCTTATGACCCCTTGGAAAGGGATAGATTCTATTCAGTTATAAGATGAACATACCATTGATGATCATGTGAGCCAACTCATATCTTTAATGCTGTGGCAAGGGAGGCAAGAAAGAATGTTTTATCTGTAGCATTTTGTGCTGATAGAAAAGGCAAGGTCCAGTGGAAGGAGGAGGAAATGGTACACAATTTCTTCTTCAAAAGAGTAAGGCCAGGGAGAAGTGACTGAGTAGACACCTGTCAACAGAGGGGGTGATGAGTTTGTGGTGCCTCCAGCTTCTCATGGCCCCACTTGGGAAATTCCTCCAGTAACATTACACTCACTCACTCCTTGACCATCTACCTTCACTCTTCTCCTTATTTCCCCTTTACCAAAACTGTGTGCCCTACCCAGGGACTTCTGGGCAGCTCTTTTCTCAGATCATTTCTCACCCTCTCTCCTCTACTAAATTAGCCTTTCATACTGAATCACATTTTCCTTGAAAAACAGCTGCTGACAGAAGATGCTACATTTTGTTTCAGGGCCTGGTAACCATCAAGGATGTGTCACTGTGCTTCTCTCAGGAGGAGTGGCGGAGCCTGGACCCCTCTCAGACAGACTTTTATGGAGAATATGTCATGCAAGAAAACTGTGGGATAGTAGTCTCTCTGAGTAAGCATGACCTTCTCCAGCCACTAGAAGATTATACTCTGGGAGGACAGAGCCATCTGCTTCAGGGCTATTGGACAGTGTCTGTCTAGAACCCCTTCTGTGGCAGGGAATCTGTCTATGCTTCTGCCAGAGAAAGAACACTAGGGCCAATCCCAAGAGAATGAGAGAGTAAAGCATCATTAAAAATAAATAAATAAAAAAGCAATTGATGCTGAATTGTGGAGTACAGAACTTGAGGTTTTTCTTGGTTGGGAATTAGGAGGTTCTCACAAAGCAGAGAGAACTGGAACCGGGTCCTTGTAAACTTGGGAACCATATAGAGGAAGACAGGGATGCAGGGGGTAGGACTGTTGTAGGAGGACTAAAGTGAAGTTATGCCCAGAAAGGCCAGTTGGGCTGGAAAATCTGAGTGGAAGAAAACAGGTTCATTGGGAAGGAGAGTGATTTTCTAGGCAGAGAAGAGGGACTTAACAGAGATGGGTGGGGGAAGAGGTTGGGGTGGGGAGATGTTTCTTTCTTGACCTTCTTTTGTCTAGAGTTCCAAACAATAGGAAACAGTTTTTTGTTTGATGGTTTCAGAAATACAGAATTGCTGTTGAACTAATTGACAGCTCTGTTTTTCTTCCCCACGAGCAGGATTTCCAATTCCCAAACTGGACATGCTTTCTCAACTAGAAGGAGGAGAAGAACAATGGGTCCCTGACCCCCAGGACTTAGAGGAGAGGGACATTCTGAGGGTCACATATACAGGTAAGAACCTAGAATAGGCTTTCAGCCATTTCCTTCACAGTTCAGGGCATCATCATTCCATGTTCGTCTCATCCCTACTCTGCCTCAGAGAGTTCCAGAGACGAAAGGTTTAGAGATCTTTTTCTTCAAAAGCAAGGGAGCGTAGCAGCATGGTGTAGTAGGCACTTTGTGGATTGGAATTCTGGACTGTACTTGTGGGACCTTTGAAAAGTAATAAAACTCCCTTTGGTTTCTTCATCTGTGAATTATTGTGAAAATTAAATATACGAATATATTAGAATATTAGAACAGAACAGTGCCAAGCACGTAATAGGCACTCAATAAATGTTAGTTGTTGATATTGTTGTCAACCTCCCACCAATTTCAGGAATGCCTTGAGGATTGCTGACAGTTGTCATTCAGCCAGTGGCAATTGCAGCACATTCTGTAACCCTCTCCATCTATGCTTAGATAGAAAGATGCTGATTAATAGTAATATATAGTAGTAAATAAATAATGGTAATAAATAATAACAATAGCATATACCATTTACTAAGTACTTAAACTATGTGCAGGTCCTGTGCTATCTATCTTATAACCACCTGAGAGAGAGGTATTTCTTCCCATTTTACAGAAGAAATGAAGGTTTAGAGACGTTAAGTGGGAAAGCTGAGATTCCATCTTGGGTAATCTGCCTCCTAAGCCTAGGCTTTTAACCTCTATATCTGTTGCACTATCTTGTACGACATTAGACTATGTTCTCTCAGCCCTTCTGGGGTCAAGTCTGGGCGCTGGCAGGTATCAGACAACCTCATTTGTGACTTAGGAAATGTTGTGACTCTTCTCTTGGGGTTGGTATTTCCCCTTCTCCACAGGAGATGGAAGTGAGCATGAGGGGGATACCCCTGAACTAGAAGCAGAACCTCCCAGAATGTTATCCAGCGTTTCTGAAGATACTGTTCTCTGGAACCCAGAGCATGATGAGAGCTGGGATTCCATGCACAGGAGCTCCAGAGGAATGCTCCTGGGGCCCCCTTTTCTTCAGGAAGACGGCTTCTCAAACCTGCTGTGTAGCACAGAGATGGATTCCCTGTTAAGACCCCACACATGCCCCCAATGTGGGAAACAGTTTGTGTGGGGCTCCCACCTTGCCAGGCATCAACAAACACACACTGGGGAGAGGCCCTACAGCTGCCTCAAGTGTGAGAAGAGCTTTGGGAGAAGACATCACCTCATCAGGCACCAGAAAACCCACCTACATGACAAGCCCAGCAGGTGCTCTGAGTGTGGTAAGAATTTCCGATGCAACTCCCATCTGGCCAGCCACCAGAGAGTGCATGCAGAAGGCAAATCCTGCAAGGGCCAAGAGGTTGGAGAGAGCCCTGGCACAAGGAAACGGCAGCGTGCCCCACCCGTGCCGAAGTGTCACGTGTGCACTGAATGTGGGAAGAGCTTTGGCCGAAGGCACCACCTTGTGAGACACTGGCTGACCCACACTGGGGAGAAGCCCTTCCAGTGCCCTCGCTGTGAGAAGAGCTTTGGCCGAAAACATCACCTGGACAGGCATCTGCTGACCCACCAGGGACAAAGTCCCCGGAACAGCTGGGACAAAGGAACATCTGTCTTTTGAAATCTGTTTCCACTACAGCTACGGTCAAGTCTATCAGCTGGTGCTACTAGGAGTCACTGCCAGGGCTGCCGTTCTTCTGAACCCCAGGGGCCAGAATCATGAGCCCTAACCCCATCCCTAGAAAGATGAGGTCCCAGCAGTGGCCAGAGCATTTCTCACCAGTTCTGTGAGATAGCACATAAAAATAGAGTTCTTTGGGCAAAACTTTTGGAAACAATGCATCCTACATGGGCTGATATTCAGCCTGAGCCATTCTCAAGAGGAGAGTGGTACTGGCAGTTTATGGCTGAAATCCATTCTGATTTGTTGGAGTCTATGCTATACCAATTGTTAAATATTTTGAGTATCACTTTTGCATACTGTTACTATTTTCTCTCTATATATAGAGAAAGGCCATTTTAGCATAGTAAAGGCTCTGAAAATTTCTGCAGTAGACCAAACTGAAGATTCTATTAATGCAGTGTTTCCTAAATGTATTTGACCTCAGTATCCTTTCTGTTTGCATCCCACAGAACCGGTGACTATGAAACACTCTGGTGAACACTGGGTTAGAGAGTAATGAGGAAATGAGACTTAGTGATCAGGCGTCCAGAGCCCCTCCTTTTATCCATATGAAAGCCAGCGGGGCCAGGCCTTGTTTCTGTGTGGGTCTGTCTGCCTTACCCCAGTCAGCAGTATATACATCTACACCTCTCACCCTCACTTGCTGAAAAACATAGTAACCTTTTTACCCCTTATTCCTACTCCCTTCATCCTGCACATACATATATCCAGCTGAGAAATCACACTGCAAGGCTAAGAGATGACCTAATACCCCCAAATGACCCAGGTCCACACAGAAAAAAAAAAAAAAAATTACCCTCTTGAGCAGACCCCTCTCTCCTCTTGACTGTCTTTTTGTGTCTTGTGTATTTGTGTGCAGGGTCTTTGAAGAGAGCATGCTATGTGCAAACTGTACAAGCTAGGTTTTCTAGGGGCTGTGTTCTGGGGATGAGGGTAGTGGGGATTATATGGGTTTCTGTTTCAAGACAGGAAGCAGTCTGATTAGGGAGCACTAGTGGAAAGGGTTAAATGACAGGTTAAGTTGTGGGAGTTGAGTACAAAGCTTTCCCAGTTATTGCTGAGATCAAGACAGTTGTAAATGTGTGTGTAGGTCTGAATCTCTTGGCTGCAGATTGCTTTTAACTGGGCAGAGAAAAGTCTGGGGAGGTGAGCTGTTTCTTGTTGATTTCAGGCAAGAGGCACAGAAACTTTGTATTGAGTGGGGATTTTGTTTTAAGTGCTGGAAAATTAGAGCAGAAATTACCATGTTTGCAAGTTGTTGCCATCACTCTTGTTTGACTTTGCCGCATCAAGGGGCAAGAGTTATTCTTGAAGATCTCATTCTCCCAGAAACAGAACTTTAGGGGAAATGGCTGTGGCTTAGCTTTTCAGCTGATGCAGGGTAATGAGCTTTCTGGTTGGTTTTCCATTTCTGGAAAGATGTCCACACTGAGACCCTTAACTCTAGGGCTTGCATAAGTATTCTAGCATCGTTAGTTGGTCATTTTTTCTCTTTATCAATGATTGTGTTAATATCAATCTTATAACTTAAAAATTATCTTGTATGCAAGAGCAGTTTGGTGTTAGGGAGGAAGAGGAGCAAAGTGGGATATTTTCTTTTTAATGCTTAGATATTGTTTCTTCCCTAAGATGTATTTCACAACCACAATTGGTGGAGTGAACCAGAGAGGCAAGAGAAAGTGAGTTGCAACAATTTAGTTTAGTGACTGTGCCTTTTGCAGGAAAAACTGGGTGAATCACAGCTCCTCAGAGTCCTGGACTCAATTAGAATTGAAGATAGACTTATTTTGCTGACTGGGCTTCTTAGAGTTTATGTGACTTGAGCAGCTTGGCCCCTGCCTCCTGCTACTCTGAGCAGCCTTCCTTCTTCCTGGAATGCACTTCTCTTGTTTATGATCCTATGAATAAGGCAAAATGGCCGGCCTTTGTAAGGCAGGTCTTGCCCTAGGTTCTCAGAATCAGGAGCATTTTAGGATCAGTATTAGGAGATGCCCCAGGGAGTAAGAAAGCATTGGGTTCAGTGATAAATCTGGACTCTGCCACTTCTTTTACTCTCCCTCTTTAAGACTAAAAGCTCTGCATAAGCAATGGTTCAGAACATGTCTTAGGTACAGACCTGTTGAATCTGACAGAAACCAGAAACGCACTTTTGAGAAAAAGACATTTGTAATTCACTCAGTTTTCCATACACATTTAGCAGGTTCAAAGCCTATCTGTGGAATCCCTAAACTGCCTTCAAAGAAAGGGAGTTACCTGGATCTAAAATGGTCATTATATATTTGTGTCAAGAGGCAAGGGTCACTAAATATTTTAAGGATTAAGGTACCAGAGGTATCAGTGTATAAGCATATAGTCTGGTCTTTAATTATGACAAGGGTATTGATTACATTCTACTCTCTGGGTTTCAAAAAGATCTGACATGCTGACAAATCCAGCTCCTCACAAATCTTGTTTGAAGGACTTGTGGGAAGTGGTATTCCTTACTATTAGATCACGCCTCTTAATAACTACATGTTAACGTCCAGCCTTTTATCTGTTTGAGTAATTGTAGGGATAGAAAGTGAAGCCCCCAGAGTTAGGTGCAAGTGTAGCACCCAGCTGAAAGGCATCATGGAGTCTAAGGACCTTCTACAGAAGGGGCAATCCTTTGGGTTGTTTCTGGTGTACCGCTGTCTTCTCTACCTCGGTCCAACACCACCTCCCTTGGACGAAAAATAAAACAAGCAACAGCTATCAGATGAGTGAATAGATTTGAATGATTTTTCCCACAGGGAATAAGCCTCAAATGTTCATGTTTCATCCTGTCCCCTTTAAAAAGAGTCTCTATGTTCTCTTTGGGCAAAATGTAAAACAGAGACATCCATCTTCAGGAACTTGTCACATTTTTCCATCTGTGATGCCTCCACCCTATTCTGAGTATCCTCCCCTTTCCACCCCAACATAGTATCTTTCAAAGAATTCCTTGCATGGGATAATGTATCCCAAAGTGTTAGCTTTTCACAAGGCTATTTACACTTTAAGCCTTAGTTCTCACTGTAGAAGGAAAAACTTTTCCTTTGTCAAAGTAATGTTAATGGCTTTAGAGAACTAAAGAGGTGATAATTTGGGACAAAATTCCTCCCTTTCCAACATTCCTGCAATCAAACTACTGTTTCCTAGTTCCATAAAGGGCAGGTCCTGACTCAGACCTAGAGGCGCCAGAAGGCCAGTTCTTTCCATCTCTGTATTAGGATGAATGCACTGAATGGGAGTGGGTGGGCCTGGGCAATAACAGAAAAGTGAAATCCATTTATTTAGAGCCTTAGAGAGCCTCAGCTAGCAAAATTTCCCTCTGTTCCCTTGTGTGCCATACCAAACTGTGGCTCTCAAAATTTGGTCTTTGGGCCAGCAGCATAAATATCACCTGGAAACTTGTTTGAAATGCAAATTCTTAGCACCTGCCCCAGGAGGAGAACTGAATCAGAAACTTGGGAAGGAGCTCAACATTCAGTCTTTTAACATGCCCTCCAGGATGTGTGATATAAGCTAAAGTTTGAGAACCACTGGCTAGGGGGTTCATATTTCAAGCAGTGGTACCTCACTGTTTTCAAATGGATCTTCACACTCCTGTTGTCAGGTTTATTCTCTGCAGCCTCACTAGGCTAGGCCTCAGTTCCATTCCCCTTAGTTGCAAGGTCGTCTTCCACTCTTAACTCATTAAAAGAACTGGGGCTAGTCACCAATATCAGAAACTGTGGTGGGGCAACTACCAAGCCCCTATGATTGATTGGGGCTGGGGCTTCCAATATGGGCACTGAGGATACTTGGGTCCAGAAATCTGAAAGGACAGAAAGGAACAAACAACTCAAAGATAGAAAATCCCATGTAAAACTGAAAAACTGACATCCAAGGAAATGCTTCCCCTTTGCTTTGTCCTTTTCACTGGCTCTTCTAATAAAAGGCAGGTGGAATGGGCACCTAGCACAAAGGTAGAGTAAGGCCTGCTATGCCAAGCCCTTAAGGACCCATGTTTTCCAACATAAAAATTGGATTAAGGACCAACGAGGGACCATGGAAGGGATTTCTAACCATGATTTGGCATACCCTATGGGCAAGGGCAGCAGGAATATCAGAGTAACCAGGGCATAAGAGGGAACTAGGTTTTTCTAGTAAGATTTGACACAAGCAAGATTTAAATCCAGACTCTGCTTACTAGGTAGAGGTTGTAACCAATGAAGCCATGGTACCCAAAATGCATTCTGTTGCTTAGAAGATTCTAACAGATTCAAGCTGTGGGGAGGAACCTGCCTTGCAGTCTCTGACCCTGCTACCTCCTCCAGTTCCTCTCCCAGGTGCACCTATGAGGATAGACTGAACTGACAGTTACAATTCTGCCCACAGGCCTTCTCCATGGTCAAAAGATTAGACCCCTAGGCTGAGACTTTCTTCAACTCCAGGCCTTATGCTCTCTCCCTCTTTCCTGCCACCACCTCCATTTTCCCAACAGGCAGCATTCTTCCTCTACTCTTTGTTCCTACTCTTTTTCCGATTTTTTGTTTGTTTGAGTTTTGCCTTGTTCTGACTGAGCAATAACATGCCTTTCTAAGGGCATTTGTTCTCTCCAATCCCCATCCTTCTTCCATTCTAGTTTCTCTCTTCAAATTTCTGGCCAATTCTATTCCATCATGAGCCCACTTACCACCTATTCCTCTGCCTACTGTTCAGTTTCTTTTCTATCAGCTTTAAGCCTACTAAGCAGGGGTCAATTCATACTTCCCACTTTCATCCTCCAAATTCTTGGTTTGGCTATAGCAATTCATCAGCCTCCTCACCACTCTGCCCCTTTCTCATACACACCCCCACAGGACCCCCCCACCACTCCACCCCCTGCCTAGTACTGCCAAATCTGATCCCTCCATTTCCTAGACGTTCTTCTTCCTTTCAGATAACTTCCAAAGTTGTTTTCCACTTTTCACCATTTTTAATTTACTTCCTTCCAGTCTCCTGTGACTCCTGAGAATCAAACTCTTAATTCTACAAGCAATTTTTTGTGTCCTTATTACGTGCCAGGCACTGGAATTTCAGGCCTGGGAAATCAAATGTGGCCCTTGCTCCTGCTCTCAGTGTGTTCTTCAGTCGAGCCCTCCCCCACTTTCCTGCCTTGTCTCTTGCCACCAGGCACCTGGGCATCCTCTTCCAGGAAACTTTGGGGATGAATGCCCACTTGCCATGCAGCCCAGCTGCTCTGTGCCTATCAGATTTCTAGCTATTATCTGAATTGGTTCCTTCTGATGAACTGTGAACTTCCTTGGGTTACCCAACAGGGGACTTATGGTCCCTGTCAGTTTAATAAAAGTGTTGGCTGTGTCTCTTATTTCTTCTCTAGGTCTTCTCCTTCACTTTTCCCTCCATTCCTGCTCTTTGCTCCTGACAAAAAGACTACCACAGAATGGGGGAAGATAAGCCGCAGAATCTTCTGAGAACCACCTCATCTCACTGCCTGAAACATAAGCCTCCAGACACAACAGGTTGGGCCTCGCCACCTCCCTCTGGCATCCTGGCCCCCATATGCTCCTGAGTCAGCCAGACACTCGATCTAACCTGTAGAGGCTGGAGGATTGGGCTGGTGGTCTACTCCCAGGGAGCACTTCAGCAGCAGACTGCTGAGCAGGGCCAGGACTAGGGAGATCGCCCAGCACGTGAGTTTAAGGAGGCCCTCAGTTTCAAGGCCCTGCAAGGGCTGACCTTACTCTTGAAGATCTAAGAGTGCTGAGCTCAAGTCTGGAGCCACCAAGTGGTGG
This sequence comes from Macaca mulatta, assembly GCF_049350105.2. Classification (NCBI taxonomy): domain Eukaryota; kingdom Metazoa; phylum Chordata; class Mammalia; order Primates; family Cercopithecidae; genus Macaca; species Macaca mulatta. Next base: position 55,482,661 of record NC_133416.1, on the reverse strand, counting down.
CGGTAGTGAGTGCGACTTGACCCCTTAGGCATGTTCGCAGTAATTGGATATTCCTGGGATTGAGAGGATAGGGTAGGGTAGGAAATGGTTGTGGGAGAAAACATGGAAAGCAGGTGTGGAGGTAGGGTCAGAAGCCACTGTCCATTAACTCAGTGACAAAGCCTCCCCTCTTGGACAGGAAGGGCCTGTGGTGAGTGCAACTCAAAGGCGTGGCTCTTCCTCTACAGGAGTTGCCTTAAAAAGCCTCAAGCCTATTGCTTAGGGGATGAATGATCCTCAGATGCCTTGCAGCTTTCCTTACCCCAGCCAGATTGTTTTGTTGCCCCGGGCCTCATAAGTTTCCTTATTTTCTTGTGTTCACTCTTACTTCCCCTTGGCCACTTGGAGTCTGGTCTTTTCCATCACCAAAAAGGGAAGGAGGTAAGGGAATTGAGAAAAGGGAAAAGAGAAACACAGCCACTATGACTGTCCACTAGCTAGAAATCTGGCAGGCACAGGGATGATATAAACTCCCACCAACACTGTAGATGACTGCCTGTTTCCCCACAGCCTTACCAGTAGAGTAGGCTCTCAAACATTTGGATTTTTGCCCATCTGATTAAAAATACTTTTTATTTTTTTTTTGGTATTAATGTGTAGTATAGTTTAAATATGCATTTCTAAATTGGACCTTTTCATGTTTTTAAAAGGACATTTTTGTTTCTGTTAAGTGTTTTTCAAACAACCATTGAATATTTGTTCTAGAGGACATCTAACATTCGTTACAACTCAAGTCCAACAATGATGTGATCAGCATTACACTAAGCAGTTGAGGTAAAAGAAAAGCAAAGAATTGCGTCAGGGTCATTCAATTTGCTCTGACTAAAGTTAAATACCCAAATGTGCCACTCAAATGTGAGCTCAGAAAAGTGGAGATTATGTTTTATCCATTTTAGTATTCTCAGCACAGGGCCTAGAATCTTGCAGGCACTTAGTCATTAATGAATACTAGAGATGAGATTAGCTGTTCTTGGGAATGCCTCTGGCTGAGTACCCAGCCAACATTATGATCTTGATAATCTGGGTAGCTTGCTAACGAGATATGGTCATTTCTTATATTTCATTGGAGTACAGCCACCCTAAAGCTTATCAATGAAAAATAATCTGAGATGACCATTGTTAGCTATATAAGGTCAAGATCTGGGTCTCTCATGTCTGCTACTGTTCCTGCATATGGTGGGCACTTAATAAATTGGATACATTTTGGTGAATGAATGGAAGTTTGAAATGAAGAAACCATCATAAAACAAATATAAGTGTGATGGTTTTTAGGAAATCTAGAAAACAAATTTTTCCCAGTATCATTAGATACTTAGAAGAAAAAGACTAATACTAGACCACCTAGTATTGCAGCCTTCTTATTCAGTTTAGTGAGGTCTGAGTTCTTGTCCCACGACCAAGAAGAAGGCAAGTGGACACCAGAGAGTGAGTAAGGCAGAGTAGCATTTACTAAGCAACAGAAAAGCTCTTAGCAGCAAGAGGGGACTCAAAAGTGGGTTGCCAGAAATGGGGCTGAGTTATGGGTTTTTTATGTGGCAAAAAGAAGTCTTCTGTGGTTTCTGTCATAGTGGGAGGGGTAAAGTTCCCCCAGGGGTGTTGCACCATAGTGACTCCATCTTGGTTATTACCCAAGCGCCTTAGTGAAACCCATAATGGTGGGGAGGTGCCCAAACCACAGTGCTAATGATATTACAATTAACTCTGGGTCGTGTTCAGGACATTTAGTTGATTTATTGTGCCTGTGCCTAAGTTGGGACAGTCCCTTCTGAGCAGACATCCTGGTATAAGAGGAAATTCTTAACCACATTTCCATCTGCTAGTTACACCGTAGGGACAATACAGGTGCAGTCCCACGGGCGCCGTCTCTCTCCTAAGACCCTCCCTCTCTATCTATCTAGCCAGCCTCTAATTGCCTCCTCTCTCACTGGTTCTTTAGGTAAAAACATCCTAAGACTAGAAAGGGGGTAATACATCTGGCTATCATCAGGGCACTTGATTAACTTGATTCTAATTGTGTTCAGTAGACAATGTTTGATTTTCTCATTGCCTCTTTTCAGAGGCCTTCTTCCACTCACATTCATGTGCATAATAAACTTAATTACAACATGGGGAAATATCAAGTTCCGATCATCTATAGATGAAATAACGCTACAAGAATTCTGCAGTTACTAGGCTTTGCATAGGCTTAAAGCAGTGATTCTCAAGGGTGTGAAAGGGTAAATATTAGCATCACTTAAGGGTGGTTTTTTTTGTTTGTTTGTTTTGTCTGTTTTAAATACACATACCCTGTTGCCCCTTGTAGGACATATCATACTCTCCTAAGGAAAAGCTTGGTCAGGTATACCTGGAGAAAGCTCCCAGGAGGTTCTAATACCTTCCCACTGCCACTCTTACCTCTTTAAGAATAAAAAGCACTTCCCAGCCACTTCCATGTCCCCATTCCTTTGACTTCAGCTGAAAACAGCTACTCCTTTCCTTGAATCAGCTACTTTGACGTTTTACTTCCCTAGGAATCATTTCTGTGTCCTGTCAGCCTATGGCATGAGAACTACTCTTGCACTGTTCTTAATCCCTGCATTCAGAACTAAAATCATACATTTATTTCATACTTGTTACACAGTGCTCAATACATGTTGTTATTGTTAAGAAAAGCAAAAGACCTATTCATTATCTAGCCTTCTCCATCTCCTTGTATTTCTGCTATGCATTCTGTAAATCTTCATAATTTCCTCTTTAGGAGTTGGCACTTTCTCAGAAGATAATTTCCTTATTGCTGAATTTTGTCAAGCAAACCATTATGCCATGATGTTTAAGTCCCCTTTTCATTTTAATGACATTTAAATCACTTAGACATCATCTTAGCTCAATCCCAACATTTTACCGAGAAGGAAACCAAGACCACGAATGGTTAAGAAATGACTCAGCAAAGGTCAGACTAGCAGAACTTTGACTAGAATCCTGGTCTTAGTACATACTGGTCCAGTAGTTTTCTGCTGTAGCACATTACCACCCCGTCGGAAATTAATTATACACACATTTAACTCTCAGTGATGAGTACCTACCCTATGCCAGGCCCTATGCTGTATGCTTTCACACACTTACTTAACTGAGGATTAACCTAAGAATATTTTTTAAATTAAACTAGGTTATCAATTCAAGGCAAAAACCACAAACTCATTATAATCAATTTTGGGAGGACTTTGTCCTAAAAGGAATTTCAGGTAAGAACACTACAAATCAGTGGGGCCACTTAACTTAAAGACTGTCCACACTTTTCCCAATATGCCCTCCTCCCCAGAACTCAATTTGAATTTGCTAGAGTATCTAACAACTTCAACACTTGTTAAGCTGCTGGTTTTCCTCTGTTTTCTGTCCTTCTAAAAGATATTTCTCTGAGTTTTGCAGCAGGAACAGAATCTGTTAATTTACTCTCTTCGCTGCACGTTACCACCACCCACCCCTTCCCTTCCAGGTGCGGCAAAGAGGAAACAGACACAAGGTGGTCGAGAGGTCCATTTCATTAATGAGTGTGAGAGCCGCTCTTCTTGGGGCCTATGGGGGAAAGGCATTTGTCCGTGGTGGGAGTGAAGCTGCTCCCACAAGATGCACTCCCGACTGCATTCCGAAGACCTTCAGATTTAGGGAAGGTCTTTGTGGAAGTCTTTAGTGGAGTCTTCCCCTGCCCGCTAGATGTCCGGTCGGTTTTAGCCGGCGTTGGCTTCTGGATGGTCCGCTGTGCGGGCTTCTTAGGCTCCTGCTTCTCTTCCCTGGGTTTGGAGCTTCGCCTCTTGTCCTTCCCTGACCTCGGCCTGGTGTGTTCCTTCACGGCCCGTCCTCGCCTCTCGCCTGCCGCTGTCGCTCCCGCTTCCACCTTGGCTCTGGCACACGGCGGCTCCTTGGCTCTCGGCCTCGCCCTCCTTGTCCTCCTCGCCCTGGCATTGGCCTTGGCTTTCGCCCTCGCGTTCAGTCTCCACACTTCTCTGGCCTTCCTGGCCGCCTTGCGAAGGGGCTGGCGGCGCCTCCGTGAGCTCCGGGACGCGGCTGCGGTCCTCCGGCTAGCACGCGCGCCCTCCTCTTGCCTCGCGCGCCCCGGCTTTCTCCTGGGCTTGGAAACCTTCCAGACCCTGAAGCAGCCGGCGGCGTCGCTGCCGCTGACCCGGAGGAGCGTGGCCTTGGCCTGCCCTCTGGGCGCTTCGTGGCGGCCGCTCTTCCTGCGCACTTCGTAGCCGGCGTTTCCGAGCTCCTTCCTGAGAGCTGCCAGAGTCAGCCCTTTGTGAGCGGCGATGGCCCGGAGCACCAACTGGGACACTTTGAGCACGGACCGCGGGCAGCGCCTCGATGGTCCCCCGACAGTTTTTTCCGCTGGCGGCTGAGTGACTGAGTGGCCTCGAGATTCGCCACTGGGCCCAGGCGCCTCAGCCATGGCCCCACTCCCGCCTCTGCGGGGCCACTGGCTTTGGGCCTCACCAGTCAAGGCCTGTTCCATAGCTGAGGTGGACGGGGCCACGTCACAAAGGCGGGCCTGGCAGAGATTTTCAGGTCCTAATTATGAGGCTGGCAGATCTCACCCAGGGAGGGGCCCTTTTCACTTATAATAACCAATCAAATGCCACTTCCTTCTAGGTCTAAACCAATCAAAGTCTTCAGCGCCTGTCCACCCCCAACAATCACCTATACAGTCTCCAGGGTTTTGTTCCCAAATCAAACTTACTGATCTTGATCTCCACCGATTTCTTTTTATTTATTTATTTATTTATTTATTTAATAAAGTTTTATTTTTCCAAATGTACAGTTGGTTGGACCTATTCATGCATCTTCACCAGCAGCTGGAGCATCTTCGCCCTTGGTATTTCTGGTGTAAATTACTTGAGCTCTGTGCTTTGAAACCAGTTTGATAAGTCCTTTACTAAGGAGCTCCTGAAGGGCTGCCCTGGCCAGGGAGCCTCGAATCTTCAGTCTCTCAGAGACCACAGCTGGGGTTATAACTTTATAGTTGGGAACTTCCTTACAGAGTTTGTCCTAGGAAGCTTTGTCAAACAAGACTAAGTTATTGAGCTTGTCCCGAACTTTGCCTTTGGACCACTTCTTTTTGGCCTTGCCCCCAGATTTGTTCACTGGGTCTTTGTCTTTCTTGGCCGACTTTCCGGCGTCCTTCTTCTTGTCGTCCTTGGGCGGCATTGCGAAGCTCGGAGAGCAGCAGCGGACACCACAGGCTTCCTAAGATGTCGGACAAAAAGCTCCACCGCTTTCTTTAGTTGGCTATTTTGTGTGTGTATATGGTCCCGCACACCATCTACTCACAGTTCCTTAAGGTGAGAGAAGCTGCTCCCAACTATCCAAAACAAGCAACACACTGCCTGTAGAAAGCACACAGGGTAGCCCATGAAACACAACCCAGCCTAGAAACTACCACCTTTAATTCCACCAGTCAGGTATCTGAAGTCATGTCTCCCTAATTCTACACAGTGGATTCTGTGCAAGAGCATGAAGTAAAAGAAGGAACCAACTGTGTGGTCCCTCTAACCTAAACACTGATTCCCACACCTGGGAAATTTAGATGACGCATTCAATTGGACTGAAACAATCTAGATTTCACACCGCCTGAGGACACTGGTCTAATCCTTATTCTTTGAACATACTGTGTTTTTCTCCCTCTCATCCCCTCTCTTGGATTGCTCATCCTCTTTGTCTGCCCAGATAAGTCCTGCTCATCTTTCAAGGTACTGCTACATTATCCTTCTTCACTGAAGACTCCCCAAACTCTTTCAAATGACTTCTTCCCTCTTAACTACCACAACCACAAAAATTCCTTCTGCAATCTTATATGGCTTTTTCTTTATTTTAAATTAACTTGGCATTAGAGGGTATAATGTGACACAATATTTTTTAAAAAGAAAAAAACTTGGACTTGGAGCTGGAAGATATGGATGCATATCCTAGCTCTTTAGGAGCCATATGACATTAACAAATCCCTTAATATCAGCAGTGTGGCTGTGGGATGGATGTGCCCGCCATCTGACTTCTTACCTAACATCACATTCCCTTTCTACCAACATCACAGAATTATTGCAAAGTTTCAGAAGAGGTAGATAAGCAAGGGCTACCTAAATATAAGGAATAAATTTACTTTACTTTGAATGTTTCTGTCTTGTCTTTCCAACTAAATAAAAATATCCCCAAGAGCTATAGGCTTTGAACTTCTATGCCCCATGCTGCACCTAACAATATGCTTCATTATATATAGCAGGCATTTAATTAAGCCTGCTTACATCATTCCTCTCTGGTGAGGAGAGTTTCTCTAGATTCAGAAAGAAACTTCCAGAAGATCAGGAGAAAGGAGCAGAGTGAATTTCAAAGGGTTGGAAATGAAGGGGGCCAAGTAAGGATTAGCTTCTCAAGGACCTATTTTGGATACAGTTTAGTTGGGAATAATTCAAAGAATTATTCTAAGAATACTTCAAATTGCCAAGCATATCATACTTTTCCAGAGGGCAATCACATACATTCGGCAGTCACAGGCTAGACAGTGACAGTTTCTTTTAAAAATCAAAACTCCAGGAAGTAGCTTAGACCAGTGCTTTGTTTTTTTTTTGAGACAGTCTCGCTCTGTCGCCCAGGCTGGCGTGCAGTAGTGCAATCTCAATCAGGATCACTCCTGACCTCAAGTGATCCACCCACCTTGGCCTCCCAAAGTGCTGGGATTACAGGTGTGAGCCACTGCATCCAGCCCGTATTTATTTATTTATTTATTTATTTATTTATTTATTTTTTGGTAGAGACGAGGTTTTGCCATGTTGGCCAGGCTGGTCTCGAACTCTTGGTCTCAAGCAATCCACCCACTTCAGCCTCACAAAGCAGACCAGTGCTTCTTAAACTTCAATGTGCATATTTAGTACCCTGGGATACTCATAAAGTACAGATTCCAATTCATAGGTCTGAAGATAGGGCTAGAGGTTTTACCTTCTAAGAAGCTTCCATGTAGTTCCATCTGGTTAAAACATAGGTGTGTGTTGAGGGGCAGGGAGAGGGTGGTAGACAATGAGAAGGAAGTAGCAGGAGAAGGGACCGAAAAGGTAGGTAAGGGACGTTGTGAAGGACAACTAATGATAATGACAGAGCTGTAAGTGGTGACACAATAGCAAGTGGTAAAGTTTGGAACCAAACCTAAGTCTACTTAATCCTAAGGCCTAAGTTCTTAAGTACTGTGTTAGGTTTCCTTTTCTCTAGGGTTGACCCTCTCCCTATTATGTAACTCCACCATAGAGCAGGGGCTAGTTTATGTCCATAATCACAGTTCAGAGCTGCTCAGATTCAAGAGTATCTAAAGGTACTCACTGTACCTTTTCCCTTCTTTAAAATCAGGGCACAATAATGTGACCCTGAGGATTTACACGGCAGGGGACTACTGCATCAGCACAGGGACAGTGCACTCAGGAAGGATTGCCAGATGGAAGGGCAGGACCACATTGAGCAGGATTTCTCCCATTTGCATAGTCTCTTGGTCTAGCTACCCTTCCTGGTTGCAGAGACCAGTGGCCACAGGATGGGGCAAACACCAGATAAAAAAGAGGCAAAACTGTTTGCTTTGAGAATAAGGAAAAAAATGAGTGAAGTCAGACCCTTAAAGTCAGCTGATCCAGAGAAAAATAGACTTGACTGTACATAATGGTATAATCATGAAAGACAAGAACAAAATCAACCAACCATGTTTATTGATGCCCCTGTGATCAGAAGGGAGGTCAAGTAGAAACCTTTGGGAGAAGCCAAAATCAAAGGAAAACAAATAAATGAAAAAAAATCAAAAACATCAACAGCAAAAAAGCAAACATTTTCATTTATACATATAAAAACATTCATTTTTGTATAGATCTCTGTATATATATGCTGTAAGCAGTAGAGGAATACTTTTTTTTTTTTTTTAATAAGAGCAGGAAACAAATGTCCCACTTGCCACTCAGCTGGCTCAGAGGGCAAGAAAGCTAGCTGACAGATATTTTCCAAATCACCAATCCCTTAAGAGTTCTTTTCTTCCTCTTTGGAAGAAATCTACTTACTAACTCTCTTCTTCTGACATCCCAAAAGGAAAAGATACTTCAGAAAAGTGATCTCTTTAGGAAAAAGTCAGTAAAAACCAGCACCACACCACTAATCCAGAGATACCAACTCCAGCTCCACAAAGGCAAGCCTGAAGTATTTCTTTGAATTTTAATGGTCTAAGATTATAATTCAGAAGTTATCACTTAAAGAGGATGGCATCAACCTTTTGTGAGAAAGAGCAATAGCTCTTAATTTAATGAAGCTTTGTGGGTCAGGGGTGAGAGGGTTGTAGGGAGGAAGAAGGATACTTGGGAATGATGTCTTACCTATATCCTTCTGCTTTGAGTTCCAGAGCAAAATAGTTTTTGTTCTTGGAGGTCTCTAGAGGAACTTGGTTGATTTAAAGAGTAAGCAACATTTAAATGCTAAATTCCAGTAACATCAGAAGTTTCATTAATCTCACTCCCTCATACAGAGTTATACTGATTTAATTTCACCAAGGATAACTCCATGCCAGAGCATAGCAGAATTCAGTAGTATACTGATCTAACGTGAGTCTATCTCACTGCCCCTCCCTGGATCCACAGGCCTTGGATTCCAAGGTCCTGAGTCTTTCTGACTCAATTATCTTTTATAAGGAATCTTTTATTTTATCCTACTCCAGGGATTGCCAGCAAACAACCAGCACACCTTTCCCTTCCCACCAGCCAACTGATGGTCAATATGTGGGTGAAAGCCCTATAGACTCTCCCTGCTGTACACCAAGGAAGTATAAGCAACTAATCTGTGTCCTCTCTCTCCTCACCAGCAATGAGATGGCCCCTCAGAGGCAAAGCCTGTTGCCTCTTACCCTAGGACAGGCAAGTGTGGCAGTGGCAGATTCGGCAGAGAACCCTATCAACAGCGCAGGGAAGCTAATGCTCTGGTCAGAAACCCAGGAGTGGGGAACCCCAGGAACCAAAGAGTGAGTAGAGAACCAAGAAAATGAGGGGGCCGGAGAAAGGGCACATTAAAGTTAGTGTATGGAGTCCTTATCTCACCCCTAGTTGTACCTGCTAAGATTGATGAGAATCAGGGCTGGGCGCAGTGGCTCACACCTGTAACCCCAGGACTTTGGGAGGCTGAGGCAGGCGGATCACGAGGCCAGGAGATCGAGACCATCCTGGCCAATATGGTGAAACCCTGTCTCTACTAAAACACAGAAAATTAGCCAGGTGTGGTGGCACAGGCCTGTAGTCCTGGTTACTCAGGAGGCTGAGGCAGGGGAATTGCTTGAACCCAGGAGGTGGAGGTTACAATGAGTTGAGATCACGCCACTATACTCCAGCCTGCTGACAGTGAGACTTTGTCTCAAAAAACAAAACAAAACAAAACAAACAAAAAATATATATATATATGTATATATATAAATTTCATAATTAGAAATCTCAGTAACAGAAATAGTAAAATCACTGTAGGGGTTCATAGCAGAATAGAGATTACAGAAGAAAGAGTTGCTGAACAGATAGAAAGTATCCAATCTGAAAAACAGAAGAAAGGCCAGGCACCGTGGCTCATGCCTGTAATCCCAGCACTTTGGGAGGCCAAGGTGAGCAGATCACTTTAGGTCAGGTGTTCAAGACCAGCCTGGCCAACATGGTGAAACCCCATCTCTACTAAAAATACAAAAACTGGCCAGCCATGGTGGCCACACACCTGCAGTCCCAGCTACTTGGGAGGCTGCGGCAGGAGAATCACTTGAACCCGGGAGGTGGAGGTTGCAGTGAGCCGAGAGCTGAGATCGAACTACTGCACTCCAGCCTGGGAGACACAGCAAGACCCTGTCTCAAAAAATTAATAAATAAATAAATAACGGAAGAAAAAAGTTAAAAAAAATAATTCTTTTAGAATCAGATTTGACCCAGCAATCCCATTACTGGGTATATACCCAAAGGATTATAAATCATTCTACTATAAAGACACATGAACACATATGTTAACTGCAGCACTACTCACAATAGCAAAGACTTGGAACCAAACCAAATGTCCATCAGTAATAGACTGGATAAAGAAAATGTGGCACATAATACCACAGAATACTATGCAGCCATAAAAACAATGAGTTAATGTCCTTTGCAGGGACATGGATGAAGCTGGAAACCATTATTCTCAGCAAACTATCACAAGAACAGAAAACCAAACACCGCATGTTCTCACTCATAACTGGGAGTTGAACAATGAGAACACGTGGACATAGGGAGGGGAACATCACATACCGGGGCCCATTGGGGGATTGGGGATTAGGGGAGGGATAACATTAGGAGAAATACCTAATGTAGGAGATGAGTTGATGAGTGCAGCAAACCACCATGGCACGTGTATACCTATGTAACAAAACTGCATGTTCTGCACATGTTCCCCAGAACTTAAAGTATAATTAAAAAAAAAAAAAAAGAATCAGAGACCTCTGAGATAGTATTTTTTAAAAAACACGTTTGTGTTACAAAAGTTCCAGGAGAGGAGAAAGACATTGGAATAGAAAAAAAATACATATTTTAATAAATAATGGTTGAAAACTTCCCAAATTTGGTAAAAGGCATAAACTTACAGATCCATGAAGTAGAGCAAAACCAAAATATATCAATTTAAAAGAAAACCACAGTCAGACTACAAAATCAAACTGTGTAAGATAACTGGGAAAAGACATGGAAAAAAAAAACAACTCTGAAGCAGACAAATAAATATGATAAGATTCAAATGATTGCATTGAGGCCAGAAATAAGAGGAACATTTAAAAAATGTCTAGTAGAACATTTAAAAAATGGTCTACATGGCTTGTAAAATCTCTTCTATGGGTTGTAATTTGAATACGGTATTTCCATACAACTGGATAAGCAATTGTACACACACAAAAAAGGAGATACTGAATAATTCAGTAAAGCTTAATGCCTTCTCTGCATGAAAAAGATTAGAAAGCAAAAGAAAAGGCCTTACAATTCTCTAGGGAAGCGATTCTCAGAATACTGTCCTTATACTCAAAAGGAAACCAAACCCTTTGGAGGAAATAACACAAAGTCAAAACTATTTTCATAATAATTCTAAGACGTTACCCACCTATGTTGACATTTACACTGATGGCACAAAACCAATAGTGGGCAAAATTCTGGCCTCCTAGCAAAAATCACTGTATTCTTCATCACCACACACACTCACAGGGAAGAAGAGAAGAAAAGCAAGTTTAATTTTCAATATCTTTGATGAAGCAATAAAAAGTATTAATTGTACTAAATTTCAACTTTTGAGTACTGCCTTCATCTGAAAAATCACAGTTCAGTGGGAAGATGCCACCTAAAAAGTCTAAGATCCTTGCCCCAAATGGACTGTGAGAACTAAAAGAGGGTATGTTTGAGTTCTCACTGCTCTGAATTTCAAGACTTACAGTCGGACTCACAGTATGGCAGTTGTTTATCTGTTCTTAACTAGCATTTGGTCTGCTCAGGACCCTCCCTGTCACCAAACGGGAAATGCAAGGAAGGAAGGGTTGGCTGCTGGGCTGCTGACAAGCTAATCACAGGACTCAGTGACCTTCAATGAAGAGGCCTTTACTGGACTCATCTCAGTGAAACCTGCCCAGGAATGAGACACAGGAGAACTACCAACATGGTATCATCCAGGCATCATATGGACAAACTCCGTTTGATCTCTTGGTTAGAGAAAAAAGATGAGTTGATGACAGAAGATGAAATTCCCCAAGTACCTGTTCATATTTGTAGGTTCTACTTAAAAATCAAAGGGTCAAATCTTAAGTAGGACATTTTTAGGTAAGACATAAAAGTTAACACAATTGCACAAAAACAGAAATAAGTTATCTTAGAGAAACACTCAATGAATATCATCAGTGCAAGATGTAACTTTATTCAACACAAGAAAATTTGAACTGGTGAATTTTCTGCTCTGCATATAACTAATATGAAAAATGCTTCAGTAGTAACTCTTAATTTTGAGGTACATGTGAACACAAAACGGAGAGAAACCTTACAAATATAAGGACTGCAGAAGGCCTTCAGTTACCACTCATCCCTTTGGATACACATTATAATCCACAAACACAATGATTGTAAGTAGCATTTTCAAGTCTTTAGCATTAGATCTGTCCTTAGAGAAGAGAATACTGAGGAGAATCTCTATAAATGTGATTGATACAGAAAAGTTTTCAGCATAAGTTCCACTCCCATTGTGTTCATGAGAATTTACACTGGGGAAAAACCCTGTAACTGTCATGATTACATTGGAAAAATATTCAGGGAACACTCACTTTTGATGTACACATGAAAGCTCAAACTTTCATTTCATAATCAATTTGGAAAGGTTTTCCCTTACTGTGTACAAGAGAATACAAAATAGAATGCAAAGACTGTGGGAAAGCCTTTAGTATTACTTCATCCCTTAGAAAACACGAGAAACCACACTAGTGAAAAGCCCTATGAATGTAATCAGTGTGAAAAATCCTTCCAATATAATCCTTCATTTACTGCACATAAGAGTATATAATGGGGAAAATCCCTATGAATGTGGGAAAGCATGTATTGATCTTTAATCTGTTAGGCACATGAGACAATTTATATTAGACATCTTATGAATGTAGCCAATGAGTAGGGGACAATTTCTCTATCCTTAGGTAACCAATGAGCAGTTGCAGCAAAGAGAAACACTTCGAATGCCATCAGTGTGAGTGAGCCTTTCATTGTGCACAAGACAAATCACACAACAGGAATATATAAGCAATGGGTATCCTTCATCCATTGGAGAAGAATCTTTTAATATAATCAGCAAGGCTGGATTCACGGACATGTTACTACACAGGGCTTCAAGCTTGGGTTTTAATGCTGAAGTTGCTGTCTTACAATTCTTAATTTATTTTTGAATTCGTGTTTTGTAAGTGAAGTCTTATGGAACAATGTAACATGTACTAGAAGCCTTAAAGCTCATGCTACCTCCCCCATTACTGGGGAAAGATTCTATGTAACCATATACACAAGAGCTCTAAAATTATTTTTACAGATAAATAGTATACAAAAATTTTTTTTGATGCTAATATATACAAGTATGCCAAATAGAGACACAGCCTTCTTTACAAATCCTAAAATAAATAAACTCATGGATCCATGGACTTAGGCTAGAAATATGAATCATGTAACAATACTGCAACCACAAGCCTGCTACAAAACTTAACAGATAAAAGAGTTAACTTTAACAAAGCACCTAAATTGGTTCAGAAATTATACTCTTTAAAACAGAGAATTCTATTAATACACTGTGCTACATAAACATTGATCTAGCACTAGCTGCCACAGGATGACAGCAAGTCCTGGAAACAAATCCCACATATTTCAACCCCCACCTCCATCACCACCAGAAGCAAATCTGTCCCTCAAAAACCAAATGGCTCTGCTATAATAGCAGCTTTGATGGGCCAATACTTCAGAGGACAACTCCAACTTAAAATCAACCCAACATTTTGCTATATGGAAATATTTGGTAAGTTTTTCCTCTAACACTGGATTCCTGTTCACTTATCAGCTCCCATATTTCTCAGACTTCAGAAACATTGAGATGTTCTTTCTCCACCACTCATTTCTAATTTCCCTTTTTGGATGCTTGGGAAATACTTGCCTTCATCATACTTGTCCCACTGTCTTATATGCTGCTTTCTTAAACCATCAAAAGAATAAATAAAATTTAGTTTCTAATTATGTTTTAAACTATTTTAAAAACCAATGCGGAAAATGTCTCTAGGGCTTCTATGAAGCTTTTGGAGAGAAAAATGTATTTTTAAGCATTAGAAAAAAGTTGAATTTCAGGACTAGTATCTGAAGGCCTTAATTAACCAGAAGAGGGTAAAATCTCCTTCATCTCATGTCTTAGAATTCTAAAATATGACTTTCTAGAAGACAAGGATCAGGCTACATGTGATTTACTTTACAAAGTGTCTGTTTTGTTGAGAATTATTATTTTGACGCTTTATAAACTTTCAGATACAGTTGCTACTTTCTCCTAGTCCACTAATTGCTTACATATAGCCATTCTTCATAAGCCTGTCACCTAAATGGGTCTTTTCTCCATGATGCGTTTGCCTTAAAATCCCTAAGACACAAGTATCAAGTCTCTTCATCATGCATCAATAATAACAGCAATGCCTACAGTTGGATAAAACTGAAGAAGGTATCCCTAGTCCTAAAAACTTCGAAATAATATGTTAGATAAACAATTCTGTCCTGTCTGCAACTCCTGAACTTCAACAGTTATTTTTCTTTTTAAATAATAGTTATGTCCTACTTTTCTGACTCATTAATATAAGTGCATTGAATAGAATGTAGAAAATACAAAAAGTGCTACAGACCAGGGGTCTCCAACCTCCAGGCCCCCAACCGGTACCTGTCAGAAACCAGGTAGCACACCAGGTGGTGGGCAGCCAGCATTACCTCCTGAGTTCTGCCTCCTGTCAGATCAGCGGTGGCATTAGATTCTCACAGGGTCAGCACCCTATTGTGAACCGCTCATGTGAGGGATCTAGGCTGCCCACTCCTTATGAGACTCTAATGCCTGATGATGACTATCATCCTGAAACCATCTCCCCAACCCCCACGTCCATGGAAGAACTGTCTTCCACAAAACTGGTCCCTGGTGCCAAAAAGGTTGGGGACCGCTGCTACAGACTAGGAAAATAAAGTGTGCATATTCCTAAGGCCTTATCAATGAAATCACCTACTCTGAAAAAATTAAGGAAGACCTTTTTTAGAAAGAGAAAAAAAGTGAGAGAAGGGAGAGAGCCCCCAAATGAGTTAAGACTGCAAGGAGGATTGCTCCTCTTATAGTTACCAAAACGTAGGGGCTTTTCACTTCTTAAAAGAAAGGGAAAATTTCCCAAAGAAAACGGAATACGCAACACATCCTCTGCTTATTCCATCTTCCTTCTGTTCACTTTACCTGCACTGATTGTATAATGGGTCTTTTTCCACCTCTTCCATTTTTAGGAAAACGTTTGTCTTCAGAAAACCTCCATTCCCGGTTCTTCTGAAAACAAAAATTAAGAATTATTTAAAAGATTAAGAATTTTTAAAAATTCTTAATCTTTCCCACCCTAGAAGTGTGGGCTCATAACAGGAAGACCTCATAGTGACATGGGCAGAAGGCCCCAGGGGAGCTGGAGGTGCCCTCAGGAGGCCAGGGGAGTCCCAAAATCACATAGTAGCTCCCGGTGCTGGGGAATCTCCTTTTCAGAGATGGGTGAGCCACCCTTCCACTCTTCCAGAGCTGCCCGGACAGAGAAAGGTAGGGGACGGGCCTTGAGACTCAGGAAAGCACATGCTAAACGGCACAGAAGCCCAAGGATTAGGGTGCTGCTTCCATCCAAGAAGAAAAACAAAACAAAACATAACCAAAAGCCAAAAAACTGAAATTCTCCTCCCAGCAGTCTCCGCGCGGTGGGAAGCAAGCCCGTTGGCCGAGAGAGCTGCCGTTCTCCTGGTTCCGCCCCACCGCGGTCCAGTCTTATTTCCGGAGGTGGGAGAGAAATGGCTCCTGAGACCCTTGCTGGGGATAGTTACTGAAAGGGGCACTTCTTTTTTTTACAGCCCATAAAGAGCACTTTCCCGTAAGGAGAAGCAGAATAACAAAAAAGACAAATTGTCAAAGGGCAAAATGTGCGGCGCATTTGGAAAGGCCCCCGGAGTGAAGGGAACACAAAGGGGATGACTTCTGCGAGGTTGAGGATTGATACTGGCCAAATCGATGCCTGAGACTTTTGGAGTTGAGAAGGAGATGCTAACCAAAGGACTAGGCTGGGTAGAGAACAGGAAGCAAGACGTTTAGTTAGAAGGAATGGCATAGGCAGAGACAGCCTTTCTCCACCATACAATGCAGATTTTTTATTTTATTTTGAGACAGGATCTCCGTCTGTTACCAAGGCTGGAGTGCAGTGGTGCCATCACGAGTCACTGCAGCAGCCTTGACCTCCCCCAGCTCAGGCGATTCTTCCACCTCAGTTCCCAGGGTAGCCGGGACTACAGGCGCACGCCACTACAGCTGGCTATTTTTTTTAATGTAGAGATATGGTCTCCCTGTGTTGCCCAGGCTGCTTTGGAACTCCTGGGGGCAAGTGATCCTCCTGCCTAGGCCTTCCAAAGTGTTGTGATTACAAACGTGAGTTACCTGTCTGGCCCAGGATCTGGAATTTTTGCTGTTAACACTCCAGGTAATCGGGGTGGGCGGGGGGGGGGGGGGAGAGAGAGAGAGAGAGAGAGATATTTCATGTATTTATTTATTTATTTTGTTGCTGAGGCCAAGATTTTGCCACGTTGCCTCAAGGTGGTCTCAAATTCCTGGCCTCAGCAGTCCTTCCCCATGGTCTCCCAAAGTGCTGGGATTACAGGCATGAGCCACCAGGCCCGGCCCAGATTTCTGAATAATTAAGAAAGAATTCTTTTTCCCTCCCTCTATCCGTGTTCAGGCTTTCTCTTTACTTTATTCAGCCCATCATCAAGTTTTTAGCTAGCCATATTATTAAAATTAATTCCCAATATTACTGCTAGTTTATGCCTTAAAATGTGCAAATGATAAACATAACAAAATGCTTGTAAGTACAAATATATCCTCAGGGGAATTTCAGTTTTGTTTTCTCATGGTGGGACCTAATTATCAAACTTTGTTCGTTGGAAACATCTGAAAGGTTTAAAAATCACATCGGGCCGGGCATGGTGGTTCATGCCTGTAATCCCAACACTTTCGGAGGCCGAGGCAGGCAGATCACTTGAGCTCAGGAGTTTGAGACCAGCCTGGGCAACATGGTGAAACCCCATCTCTACAACAACAACAAAAATACAAAAAATTAGCTGCTGGTGATGGCATGTGGTCCCAGCCACTCGGGAGGCTGAGGTGGGAAGATCACTTGAGCCCAGGAGGTGGAGGTTGCAGTGAGCCGAGATCATACCACTGCACTCCAGCCTGGGTGACAGAGTGAGACCCCATCTCAAAATAAAGCAAAACAAAACAACAGATTGCTGGGCCCTACCTGAAAAGTTTCTGATTTAGTAGGTTTAGGGTGAGGCTCAATAGTTTGCATTTTTAACAAATTTCCAGATGATGCTGCTGTTCTGATGACCACACTTTGAGAACTACTGGTCTAGCATACCTAATAATAATAGGTAGCATTTACTGAAGTTTCTGCAGTCTGTTAAAGGAGTGGTTGACTTAACATGCAATTCTTATCAATACCATAACAGATAGGGGATAATATTTCTATCTTATAGGAAGAAACCTGGCTGAGGATAATGACTGAGATTACTTACTGTGAGAGAAGGCTGCTGAAGTTTAGAAAAACACACCTATCCACCATCAGGCGGGCCACCGGCTTCACATTCTTCTTTTATCTAAAAAGTAAGCAGGCATAGAATGTTATGTGCTATGGTTTTAAAATACCTTTGCTAAACAGAGTGTTCTCTCGGGTAATAGTTTTGGGCAAATAATTTCACCTCTGCAAGTCTTAGTGTCCTCAAAATGGGGGACAGATTGGACTACTGTAGTTAGGCCATCAAGAGCCCTAACCTGTTACTATTTTCCCCCATTGGGTCCCATGTTTTGAATGATTTTTATTTTTATTTACTATTTTATTTTATTTTTTTATTTTATTTTATTTATTTTATTTTATTTTATTTTATTTTACAGACACAGTCTCGCTCTGTCTCGCAGGCTGGAGTGCAGTGGTGCGATCTCGGCTCACTGCAAGCTCCGCCTCCTGGTTCATGCCATTCTCCTGCCTCAGCCTCCCCAGTAGCTGGGACTACAGGCGCCTACCACCATGCTCAGCTAATTTTTTGTATATTTTAGTAGAGACCGGGTTTCACCGTGTTAGCCAGGATGGTCTCGATATCCTGACCTCATGATCCACCTACCTTGGCCTCCCAAAGTGGAACAATTTTTATTATATTAGCCAAAGACGTTTTTGTTAGCATAAGATAACCATGGTTGCCACCCTGAGTTGGTATTTCAGCCAAAAACAAAGAAACAAAGTTTTATTTAGCATGCACAAACTTAGGTCACTATGTGATTTCTCTTAGAACACTGAAATATTGAGAGTTGTTTATGAATGCCTAGAGGTTTGTAGACCACAGGCTCGACACAATAGAAGTGGTTTGTTTTCAAGGTTCTTTCTTGTAATACTAAATGCATCTGTAAGACTCAGTGCTGATGTAAGGTGTGGAAACTTGTACCACAGCAGTCATCATTGCCTTGACCAGTGCTTGAGTATGTGGGATAACACCTTCGATGCCTCTGTTTCTATACTTTTGCCAAGAGATGAAATAGGAATGAGAAGTTGAAATGGAGTTCAGGAAAATGAGGTTCTGTTTAATACCAACACACTGCTGTTCCTTTCATTATTAATGTCTGTTAATTGTGTGGGGCTCTTTCTATGATATTACATTCTCTGTATTTTTATATTTTCAAGTATTTCACTGTGGATAAATTTAACTTTCTCTCTTTTAAGATAGATAATGCTCTGTTTGCCATTGGATATGGCCTGTTGTTATTGCCAGCGGTAGTAGCCTAAGTATTGGTATTCCCATTTCATTCCTTGGCAAAAGTATAAAAAGAGAAGCATTGAAGGTGTTATCCCACTGACTCAATACAAAATCCATACATTTTTCGTGTAAAATAATTCTTGCACTATCCTCAAAATGCAAGAGGAGTTGAGAAAAAAGACATATTTTTAAGGAAGAAATTGACTGTACTACATATCACGTATTTGGGATAACCATTTGCCCAAATAAGCATAATGGCCGCATTAAACAGGAAAACTGTGTTAGGCCCTTATAAAACAATCAAGGGCAGGGACCATCCATTTGTTCTTTTTTGCCTTCAAGACTTTAAAAGACTAGTAGACTACAAATGATAATATTACCTTATGTTATTGAGCCCTTATGAGTTGTTTTCAATAACATCATTCACAGACTGAGGCCTCCATCCCAGAGAGGTCTGTGCCACCATGTCACTAACTCCAACACAGTGACTGGGTCCTAATCAAGAACCCTTTATGAAATTGCTCACTGGCTCTTTTTTGGATCAGACCATAGCAAGTATCCTTGATAATTCACACCATTCAAAAGTGCTGGATGAGAAGTCTGAATACAATGCATCTCACTGTTGGAAATTTTCTATTCTAACTATTAATGTAGCAGACTACCTTCTTTTGATTATCAGGCAGACGTAAAATGCCATCAACAAAACAGAGTGCTTTTATGTGTTATCACTATCAATTGATATGCAAAGAAATAATCGAGATAAGGGTGTTACATCTTCTTGGGAACCCACTATGTGAAGGATATATCCTGTGAGGTGCTATGGACAGGTAACTAATACTTTCACAGACTAAATACAAATACTTTTACAAACGAAATGAAATCTTAATTATCTGCAGAGCAACATAGGCAAAATCTATATAGTTGTAGAATAAATGGCGAGGTAACCAAATTGGTATTGTTGATACCATTTTTAATATCCTTAATTGATTCACCTTGAGTATCGCCAGGCCGGCCTTGATTGTAACCTTTTCCTTGTTCCCTCTTGTATTCCACTGGTCCCTGAAATCACCTTCTCCTTAACCCCTCCCCAATGAAAAACCAGCTAATTTTCTAGAAACCCTTCCATTCTAAATAGAAGAATACGTTTTATCATTCAGTGATAGAATTAGTCACTTCTCAAGACTTCCTCTTTATTTGGATTCCCAAACTTAATTCAGCTACTGATTGGTGTTTTAATTGATTGAATAAAAGAAGGGCATACTCTTACCAAAATTTAATTATATCATTTATTATTAGACTCACTATGTTATAATAAATTTCTTTTTTTATTTACTTAAGTATTTAAAAGTTATATTAGGCAAAATATGATATAATAAATAATTCTACTAAAAGTATTACTGGTGGAGGGTGTCCAGGTTCTTGGCATTTTGAATGAAGAATTGGACAAAATGCACAAATAATGCAACAAAAGAAAAGCACAGATTTATTTAAAAGAAAGTACATGCCACAGAGTGGAAGCAGGCTTGAGCAAGCAGCTTATGAGCACTAGTTACAGAATTTTCTGAGGTTTAAATACCCTCTAGAGGTGTCCCATTGGTTACTTGGTGTATGCCCTATGCAAATGAAGAGGATGAAGTGAGCTTACAAGGTTATTTACTTGGTGTACACCCTATACAAATGAAGAGGATGTTTCCTGTCATAGCTGAAATGAAGTTACAAAGTTACTTACTTGGGCATAGAAAGTTGGGGTTTTTTCCATTTGATTTAGTTCTAGGAAGTCCTTAGGCTCACTGCCTCCAGACCCTATTCTCCTGCCTCAATAGGATAACAGAGGAAAATTGCTAAATCAAAGAAATATTTACTGGTGGGAAACACACAGGATGTGAAATCTTTTTATGTGACCTTTCTTGTTAGTGCAACAAACATTTCCAGATACAGATATTCCCAGACCTTGGCTTCCACTAGTCCTTGGTCACAAGAACAACGTCTTCATCATTTAGGAAATGTTTGGGAATGAAAAGTGCAAGGATGTGTGTCACTGTTACCTCTAAGGTCGTTGTGAGGGTAGATGAGAAAATGTGTGTCAAGCATTTAGTGTAGTGCCTGGAATATAGTAAACCAATGAATAAATGTCAGATGTATTAGCTACACAGCCCGTGACAAGTTACTCAGCTTTCTTATCTATAAAATTGAGGTACTAATACCAGCCTGGCAGGGTTGTCATGACATTAGTAATGATTTATAATAAACTGTCAAACACTGGCCCTGGTACCTAATATGTATCTAATAAGCAATTTAAAATAATTTAATAATACATCTTATTTACCATTTTAAAAGTAAGATGATTAGATGGGTTAGCATTTCCAACTTTATAGCTGAATAACCATGAAGCTTTGTAATACCTAATAAACACAGTACCTCTTTTCCACAACGAAGTGTTCTCATGTGTCACAAAGCTGGTCAAAGACTGAGTCTCTGATGGGCCATTTAGTGACTAATGAATAAGAGGTTAAAAAATGTAATGAATAAGCAAGTCCAAGTAGGCCTACATGGTAAAGAGGAGTCCGAACAGGACTTACACATAAATCAAGATTACGGTCTGATAAGGATCAGGCTCCAAGTGAAATCACCACATAGACTTTGAAGTGGTTTTATAGAGAAGAGTAAGAATGAGGGCTTCTGTGGGTCCACTGTAGGAGTTTAGTGTATAACACTGTGATGACATGTAAGATTGATGTTAGGAAGTTTTGAATATACTCAAGAGTTTAGAACCAATTAGAAGATATAAGCAAAGCACAGCTGCTATAATATGATTGGATCCAGACAGTATTAAAACTAGATTGGTGGTATATCACTAGAAGAGTGAGAAAATGGTGCAGATTTCATTTGAGTTTTACTTTTAACCCTTATGAGATAATAATAATAATAATAAATATAACAATCAATCTTCTTGAGTGATTAATATGTCCAAAGGTCACTTATTTTACAATTATTCGTTTAACTGATATTTCTTAAGCACCAAGTATGTGTTAACAGACATTACTCTAATTGAGAATAGGATAGATAACAAGTCAGACAAGATTCCTGCTGTTATTTGGCATATTTTCTTTTTTTTTAATTTATTTTATTTTATTTATTATTATTATTATACTTTAAGTTCTAGAGTACATGTGGATAACATGCAGTTTTGTTACATATGTATACTTGTGCCATGTTGGTGTGCTGCACCCATCAACTCGTCAGCACCCATCAACTCGTCCTTTACATCCGGTATAACTCCCAGTGCAATCCCTCCCCCCTCCCCCCTCCCCATGATAGGCCCCGGTGTGTGATGTTCCCCTTCCCTAGTCCAAGTGATCTCATTGTTCATTTCCCACTTATAAGTGAGAACATGCGGTGTTTGGTTTTCTGTTCTTGCGATAGTTTACTGAGAATGATGGTTTCCAGCTGCATCCATGTCCCTACAAAGGACACAAACTCATCCTTTTTTATGGCTGCATAGTATTCCATGGTGTATATGTGCCACATTTTCTTAATCCAGTCTGTCACTGATGGACATTTGGGTTAATTCCAAGTCTTTGCTATTGTGTATAGTGTTGCAATAAACATACGTGTGCATGTGTCTTTATAGCAGCATGATTTATAATCCTTTGGGTATATACCCAGTAATGGGATGCCTGGGTCATATGGTACTTCTAGTTCTAGATCCTTGAGGAATTGCCATACTGTTTTCCATAATGGTTGAACTAGTGTAAAAGTGTTCCTATTTCGCCACATCCTCTCCAGCACCTGTTGTTTCCTGACTTTTTAATGATTGCAATTCTAACTGGTGTGAGATGGTATCTCATTGTGGTTTTGATTTGCATTTCTCTGATGGCCAGTGATGATGAGCATTTTTTCATGTGTCTGTTGGCTGTATGCATGTCTTCTTTTGAGAAATCTCTGTTCATATCCCTTGACCACTATTTGATGGGGTTGTTTTTTTCTTGTAAATTTGTTTGAGTTCTTTGTAGGTTGTGGATATTAGCCCTTTGTCAGATGAGTAGATTGCAAAAAATTTCTCCCGTTCTGTAGGTTGCCTGTTCACTATGATGGTAGTTTCTTTTGCTGTGCAGAAGCTCTTTACTTTAATTAGATCCCATTTGTCAATTTTGGCTTTTGTTGCCATTGCTTTTGGTGTTTTAGACATGAAGTCCTTGCCCATGCCTCTGTCCTGAATGGTATTTCCTAGGTTTTCTTCTAGGGTTTTTATGGTATTAGATCTAACATTTAAGTCTCTAATCCATCTTGAATTAATTTTCATATAAGGAGTAAGGAAAGGATCCAGTTTCAGCTTTCTACTTATGGCTAGCCAATTTTCCCAGCACCATTTATTAAATAGGGAATCCTTTCCCCATTTCTTGTTTTTGTCAGGTTTGTCAAAGATCAGATGGCTATAGATGTGTGGTATTATTTCTGTGGGCTCTGTTCTGTTCCATCGGTCTATCTCTCTGTTTTGGTACCAGTACCGTGCTGTTTTGGTTACTGCAGCCTTGTAGTATAGTTTGAAGTCAGGTAGCGTGATGCCTCCAGCTTTGTTCTTTTGACTTAGGATTATCTTGGCAATGCGGGCTCTTTTTTGGTTCCATATGAACTTTAAAGCAGTTTTTTCCAATTCTGTGAAGAAACTCATTGGTAGCTTGATGGGGATGGCATTGAATGTATAAATTACCTTGGGCAGTATGGCCATTTTCACGATATTGATTCTTCCTATCCATGAGCATGGTATGTTCTTCCATTTGTTTGTGTCCTCTTTTATTTCACTGAGCAGTGGTTTGTAGTTCTCCTTGAAGAGGTCCTTCACATCCCTTGTAAATTGGATTCCTAGGTATTTTATTCTCTTTGAAGCTATTGTGAATGGAAGTTCATTCATGATTTGGCTCTCTGTTTGTCTGTTACTGGTATATAAAAATGCTTGTGATTTTTGCACATTAGTTTTGTATCCTCAGACTTTGCTGAAGTTGCTTATCAGATTAAGGAGCTTTGGGGCTGAGATGATGGGGTTTTCTAAACATACAATCGTGTCATCTGCAAACAGGGACAATTTGACTTCTTCTTTTCCTAACTGAATACCCTCTATTTCTTTCTCTTGCCTGATTGCCCTAGCCAGAACTTCCAACACTGTTGAATAGGAGTGGTGAGAGAGGGCATCCCAGTCTTGTGCCAATTTTCAAAGGGAATGCTTCCAGTTTTTGCCCATTCAGTATGATATTGGCTGTGGGTTTGTCATAAATAGCTCTTATTATTTTGAGATACGTTCCATCAATACCAAATTTATTGAGAGTTTTTAGCATGAAGGGCTGTTGAATTTCATCAAAGGCCATTTCTGCATCTATTGAGATAATCATGTGGTTTTTGTCTTTGGTTCTGTTTATATGCTGGATTACGTTTATTGATTTGCATATGTTGAACCAGCCTTGCATCCTAGGGATGAAGCCCACTTGATCATGGTGGATAAGGTTTTTGATGTGCTGCTCGATTCGGTTTGCCAGTATTTTATTGAGGATTTTTGCATCGATGTTCATCAGGGATATTGGTCTAAAATTCTCTTTTTTGTGTGTCTCTGCCAGGCATTGGTATCAGGATGATGTTGGTCTCATAAAATGAGTTAGGGAGGATTCCCTCTTTTTCTATTGATTGGAATAGTTTCAGAAGAAATGGTACCAGCTCCTCCTTGTACCTCTGGTAGAATCCAGCTGTGAATCCATCTGGTCCTGGACTTTTTTTCGTTGGTAGGCTATTAATTATTGCCTCAGTTTCAGAGCCTGCTATTGGTCTCTTCAGGGATTCAACTTCTTCCTGGTTTAGTCTTGGGAGAATGTAAGTGTCCAGGAAATTTTCCGTTTCTTCTAGATTTTCTAGTTTATTTGCGTAGAGGTGTTTATAGTATTCTCTGACGGTAGTTTGTATTTCTGTGGGGTCGGTGGTGATATCCCCTTTATCATTTTTTATTGCATCTATTTGATTCTTCTCTCTTTTATTCTTTAATAGTATTGCTAGCGGTCTATCAATTTTGTTGATCCTTTCAAAAAACCAACTCCTGGATTCATCGATTTTTTGGAGGGTTTTTTGTGTCTCTATCTCCTTCAGTTCTACTCTGATCTTAGTTATTTCTTGCCTTTTGCTAGCTTTTGAATGTGTTTGCTCCTGCTTCTCTAGTTCCTTTAATTGTGATGTTAGAGTGTCAATTTTAGATCTTTCCTGCTTTCTCTTGTGGGCATTTAGTGCTATAAATTTCCACTACACACTGCTTTAAATGTGTCCCAGAGATTCTGGTATGTTGTATCTTTGTTCTCATTGGTTTCAAAGAACATCTTTTTTCTGCCTTCATTTCATTATGTACCCAGTAGTCATTCAGGAGCAGGTTGTTCAGTTTCCATGTAGTTGAGTAGTTTTGATTGAGTTTCTTAGTCCTGAGTTCTAGTTTGATTGCAGTGTGGTCTGAGAGACAGTTTGTTATAATTTCTGTTCTTGTACATTTGCTGAGGAGTGCTTTACTTCCAATTATGTGGTCAATTTTGAAATAAGTGTGATGTGGTGCTGAGAAGAATGTATATTCTGTTGATTTGGGGTGGAGAGTTCTGTAGATGTCTATTAGGTCCGCTTGGTGCAGAGATGAGTTCAATTCCTGGATATCCTTGTTTACTTTCTGTCTCGTTGATCTGTCTAATGTTGACAGAGGGGTGTTGAAGTCTCCCATTATTATTGTATGGGAGTCTAAGTCTCTTTGTAAGTCTCTAAGGACTTGGTTTAGGAATCTGGGTGCTCCTGTATTGGGTGCATATATATTTAGGATAGTTAGCTCTTCCTGTTGAATGGATCCCTTTACCATTATGTAATGGCCTTCTTTGTCTCTTTTGATCTTTGATGGTTTAAAGTCTGTTTTATTAGAGACTAGGATTGCAACCCCTGCTTTTTTTGTTCTCCATTTGCTTGGTAGATCTTCCTCCATCCCTTTATTTTGAGCCTATGTATGTCTCTGCATGTTAGATGAGTCTCCTGAATACAGCAAACTGATGGATCTTGACTCTTTATCCAGTTTGCCAGTCTGTGTCTTTTAATTGGACCATTTAGTCCATTTACATTTAAGGTTAATATTGTTATGTGTGAACTTGATCCTGTCATTGTGATATTAACTGGTTATTTTGCTCGTTAGTTGATGCAGTTTCTTCCTAGCATCAATGGTCTTTACATTTTGACCTGTTTTTGCAATGGCTGGTACCGGTTGTTTCTTTCCATGTTTAGTGCTTCCTTCTGAGTCTCTTGTAGGGCAGGCCTGGTGGTGACAAAATCTCTAAGCATTTGCTTATCTGTAAAGGATTTTATTTCTCCTTTAGTTATGAAACTTAGTTTGGCTGGATATGAAATTCTGGGTTGAAAATTCTTTTCTTTAAGAATGTTGAATATTGGCCCCCACTCTCTTCTGGCTTGGAGAGCTTCTGCCAAGATGTCTGCTGTTAGTCTGATGGCTTCCCTTCCCTTTGTGGGTAACCCGACCTTTCTCTGTGGCTGCCCTTTACAGTTTTTTCTTCATTTCAACTTTGGTGAATCTGACAATTATGTGTCTTGGAGTTGCTCTTCTCGAGGAGTATCTTTGTGGCATTCTCTGTATTTCCTGAATTTGAATTTTGGCCTGCCTTACTAGGTTGGGGAAGTTCTCCTGGATGATATCCTGAAGAGTGTTTTCTGACTTGGTTCCATTTTCACCCTTACTTTCAGGCACCCCAATCATAGATTTGGTCTTTTAACATAATCCCATACTTCTTGAAGGCTTCGTTCATTTCTTTTTCCTGTTTTTTCTTTAGACTTCTCTTCTCACTTCATTTCATTCATTTGATCTTCAATCACTGATACTCTTTCTTCCAGTTGATCGAGTTGGTTACTGAAGCTTGTGCATTTGTCACGTATTTCTCGTGTCATGGTTTTCATCTCTGTCAGTTCGTTATGGACTTCTCTGCTTTGATTATTCTAGTTATCCATTCTTCCATTCTTTTTTCAAGATTTTTAGTTTCTTTGCGCTGGGTACGTAATTCCTCCTTTAGCTCTGAGAAGTTTGATGGACTGAAGCCTTCTTCTCTCAAGTCATCAAAGTCATTCTCCATCCAGCTTTGATCCATTACTGGCGATGAGCTGCGTTCCTTTGGAGCAGGAGATGCGCTCTTAGTTTTTGAATTTCCATTTTTTCTGCCCTGCTTTTTCCTCATCTTTGTGGTTTTATTTGCCTTTGGTCTTTGACTATGGTGACGTACTGATGGGGTTTTGATGTGGGTGTCCTTCCTGTTAGTTTTCCTTCTAACAGTCAGGACCCTCAGTTGTAGGTCTGTTGGAGATTGCTTGAGGTCCACTCCAGACCCTGTTTGCCTGGGTATCAGCAGCAGAGGCTGCAGAAGTTAGAATATTGCTGAACAGCGAGTGTACCTGTCTGATTCTTGCTTTGGAAGCTTTGTCTCAGGGGTGTACCCCGCTGTGTGAGGTGTGGGGTGTTGGTCTGCCCCTAGTGGGGGATGTCTCCCAGTTAGGCTACTCAGGGGTCAGAGACCCACTTGAGCAGGCAGTCTGTCCGTTCTCAGATCTCAGCCTCCATGTTGGGAGATCCACTGCTCTCTTCAAAGCTGTCAGACAGGATCGTTTGCATCTGCAGAGGTTTCTGCTGCTTTTTGTTTGTTTGTTTGTTTAGCTGTGTCCTGTCCCCAGAGGTGGAGTCTACAGAGACAGGCAGGCCTCCTTGAGCTGCTGTGGGCTACACCCAGTTTGAGCTTCCCAGAGGCTTTGTTTACCTACTTAAGCCTCAGCAATGGCAGGCACCCCTCCCCCAGCTTCACTGCTGCCTTGCCTTTAGATAGCATACTGCTGTGCTAGCAATGAGGGAGGTTCCGCACGCGTGGGACCCTCTCGGCCAGGTGTGGGATATAATCTCCTGGTGTGCCGTTTGCTAAGACCCTTGGTAAAGCGCAGTATTGGGGTGGGAGTTACCCAATTTTCCAGGTGTTGTGTGTCTCAGTTCCCCTGGCTAGGAAAAGGGATTCCCTTCCCCCTTGAGAGGTGAGGCGATGGCTCACCCTGCTTCAGCTCTCGCTGGTCGGGCTGCAGCAGCTGACCAGCACTGATTGTCTGGCACTCCCTAGTGAGATGAACCCAGTACCTCAGTTGAAAATGCATAAATCACCTGTCTTCTGTTTTGCTGGCGCTGGGAGCTGGAGACTGGAGCTGTTCCTATTCGGCCATCTTGCCAAAAATATCTCTATTTGGCATATTTTCTATTGGATTTCATGGGTTATCATATATAAGTCTTCCAACAATGTCTTATAAGTATTATTAAAATTGTTATAGGTAAGGAAACCTGAGGAACAGACAAGTTAAATAACTTTCTAAAACTCACAAAGCCAGCAAGTCAGGAAATAAATCCAGGTTCTCTGACTCCAAGGTCACTGTTTTAGTCAGTCTGGGTACTAAAACAAAGTACCATAGCCTAGGTGGCTTATAAACAACAGATATTTATTTAATATTTAATTAATTTAATTAATTTAATATTTATTTATTAAATATTAATATAATATTTATGGAGGCTGGAAGTTTGAGATCAGAATGCCAGCATGGTGGAGTTCTGATGAGGGCCTTCTTCGAGGTTGCAGACTGCCAACTTCTTATTGTAGCCTCACATGGGAGAAAGAGAGGGAGCTAGCTCTCTGGCCTCTTCTTATAAGGGCACTAATTCCATTCAGGAGAGCTCCACCTTCATTACTTAATTACCTCCCAAAGATCCCACCTCCAAATATCATCACACTGTGGAATAGATTTCCACATATGAATTTTAGGGGTATATAACATGTAGATCATTGCAAAGGCCTTTGGATATTAACCAATAATATAACCAATAATTGGATATTATCCAGTAACATGGATATTAGTTCAGTGCTGCAATAGTCCAACTTTTATAAACCCAATTAAGGATATCAATAAATGTAACCAAGTTAATATTATAAGTCAGAGACTTTTACAACTTTCCATAAATTTCAAGTGAAAGAATTTTTAGAGCCCAATTTTCACAACATTGTCTGAGTTCCTCAAGAACCAACTAATAAAATATCCTAGCACACATTCGTCATAACAAATGTCAGTTGTAATTGGAAATCCACATTAAATCTGAATATTCCCCAATAGTTTAAAAAGTAATTACAAATATTCTTTTCTATCTACATGTATTTATTTATGTATTAGCCCATTCCCAGCAGATTTTATTTCATTCTTTCACAGTAAACAAACTCAGGGAATTTTTACTGTTTTACTGTAGTTCAAATCCAGTAAGTTTTACTGTAGTTTTCATGTTAACAATTTATATGGGCTAAAAAAGTTTTACTGTAGTTTTTATGTTAATGGTTTATATGGGTTAAAATTTGCACCCTCATTCTTAATTTTGTAGTAATCTGTAGTCACCATATGAAAGAAAATAAAGTTACTTTTGGGGAAATTACATGAATAAGGTCAAATGAGATCTGCAACTGTGGGATACAGTTTTGTCAACATTTTAAAAGGCCAACCAGGCTTTGGTCATTGTACATTGATATGATATAGGCCTATGCTTTTGTTATATTTGTTTCAGAGTTCTGTATTAATTATGAAATAATGGCTTATTCTGAGAAGAAATGATTATATTTGATTTTGAGAATTTTGCATTTGAGCTGATAAAATAAGATACACCAGAAAGAAGTGAAAACATGAAAATTAAGCTTCAGTGAAAGTATAGGAAAGTTTTAAATATTTTTATAATGAATAGATTATATATCACATGAATATATTATATATTCCTCCTTGACCTCATTCCTGAAATCTCACCCAATCTTTGACCTTCCCTGGCAAAGATCAAAATTGAGAAAAAGATCAGGAGTGGGGTAAGTCTCAGGAATAAAATAAGAGGGCAGCTGATGTTCACATTGCTTGGTAATTAAAAATAATAAAGACTTTTTAAAGCAGTGTTAATGTGTCACCAAGGTCATTAAATCAGTTTGGAATCTGGCAGCATTTGTGCACACGAGTAACCAGACTCCCTATCGCAAGCCCTCATGTAATTTTGAAGTGGGTCATAGAGTCTAGGGAGTTTTGGAAAAAGTTTTTTCCAATGTGAGCTCTTTTCTCTATAGGTACTATTCTTTGACAAGCCAGGCCAGATAGTCTGGATTAGTCCCTGCTTATGTAATGCAGGCTGCTACTTTTAAAACACGCTTTCATTCATTTTTAAAAGAAATGCATGCTTATTAATCACAGTTTGGAAATACCAGAAATTACAAAGAAGAAAAAATAGCCCATAGCTTCACCATCCAATACCTTATGCAAATTTAGAAGTATTTTCTAAATCTTGTTTTACTTTGTAAAGTTAAAAAAGACACTTGAAATCATATTGATGTATAATTATGAATGCTGGATTTTTTACTAAACATTGTAAGTATTTTACTATGTTGTTAGACACATAAATATTAACTTTCATGTATTTAAAAAATTAAATAAATTTTTTAAAGATCAAACTTAAACTACTGCATAGTATTCCAGAGTTTATTTAATTATTGCCCTTTGACAGTTACTTAGATTTTTTTGTTTTTAATACTGCAAACATGCTACACTGGATATCCTTTTATATTCTTCTTTGTGTACATCCATATATAATTCTCTGAGAGAGTTCTAGAAATGGAATTCCTACTCAAAGGGTATATACATTTATATTTTGTTATATATTGCCAAATTGTCCTCCAAAAAGGCTGGGCTAATTTAAATTACTCCCAACAGTGTTTTATTGTTTGTTTGTTTGTTTTGAGATAGGGTCTCATTCTGTTGCCCAGGCTACAGTGTAGTGGCACAATCATAGCTCACTGTAACCTGGGACTCCTGGGCTCAAGCAGTCCTCTCAGTGGGATCTTGCTATGTTGTCTAGGCTAGTCGCGAACTCCTGGCCTCAATGGATCCTCCTGCCTCAGCCTCGGTGGGATTACAGGCATGAGCCACTGTGCCTGGCTGTGTTTTATTGTTTTAATTTGCATTTCCTTATTGGTGCAACTGAGCATCTTTTCATCTGTTTATTTTTACTTTTTCTTTTGTGAATTGTTCTTCCTATCCTCTAGTTTTTCACTGGGCTATTTATTGACTTGTAGGAGCTCTTTATATTCTGGGAGACAGAGAAATGACAGTGTCAGATAGGAGCTGGTCCAGTTGTTTTCTACTTAAACAGTAACAGAGAACACCAACATCAGACAAGGTTATTCTGTAACTGTGATAAAGTAAGACAAAAATATGACCACTCTGTAATTATGTCTGAGCAAAGATAAAAACAAGAACACTGTGCAAATCACAAAAATGACCATAAAAAATGAGGGCCTAATGCTGTTTTACCTATTTACAACTTTAGCTCCATTGGATACCTCCTAGATAATAATTAAGATATGCAATCATGGAATTGCTTCACTTTCTGAAAGACTCACCTCAACATTTAACACAAGCCCAAACCAGAAAACAATCCCCCTCTTAATTTCCTCTTACTGAGATATCTCACCTGTTCCCCTGGCACACAATCTCTTTTTGCAACAAGTAGTAGATCCAACATGCCTACAGGTATGTTTTCTGGTATCTGTGGACTTCTGGATGTTAATCCTTTGCTCTGATGCTTAATACAGATATTTTCTCCTGGCCTTTCTTTTGTCTCTTAACTTTGTTTATGGTATCTCTGTTACTGCCACGTTTCTAATTTTATGTTGTCAATTTTATCAGTCTTCTCCTTTATGGCTTCTTTAGCTTTGTGACTTGTTCCCACCTTAGATTATAAATAGTATTATCCCATATTTTCTTTTAATATTTTTACAATCAAAAATGTTTAGCTCTTTAATTCATCTGGACTTTACTTTTGTGTGCAGGTAAGGAAGATCGAAGTTTTTTTCTAAATCTAGGACACTTCATTCAGGACTTAATTCACACCCATCGCTTTCTCTGGGCGGCTTTCCTTGACCCTCTCCCACCACCTCAACAATCTGAGTTAGGCGTCCTTGCGTTTTATTCCCATAGCACACATCGCAACAGTCATCACTTAGAATAGTTTGCTTGAGAGCAAGAGCAGTGTTTTATTTATAATTGTATCTCCGTGTCCAGTAGGTTGCCTGCACAGTAGGAGTTTAATCAATATCTATCGATTGACTGTCCTCACTTCGTCTCCTTGAGAGCAGGGGCTAGATCGTATTTGGTGGGCCTCTACCGGGTAGATATGAAATTGAAATAAACCAGAGATTCAGTCCCCGTACTGTTGCCATGGCAATGCGGCGGATTCTTCAGGTCTGTAACGTCAGTTGTGCACTACAATTGGCTAAGAAATCGAACGCTTGTCTCACTCCCCTTCACAATTTTCTCCCCGGCTGCTACACTTAAAACTAAAATTACGTAAACGGAAGGAATAATTTCCGTGCAGTTTCGCCAAAGCCCCTTTCCTGGATTCTGGCTCCTTCTTCTTGCCCCACGGCTGAGGGGATGCAAGCAGTGACTCCTGTCCTCGGGTACCTTACAGACCCCTGGGGCTAGCTTAAAAGGTGCTGGAGAGTGACTGGGCGCCTGGAGTGGGTAGAAGCAGAAAGCTTCTATCTCATGGCGCACCCCTTTCCCACACCCTGACGACTGGCTAGGTCGGCCCTGCCCTGTGCTCGGAGAGCGGACACCGGGCGCACCAGCCGTGTGCTAATGATTGGTGCATGCGCACCTTTCTAGGAAGACTGTTAGGAGACTGGAGGCTGGGCTGTGGCCTGTGGGAAATGTAGTCTCAAGGCGTCCTGTGTCCTGGAGCTTGAGAGGCGGCTCTGCCTCAAAATGTTGACTCAGTCATTGACCGCTGAGGGAAAAGACTGCCCTGCTTCTTATTACTGAAACGTAAACGAATGAGAAATGGGTGAGAGACTATAGATAATCTGGGGTAGAATTTGGTAGCCTCCTAATTTTCACCCTCCTGAAGAACTGACCCTACTCTCCTTCCGTCTCTTTCCTCAAAACTGTTCCAGAATCTGGCTGGGCGTTTCATTCTTTCTTTCCTGGATCCCTGTAGAAATTGAATTTCTAATTGAGTGATGACCTGCCTCATGGCAAATGAAAAGAGCAGAGGCCTTGGCCTTAGTGTGGTGGTGTGTAGGTGTGTAGGTGGGAAAGTGGGGGGGAGGGGATGTGTCAGGTTTTTCTTTCTGTCTTTTTGTTTGTTTGTTTCCTTGAGAGTGCAAACTGGAAAGCCCAAACATGTAAAGGTGCCCAGAACAGTGCTCGGTGCAAAATAGACAGGAGGTATATGATGTTTGTTGAACTTAATATGATAAAGGGCTTTGAGAGGAAAATGATTGCCCACTGTGGGACAGGGACTTGGGAGGGAGAATATATGGTATGAGTCAGAGGATCTGTGGTCCTGGCACATGGCTTGACCGTCCACAGTACATCTTGGTCAGCTGCTTCATTTCACAGAAAACTGAGATAAAAGGGCCCTGCCTGCCCAAGGTCCACCACTACACAGCAACAGCATTGAAACTAGAACCCAGGGCTCCCCTCCCATTATAAACCTCCAGATCAGACAATGAAGTGTGGAGATCAGCTTCTCACACCTCTGAGGGTAAATAAAGGCTAGGAAGGCAGTGTCAAGGAAAGATGATGCCAGAATCTGGCCTTTCTTCTAAGACAGATTGAGGTCTCCTCCTCTTCAGTAATGTGTTCTGTAGGTTAGCTAAACAAAGAAAGCTTACCCTTCCTGTGAATCTCAGAAAGGGAGGAATAACTATTTGAATTGCCAATGACAAGGAGCATGGAACCCAGGAAACTTAAAGTAAACATTCAACTGTATCCTAAAATCCATGATTCCTCCCATTTCTCTTCCTCCTCCTCCTCTTCCTCCTCCTCCTCCTCCTTCTTCTTCTTCTTCCTCCTTCTACTCCTTCTCCTTCTTCTTCTTCTTTCAAATCCATAAAGTGATAGAAGTTTATTAAGAAAGTAAAGGGAGCCTGTAATCCCAGGACTTTGGGAGGCCAAGGCGGGCAGATCATGAGGCCAGGAGATGGAGACCATCCTGGCTGACACGGTGAAACCCCATCTCTACTAAAAATACAAAAAATTAGCCTGGCGTGGTGGTGGGCACCTTTAGTCCTGGCTACTCAGGAGGCTGAGACAAGAGAGTGGTGTGAACCCAGGAGGTAGAGCTTGCAGTGAGCCGAGATCGCACCACTGCACTCCAGCCTGGGTGACAGAGTGAGACTCCGTCTCAAAAAGCAAAACAAAAAAAAAAGTAAAAGGAAAAAATAATGGATACTTCATAGGCAGAGCAGCCCTCCTCTTCTTAATGATAGTTATCATCAGATCTAAAGTAGCCTCTGGAATGATGGAGTTAGAAGATTTCATTCTTTCTTTCCTGGATCCCTTTAGAAATTGAATTCCTAATTGAGTGATGACCAGCCTCATGGCAAATGGAAAGAACAGAGGCCTTGGCCTTAGAAAAGCCTAGATTCAAGTCCTAATTCTGTAATTAAACTCTATAATTAAAACTGACATGATCAAATTACTTCTCTATCTGTTTTCTATCTGTTAAAAGGGGTAATAGTACTTACTTCGTAAGGCTGTGGTAGAAAACAAATGAAACAAATGAAATTTTTACTGGAGTTAAGCACCTACCACAAGGTAAAAGGGACATTGGTTTCACTCAGGTCCCCAAAAGTACCTGAATTGCAATTGAGGAACTAAAAAAGTAAGAGCACAAATAGACACTTTTAGAGGAAGTTCTGGGCAACATCTTTCTCCCTGACAGGATAGTCTGCAGGAGTATATGATAGGAATTTGGAATGCTAGCACCTAGACTGAGATGCTGTTTAATTTCCACAGAGCTCCTCTATGTACCAGGGTACACTTCTGAAAATCTGTATCTCTTTTCTTAGAAGCTGGCTCTCTCCTGGCCTATAGTTGTAATCTGAGCTACATAATGCCTTCAGGGCCAGAC
Source organism: Macaca mulatta (assembly GCF_049350105.2). NCBI lineage: Eukaryota > Metazoa > Chordata > Mammalia > Primates > Cercopithecidae > Macaca > Macaca mulatta. The sequence goes on along the minus strand of NC_133416.1, from coordinate 55,448,005 downwards.
ATTGGAGTCGGAAGGGTACTCTGTGGTAAAACTCAGGAATATTCCCCCTGGAATCAGGAGTTCAACCTATGAGAACTCTTTTGGCTCTAAGATTTCCTACCGTAGCTTTTTTTGAATGAACTGTGACTCAATTCTAGAAGCTGTACCTTAAGGGGTTGCGTTGGGAGCAAGCTCCCCAAAATCCGGCCATAAACTGGCCCCAAAACTGGCCATGAACAAAATCTCTGCAGCACTGTAGCATGTTCATAACGGCCATAACGCCCAAGCTGGAAGGTTGTGGGTTTACCGGAATGAGGGCAAGGAACACCTGGCCTGCCCAGGGTGGAAAACCACTCAAAGGCATTCTTAAGCCACAAACAATAGCTTGAGCAATTTATGCCTTAAGGACATGCTCCTGCTGCAGTTAACTAGCCCAACCTATTCATTTAATTTGACCCATCCCTTAGTTTCCCATAAGGGATACTTTTAGTTAATTTAATATCTATAGAAACAATGCTAATGACTGGTTTGCTGTTAATAAATATGTGGGTAAATCTCTGTTCGGGGCTCTCAGCTCTGAAGGCTGTGAGACCCCTGATTACCCACTTCACACCTCTGTATTTCTGTGTGTGCGTGTCTTTCATTCCTCTAGCGCTGCTGGGTTAGGGTCTTCCTGACGGAGCTGGTCTCGGCAGGTTGAGGCCAGAACCACACTCAGAAACAGATCCTGGAGTTCCAAGAGTTTGCATCTGTAAGAGTCTTGGAAGTTCACAAAGTAGGTGAGATAGGGCACTTGGGTGATCAGGGAGATAGGGAGTTTAGAAGGGCAGAGCTGGAGAGAAGGAATGGGGCTCATTGCCTGTGTTTATAAGGAAACACACACAAATTCGGTATACAGAATACTGGTAGGTGGTTTTTGAGAATTATCTGCCAGAAAACAAAGTAGTGAACAGTGAGGAAGGAGTTTATGATGGGGCTAGCATCCCTTCTTTGTCTTCGGAAGATTTATATTTCCTTTGGACCCGTAATCCTTTGCAAGACAGGTTAGTGATTCTTTCCTGAGGTTCCATAGCTCCGAATACTTATCTGCCTCTTTGCTTGAAGTTATAAACTATGGTAGGACAGCAGAGGTCATGATAGTAAAGGATGAAACTGGAAGTAGAAGCCAGGGCAACAAAGTCGAGTAGAGATTGCAAGGTCCTTCAGCTAACTCTCTGTACTGTGTATCTCAATGGATCCTAGGCTTTAGGCCAGAATCTTTCAGAAATTTCTTTAATGTCACTAACAACGCCTGAAAACAGGACTTTGCCCTCTTCCCCTTCCTCTTGTTTCTTAGGGTTATGCAAAATTTAACTCAGTTTAACAAGAAGTCTTAATCCTGAATGCTATAGGAACAAGAAATGGTCTTCTGCTTGCAATCTAGAAACAGGACCAGGAAGTCCTTCTGATGGGGTTGGTTGGCATCACTGAGTCCACAGTAGAGAAAACTGATACCTAACCTGAAGAACTGCCCTAAAAACAGGGGTTACAGCATCTGCATCCCAGATTGCGGGAACAGAGACAGCCCAGGTAAACGAAGGGAAACGTTTCAGTAGGTTAATCCCAATATAGATGAATGGGGCAGAGAATAGTTTATCACTTCTATCCCTCTGTATCCACCCAAAACTTCTTAATCTCACCTTCTGAGGCAAATTCAGGTTGGGACAACCCTAAGTCTCAATGTTCTCAAGGCCCACCAAGAGAAGCTCTCAAAAGCAAAATGCCTTTCTAAACTAAAATTTATGGAAAATAGATTCAGATTTCAAGTTAATGATGAAAAAATACACTTTAGCTTTCATTTTTCTAGGGTTGTTAGTAGTACTACCTTTGGGAAGATAGAATAGTAATGAGGAAAATCAAGATGTTACTAGTTTCTAGTGACTTTCTTCTTTTCTGAATCATCTACCTTCCTAGTTTTCCTCTCTTCCCACTGACAATAATTCTAGAGACTGGAATATGACATCCCCAGATGGCATTTTCTTACAGTCAAATCCTAAGTAAGTTTTAATTATCTTTGTTTCTATTGAAAAAAAACAGTATAAGTTCATGATTCAAAAATCATAAGGCTGAAGAATGGGGACTGCCATGAAATGTCATGATAAAATTTGACAAAAAGCTTTGATGGTGTGAGGCTATGGGAGGTGATTTTCTGACAGTTTGGAGTGTGTGTTTGCTTGTAAATGTGCATTTCTGGAGTATGATCTCAGAAGGGTGCTAAAAGAGGAGATACGCTCAGACATATACCCATTTTGTGATGCTGAGTTTTTAAGTCATCATCACACTGAAAAAGTTTTACAGTAAACTTTTTCTTTAAAAGGCCGGTTAGTAAATATTCATTACTTTGCTGGCCACCTGGTCACTGTCACAACTACTCAAACCTGCCATTGTAGCACAAAAACAGCCAGAGACAAAATGTAAACAATTGAGCATGGATATTGAAATATGAATTTCATACAATTTTATGTATCATAAAATATTATTTTGATTTTTTTCAACCATTAAAAAATGTAAAACTATTCTTATACAAAAATAGGCAGCAGGCTGAGTTAGCTTAAGAGTTTTTCTAAGTCTACAAAATTTCATTGTGCATTTGGGAAGAAACAGGGTGTGGGTAGTGGTGTCAACTGTCAGCATTTACAAGGGGAGAGAAGGCTGGATATTCCAAGTGAATATCCAACTTAAATATAGGACAAAATCAGACATTGTGGCCCCTCTTGATTAACAGAATATATGCACTAAGAATAAAGACAAATACTACTAAAAGACATTGTAAGTACTAAAAGACATGGTAAGTATACTCTATGATATTTGCATAATGACAACATTACCTAATGACACATTTCTCAAAACTTTTCCCCATTGTTAAACAACACATGGCTATATTGTGGTGATAGTTTCCTCCCATATGAAAGTCTCTTTGGCTCTTTTTCTTACTTCCTAGGAGATATCCTTAACTTTATTTTCCAACTATTCTATTGAGATTTCCATTTCTCTTATCATGTTTAATTCTAAGAACTCTTTTTTGTTTGTTTTATAAATATCATTTGTATAGCATCCTGTACTTGTTTTGTGGATGCAATTTATCTCTCTGAGTATCTTTCAGTTTTGACTTTTGTTTTCTTCTCTCTGCATATTCTCTGTTTCCTACAAAGTGCTTTTTTTTTTTTCTATTAGTTTGGTTTGGTCTTTATCTTTTATATTGGAAGCTTTCCTCATTTGTCTGGTGATACTTGGTTGTCTGTTTACAATTAGAGTGGAAGACTGTAATATGAATTGGAATTCTGAGTGCTTTGGTGAAACTTATCAACTTTGAACTGTTTTATTGGTTAATCAGGTAGATTCTTTTATTGAGAAGCCCTAATATAAATATATTTAGGTCTTTCCTCTTGAACTGTTCTGATTCATCAGTTAAGACTCTCCTAGTCCTTTACCTGGAGGTTAAATACCTGGTCACCAACATTCTGCAATTCAAACGGGAGAAGAGATCTGGAAATCTTAGCACTCAAAAGGCGTATGTTTCTTTCATCTCTCTGTTTTGCACATAATATTAATATCTTCAAGCAGACCTGGTGTATCTGCAACAAAATTACTCTGTTTCTCAAAAGAATAAATTTTCAATTTTCTGTTAGGGTGGATAACAGATTGTTCTCACAGCTATGTGCAATAGGGGAAGGGATAAAGGAATTTAAATGTTTTTTAAAAATTAAAAAAATTTTTCAACCAATTCTTCTTTGTTAACTTTCACCCCCACACCCTTCATTCCTAATTTCCAGAGGATTTTACAGTGTACATCACAGTTGGTTCTTGGTCCCATTCCCCTACATAGCTGCTGTACTGGAATTTTTCTTTCATAGCTTTGCAAAATCAAATACTACACCTCTATCTGTTTATCTGCAAAATGTCATTGCTCAGGATTGTTTCCCCCTTTACTCAGAAATGCTGTCTTTTATTTTCAGTTACATGTAATAATTACACATATTTATGGGGTATAGAATGATGTATCAATACATGTATACAATGTATAAAAATAAACTCAGGGTAATTAGTATATCAACTCAAATATTTATCATTTCTTTGTATTATGGACATTCGAAATTCTAGATTTTTGAAAATATACAATAAATTATAGTTAACCATATTTACCCTACAATTATGCATAACACCAGAACTAATTCCTCCTATGTATCTGTAATTTTGAATTTGATTTTGTTAGTTTGTTTGTTTGTTTTTAAGATGGAGTCTCGCTCTGTCACCCAGGCTGGAGTGCTATGGCGCAATCTCAGCTCACTGCAATCTCCAACTCCCAGGTTAAAGCAATTCTCGTGTCTCAACCTCTGAAGTAGCTGGGACTACAGGTGCACGCCACCACACCTGGCAAGTTTTTGTATTTCTAGTAGAGACGGGGTTTCACCATATTGGCCAGGCTGGTCTCGAACTCCTGACCTCATGATCTGCTCTCCTGGGCCTGCTAAAGTGCTGGGATTACAGGCGTGAGCCACCGTGCCCTGCCAATTTTGAATTTGTTAACCAACCTCTCCTCCTCCCCTCTTTCATTCCCAGCCCCTAATATCCAAATTATACCCTCTACTTCCATATGCTAAAAATATTTTTAGCTCACACATATGAATGAGAACATGCAGTATTTACCTACCTGGGCCTGTTTTGCTTAACATGTTCTCCAGGCTTGCCTATGTTGCTGCAAATGACAGGATTTCATTATTTCTTATGGCTGAATGATATTGCATTGTGTAGGCATACCACATTTTCTTTATCCATGCATCTACTCATGGACATCTGATTCCATATCTTGGCTACTGTGAATGGTGCTGCAATAATCATGGAGATACGGGAATCCCTTTGCTATATTGATTTCACTTCCTTTGGATAAATACCCAGTAGTGAAATTGCTGGATCATATGGTAATTCTACTTTTGGTTTTTTGAAAAACCTCCATACTGTTTTTCTTAATGGCTATGCTGATTTATATTCCCATCACCACTGTATAAGAATTCTCTTTTCCCCACATCTTAACCAGCATTTCTTATGTTTGTCTTTTTGATAATAGACATTCCAACTGGGGTGACATGATATTTTGGCTTTGATTTGCATTTCTCTGGTAATTAGTGTTGTCAAGCATTTTTAAATGTTTTTTGGCCATTTGTGTGTCTTCTTTTGAGAACTATCTACTGAGTTCCATTGCCTGCTTTTTTTGTTTTCTTTTGTTTTACTTTTTAAAAAATTTTTATTATTATTTTTTATTATACTTTGTTCTAGGGTACATGTGCACAACATGCAGGTTTGTTACATATGTATAGATGTGCCATGTTGGTGTGCTGCACCCATCAACTCACCATCACCCATCAACTCATCATATACATCAGATATAACTCCCAATGCCATCCCTCCCCCTCCCACCTCCCCACAGTAGGCCCTGGTGTGTGATGTTACCCTGCCCGTGTCCAAGTGATCTCATTGTTCAATTCCCACCTATGAGTGAGAACATACAATATTTGGTTTCCTGTTCTTGCGATAGTTTGCTGAGAATGATGGTTTCCAGCTGCATCCATGTCTCTAGAAAGGACACAAACTCATCCTTTTTTATGGCTGCATAGTATTCCATGGCGTATATGTGCCACATTTTCTTAATCCAGTCTGTCACTAATGGACATTTGGGTTAATTCCAAGTCTTTGCTACTGTAAATAGTGCTGCAATAAACATATGTATGCATGTGTCTTTATAGCAGCATGATTTATAATCCTTTGGGTATATACCCAGTAATGGGATGGCTGGGTCATATAGTATTTCTAGTTCTAGATCCTTGAGGAATCGCCATACTGTTTTCCACAATGGTTGAACTAGTTTACAGTCCGACCAACAGTGTAAAAGTGTTCCTATTTCTCCACATCCTCTCCAGCACCTGTTGTTTCCTGACTTTTTAATGATTGCCATTCTAACTGGTGTGAGATGGTATCTCATTGTGGTTTTGATTTGCATTTCTCTGATGGCCAGTGATGATGAGCATTTTTTCATGTGTCTGTTGGCTGTATGAATGTCTTCTTTTGAGAAATGTCTGTTCATATCCTTTGCCCACTTTTCGATGGGGTTGTTTTTTTCTCGTAAATTTGTTTGAGTTCTTTGTAGGTTGTGGATATTAGCCCTTTGTCAGATGAGTAGATTGCAAAAATTTTCTCCCATTCTGTAGGTTGCCTGTTCAATCAGAGGGTAGTTTCTTTTGCTGTGCAGAAGCTCTTTAGTTTAATTAAATCCCATTTGTCAATTTCGGCTTTTGTTGCCATTGCTTTTGGTGTTTTAGACATGAAGTCCTTGCCCATGCCTATGTCCTGAATGGTATTCCCTAGGTTTTCTTCTAGGGTTTTTATGGTATTAGGTCTAACATTTAAGTCTCTAATCCATCTTGAATTAATTTTCGTATAAGGAGTAAGGAAAGGATCCAGTTTCAGCTTTCTACTTATGGCTAGCCAATTTTCCCAGCACCATTTATTAAATAGGGAATCCTTTCCCCATTTCTTGTTTTTGTCTGGTTTGTCAAAGATCAGATGGCTGTAGATGTGTGGTATTATTTCTGAGGGCTCTGTTCTGTTCCATTGGTCTATATCTCTGTTTTGGTACCAGTACCATGCTGTTTTGGTTACTGTAGCCTTGTAGTATAGTTTGAAGTCAGGTAGCGTGATGCCTCCAGCTTTGTTCTTTTGGCTTAGGATTGTCTTGGCAATGTGGGCTCTTTTTTGGTTCCATATGAACTTTAAAGCAGTTGTTTCCAATTCTGTGAAGAAAGACATTGGTAGCTTAATGTGGATGGCATTGAATGTATAAATTACCTTGGGCAGTATGGCCATTTTCACAATATTGATTCTTCCTATCCATGAGCATGGTAAGTTCTTCCATTTGTTTGTGTCCTCTTATTTCACTGAGCAGTGGTTTGTAACTCTCCTTGGAGAGGTCCTTGACATCCCTTGTAAGTTGGATTCCTGCGTATTTTATTCTCTCTGAAGCAATTGTGAATGGAAGTTCATTCATGATTTGGCTCTCTGTTTGTCTGTTACTGGTATATAGGAATGCTTGTGATTTTTGCACATTGATTTTGTATCCTCAGACTTTGCGGAAGTTGTTTATTAGTTTAGGAGATTTTGGGCTGAGACAATGAGGTTTTCTAAACATACAATCATGTCGTCTGCAAAGAGGGACAATTTGACTTCTTCTTTTCCTAACTGAATACCCTCTATTTCTTTCTCTTGCCTGATTGCCCTAGCCAGAACGTCCAACACTATGTTGAATAGGAGTGGTGAGAGAGGGCATCCCTGTCTTGTGCCAGTTTTCAAAGGGAATGCTTCCAGTTTTTGCCCATTCAGTATGATATTGGCTGTGGGTTTGTCATAAATAGCTCTTATTATTTGGAGATCCGTTCCATCAATACCGAATTTATTGAGAGTTTTTAGCATGAAGGGCTGTTGAATTTTGTCAAAGGCCATTTCTGCATCTATTGAGATAATCATGTGGTTTTTGTCTTTGGTTCTGTTTATATGCTGGATTACATTTATTGATTTGTGTATGTTGCATCCCAGGGATGAAGCCCACTTGATCATGGTGGCTAAGCTTTTTGATGTGCTGCTGGATTCGGTTTGCCAGTATTTTATTGAGGATTTTTGCATTGATGTTCATCAGGGATATTGGTTTAAAATTCTCTTTTTTTGTTGTGTCTCTGTCAGGCTTTGGTATCAGGATGATGTTGGCCTCATAAAAGAGTTAGGGAGGATTCCCTCTTTTTCTATTGATTGGAATAGTTTCAGAAGGAATAGTATCAACTCCTCCTCGTACCTCTGGTAGAATTCGGCTGTGAATCCGTCTGGTCCTGGACCTTTTTTGGTTGGTAGGCTATTAGTTATTGCGTCAATTTCAGAGCCTGCTATTGGTCTCTTCAGGGATTCAACTTCTTCCTGGATTAGTCTTGGGAGAATGTAAAGTGTCCAGAAAATTTTCCGTTTCTTCTAGATTTTCTAGTTTATTTGCATAGAGGTGTTTATAGTATTCTCTGTTGATAGTTTGTATTTCTGTGGGGTTGGTGGTGATATCCCCTTTATCATTTTTTATTGCATCTATTTGATTCTTCTCTCTTTTCTTCTTTATTAGTCTTGCTAGCTGTCTATCAATTTTATTGATCTTTTCAAAAAACCAGCTCCTGGATTCATTGATTTTTTGGAGGGTTTTTTGTGTCTATCTCCTTCAGTTCTGCTTCATCTTAGTTATTTCTTGCCTTCTGCTAGCTTTTGAATGTGTTTGCTCTTGCTTCTCTAGTTCTTTTAATTGTGATGTTAGGGTGTCAATTTTAGATCTTTCCTGCTTTCTCTTGTGGGCATTTAGTGCTACAAATTTCCCTCTACACACTGCTTTAAATGTGTCCCAGAGATTCTGGTATGTTGTATCTTTGTTCTCATTGGTTTAAAAGAACATCTTTATTTCTGCCTTCATTTCATTATGTACCCAGTAGTCATTCAGAAGCAGGTTGTTCAGCTTCCATGTAGTTGAGTAGTTTTGATTGAGTTTCTTAGTCCTGAGTTCTAGTTTGATTGCAGTGTGGTCTGAGAGACAGTTTGTTATAATTTCTGTTCTTGTACATTTGCTGAGGAGTGCTTTACTTCCAACTATGTGGTCAATTTTGGAATACGTGCGATGTGGTGCTGAGAAGAATGTATATTCCGTTGATTTGAGGTGGAGAGTGCTGTAGATGTCTAATAGATCTGCTTGGTGCAGAGTTGAGTTCAATTCCTGGATATCCTTGTAACTTTCTGTCTCGTTGTTCTGTCTAATGTTGACAGTGGGGTGTTGAAGTCCCCCATTATTATTGTATGGGAGTCTAAGTCTCTTTGTAAGTCTCTAAGGACTTGCTTTATGTATCTGGGTGCTCCTGTATTGGGTGCATATATATTTAGAATAGTTAGCTCTTCCTGTTGAATTGATCCCTTTACCATTATGTAATGGCCTTCTTTGTCTCTTTTGATCTTTGATGTTTTAAAGTCTGTTTTATCAGAGACTAGGATTGCAACCCCTGCCTTTTTTTTGTTTTCCATTTGCTTGCTAGATCTTCCTCCATCCCTTTATTTTGAGCCTCTGTGTGTCTCTGCATGTGAGATGGGTCTCCTGAATACAACAAACTGGTGGGTCTGGACTTTTTATCCAGTTTGCCAGTCTGTGTCTTTTAATTGGACCATTTAGTCCATTTACATTTAAGGTTAATATTGCTGTGTGTGAACTTGATCCTGTCATTGTGATATTAACTGGTTATTTTGCTCGTTAGTTGATGCAGTTTCTTCCTACCATCGATGGTGTTTACATTTTGGCATGTTTTTGCAATGGCTCATATCGGTTGTTCCTTTCCATGTTTAGTGCTTCCCTCAGGGTCTCTTGTTGGCAGGCCTGGTGGTGACAAAATCTCTAAGTATTTACTTGTCTGTAAAGGATTTTATTTCTCCTTCACTTATGAAACTTAGTTTGGCTGGATATGAAATTCTGGGTTGAAAATTCTTTTCTTTAAGAATGTTGAATATCGGCCCCCACTCTCTTCTGGCTTCGAGAGTTTCTGCCAAGAGATCTCCTGTTAGTCTGATGGGCTTCCCTTTGTGGGTAACCCGAGCTTTCTCCTGGTTGCCCTTAACATTTTTTCCTTCATTTCAACTTTGGTGAATCTGACAATTATGTGTCTTGGAGTTGCTCTTCTCGAGGAGTATCTTTGTGGCGTTCTCTGTATTTCCTGAATTTGAATGTTGGCCTTCCTTGCTAGGTTGAGGAAGTTCTCCTAGATAATATCCTGCAGAGTGTTTTCCAAATTGGGTCCATTCTCCCTGTCACTCAGGCACACTAATCAGACGTAGATTTGGGCTTTTCACATAATCCCATATTTCTTGGAAGCTTTGTTCATTTCTTTTTTTTTTTCTTTCTTTTTTTTTTTTTTTTGAGATGGAGTCTCGCTCTGTCGCCCAGGCTGGAGTGCAGTGGCCGGATCTCAGCTCACTGCAAGCTCTACCTTCCGGGTTCATGCCATTCTCCTGCCTCAGCCTCCCGAGTAGCTGGGACTATAGGCGCCCGCCACCTCGCCCGGCTAGTTTTTTGTATTTTTTAGTAGAGACGGGGTTTCACCGTGTTAGCCAGGATGGTCTCGATCTCCTGACCTCGTGATCCACCCGTCTCGGCCTCCCAAAGTGCTGGGATTACAGGCGTGAGCCACCGTGCCCGGCCTGTTCATTTCTTTTTACTCTTTTTTCTCTAAACTTCTCTTCTCACTTCATTTCATTCCTTTGATCTTCAATCACTGATACTCTTTCTTCCAGTTGATCGAGTTGGCTACTGAAGCTTTTGCATTTGTCACGTAGTTCTCGTGTCATGGTTTTCATCTCTGTCAGTTCGTTTATGGACTTCTCTGCATTGGTTATTCTAGTTATCCATTCTTCCATTCTTTTTTTCAAGGTTTTTAGTTTCTTTGCGCTGGTTACATAGTTCCTCCTTTAGTTCAGAGAAGTTTGATTGACTGAAGCCTTCTTCTCTCAACTTGTCAAAGTCATTCTCTGTCCAGTTTTGTTCCGTTGCTGGCAATGAGCTGTGTTCCTTTGGAGGGGGAGATATGCTCTGATTTTTTGAATTCCAGCTTTTCTGCCCTGCTTTTCCCCATCTTTGTGGTTTTATCTGCCTTTGGTCTTTGACGATGATGATGTACTGATGGGGTTTTGATGTGGGTGTCCTTTCTGTTTGTTAGTTTTCCTTCTAACAGTCAGGACCCTCAGCTGCAGGTTTGTTTGAGTTTGCTGGAGGTCCACTCCAGACCCTGTTTGCCTGGGTATCAGCAGCAGAGGCTGCAGAAGATAGAATATTGCTGAACAGAAAGTGTTGCTGTCTGATTCTTGCTCTGGAAACTTCGTCTCAGAGGTTTGCCTAGCCATGTGAAGTGTGAGGTGTCGGTCTGCACCTCAGTTGAAAATGCAGAAACCACCCGTCTTCTGTGTTGCTCGCGCTGGGAGCTGGAGGCTGGAGCTGTTCCTATTCAGCCTTCTTGCTCAGGATTCCCACCACTGCCTCCTTTTTAATGGAGTTTTTTCTTTTTTCTTTCCCTTTCCTTCTTTCTTTTTTATTTTATTTTATTTTTTTGCTGTTGAGATATTTGAATTCTTTGTATATTCTGGATGTTCATTCCTTATCGAATGAATAGTTTGCAAATATTTTCTCCCATTCCACAGGTTCTCTCTTCACTCTACTGATTATTTCCTTTGCGGCGCAGAAAGATCTTCAGTTTAATGTAGTTCCATTTATGTATTTTTGTTTTTGTTGCCAGTGCTTTTGAATTCTTAGGCATAAAATCCTCACCTAGACCAATGTCCTGAAGCATTTCTCATATGTTTTCTTGTGGTAGTTTTATATTATAGTTTTAGGTCTTATAAAGCCTTTAATCCATTTTCAGTTGTTTTTTTAATATGGTGAGAGATAGGAGTCTAGTTTCATTCTTCTGCATATGGCTAATCCCCCCAGCATCATTTATTAAAAAGGGTGTCATTTCCCCCAAAGTATTTCCTTGGCCTCTTTGTGAAAAATCAGGTGGCTATAAATACATAGATTTATTTCTGGGTTCTCTATTCATTTCCCTCTGTGTATGTGTCTGTTTTTGTACCAATACTATGCTGTTTTGGCTACTATAGCTTTGTGGTATATTTTGGAGTCAGGCAGTGTGATACCTTCAGCTTTGTCCCGTTTGCTCAGGATTGTTTTAGATATTCAGGTTCTTTTGTGAATTCACACCGATTTTAGGATTATTTTTTAAACTTCTGTAAAAAATGTCATTGGTATTTTAATAGGGATTACATTGAATCTGTAGATTGTTTTAGATAACACAGTCATTTTTAACAACATTAGTTCTTCTAATCCATGAGCATGGAATGTCTTTTGATTTTTTAGTGTCTTCATCAATTTCTTTCATCAGTGTTTTGTAATTTTAGTTACAGAGGTCTTTCACCTCGTTGGTTAAATCTTTTCCTAGAAGGGTTTGTTTCTGTTTGTTTGTTTGTTTGTTTGTTTCATTTTTTGGTAGCTATTGTAAATAAGATTGCTTTCTTGATTTCTTTTTCAGCTAGTTTATTATTGGTATATAGAAATACTACTGTTTTTATATCCTGATTTTGTATCCCATGACTTAATTGAATTTGGTGAAGAGCTTTTTGGTGACATCTTTATATCTTTCTTGATATAGTTTGAATTTGCGTTCCTGCCAAATTCTCATGTTGAATTTTAATCCCCAGTGTTGGAGGTGGGGCTTGGTGATAGATGATTGGATCATGAGGGCGGATTTCCTCCTTGCTATTCTTATTACAGTGAGTGAGTTATCAGGAGACCTGGTTGTTTAAAAGTGTGTGGCACCTTCCCCTTTGCCCTCTTCCTCCTGCTCTGGCCATGTAAGATGTGCCTCCCTCCTCTTTGCCTTCTGCCATGATTGTAAGTTTCCTGTGGCCTCCCCAGCCATGTTTCCTGTACAGCTTGCAGAATTGTAAGCCAGTTAATCATCTTTTCTTTATAACTTACCTAGTCTCAGGTAGTTCTTTATAGCAATGTAAGAATGGACTAATACATTTCTATATATAACATCATGTCATCTGAAAAGGCAAACAATTTTACTTCCTCTTTTCCATTTTTGATGCTTTTTATTTCTTTCTCTTGCCTGATTACTCTGGCTAGGACTTTCAGTACTATGTTGAATAAGAGTGATGAGAGTGGGTATCCTTGTCTTATTCCAGTTCTTAGAGGAAAGACTTTCAGCTTTTCCCCATCAATATGATGTCAGCTGTAGGTTTGTCATTTATGGTCTTTATTTTGTTGAGGTATGTTCCTTCTATGCCTAATTTTTAAGAATTTTTTGTTTGTTTGTTTTTTATTATACTTTAAGTTCTAGGGTACATGTGCACAATGTGCAGGTTTGTTACATATGTATACATGTGCCATGTTGGTGTGCTGCACCCACTAACTCATCATTTACATTAGGTATATCTCCTAATGCTATCCTTCCCACCTCCCCGCTCCCCACAATAGGCCCCGGTGTGTGATGTTCCCCTTCCCAAGTCCAAGTGATCTCATTGTTCAATTCCCACCTATGAGTGAGAACATGCGGTGTTTGTTTTTCTGTTCTTGCGATAGTTTGCTGAGAATGATGGTTTCCAGTTGCATCAATGTCCCTACAAAGGACATGAACTCATCCTTTTTTATGGCTGCATAGTATTCCATGGCATATATGTGCCACATTTTCTTAATCCAGTTTGTCACTAATGGACATTTGGGTTAATTCCACGTCTTTGCTATTGTGAATAGTGCTGCAATAAACATACGTGTGCATGTGTCTTTATAGCAGCATGATTTATAATCCTTTGGGTATATACCCAGTAATGGGATGGCTAGGTCAAATGGTATTTCTAGTTCTAGATCCTTGAGGAATCGCCACACTGTCTTCCATAATGGTTGAACTAATTTACAGTCCCACCAACAGTGTAAAAGTGTTCCTATTTCTCCACATCCTCTCCAGCACCTGTTGTTTCCTGACTTTTTAATGATTGCCATTCTAACTGGTGTGAGATGGTATCTCATTGTGGTTTTGATTTGCATTTCTCTGATGGCCAGTGATGATGAGCATTTTTTCATGTGTCTGTTGGCTGTATGAATGTCTTCTTTTGAGAAATGTCTGTTCATATCCTTTGCCCACTTTTCGATGAGGTTGTTTGTTTTTTTCTTGTAAATTTGTTTGAGTTCTTTGTAGGTTCTGGATATTAGCCCTTTGTCAGATGAGTAGATTGCAAAAATTTTCTCCCATTCTGTAGGTTGCCTGTTCACTCTGATGATAGTTTCTTTTGCTGTGCAGAAGCTCTTTAGTTTAATTAAATCCCGTTTGTCAATTTTGGCTTTTGTTGCCATTGCTTTTGGTGTTTTAGACATGAAGTCCTTGCCCATGCCTCTGTCCTGAAGGGTATTACCTCGGTTTTCTTCTAGGGTTTTTATGGTATTAGGTCTAACATTTAAGTCTCTAATCCATCTTGAATTAATTTTCGTATAAGGAGTAAGGAAAGGATCCAGTTTCAGCTTTCTACTTATGGCTAGCCAATTTTCCCAGCACTATTTGTTAAGTAGGGAATCCTTTTCCCATTTCTTGTTTTTGTCTGGTTTGTCAAAGATCAGATGGCTGTAGATGTGTGGTATTATTTCTGAGAGCTCTGTTCTGTTCCATTGATCTATATATCTGTTTTGGTACCAGTACCATGGTGTTTTGGTTACTGCAGCCTTGTAGTATAGTTTGAAGTCAGGTAGTGTGATACCTCCAGCTTTGTTCTTTTGACTTAGGATTATCTTGGCAATGTGGGCTCTTTTTTGGTTCCATATGAACTTTAAAGCAGTTTTTTCCAATTCTGTGAAGAAAGTCATTGGTAGCTTGATGGGGATGGCATTGAATGTATAAATTACCTTGGGCAGTATGGCCATTTTCACAATATTGATTCTTCCTATCCATGAGCATGGTATGTTCTTCCATTTGTTTGTGTCCTCTTTTATTTCACTGAGCAGTGGTTTGTAGTTCTCCTTAAAGAGGTCCTTGACATCCCTTGAAAGTTGGATTCCTAGGTATTTTATTCTCTTTGAAGCTATTGTGAGTGGGAATTCATTCATTTTTTGGCTAGTTTTAAGAATTTTTATCTGAAGGGATGTTAAATTTTATCAATTGCTTTTCCTGTTTCCATTCAGATATCATATGGTTTTTGTCTTTCATTCTGTTGATGTGATGTGTCATATTTATTGATTTGTGTATGTTGAACCATGCTTGCATATCTGGGAAAATTCCACTTGATCATGGTGTACTATCTTTTTGATGTGTTGGATTTGCTTCGCTAGTATTTTGTTGAGAATTTTTGCATCTATTATCATCTGGGATATTGGCCTTTAGCTTTGTTGTTGTTGTTGTTATGACTTTGGTTTTGCGATCAGGGTAATGCTGGCCTCATAGAATGAGTCAGGAAGATTTCCCCTCTCTTCACATCTTTTGGAATAGTTTGAGAAGAATTGGTGTTAACTCTTATTAAAAAGTTTGATGGAATTCAGTAGTAAGGCCTTCTCGTCCTAAGCCTTTCTTTGCTGGAAGACTTTTTATTACTGACTCAATCTCACTCCTCATTATTGTCCTCTTCAGGTTCTCTATTTTTCGTGGTTCAATCTTGGTAAATTATGTGTGTCCATTAATTTATTTGTTTCCTCTAAGTTTTCCAGTTTCTTAGTGTATAGTTATACAGAATAGCCTCTAATGATCCCCTTGTATTTCTGTGATATGAATTGTTATGTCTCCTTTTTTGTGTCTGAATTTATTTCTTTAGGTCTTCTTTTCTTCTTGGTTATTTTAGCTAGCAGTTTTTTTGTTATTGTTTATCTTTTTAGAAAACCAGCTTTTTATTTTGTTGATCCTTTGTATTGTTTTTTAATCTCTATTTTGTTTATTTCTGTTCTGATCAGTATTATTTCTTTCTTTGTACTGATTTTGAGATTGGTTTGTTCTTGCTTTTCTAATTCCTGAGGTGTATCATTTATTGTTTATTTGAAATCTTTTTACTTTTTTGATGTAGGCGTCTATTGCCAAAAACTTTCCCATTATACCATTTTTGCTGTATCCCATAAGCTCCTGCATGTTGTGTTTTGATTTTCACATAGTTTAAGAATTCTTTTATTATCCCCTTAATTTCATTTTTTGAGCCAATGCTCATCCAAAAGCGTGTTTTTAATTTCCATGTATTTGTAGAGTTTCCAAAGCTCCTGTTGATATTGATTTGTAGTTTTATTTAATTGTGATCTGAAAAGTTACTTGCTATGATTTTAATTTTTAAAAATCTGTTGAGACTTATTTTTGTGGCCTAACACTTGGTCTATCCCAGAGAATGTTCCACGTGCTGATGAGAAGAGCGGGTATTCTGCAGTTGCTGTATGAAATATTCTATAAATGTCTGTTAGGTCTATTTGGTTTATACTGCAGATTAAGCCAGATGTTTCTTTGTTGATTTTCTATCTAGATGATCTGCCAGTATTGAAAGTGGAGGGTCGAAGTTCCCAAGTATTATTGTATTAGTGTCTATCTCTCCCATTAGCTCTAATAATATTTGTTTTATATATATTGGTGCTCTGGTGTTGGATGCATATTATTTACAATTGTCATGTCCTCTTGCTGAATTGATCCCTTTATCATTATATATAATGACTTTCTTTGTCTCTTTTTATGTTTTTTGCCTTAAAGACTATTTTGTGTGACATAAGTATAGCTACTCCTGCATATTTTTGGTTTCCATTGGTGTGCAATTTTTTTCATTTCTTCACTTTTGGTCTATGTGTCTTTAAAAGGGAAGTGAGTTTATTGTAGACAGCATATAGTCGGGTTTTGTTTTCTTATTCAGCCAGACTATATATTTTATTTGGGGAATTTAAACTATTTACATTCAAGATTGTTACTGATAGGTGAGGACTTAACAGCTGTCATTTTATTAATTGTTTTCTATTTGTTTTGTGTAGTTTTTATTCCTTTATTAGTCTTTAATATTTGCCTTTACAATTGTTGGTTTTTTGTAATGATGATATTTGATTCCTTTCTCCTGATCATTTGTACATTTCCTCTGCCAGTGAGTTTCATACATTTGTGTTTTCATGATGACATATATTGTCCTTTTGCTTCTAGATGTAGAACTCCTTTAAGCATTTCTTGTAGAACTGGTCAGTGTTGATGAATTGCCTCATTTTTTGCTTGTCTGAGAAAGGCTTTATTTCTGTCAGCCAAGAGTAGTGTTGTTGGTTATAGTATTCTTGCCTGACAGGTTTTTTCTCCACCAACACTTTGAATATATCATCCCGTTCTCTCTTGTCCTGTAAGATTTCTGCTGAGATATCCACTGTGAGTCTGATGATGATTCCCTTATATGTGACTTGATGCTTTTCTCTTGCTGTTGTTAGAATCTTAGAATTTGACTTTTGATGGTTTAACTATAATGTGCCTCAAAGAAAACCTTTTTGGGTTGAATGTATTTGGGGATCTTTCGGTTTCCTGTATCTGGATGTCTATCTCTCTCCCAAGACTTGGGAAGTTTTCAGCCATTCTTTCCTCAAATAGGTTTTCTATGCCCTTGTCCATTTCTTCTCCTTCTGATGCTCACCATTTGTTTTATGGTGTTCTGTATGTCACACAAATTCTCTTCATTCTTTTTATTATTTTTTATGTGACTGAGTTATTTCAGAAGGTGTCTTCAAGTACAGAAAGTCCTTCTACTTGATCTATTGTTGAATCTCTTGATTGTATTTTTTTCTTTCATTCATTGAATTATTCAAGTCCAGGATTTCTATTTGGTTATTTCTTATAGCTGTCTTTTTGTTGAATTTCTCATTTATGTCATTTTTTAAAAATTTTTTCTTTGTCTAATTGTGTTTTGTGTCTCACTGAGTTTTCCTAAGGTTATTATTTTGAATTCCTTTTCAGGCATTTCATAGATTTTCTTTTTGGGGGGATCTGTTACTGGAAAATTACTATGTTCATTTGGGAATGTCCTCTTCCCTTATTTTTTCATGTTTCTTTTGTCCCTACTTTGATATTTATGCAATTGGTGTAACAGTTGCTTCTTCCAATCTTATGGATAGGATTTCTCAGGGAAATATTTTTTCCTATGTGTGTACCTATAGTGTTGGTTGGGTAGGGTGGTTTGGGTTTGATTCTGCATGGCTGCAGTTAGTATAGTATCTGTATGATTTCTTCAACTGTAATCAATGTCAGTGGTGTCTGTGAGTTCCTTAGTGGTGTAAGCTGCATTTGTTATTGGAGACTGTGGTGAGGCTTTGCTGAGGATGAGGTTGCCAGGTAGGCCAGTCCTTGTGCACCAATAGTGGTGGCAGCTGGATAGGCATGCCATCTTTGGGTCCTCAGGTGGCATACACAGGCACTGGCAGTAGCAACAGTGAGCCAGGTGGGTGAGTCCTTGGACCCCTGGGCTATGCACACAGCCCCAACAATAGCATCACATCAGCCTACTGACCCTTGGAACCTTGGGTGGCATTTATGGATGCCAAAGGTGGTGGCAGCAGGGTTGGCAAGCAGGTCTCCAGGCCCCCAGGATGTGCATAGGTGTCAGTTATTGCAGTGGTTGTCAGAACATACCTTTTCTCAGGCCCTTGTGTAAGTGTCAACATCAGTCCCAGAAGTGGGTGGGGTGGGCCAGTTGTCAAGTCCTGAGAGTTGGCACAGGTGTGAGCACCAGTAGTAGTGGGCAGGGTCCTCAGGCTCCTGGACAGTCTGTATGGGTCAGGTTCCAGAAGCAGCTGACAGGATGGACTAATCCTCAGGTCCTTGAATGGCACACATAGTCACAGGCACCAGTTGTGGCAGGCAGGGCAGACTTTTCCTCAGGCTCCTGAACATTTTACAGCGGTGCCAACAGCAGAGCAATGGATAAGACAGACCTGTCCTCAGGGCCCTAAATGGCATGTGTAGGGACTGGGGACAGTGGGCAGGGCATGTCAATCCCCAGTCCCCTGCATGGCACATGCAGTCATCAGTGGTGGCAATATGTGGGGCAGACCTACCCTAAGCCTTCAGAAGCCTCAAGCTACAATGGCCTTGCCCTCAGCGATGCAGGGTTGCTGTCAGCGGTGGTGGCCCAGGCAAGCAGCTCCCAAGCTCTGGGGAGAATGTGCTTTGACTCCCTTTGTCTTGAGGCAGCTTGCTTTGTGCACTGTCCTGCCTGTTCCCTGGGTTGTAGGACACTGCATGGATTAGAGTGCTAGGGATCCAGCCACACCACTGGATCCAGATGGTGTCATGACGCTACAGCCCTCTTGATGGACATGGGGGGATGCCAGTGGGGCTCCAGGGATGGAGAGACACAGGAGCTGTTGGATCCCAGGACAGGATATAGGCTTGCGGACATTGGACTCTCAAAATGGTGCTGTGCTGTAGCTGCTTGGGTCTCAGGGTGGTGAGTGGTCCCCAGTGTGAATTCCCTCTCTGGAAAAATTCGGTCATGTGGGCTCCAGGTAGTTTCTTATACTAGACTTAGAGCCTCTGATGGCAAGGCGGGGCTCTCCTGTGACTAAAATTGCAGGTGTGCGTGATGGAAATGTGGACCACTGGGGTTCTCTAGCTTGTTTTCTTCACAATGCAGAGTTCCTTCTGTCTCTAAGCTGATCCCACTTGGGCTGGCTGCATCTTCACTCCTCTCTTCTTCTTGGCCTTAGAAGTTTCCTATAACTTCCCTGCTGAATCCCAGTGTTGTTTCGTAGGCATGCTAATTCAACATGTGGTTATCTACTTGCTCTTTTGGCCCTTCTTTGTGGAGGAATGTGCCAGTTGCCTCTACTCTGCCTCTTAGAAATGCTTATTGCTGATGTTTTATGTTTGTATACTCTGCAGATCTATGTCTTAAAAAAAATCATTGCTCTATTGTTTCTGGGGTTTAAGAGGGAGCAAAATTAGATGTTAGTGTTCAAACTATAGTTTTCTGGTTCCCAAGAATTTTGACATCTCTCAACAGCCCTCACTGAATTCACTAACAATATGTAGAATGCCAATTCAACAAAAGCAAATGTCCAGAGAACATTCTGGGAAGATGGCAGAATAAGAAGCACCAACAATCTGTCTCCCTACCTAGACAAAAATTGCACTGGCTGAATCAGTCTGATGTAACTATTTTGGAACTCTGGAGTCTATTGAAGGATTGTAGCTTCCATAGGAGAAAGCTTGGACAATAAAGTGTGATTAACTTAAACCAATTTCAGTACTTTGCACAGTAGCAGTTATCTATTCCCCATTGTCAGCCATGTGGCAAGTAGCTGTGCATGTGTTCCTGGAACAGCTTGCACACAACTTGCAGGGTCCAAAAGGGACCTTTTCCTCTAAATTATCAGGGATTATGGCTCAAGGTCTGAGCTAAAAAGTAATTAACTAAATAAATAAAATATTAGGGATCAGTGCTCTGGTTACTGATTGCTACTTCTGAACACACAGGTGCAGACAAAGAGCAGGCAGTCATTATTGTTTTAGTGTCCTCATCTTCCCTCAGCTGAAGTGACTTCCAGAGTATTTAAAGGGCAAGTCTTCTTTTTCTCCCTTCATTTTTCTCTGTCTCTTATTTTTGAAGCAAAACATTAAAGACTAGGACTTTTTAAAAACAACTGCATATATGGAAAAAATTGAAAGTGACCATACACAACTCGGGAAAGATACAGGGAATGCTAAACGCACACAATCATGAAAAGATAAGCACATGGCAAGAGGACACAGGCACCAACTCAAAGAGCTCCCAATTGCCAAAGCTGGAACAATTTGAGCAAGAAAATAGTGCAGTATTTAATTACAACCCCAAATATAAAATATCCATGAGTTCCTACTGATGTAAATGATGGAAAAAATACATAAATGGGGATGAATAGACAAATCTCTCATGCAGAAGAATTTAAAATAATTTATATAGCCACTCCCCCGTCAAGGAAGTGAAGCTAACTCCTGACTCCTTTATGTGTTGGCTGTACCTAGTGATTTGCTTCCAAAGTAAACAGCATGAGGGGAGGGTCAAAAAGTAACTTTACAGGAGAAACCTCACAAACACTGCTTCATCCAGGTGATCAAAGTTAACAAAAGTGATAATTCATCTGTATATAACAAATCTTTGATATGATGTGATGAAAATGACACTTTACCTTTGTGGTCTTCCTCCCAAAAACTCACAACCCTTGAGAAAAACTTCTTTAAAAACACAGCTGAGGAACATTATGCAAAATACCTGGCCAGTAATCCTCAAAACTCTCAAGGTCTACGAAAATGCCACAGCCGAGAGGAGTCTAAGGAGACATGCAACTTATCCTGAATGGGCTCCTAGAACAGAAAAATACATTAAGTAAAAACTAAGGAAATGTGAATAAAGTATGGACTTTAGTTAATAACAGTGTACCAATATATGATACAATGTATCAATAAATTAACTGTTCATTAATTGTGAGAAATGTATCATACTAATAATATTAATAATAGAGGAGTTTGCCGTGTGGTATATGGGAACTCTGTATTATCTTTGCTACTTTTCCGTAATTTAAAAGTATTCTTAAATAAAAAGTTCATTAAACATACAACTGGAAATTTTTTTTTTTGAGACAGAGTCTCTCTCTGTCACCCAGGCTGAAGTGCAGTGGCGCAATCTCAGCTCACTGCAACCTCCGCCTCCCGGGTTCAAGCAATTCTCCTGCCTCAGCCTCCTGCGTAGCTTACAGGCATGTGCCACCATGCCTGGCTAATTTTTTTGTATTTTTAGTAGAGACAGGGTTTTGCTGTGTTGGCCAGGCTGGTCTTGAAGTCCTGGCCTCAAGTGATCCACCTGCCTTGGCCTCCCAAAGTGCTGGGATTACAGACGTGAGTCACCATGCCTGGCCACAACTAGAATCTAATATCTCTATTAGATTAATATAGTGTTATTAATAATATAGATTACATATATTATATAATTAATATTAGATTAATACAGTGTTAATATAGAATGTTACATTAAAAATATCTATGGAGTTTATTATATCATATGTATATGTAACTAGTTTGTTGAACAATTTTATACTATGAGGCACAAGTATGAATCGTGAAATGGTTTTATGTTTCTCTAGTTACTGCCACCAACTGTGATATGCCAAATAATCCTTTCTATTGGAGAACAGATCCTTTGATGAATATTCCATAACTGCCTGGTTACTTTCAGAGATTTAGAGTCTATTCTTATCTTACAGTCAATTCAAAGCTGGCTTCTGAGGCTGAATGCAGTGATCATGCCTGTAATCCCAGCACTTTGGGAAGCCAAGGTGGGAAGATCATTTGAGGCCAGGAGTTTGAGACCAGTCTGGGCAAAATAGTGAGACCCAATCCCTACAAAAAATTAAAAGATTAGCCAAGAGTAGTGGTCCATGCCTGTAGTCCCAGCTACTCAGGAGGCTGATGGAGGAGGATCACTTGAGCCCAGGAGCTCAAGGAGTGAGTCATGATCATACCACTGCACTCTATCCTGGGCCACAGAGCAAGACCCTATCTTTAGAAAATAAAAATGAAAAATAAAAACAGCTGGTACCTCTCCTACCCTCCAGTGCCTGTCAGGCTTGTAATAGCTCAGAGAAGAGGGAAGGCATGATCTGTTCATTCACTCTTTCTCCCACTCTAGCACCTTCTAGTGGGCCCTTTGGATGAAGAGTGGTCTGCCTCTGAGACATTGCTTTTCCCTTCATTTTCAACAACCTAACACATCTGACATCAGGCCCTAGAAGGGGAAATTGAAGGGAAGCAGGAGTTTGTTATGCAGTAATGGACCTCCTGAAGATAGAAAAGTATTCTTAGTTATTCTTGGACTCAATTTGGTTTTGTTTCCTACTGGTGGCCTCCACGGATGTGGTGATTTCCATATAGATGCTATATATATTTTTCTGGGGGTGATATTTGGCTTTAAACTGGTCTCCTCCTTTTCTAAAGTCACCCCAACCCAGAGAGATACATTGAGGCCTCTATTTGGCATCTGCCTTCATGACCCAACTCCCTCTCTAGACAGGATATTTCCTATCTATGTGGCTGCCTAGGCAACCCTGTTTCCTGTCCTTTTCATCTCATCTTTACATGAAGGTGAGCTAGGAGACTGGCAGAACTTGTTTTCTGGTCACAATTCTGCTGACCAAAACAGGATCTAGTCCAGACAGGATAAAGTGAAGAAACTGGACAAAAACCAGCAGATGGTGACTGAAAGCAGTCCCTAGCTGCTCTCATTGCTTGTTAGCATAAGATACTCCCACCAATACCATGACAGTTTACAAATGCCATGGCAGTTACTGGAAATTACCACCCCTTTCCATGGCAATGACCTGGAAGTTACCACCCCTTTGGTAGAGAGTTCTAAATAATCTACTCCTCAATTTGCATTAAACTACCCCTTAATTTGCATGTAATTGAAAGTGGGTATAAGAGAACAAAAGTATAGTTGCCAAGAGCCCATGCATTGCTGATTCTGGGCACATGGCCTATGAGTTAGCCCTGCTCTGCTAGAAGTAGTACTATTTAATAAAATATTGTTGTCTAACACCACCAGCTCATCCTTGAATTCTTCCTTGGGTGAAGCCAAGAACCCTCCTGGGCTAAACTGCAATTTTAGGGTTCCCCTGTCCTGCATCAAAGCCACTGGCACCACTGAATTCCTTTCTTGATCTACTAGGACCTTGGGGATTTGGTGGATTGCTCCCATAATTTCATCCAAAGCTCATTACCTCATTGCCCCTATTTTCCCATGGGGTCAGGTTATTCCAGCAAGCCTCTCACATTCAGGCATTTCAAGACAAAAGCAAGCACACATTTTTAGGTTCAGTTTTGGGGTGACTCTAGTCACAGCTTTGGTGGGAAAAAAACAGGCCGGAAGGACCAGGCACAGTAGCTCACACCTGTAATCCCAGCACTTTGGGAGGTCGAGGTGGGCGGATTGCCTGAGCTCAGGAGTTCACCACCAGCCTGGGTAACACAGTGAAACCTCATCTCTACTAAAATACAAAAAAAAGCCGGGTGGCATGGTGGTGTGCGCCTGTAATCCCAGCTACTTGGGAGGCTGAGGCAGGAGAATCACTTGAACCCAGGAGGCGGAAGTTGCAGTAAGCCAAGATCGCGCCACTGCACTCCAGCCTGGGCGACAGAGCTAGACTCCATCAACCAAAAAAAAAAGAGGGGTGGGGGGGCTGGAAGAACAGATCTGCTCCTAATTTGCATGTCCAAGTCTAATTTAGAACATACACAACAATCTCTCTCCTGTATAGCTCAAATGGTTTACTCTAGGACATGTTAAAAACTTTTTAAAATTTTTTATTTTTGCTTCACTGATTATGCAAGGCATTCTTGAGTAATAAAAAGCAGACCCTCTTCCGCCTTTAGGAATTTATCATACAGAAATAGTTGTTCATCTGTTTCAAGCATATGTGTACAAGATGTTCATTTACTTATAACAGTGAAAGTTTAAAAACCTAATTGTTCCTCAGTAGGAGAATAGTTTAATAAATTATGATATACCTACAGAGGCAGTACATGGAATAGTGGTTAAAAGCATGAAGTCTGGAACTAGAACATCTGGTTGAAATTCTGGCTCTGCAATTTACCAGTTATGTGACTATATCTCAATTTCTATATCTATAAACTGGAGGTATACTGGTTCCTACATAGTATGGTTATTGTGTGACCTTGAGTAAATTATTTTATCTACCTGACCCCTTGTTTTTTGTTTGGCCTGCTAATGTGACAGTAATTTTTTCTTTTTTTTGACTGACCCTCAGTTTTTTTAACAGTAAAATAAAAGTAGTGATGTCTACCTGCAGAAAAAAATACTGTGTAAGTAGCCTCACTTAATGTCTGATGTAAGTAATAAGAATACCTCACATTTATCACACCCCTGTAATGTGCCAGGCATTGTTCAGTTTGCATACATATATTGATGAATTTACTCTTCCCCAAAAATATTTGGTATAGATACTATTATTACTCCCATTTTGCAGATGAGAAAACAGAGTTAAAAAGAGCTTAAATAACTTTCCCATGGTTACAACTTCCAATAATAGTTAGATACTCTGGGTATAACAGCTGCTATTTAAGAAATAAGGCACACATCTGTTATAATCCTTTCAGTTGCATGCAGTATGAATCCAACCAAAAGTGACAAAACAATGAGTACACTGTTAAGTTACATCACAAGGACTACAGCGATGGGGATGATCCAGGGTTGGTTAAGTCAGCAACTCAATAACCTCATCAAAATCCAGGTATTTTCTAAATCTTTTTGCTCTGCCCTCTTCATGGGGTGTTGATTTGCCTTCTTAGACTGGATGCCCTTATGTTTCCAAATTGAGTGACATGGTTGTGGACATCAAATGCAAAACACTACATTCAGAGAACCAGGAATCATCCCTGTGTTTGTGTCCCTTTTAAGAGTGAGAATAAATTTTCCCAGAAGCCTTCCAGATTAGTCTCACATACTTTTACTAGAATTTCATCATGGTCTTATAAGTCATACACCACATATTTTGATCAATGATAAACTGCATATATGATGGTGGTCCTATAAGATTATAATACCATACTTTCACTGTGCCTTTTCTATGTTTAGATATGCTTAGATACACAAATACCGTGGTGCTACAATTGCCACAGTATTCAGTACAGTAACATGTACAGTTTTGTAGCCTACAAGCAATAGGGATATCATATTGCCTAGGTGTGTGGTAGGATATACCGTCTATCCTACCACATAGGATAGGTTTGTGGAAGTACACTCTATGTTTGCACAAGGACAAAATAACCTAATGAGGCATTTTTAAGAATGCATCCTCCATCCTGGCTAACACGGTGAAATCTCGACTCTACTAAAAATACAAAAAATTAGCTGGGTGTGGTGGCACATGCCTGTAGTCCCAGCTACTTGGGAGGCTGAGGCAGGAGAATTACTTGAATCCGGGAGGCAGAGGTTGCAGTGAGCCGAGATTACCCCACTGCACTCCAGCCTGGGCAACAGCAAGACTCTGTCTCAAAAAAAAAAAAAAAAAAAAAAGGCCGGGCGCGGTGGCTCAAGCCTGTAATCCCAGCACTTTGGGAGGCCGAGACGGGCAGATCACGAGGTCAGGAGATCGAGACCATCCTGGCTAACACAGTGAAACCCCGTCTCTACTAAAGATACAAAAACTTAACCGGGCGAGGTGGCAGGCGCCTGTAGTCCCAGCTACTCAGGAGGCTGAGGCAGGAGAATGGCGTGAACCCAGGAGGCGGAGCTTGCAGTGAGCTGAGATCCGGCCACTGCACTCCAGCCTGGGTGACAGAGCGAGACTCCGTCTCAAAAAAAAAAAAAAAAAAAAAAGGCATCCTCATTGAGAGATACATGATTGTACTTAAAGTAACCCTTCACAAGGGAACTAGGATCACCATGTTCGGTTTAGGCTAAGATTGAACTTCTGGGACTAGAAAGGGGCCCAGATACCTTGTAAGCATTTGGTCATCAGGAGAAGGGGGAGCAAAATTAGAAACCTATTAGAGAGAATGAAGGAAATGTTGTTCACATTCTTGTTTAATCTCTTTGCTTTGAGTGTGGACTGGACCTAATGATTTGCTTCTAATAAATAGGATACAGAAAATGATGAAATGTCACTTTTATGATTAGGCCATAAGAGACTCTGACTTTCACATCAGTGGCATTTTCTCTCACTGGCTCTTGTGTGGTTATACTAGATGAGGCCAAAGGGAGAGACTCACATGTCAAGGAACTGAGGGCAGCCTCTAGCCAACCACTAGGGAAGCACTGATGCCTAAGCCCAAACATACAAATATACATGACACTAAATAATAACTCAATGTGCTGGATAACTTCCTTTTGCCCTAAAAAATCCATTTTCCACTCTTTTCCATCCTGCTCCGTGCTTCTAGTAGCTCAGCGGTCCCAACCTCTTTGGCATTAGGGGCCAGTTTTGTGGAAGACAATTTTTCCCTAGACTGGGTTGGGGATGGTTTCAGGATGATTCAAGCATTTATTGTGCACTTTATTTCTGTTATTATTCTGTTAATATCCTATTATTATTATACTTCAATATATAATGAAATAATTATACAGCTCGCCATAATGTAGAATCAGTGGGAGCCCTGAGCTTGTTTTCCTGCAAACAGATGGTCCCATCTGGGGGTGATGGGAAATAGAAACAGATCATCATGCATTAGATTCTCATAAAGAGCATGCAATCTTGACCCCACACACGTGCAGTTCACAACAGGGTTCATACTCCTATGAGAAACTAATGCCACTGTTGATATGACAGGGGGCACAGCTCAGGTGGTAATGTGAGTGATGGGGAGCAGCTGTAAATACAGATGAAGTTTTACTTACTTGCCCACCACTCACCTCCTGCTCTGTGGCCTGGTTCCTGACAGGTCACTGACCAGTACCAGTCTGTGACCTGGGGGCTGGGAACCCCTGTGGTAGTTAATCCGTATGTTCTACATCAGGGAGCTCCTTTGTCCTCTGGCTTCCATTTGGGTTCTGCCAAGGGGGACACTGGAGTGAGGTCTAGGAATTATTCTGCCAGCAAACCTCTCTGTAAATATGACTTTATTTGGTGAAGGGGTGGCCTGCCCCTCCACACCTGTGGGTGTTTCTCGTTAGGTGAAACGAGAGACTTGAGAAAAGAAATGAGACACAGAGACAAAGTATAGAGAAAGAAAAAGTGGGCCCAGGGGACCCGCGCTCAGCTTACAGAGGACCCACGCAGGCACCGGTCTCTGAGTTCCCTTAGTATTTATTGATAATTATCTTTACCATCTTAAAGATAAGGGAGTGGCAGGACAATAGGATCATTGTAGGGAGGAAATCAGCAGTAAGACATATGAACAAAAATCTCTGTGACATGAATAAGTTTAAAGGAAAATGCTGTGCCTTGAGATGCATATGCAAACATCTCCATAAACCTTTTAGCAGCATTGTTTCAGCCTGTCACATGGGGAGAAACCTTGGACAATACCTAGCTTTTCTAGGCAGAGGTCCCTGCCATGTCCCTGGGTAGTTGAAATTAAGGGAATGGTGATGACTTTTAACCAGCAAGCTGCCTTCAGGCACTTGTTTAACAAAGACACATCCTGCACAGCCCAAAAGCCATTAAACCTTGAGTCACCGCAGCACATGTCTCTTGCAAGGACAAGGTTGGGGGTAGGGTCACAGATTAACAGCATCTCAAATACAGAACAAAATGGAGTCTCTTATGTCTACTTCTTTCTATATAGACACAGTAAGAGGCTGATCTCTTTCGTTTCCCCACAATTTGGAAGTATTGTTTTGTAGATATAATCAAGTTGAGACGAGGCCAAACTAAATAAAGGCGGTCCCTAATCCAATGACTAATTCTTAGAAGAAGGGGGAAGTTTGAACACACACAGAGCTGCACAGGGAGAATGTCATGTGATAATAGAGGCAGAGATTGAGGTAATGATAAGGCAAAGGATGCCAGGGATTTCTGGCAGTTAACAGAGAGAAGCATGGAATAGATTCTCCCTCAGAGTCTTCAGAAGGAAGCAATTCTGCCAACACCTTGATTTTGGACTTCTAGTCTCCAAAACTGTGAGAAAATACATTCCTGCCACTTTAAGCCATTCAATTTGTGGTCGTTTGTTATGGCAGCCCTGGGAGATGAATAGATTGATTGGGCATTTTTCTCTGGTGCTATGTTAGAAATATCTGTGTAGAGTGGACCTATTACAATTTTAATGTGTTTTCTCCTGATTATGATAGTAGATAGTAATACATTGAAACTACAAAAACATTGTAAAGAATAATAACAATTCAAAAATATTCATGACTTCTGTAGTTATCATTTTGGTATATTTCCATTGCCTAAATGTGATTTGACATACCTTTTTCACATGATATGTAGAATTTTTATCCTGAATTTTACTTAAAATTATAGGTAAGTATGTATCTGTGGTATAAAGAACTTATGATAGATATATTGAATGCATAAAATGCCATTATGTAGGTATTCTATATTTAATTTAACAGTTTATCTCTTGTAGAATAATTGGGTTGTTGTCCATTTTTTATTATTAGAAGCATTCTATGATGCGGGGTGCAATGAGATGAATGTCTTTTTTTCCCAGAGGGAGATTTAATTTTTATCCCAATCAGTGATTGGGATAGATTAAATGAGAAGTGTATGTTAATAGATATGTCCCAAAGTCAGGGACCAACCCTCCCTGACTAATCCAGAAATAACTGCAAGGGTAAGATTTAGGGTGAGAATAGAGAGGACTTCGTAGGGATAATACTTAAGTTACACAGCAGGGAGAGCTGGTGCTGGAGTTGCCATTTTACTCATGATGCTTGGAACAAGATCTGCAGGGACACCTCCTGGACATGGGCCCTTTGCTCACTCTTTTAATAAATCCCAGCTGCTCCTGTGATCCTCCTTGGATTGTCACTGAGCAGTCCCTGTAGGTATCTTCCTAACTAAACTCTTGAGACTCATTTAGAGTAAAAGCAAAACTCAAGCTGGCCTTAATTGATCTGATGTAAAGCTGCCTGTAGAGATTTCCACACATGGAACCGCTGGGATTATCTAAGTAGCAAATGCTAAGGAGACCCTGAGGGTCCCAGCTCAACACTACCCTCCCCTCCCCTCAGGCCTGTTTCCCCAGATACCAGAGAAGGAGGAAGGATGAGGGGCCCAACTGGGCAGAGATTGGCTGGGACCCAAGTGCCTCCTTAGAGTGTGATCAAGACTATTACTCTGCTTCTCCAGGGAGAAAAGTTTGGAAGTTCGAAATCATTTTTATTGGCCTAACTGGCATGTGCCGGGCAATGCTTGGCACTATAAATTGAGATTATCAAATCCAGAAAAGGTCAATACATTGTGTCTGTCTTTGGTCTCCTTCAGAAAGTGAAGTATAGCAAGCTCATACCATGGAAAAATAACCCTTGTAATAAGATTGGAAAGCTTATTTCAAGAAGCTTGGGCTGCTCCCTGAGAGGCTGAATCACAGGGAAGTTATCCAAGGACCCAATCTATGCAGACCCTTTCTCCTCACCTTAGAATACAAAAGTGTTCAAGTCATTCCTCATTCTTTCATTCAAAACATATATTCAGCTTATTATGTGCCAAGCAGAATGTTGACTATTATTGGAGACAGATGAATAAAATATGGTCTTTCCTTTAAGATGGGTAAAATCCTGGCAGGAAAGAGCTGTCATTTAAAACAATCATTACAAGAGGTAGAGAATGTTAAACACAACAAATGAGGCATTAACAAAATCAGAGGTTCAGAAGTGCGACACTATACTCAATTTCTGGCTGAAAAGATAAGGAGAGACCTCAGAGAAGATTGGGCATTTAATCAGAGCCTTAAAAGTTTCCAATGTTCTCTCTTTTCTTTCCCTATGGTTGCTGCCCTGGATTATACCCTCATTATTTCATCTGCCTATTTACTCACTCATTCAACACTTTTTTAAAAAACTTACGAAGTACCAAGGTCAAGGCCAGCTGTGGGGATACAACAGCAAACAACACAGAAATATGGCCTATTCTTTCATGATCCTTACAGTCTAGTGTGGGAGATAAGTAAACAGACAAATTAGAATGATGACAGAACCAAACTAGAGCTTGTTAGAGAACAGCAGGGGATTAGCTTTAGAGAGGAAGGTCAGGGAAGGGCTATTTGAGAAAGTGACACACATGCTAAGACTTGAGGCATGAGAATGAACAAGGCTTGGCAAAAGTTAGAGAAAGAGCATTCTAGAGAGATGGAACAGCATATGCAAAAGCTATGAAATAGGGAAGAGCTTATAGAGATCAAGTTTCTGAAATGTGAATAAAGAAGAAACTAGAATGAGATGAGGTTGGAAATAGAGGCAGAGGGAGGATGGCCTTGCTCTTATTAGAAGTTTAAATTTTATTTTAAATGTATCAAGTTATGCCCCCAGTTGACAGACAAGGCAGACTCCCTGTGGCTCAAAAGCTAAAAGCAGAACCAAGAGGCCATAGCAGAGTGAGGGAGTGATCATACACTCTGTATCTGTGAAAAGTATTGCAAGACCAGTTTTTCTGCAGTCAAGTCAAAGAACAGTTCCTGAAAACAATGTCAAAAACAACTACAGCTGGAAATTCCCCAACTGACCACCAACAGGTCACCTGGTGCCAGCCAATCACCTGGAATCAGCCAACTAAGAGAGACTGGTGATTTGGGGGATCAAAGGTTTTCCAATCAAGACTCTGTTCCTCACTCCCCTGACTTCTCTTCTAGCCTGCAGTCTTCATCTTTATAATGTGTAATTCTCCAGTCCTCTCCTTAGAGTGCACTTTTGTTTTGCACTGAAGGCTGTCTCCTCAATCTGCAGGTTGCTTTTAGAAAATAAAGTTCTCCTTTTGTCTGCAGAAGAGATCTCATCGCTCTTTTGTTAACATTTCAAATGCAATAGAATATTGTTTTTTAAGTGAATGAACAATGTGAACTGATTTACATTTTAAGATAATTCTTGCTTTAGTTGGGAAAATTGATAGGAGGAAGGAAGAGTAAAAGCGAGAAGGTCCAATTAGGAGCCCAGGGAAGAGATGATGATATCTTGGATTAGGATGGCACAGAGAAAATGTATGGATTCTATATGTACTTTGACAAAAGATTCACTGGGACTTTCTGATTAAATGTGGGGAATGAGGAAAATGGAGGAATCAAAGATAACTCCTAGGTTTCTAAAATGGGAAACTCCATAGGTTAATTTAACAGACTGTTTTCTTTCTCCTTGTGACAGAATAATAATCCCTATCTGTGTTAGGG
Organism: Macaca mulatta; assembly: GCF_049350105.2. Classification (NCBI taxonomy): domain Eukaryota; kingdom Metazoa; phylum Chordata; class Mammalia; order Primates; family Cercopithecidae; genus Macaca; species Macaca mulatta. The sequence goes on along the minus strand of NC_133416.1, from coordinate 55,416,599 downwards.
ATCTATACAGTCCATTGAATGATCATGTGGCTTGCTTTCACCACTGGAATGTAGGCAGAGGTGATAATAAGCTAGAATCCTCAAGGTCATCTACTAGTTGCAAAAGAGCAACTGGATCCTAGTAGAAAAGATCCAAAGTAGAAAAGTCTGAAATGAAAACAATAAGCAATATTCATCTACCAGTGGGTAATTTCAGTAGGGAGTTAGAAACGAAGAAAATGCCAAAGAAATGTTAGAAAATATTTAAATGTATGGAAATGTATGGTAATAGTGGTGAAGAAAGCCTTCAGTGGGTTCATAAGTAGATTGAACATAGCCAAAGGGAAAACAATTAGTAAACTGGAAGATATGTCAACAGATATTACCAAAACTGAAAGAAAAAAAGAAAAAGAATATAAAAAAAGGACAGAACATATGAGTTATGTGACAATATAAAACAGCCTAACATACATGCAATTAGAGTTCCAGAAGAGAAAGAGAGCAGAGTAGAAAATAAATGAAGAGATGACAGCTGAGAATTTTCAAAAAATAATGAAAGACATCAAACTACAGATCCAAGAAGCTCAGAGAATCATAGTGCTATAAATACCCGCCCCCCCCCACACACACACAATGCATCCTATTTAAACATGTGAAAATCAAAGATAAAGAGAAAATCTCGAAGGCAGTCAGGCAAAAAAGACACATTACCTAAAGGAAAAAAAAATTAAATTTACAGCATAGTCATCACAAGAAACTAAGACATAGAGTGACATCTTTAAAATGTTAAAAGAAAAAAATGTTAACATGTAATTCTACACCAAGTGAAAATACTTCTCAGAATAAAAGAGAAACGAAGCAGACCTGTGCCACAAGAAATGTTAAAGAAAGTTCTTGGCCGGGTGCGGTGGCTCACGGCTACAATCCCAGCACTTTGGGAGGCCAAGGCAGGTGGAACACGAGGTCAGGAGACTGAGACCATCCTGGCTAACACCATGAAACCCTGTTTCTACTAAAAATACAAAAAATATTAGCTGGGTGTGGTGGTGGGTGTCTGTAGTCCCAGCTACTCAAGAGGCTGAGGCAGGAGAATGGTGTGAACCCAGGATGCAGAGCTTGCAGTGAGCTGAGATCATGCCACTGCACTACAGCCTGGGTGGCAGAGCGAGACTGTGTCTCAAAAAATTTTTTTAAAAAAAGGAAGTTCTTCAGGAGGAAGGAATGTAATACCAGACAGATACTTGAATCTATGCAAAGATCTTTGGGAATTGCTAAAGTCAAAGTAAATATAAAATATTTTTTCTTGTTATTAATAACTTTAGAAGATAATTTACTGTTTAAAGCAAAAATAAAGGCAATCTACTCTGGGTTTGGAGCACATGTAAAAGTAAAACATATAACAATTGCATAAAGAATGAGAGAGAGAAATTAGGAAAGTTATTACACTACATATTAAGTGGCATAATACTATTTGAAGGTAGATTGTGATTAATTAAATGTGTTTATTAAAAATCCTAGGGCAGATTGCTGGCAAGATGGCTGAATAGGAACAGCTCCAGTCTGTAGCTCCCAGTGAGATCAATGCAGAAGGCGGGTGATTTCTGCATTTCCAAGTGAGCCTCCACTGTTGATACCCAGGCCAACAGTGTTGGGAGTGGACCTCCAGCAAATTCCAGCACACCTGCAGTGGAGTGGCCTGTTAGAAGGAAAACTAAGAAACAGAAAGGAATAGCATGTCCACTCAAAGACTCCATCCGAAGTCACCAACATCAAAGACCAAAAGTAGATAAATCCAAAAAGATGGGGATAAACCAGCACAAAAAGGCTGAAAATTCCAAAAACCAGAACACATCTTCTCCTCCAAAAGATTACAACTCCTTGTCAGCAAGAGAACAAAACTGCATGGAGAATGAGTTTGACAAATTGACAGAAGTAGGCTTCAGAAGGTGGGTAATAACAAACTCCTCTGAGCTAAAGGAGCATGTTCTAACCCAATTCAAGGAAGCTAAGAAACTTGAAAAAAGGTTAGATGAACTTCTAACTAGAATAATCAGTTTAGAGAGAACATAAATGACCTGATGGAGCTGAAAAACACAGCACAAGAACTTCATAAAGAATAAACAAGTATCAATAGCTGAATCGATCAAGCAGAAGAAAGGATACCAGGGATTGAAGATCAACTTAATGAAATAAAGTGAGCCAACAAGATTAGAGAAAAAATAAAAAGGAATGAACAAAGCCTCTAAGAAATATGGGACTATGTGAAAAGACCAAATCTACATTTGATTGATGTACCTGAAAGTGACAGGGAAAATTGAACCAAGTTGGAAAACACTCTTCAGGATATTATCCAGGAGAACTACCCCAACTGAGCAAGACAGGCCAACATTCAAATGCAGGAAATACAGAGAATACCATAAAGATACTCCTTGAAAAGAGCAACTGCAAGACACATAATCGTCAGATTCACCAAGGCTGAAATGAAAGAAACAATGTTAAGGGCAGCCAGAGAGAAAGGTCAGGTTAACCACAAAGGGAAGCCCATCAGGCTAACAGTGGATCTGTTTTCAGAAACCCTACAAGCCAGAAGAGAGTGGGGGGCAATATTCAACAATTTTAAGGAAAAGAATTTTCAACCCAGAATTTTATATCCAGCCAACCTAAGCTTCATTGTTGGGAACAGGACCCCTAAAACCTGGCCAGAAACTGGCCCCAAAACTGGCCATAAACAAAATCTCTGCAGCACTGTGACATATTTATGATGGCCATAACGTCCACACTGGAAGGTTGTGGGTTTACCGGAATGAGGGCAAGGAACACCTGGCCCACCTGGGGTGGAAAACCACTTAAAGGCATTCTTAAACTACAAACAATAGCATGAGCGATCTGTGCCTTAAGGACATGCTCCTGCTGCAGATAACTAGCCAAACTCATCCCTTTATTTTGGCCCATTCCTTCGTTTCCCATAAGGGATACTTTTAGTTAATCTCGTTTCCCATAACGGATACTTTTAGTTCATTGAATATCTATAGAAACAACGCTAATGACTGGCTTGCTGTTAATAAATACATGGGTGAAGGCTGTGAGACCCCTGATTTCCTACTTCACACCTGTATATTTCTGTGTGTGTGTCTTTAATTCCTCTAGTGCCGCTGGATTAGGGTCTCCCCAACCGAGCTGGTCTTGGCACTTCACAAGCAAAGGAGAAATAAAATCCCTCACAGACAAGCAAATACTGACAGATTTTGTCACCACCAGGCCTGCCTTTTAAGAGCTCCTGAAGGAAGCACTAAACATGAAAAGGAACAACCAGTACTATCCACTGCAAAAACATATCAAATTGTAAACAGCATCAACACTATGAAGAAACTGCATCAGATAAGGGGCAAAACAACCAACTAGCATCATAATGACAGGATTAAATTCACACATAATATTAACTTTAAATGTAAATGGGCAAAATGCCCCAATTAAAAGACACAGACCGGCAGATTGGATAGAGTCAAGACCCATAGGTGTGCTGTATTCAGGAGACTCATCTCATGTGCAAAGACACACATAGACTCAAAATAAAGGGATGGAGGAATATTTACCAAGCAAATGGAAAGGAAAAAAAAAAAAAAAAAAAGCTGGAGTTTCAATCCTAATCTCTAATAAAACAGACTTTAAATCAACAAAGATCAAAAGAGACAAAGAAAGGCATTACATAATGATAAAGGAATCAATGCAGCAAGAAGAGCTAACTATCCTAAATATATATGCACCCAATACAGGAGCACCCAGATTCATAAAGCAAGTTCTTACAGACCTACAAAGGGACTTAGACTCCCACACAATAATAGTGGGAGACTTTAATACCCCACTGTCAATATTAGACATATCAATGAGACAGAAAATTAACAAGAATATTCAGGACTTCAACTCAGCTCTGGACCAAGCAGACCTAATGAACATCTACAAAACTCTCCACTGCAAATCAACAGAATATACACTCTTTTCAGCACCTCATCACATTTATTCTAAAATTGACCACATAAATGGAAGTAAAACACTCCTCAGCAAATGCAAAAGAATGGAAATCGTAACAAACAGCCTCTCAGACCACAGTGCAATCAAATTAGAACTCAGGATTAATAAACTCACTCAACCACATGGAAACACACAACCACATGGAAACTCAAAAACCTGCTCCTGAATGAATACTGGGTAAACAATGAAATGAAGGCAGAAATAAATATGTTTATTGAAACCAATGAGAACAAAGCCACAACATACCAGAATCTCTGGGACACATTTAAAGCAGTGTGTATAGGAAAATTTATAGCACTAAATGCCAGAAAGATCTAAAATTGACACTGTAACATAAAAATTAAAAGAACTAGAGAAGCAAGAGCAAACAAATTCAAAAGCTAGCAGAAGACAAGAAATAACTAAGATCAGAGAAGAACTGAAGGAGATAGAGACACGAAAAACACTTCAAAACATCAATGCCTGCAGAAGCTGGTTTTTTGAAAAGATCAACAAACTAGATTGACTGCTAGCCAGACTAATAAAGAAGAAAAGAGAGAAGAATCAAATAGATGCAATAAAACATGATATGGGGGATATCACCACTGATCCCACAGAAATACAAACTACCATCAGAGAATACTATAAATACATCTATGCAAATAAACTAGAAAATCTAGAAGAAATTGATAAATTCCTGGTCACATACACCCTCCCAAGTCTAAACCAGGAAGAAGTTGAATCCCTGAATAGACCAATAACAAGTTCTGTAATTGAGGCAGTAATTAATAGCCTAGCAACCAAAAAAAGTCCAGAACCAGACGGATTCACAGCCAAATTCTATCAGAGGTACAAAGAGGAGCTGGTACCATTCCTTCTGAAACTATTCCAAACAATAGAAAAAGAGGGAATCCTCCCTAACTCATTTTATGAGGCCAGCATCATCCTGATACCAAAACATGGCAGAGACACAACAAAAAAAGATTTCAGGCCAATATCCCTGATGAACATCAATGCGAAAATCCTCAATAAAATACTGGCAAACCAAATCCAGCAGCACATCAAAAAGCTTATCCACCACAATCAATTCGCCTTCATTCTTGGGAGGTTGGTTGAATATACGCAAATCAATAAACATAATCCATCAAATAAACAGAACCAATGACAAAAACCACATGATTATCTCATTAGATGCAGAAAAGGCCTTTGACAAAATTCAACGCCTTTTCATGCTAAAAACTCTCAATAAACTAGATATCGATGGAACATATCGCAAAATAGTAAGAGCTATTTATAACAAACCCACAGCCAATATCATACTGAATGGGCAAAAACTGGAAGCATTCCCTTTGAAAACCGGCACAAGACAAGGATGCCCTCTCTCACCACTCCTATTCAACATAGTACTGGAAGTTCTGGCTGCAGCAATCAGGCAAGAGAAAGAAATAAAGGGTATTCACATAGGAAGAGAGGAAGTCAAATTGCCTGTTTGCAGATGACATGATTGTACATTTAGAAAACCCCATCATCTCAGCCCCAATTCTCCTTAAGCTGATAAGCAATTTCTGCAAAGTCTCAGGATACAAAATCAATGTGCAAAAATCACAAGCATTTCTATACACCGATAACAGACAATCAGAGAGCCAAATCATGAATGAACTTCCATTCACAACTGCTACTAAGAGAATAAAATATCTAGGAATCCAACTTACAAGGGATGTGAAGGACCTCTTCAAGGAGAACTACAAACCACTGCTCAAGGAAATCAGAGAGGACACAAACAAATGGAAAAACATTTCATGCTCATGGATAGGAAGAATCAATATCGTGAAGATGGCCATCCTGCTCAAAGTAATTTATAGATTCAATGCTATTCCCATCAAGCTACCACTGACTTTCCTCACAAAATTGGAAAAAAAACTACTTTAAACTTCATATGGAAGCAAAAAAGAGCCAGCATAGCCAAGACAATCCTAAGCAAAAAGAAAAAAGCTGGAGGCATCATGCTACCTGACTTCAAACTATACTACAAGGCTATAGTAACCAAAACAGCATAGTACTGGTACCAAAACAGATATATAGACCAACGGAATAGAACAGAGGCCTCAGAAATAACAGCACACATCTACAACCATCTGATCTTTGACAAACCTAACACAAACAAGCAATGGGGAAAAGATTCTCTATTTAATAAAAGGTGTTGGGAAAACTGGCTAGCCATATGCAGAAAACTGAAACTGGACCCCTTCCTCACACCTTATACAAAAATCAACTCAAGATGGATTAAAGACTTAACCGTAAGACTTTAAACCATAAAAATCCTAGAAGAAAACCTGGGCAATACCATTTAGAACACAGGCATGGACAAAGACGTCATGTTTAAAACACCAAAGACAATGGCAACACAAGCCAAAATTGACAAATGGGATCTAATTAAACTAAAGTGCTTCAGCAGAGCAAAACAAACTATCATCAGAGTGAAGAGGCAACCTACAGAATGGAAGAAAATTTTTGCAATCTATCCATCTGACAAAGGGCTAATATCCAGAATCTACAAATAACTTAAACAAATTTACAAGAAAAAACAAACAACCCTATCAAATAGTGGGCAAAGGATATGAACAGACATTTCTCAAAAGAAGACATTTATGCAGCCAACAAACATGCAAAAATGCTCATCATCACTGGTCATTAGAGAAATGCAAATAAAAACCACAATGAGATACCATCTCACGGCAGTTAGAATGGCGATCATCAAAAAGTCAGGAAACAACAGATGCTGGAGAGGATGTGGAGAAATAGGAACACTTTTACACTGTTGGTGGGAGTATAAATTAGTTCAACCATTGTGGAAAACAGTGTGGTGATTCCTCAAGGATCTAGAACTAGAAATACCATTTGACCCAGCAATCCCATTACTGGATGTTTACCCAAAAGCATTATAAATCATTCTACTATAAAGACACATGCACACATGTGTTTATTGCAGCACCATTCACAATAGCAAGGACTTGGAACCAACCCAAATATCCATCAATGATAGACTGGATAAAGAAAATGTGGCACATATACACCATGGAATACTATGCAGCCATTAAAAAGGATGAGTTCATGTCCTTTGCAGGGACATGGATGAAGCTGGAAACCATCATTCTCAGCAAACTATCACAAGAACAGAAAACCAAACACGGCATGTTCTCACTCATAAGTGGGAGTTGAACAATAAGAACACATGGACACAGGGAGGGGAACATCATACTCCAGGGCCTGTCAGGAGGTGGGAGATAGGGGAGGGATAGCATTAGGAGAAATACCTAATGAAGGTGATGGGTTGATGGGTGCCTCAAACCACCATGACACGTGTATACCCATGTAACAAAACTGCATGTTCTGCACATGTACCCTAGAACTTAAAGTATAATAAAAAAAATTCTAGGGCAGCCACTTAAAAACTGCGAAGAAGTATAAATGATAAACCAATAGTGAAGATAAAATGAAATTATTTTAACAAGTTAAATACAGCTGGGCGTGGTAGCTCACACCTATAATCCCAGCACTTTGGGAGGCCGAGGCAGGCGGATCACGAGGTCAGGAGATCAAGACCATCCTGGCTAACACGGTGAACCCTGTCTCTATTAAAAATACAAAAAATTAGCCAGGCATGGTGGCGGGTGCCTGTAGTCCCAGCTACTGGGGAGGCTGAGGCAGGAGAATGGCAAGAACCCAGAAGGCAGAGCTTGCAGTGAGCCAAGATTGTGCCAATGCACTCCAGCCTGGGCAACAGAGCGAGACTCCATCTCAAAAAAAAGAAAAGTTAAATACAAAAGTAGGCAGAAAAATTCAGCACCCAGTTATTACAAAACCTCTTGGAAACTGTGTGTAGAAGGGAACATTTCTGAACCGAAAAAGAATACCTTAAAAAATCTGCAGTAGTAGATATTTTAAGAGTACCTTAAAATATCATATTTAATAATGATGGACTGAATCTTTTTATCCTAAGACTGAGAAAAGGCAAAAATATCTGCTATCACCTCTCTTATTCAACATTATACAGAAGATCTAGCCTGTAAAACAATGCCAAAAGAAGAAAAGGAATAAAAATAAAAGAAAAATATGAGTGACAGAAAGAGAGAAGTGGGGGAGAGGGAGGAAGAAAAGGGATACAAATTAGAAAAATATAAATGAGGCAGGGAGTGGTGGCTCACACCTATAATCCCAGCACTTTGGGAGGCCAAGGCAGGAGGATCACGAGGTCAGGAGTTTTAGGCCAGCCTGGCCAACATAGTGAAACCCCCTCTCTACTAAAAATACAAAAAATTAACCAGGCATTGTGGCGGGCACCTGTAATCCCAGGTATTTGGGAGGCTGAGGCAGGAGAATTGCTTGAGCCTGGGAGGTGGAGATTGCAGTGAGCCGAGATCGCGCCACTGTTCTCTAGCCCAGGTGACAGTGCGAGACTCCATCTCAGAAAAAAAAAAAGAGAGAGAGAGAGATAATGAAAGCTGTCTCTATTCACAGATGACATGGTTGTTGACAGAGAGTCTGCAAAATAAGTCAGTTCAGCAACGTCAATGTACAAAATTAATTGTGTCTAACAAGGCATCTACAATACCTTTTTGATAAAAACTACAAAGAAAAAAAGAAATCAAAGGAGACATAAATAAGTGAAAAGACATATTGTGTTCATGAATTGGAAAACTATTCTTAAAATATCCTTTCTCCCTCAACTGATGTATAGATTCAACACAATCTCCATAAAGATACTAGACAAATTTTTGTAGAAATCAGAAAATGAATTCTAAAATGTATTTGGCAATGCAAATGAACTAAAGTATCCAAAACAATTTTGAAAAAAAGAACACAGCAGACTATTTTGCAAGTTTATACAGAAAGGCAAAAGACCCAAAATAGCCAACACAATATTGAAGGAGAACAAAATTGGAGAACTGACACTCCCCAACTTCAAAGCTCATTATAGGGGGAGAGCATTAGGGAAAAGAACTAATGCATGTGCGGCTTAATATCTACCTACCTGATGGGTTGATAGGTGCAGCAAACCATCATGGCACATGTTTACCTATGTAACAAGCCTGCACATCCTGCACATGTACCCTGGAACTTAAAAAAAAAAAAAGACAGTATGAAACTATAGTAAATAGAAGAGTGGTATTAGAAAAAAAAAAAAGAAAAAAAGAAAAAGCCTGATGGAATGGAATAGTGAGCCAGACATAGACCCATACAAATATAGTCTATTGATCTTTGACAAAGGAGCAAAGGCAATTAAATGGAGAAAGGATATTCTTTTCAACAAATAGTGCTGAAAAAAATTAGACATCCACATGCAAAAAAAAAGAATCTACACATAGATTTTACACCTTTCACAACAAATAAATTAATAGACCTAAATATAAAACACAAAACTATAAAACTATTAGGAAATAATATAGAAGAAAATCTAGGTTACTTTAGCTTTGACAATGACTTTTTAGATACACCACCAACAGCATGACGCATAAGAGAAAAAGCTAAGTTGTGTTTCACCAAAATTAAAAACTTGTGCTTTTGTGAAAGACAATGCTCAGAAAATAAAACCAGCCACAGAGTGCAAGAAAATATCTGCAAAACATGTATCTGATATAGGACTGGTGTCCAAAATATTTTAAAAAACCTTTATAATGCAACAATAAGAAAGCAACCTAATCAAACAGTGGACAAAAATCTGAGCAGACTCCTCATCAAAGAAGATATGCAAATGGAAAATGCATGTATGAAGAGATGTTCAATCATCTGTCATTAGGGAATTGCAAATTAAAACATCAGTGTGATACAACTGCATACCTATTAGGATGGCTAAAATCCCAAATACTGGCAACACGAATGCTAGCAAGGATGTGGAGCAATGAGAAGTCTCATTCATGGCTGGTGGGAATGCAAAATTGTACAACCATTTTGGAATTCAGTTTGGCAATTTCTTACAAAACTAAGCATGCTCTTACCATATGATCCAGCAGTCACACTCCTTGGTATCTACTGAATGAGATGAAAACTGCACACAAATGTTTATAGAAGCTTTTTTCACAACTATCCAAACTTGGAAGCAACCAAGATGTCATTCAGTAGGTGAATGGATGAACAGACTGTGGTACATCTTTGCAGTGGAATATTATTCAACAATAAAAAGAAATTAGCTATGAAGCCACAAAAATATATGGATGATCCTTAAATATATATTGCTATGTGAAAGAAGACTATCTAAAAAGACTACATCCTATATGATTCCAACTATATAATATTCAGGAAAAGGCAAAACATGGAAATGGTTAAAATATCAGTGGTTGTTGGTATTTAGCAGGAAGAAAAGAGGGATGAATAGGTGGAGGATGAATAGGAATTATTCTGTATGATACTACAATAGTGTATACATGCCATTATATATTTGTCAAAACACAGAAAATACAACACAAAGAGTAAACCCTAATGGTAAACAAGGGACTTTAGCAAATAATAAACTTATTGGTACTGATTCATCAATTATTATATCTCAATAAAGAAAAGGATTTGGGGAAAGTTTTCCATTACTAAACTATCTTTCCATCCTGCCTCCCACATAACTATAAAACCCTGGCAATGCCATATAAAATATTTATTAAATCCTATCAAATGCTTGCTGAGCTTTCAAGAAAATAAGAAAAGTCCTCAGTGGGCAAAAAGAGAAAAAGCTGAAAGTCAGAATGACAGGTGCTAACGCCATTTTGTCAGGAAATGTTTGCAGATTTTAACAAATAAGAGGTTACAGATGATTATGCTAGAAGAGGAGGCAAAGGCATAGACCTACATAATGTAAGGAGTTGAGATACTGAAGCTTGTACACTCAAAGGCTTATACACCCAATTAAAGAATGGCCAAAATTTGCTGGGCATCGTGGTTCATGCCTGTAAAGCCAGGGCTTTGGGAGGCCGAGGCAGGAGAATCACTTGAGGCCAGAAGTTGGAGACCAGCCTGGGCAACATAACATTTGTAGAGACCCCATGTCTACACATTTTTTTAAAAAAAAATTAGCCAGTTGTGACAGCATGCCTGCAGTCCTAGCTACTCAGGAGGCTGAGGTAGGAGCATCACTTGAGCCCAGGAGTTCAAGATTACAGTGAAGTACATTTGTGCCACTGCACTTCAGCCTGGGCAACAGGGCAAGATCCTATCTCCAAAAAAAGAAAAAGAGGCAGAAGACTGCCCATCTTGCCATTGACAGAGGGAAACAATGTGGAAACTTGTCCCTGTTGGCCAGTGTTCTGGGGAAAAGAAATTTCCCTTGAAAATGTATAACCAGAAACCTTCTCACATGAATTTACACTTTATGTATGGTCCCAGAAATGTTAAGCCAAATAATTATTATAAGGTAGTTCTGAGTTGGTGTCTTTCTGGGATAGTTGGCAGAAGCAAACATAAAGCCTCTCACAAAACAGACTGCACAGGACTTTTATATCTAAAGTCCAGCCAACCACAAACTAAGAATCCAGAGTTACAAAGCAACCACTTTGATCAACAGTTAAAAGAAACAAGAAGCAACAAATTAAACACCTCAGACAGCGAAAATTTTTGACTTAATTTTACAAAACAAGTAAGCTTAGGATGTTTCAAGAAAGCAAGACTGAAGTTGAAAGCATGAGAAAAGAACATGATACTACCAATGAAGTGAGGTATATTGAGAAGAAACAAATAGGACTTATAGAACTAAAATATAACGTTTGAAATAAAAAAACTTAACAGACATTTCAACAGTACATTACACATAGAACAAGAAACAATTAGAAAATTTCTAGTTGTTTCTAAAAAATTACCCAGCTGCAGCTCAAAAAACAGTGATAAAAACTAAAATAAAAGAGAGTCAAGAGATGTAGAAGATAGAAAAAGAAAAAATTAACACGTGGTAATGACCAAAAGAATGAAAAAGGAACTATTAAAAAAGATAATGGCTGCGTAATCTTTTTCAAGTTAATGAAAAACATTTGTCCTTAAATTTAAGAGGAACTACAAATCTTAAACAGGATAAATAAAAATAAAGAAACAATTTGGTAAAATTTCAAAATACCAACTATAAAGAGAAAACATAATTAGACCAAAAGAAACTTTTCAGTAGCAAAAATAGGAACCAAAATGGCTGGATTCTGGCTAGCCAAGGATAATGATGGCTACCTAAAACTGAATCTCTCCAAATGTACTCCAAAAGCAATATAGGATTGGAAGGAAGGAAGGAAGGAAGGAAGGAAGGAAGGAAGGAAGGAAGGAAGGAAGGAAGGAAGGAAGGAAGGAAGGAAGGACGGACGGACCAGTGAATAGATAAAAAAAGACACAAATTTCAAAATAGCTCTAAGTAGAAAAATAAATATCAAATCCAAACATATCTATCACTCATGCTCCTTTGGCAGCTTTTATGGTGCGTAAAGGCCATTTAGAAGAAGTGTGTGGAAAAAAAGAAGAGGGAAATTAGTGGAGTACCTAAGATTTATCTAAAATCACTTCCACAAAAGAAAGGCCACTCTAGGTTAGAAAAGACTGAAAAGGAGTTATGGGATTGTGGGAAATGCAGTTTGGAGACTGTTCTTTTCTCATTCCTATAATGGCTGCTTCTAGGAAGCAGGTGTCAAGTGGAACCTCTTAACCTCATATCCAGAGTTCCAGGATGGGAGTATTTCACGTCACGTAGAATTATACCATTTTTTTGGAACCTTAAGTTCTCAAGATCCCGCCACCTTGATATCCCAACGTTTTAACATAATTACTGTACATCCTCATTTCACATTTTTCGGTGCTGATTGTTGTTGAAGTAGGGGAAGTCAGAGGAAATCACTCTTGTTTGGTATGATTCTCAGCATTACAGGCAATTATGCTTATTTGAGTTTATGCATGAAAGAAAAATAGACAGATGAAATGTAAATATGTCACCCTAAAAGCCTTTGTACTGTTAAGGTTAAAACTGAGCTTCAGTGTCTGAAAGTTCCCAAGAAACAGCAAATGGAGCTAATTTCACATTCTAAGATGTTTCTCTATAAATGGGAACCAATTGATATACGTTAAATGGGGAAAAAGGCTTTCTTCACAACAAATGACGTGCTGAAAAATGCAACCTATAATTTATATTTGACAGTTAGAAAAGAGATCAAAAAGTAAGATGACTGGAATTTGCATAAGTAATATTTCATAGTTTTGAAAGCACATGAAATAGGAAGAAAAAAAGACTTCCTAAAATATTAGAAAATCACTACCGTTCAGTTATAATCACTGCCTACTAAATTGTTGAGAAGTCTTTTCTCTGTATTTTAATTAAATACTTGTTTTGTTATCTCCCAAGTTAATATTGTACTTGGATGTCAAATAGAGCCAGTCAAAAGTGGAAAGTTTCACTTCCTTAGAGACAAAACATTTAGAAAATGTATTCAATGTATCTATTAATGAAATAGAGAAAATATTTAATGTAAAAAACCTTTATATTAACATTGAAATGGAGAAGATATTTAATGTAAAACAAAAGCCCAAAACTAAAACCTTTATATTGACTAGCTGAGTAACATCCCCATGGTGAGAAATGCCATATTAAATATAAACTCATTGTGTTGTTGAGAGAGAGAGAGAAACAGAGAGAGGATGTGTGCTCTGATGGATCACAGCAATGATTACAAGGAAGCAACTCAAAAATGCATGCAATTGAGACTGACAGTCTTTGAAAGGCATTGCTTATATGGGAGAAAAGACCTTTTATAAATATGAGCAAAATGAAAAACAGATAAAAGGCAGAAATTTAGAGTCTCAAAAGACAAAAAAATAAAGAAAAGAAAAACCAAAATAAACAGAGTACTCAAACTCCTCATTTCCTCCCACCATGACCACCAAAAATAAAAATCTATCCATTTCAAAAACAAAAACAAAACTTATACTTTACTCCACTGATAGGAGAAGATGTTTTTCAGCCAGTAATCTTGTAAATCACCATAAATCCACAAAATGAATAGGTGAAGCACCCTAAATACAGACATGATTACTACAGGATAAACACAGAAAATAAGAATCAAAACATTTCAGCTTATAAAAAAGTAATTCCCTTCAAACAAGCAAAAAGCAGAAGAAAACTGTAGCACAAATTTTAAAATTAATTAAATAACCTCAAATGATCATTTTTTAATATTAAAAACCAGCTTAAATCAGAAGTTATAAAACTTAAGAAATGGACAAAAAATAGGGCTAAATGAAACTAGAACTAAGTGTACTCAGAAGAGGAATGTAAGAAAAAGGCAAAATCACTTCAAATACAGGGATAAAGTTACAAGTTGCCTTAGGTATAATAGATTCAAATAAAAACATAATAAAAGGTAAGACAAGAAAACAGCCAAGAAAATAAAGGTAAAATAAATACAAAGAGTTAGAAAAGTACTGAAATGGAAGGATGGTAAAGAAGATACAACATGCATATAATTGTAGTCTCTGAAAGAAAGAAAAATAAGACAATGAAATAGAACACTTATTTAAAATCACAAAGAAAACCTTATAGAAATTTTGAAAAATCTGAATTTACATACTGAAAGAACCTTAGAGTACCAATGGTCAGCTAGTAGAAAAAGTGTAAACTTTAAAGATCAAGAAGGAATACTCAGGGCCTCCAGCAGAAGGAAAGACTAAATAACCTGAAAAGACAAGAGAATTAGGCATTAAACTTCTCAAGAGCAACTTACAAAGCAAGGCAAAAATGGAGTGGCATTTTCGAGAAACTTAAGAAAAGAAACTGTGAGCCAACATTGATATCTAACCAAGTTGTACTTCAAGTATCAATGTTATAAAAAAGCATGTTGAACATGCAAAATCTCAGGGGATACAGTACATTTGAGTGCTTTCTGAGAGACCTACTAGGGGGGAGATTTATTCAATCAAGGATAAACAGTAAAACATCATCAAAAAAACCTGATGGGGAGTATTTAACATATTTAATTGTAAAACTAAGGAAAAAACAAAGGAAACTAGAAAGATGTAAGAATAATGCAAAAAAAAGAAGAAGAGAAAGGAGAAGGAAAAAAGAGTAGAATAGACTCACTAATAGTTGCATAGGCAACAGGTGAGAATCAGACTATCATTAAAACTGAAAAAATATAATAAAAGGTAAAATAACCTCTAAATAAAAGAACAAAGAAAACATTTACATACAGAAAAAAACATAATACTCATGAAAGACATATAAAATAATTGCTTATCAGCCTTATTTATAAATGTGAATGAATTTAAATTATCTATTAAAAGAAAAATATTTTAAAATTGGCTCACAAAGCAAGACCTAACTCTATGGTATATGTAAGGGACACACCTAAAACAACATGATTCAGAAGGGCTAAAAAAAAAAAAAAAAAAAAGGCTGGGAAAATATATAGCAAGCAAAGAAAAAATATATATATATATATTTATTAATATAACATTTATAAAGTAAAATCTGTAGGAAACATAGATTGAAACACATAATACAAGATTTTAACAAACTCTTCTCTAGTGGACAAAAAACAAGTAAGAATACGTATAAGACTTACTGATAAGTTTTGGATTTGTGTCCCCACCCAAATCCCATGTCAAATTATAATCCCCAGTGTTCCAGGGGGGCCTGGTGGGAGTTCCCCCTTGCTGTTCTTGTGACAGTGACTGAGATCTCATGAGATCTGGTTGTTTAAAAGTAGGTAGCCTTCCCGTTTCTCTCTCTTCCTCCTGCTCCAGCATGTAAGACATGCCTGCTTTCCCTTCACCTTCTGCCATGCTTATAAGTTTCCTGAGGCCTCCCCAGCCATGCTTCCTGTACAGCCTGCAGAACCATGAGCCAATTAAACCTCTTTTCTTTACAAATTATGCAGTCTTGGGTAGTTTTTTTATAGCAATGTGAGAAGAGACTAATACACTTACGCAACTTAACAAGTAAGTAGATCATATGGAGACATATTGGAGTACATCCTAATAATAGATACTACACCTTTTCTCTAGTAAAGAGGGAAATTCACAGAAGTTGATTATATATTAGATCATAAAGAAAATATTAAGTTAAATAAAGTAGAAATATTACAAAAATTACTTTCTGATCTCAACATAATAAAACCATAAATAAGTAACAATTTTTAAAAAGTTCCGCTAGAAAATTTTAAAACATTTTATTTATTTTATTTTATTTTATTTTTATTTTTAAATTTTTACTTTTTGAGATGGAGTCTTGCTCTGTCACCCAAGCTGGAGTGCAGTGGCACTATCTTGGCTCACTGCAACCTCTGCTTCCTGGGTTCAAGTGTTTCTCCTGCCTCAGCCTGCTGAGTAGCTGGAATTATAGGTGCCTGCCATGCGCCCAGCTAATTTTTGTATTTTTAGTAGAGACAGGGTTTCACCACGTTGGACAGGCGGATCTCGAATTCCTTACCTCAGGTGACCTGCACACCTCCATCTCTCAAAGTGCTCAGATTACAGGCGTGAGCCACCATGCACAACCTTAAAACATTTTATCCAACAATTCCAGGGTGACATACAACCAAAATAACAAGAGTTTCCAAAAAGTAATTATAATAAAAAACATGAAATTTAAGAATTTATGGAGTACATTTAAAGCAGTGATCAGAGAAAATTTTATGGCTTTAAACATATACATTAATAACAATGAAATATTGAAAATAAATCAATTAAATTTATAATTTATAAAGCTAGAATGATAAAGTAAAAGAAAAAGCATAACAAATACAGATAAATAAAAAGTAATGAAGAACAGAAAAGATATATTTACTTAATAAATGAAAATTCTGATTGTTTGAAACAAAATAAGCTATTTACCTAAACCAACTAAGAAAAAAAAGAGAAAGAATAAACATATCAAAAGAAACAATAACTGTTAAAACACAGGAAATTTAAACAATCTTTGGAGGTACATTGAAGACCTCAAGAAAATAAATTTGAAATATTAGATAAAGGTAGACTTCCTCGATCTAACCAAATAAATCTACCAAAAAATAAATAAACAAAACAAAGAAACACACATATATTTCACATCATACTTAAGTTAAAATGTTAAAAACTTTTTGCCTCAAATGTGGAATTTTTAAAAAGTATATTTCCACTCTTGCATTTTTTATTCAATATTACACTGGATTTCTAGCCAATGCAATAAAGTAAGAAAAAAGAAGCTGCAGTTGTGAAGAGTGTAAAGGAAGAATAGAAACTGTCTTTAACTATAGACAACCTGATTGCATTCATATAAAGTCCTAAGCAATCTACATAAAGCTATTAGCAGTAATGAGTGAATATAGCAAAGTCACATGATGCATTATTTATATATAAATTTCTATGGTATTTCTATGTTATAGCCACAAACAATTGGGAAATATTGGATAAAGAAAACATGGCGCATATACACCATGGAATACTGTACAGCCATATGTCTTTTGCAGAAACGTGGATGGAGCTGGAGGCCATTATCCTTAGCAAACTAACGCAGGAACAGAAGGCCAAAACCACATATTCTCACTTATAAGTAGGAGGTAAATTATGAGAACTCATGAACACAAAGAAGGGAACAACAGACACCAGGGCATGAAGAGTGAAGAGTGGGAGGAGGGTGAAGCATGGGAGGAGGGTGAGGAATGGAAAAAATAACTACTGAGTACTTGGCTTAGTACCTAGGTGACAAAATAATCTATACAACAAGCCCCCATTACATGAGTTTGCCTATATAACAAAGCTGCACGTGTACTCCCAAATCTAAAATAAAAGTTAAAAAAATTACAATCTCATCCAATAACATGATATATTTATATATAAATTTAACAAAAGATATATAAGATCTTGACATTGACCTATGAAACACTGCTGATATAAATTTAAAAGACCTAAATAAATGAAGAGAAATACATTGTTTAAGGATTTGAAGACTCAATATTATTAAGACATCAATTTTTCTAAAATTGCCCTATAGAATTCATGCAATTCCATTAAAAATCTCAGCAAGATCTTTTGTTGAAATGGACAAACTAATTTTAAAATTTTTGTAGGAAGCCAAAGAACCTAGAATGTTTAGAGTCATCTGGGAAAAGAACAAAGTTGGAGGAGTTACACTACAGTATCAATGGAACAGAATAAAGAATTCGGAAGTAAACCTACATATATGTGGTCAATTTATTTTCAACAAAGGTTCCAAGACGATTCATTGAGGAAAGGAAAGCTTTTCAATAAATGGTAGTAGAACAGGTTGACAAATGCATAGGAAAACAAATCAATCTTGGCTCAATATTGACATCCTTCTGAAAATAAAAATTAATTCAAGATGAATCATAGAAATAAATGTAAATCTGAAATGTTAAAATTTTTAGGTGTATACATAGGAGAATGTCTTGCAACCTTGAGGAGGCAAAGATTTCTTATAATAGACACCAAAATAATAACTAGAAATTAAAAATTGATACATTAGATATCATCAAAATTAACTTTTGTTTGTTTGTTTGTTTGTTTTGTTTTGTTAGAGTCTAACTCTGTCACTCAGGCTTGAGTACAGTGGCATAATCTCGGCTCACTGCAACCTCTGCTGCCCAGGTTCAAGTGATTCTTCTGCCTCAGCCTCCTGAGTAGCTGAGATTACATGCACCTGCCACTGTGCCTGGCTAATTTTTGTATTTTTAGTAGAGACGGGGATTCACCATATTGGTCAGGCTGGTCTTTAACTCCTGACCTCATGATCCACCCGCCTCGACCTCCCAAAGTGCTGAGATTACAGGCGTGAGCCACTGTGCCTGGCAAAAATTAACATTGTTTGCTGTTTGAAAGATACTTTCTTTCTTTTCTTTTTTCTTTTTTTAATTTTTTTATTTTAGTGGTTCTTTCCTTTGATCAACAGCTTTGATTTAAGATGTTATTGGTGTGGTAATTTTTTTTTTATATATATACTTTAAGTTCTAGGGTACATGTGCACAACGTGCAGGTTTGTTACATATGTACACATGTGCCATGTTGGTGTGCTGCACCCATTAAGTCATCATTTACATTAGGTATATCTCCTAATGCTATCCCTCCCCTATTCCCGCTACCCACAATAGGCCCCTGTGTGTGATGTTCCCCTTCCTCTGTTCAAGTGATCTCATTGTTCGATTCCCACCATTGAGTGAGAATATGTGGCATTTGATTTTCTGTTCTTGCGATAGTTTCCTGAGAATGATGGTTTCCAGCTGCATCCATGTCCCTACAAAGGACATGAACTCATCCTTTTTTATGGCTGCATAGTACTCCATGGTATATATGTGCCACATTTTCTTAATCCGGTCTGTCACTGATGGACATTTGGGTGGATTCCAAGTCTTTGCTACTGTGAATAGTGCCACAATAAACATATGTGTGCATGTGTCTTTATAGCAGCATGATTTATAATCCTTTGGGTATATACCCAGTAATGGGATGGCTGGGTCAAATGGTATTTCTACTTCTAGATCCTTGAGGAATTGCCACACTGTCTTCCACAATGGCTGAACTAATTTACAGTCCCACCAACAGTGTAAAAGTGTTCCTATTTCTCCACATCCTCTCCAGCACCTGTTGTTTCCTGATTTTTTAATGATTGCCATTCTAACTGGTGTGAGATGGTATCTCATTGTGGTTTTGATTTGCATTTCTCTGATGGCCAGTGATGATGAGCATTTGTTCATGTGTCTGTTGGCTGTATGAATGTCTTCTTTTGAAAAATGTCTGTTCATATCCCTTGCCCACTTTTTGATGGGGTTGTTTGTTTTTTTCTTATAAATTTGTTTGAGTTCTTTGTAGGTTCTGGATATTAGTCCTTTGTCAGACGAGTAGATTGTAAAAATTTTCTCCCATTCTGTAGGTTGCCTGTTCACTCTGATGGTAGTTTCTTTAGCTGTGCAGAAGCTCTTTAGTTTAATTAGATCCCATATGTCAATTTTGGCTTTTGTTGCCATTGTTTTTGGTGTTTTAGACATGAAGTCCTTGCCCATGCCTATGTCCTGAATGGTATTACCTAGGTTTTCTTCTAGGGTTTTTATGGTATTAGGTCTAACATTTAAGTCTCTAATCCATCTTGAATTAATTTTCATATAAGGAGTAAGGAAAGGATCCAGTTTCAGCTTTCTACTTATGGCTAGCCAATTTTCCCAGCACCATTTATTAAATAGGGAATCCTTTCCCCATTTCTTCTTTTTGTCAGGTTTGTCAAAGATCAGATGGCTGTAGATGTGTGGTATTATTTCTGAGGGCTCTGTTCTGTTCCATTGGTCTATCTCTCTGTTTTGGTAACAGTACCATGCTGTTTGGTTGCTGTAGCCATGTATTATAGTTTGAAGTCAGGTAGCGTGATGCCTCCAGCTTTGTTCTTTTGGCTTAGGATTGTCTTGGCAATGTGGGCTCTTTTTTGGTTCTGTATGAACTTTAAGGCCGTTTTTTCCAATTCTGTGAAGAGTCATTGGTAGCTTCATTGGGATGGCATTGAATCTATAAATAACCCTGGGCAGTATTACCATTTTCACAATATGGATTCTTCCTATTCATGAGCATGGCATGTTCTTCCATTTGTTTGTGTCCTCTTTTATTTCACTGAGCAGTGGTTTGTAGTTCTCCTTGAAGAGGTCCTTTACATCCCTTGTAAGTTGGATTCCTAGGTATTTTATTCTCTTTGAAGCTATTGTGAGTGGGAGTTCATTCATGATTTGGCTCTCTGCTTGTCTGTTACTGGTGTATAAGAATGCTTGTGATATTTGCACATTGATTTTGTGTCCTGAGACTTTGCTGAAGTTGCTTATCAGCTTAAGGAGATTTTAGGCTGAGACGATGGGGTTTTCTAAATATACAATCATATCATCTGCAAACAGGGACAATTTGACTTCTTCTTTTCCTAACTGAATACCCATGATTTCTTTCTCTTGCCTGATTGCCCTAGCCAGAACTTCCAACACTATGTTGAATAGGAGTGGTGAGAGAGGACATCCCTGTCTTGTGCCAGATTTCAAAGGGAATGCTTCCAGTTTTTGCCCATTCAGTATGATATTGGCTGTGGGTTTGTCATAAATAGCTCTTATTATTTTGAGATACATTCCATCAATACCGAATTTATTGAGAGTTTTTAGAATGAAGGGCTGTTGAATTTTGTCAAAGGCCATTTCTGCATCTATTGAGATAATCATGTGGTTTTTGTCTTTGGTTCTGTTTATATGCTGGATTACATTTATTGATTTGCATATGTTGAACCAGCCTTGCATCCTAGGGATGAAGCCCACTTGATCATGGTGGATAAGCTTTTTGATGTGCTGCTGGATTCGGTTTGCCAGTATTTTATCGAGGATATTTGCATCGATGTTCACGAGGGATATTGGTCTAAAATTCTCTTTTTTTGTTGTGTCTCTGCCAGGCTTTGGTATCAGGATGATGTTGGCCTCATAAAATGAGTTAGGGAGGATTCCCTCTTTCTCTATTGATTGGAATAGTTTCAGAAGGAATGGTACCAGCTCCTCCTTGTACTTCTGGTAGAATTCAGCTGTGAATCCGTCCTGTCCTGGACTTTTTTTGGTTGGTAGGCTATTAATTATTGTCTCAATTTCAGAGCCTACTATTGATCTATTCAGGGATTCAACTTCTTCCTGGTTTAGTCTTGGGAGAGTGTATGTGTCCAGCAATTTATCCATTTCTTCTAGGTTTTCTAGTTTATTTGCATAGAAGTGTTTATAGTATTCTCTGTTGATAATTTGTATTTCTGTGGGGTTGGTGGTGATATCCTCTTTATAATTTTTTATTGCATCTATTTGATTCTTCTCTCTTTTCTTCTTTATTAGTCTTGCTAGTGGTCTATCAATTTTGTTGATCTTTTCAAAAAAAACCAGCTCCTGGATTCATTGATTTTTTGGAGGGTTTTTTGTGTCTCTATCTCCTTCAGTTCTACTCTGATCTTAGTTATTTCTTGCCTTCTGCTAGCATTTGAATGTGTTTGCTCTTGCTTCTCTAGTTCTTTTAATTGTGATGTTAGGGTGTCAATTTTAGATCTTTCCTGCTTTCTCCTGTGGGCATTTAGTGCTATAAATTTCCCTCTACACACTGCTTTAAATGTGTCCCAGAGATTCTGGTATATTGTATCTTTGTTCTCATTGGTTTCAAAGAACATCTTTATTTCTGCCTTCATTTCATTATGTACCCAGTAGTCATTCAGGAGCAGGTTGTTCAGTTTCCATGTAGTTGAGCAGTTGTGATTGAGTTTCTTAGTCCTGAGTTCCAGTTTGATTGCACTGTGGTCTGAGAGACAGTTTGTTATAATTTCTGTTCTTTTACATTTGCTGAGTAGTGCTTTACTTCCAACTATGTGGTCAAGTTTAAAATAAGTGCGATGTGGTGCTGAGAAGAATGTACATTCTGTTGATTGGGGTGGAGAGTTCTGTACATGTCTATTAGGTCTGCTAGGTGTAGAGTTGAGTTCAATTCCTGGATATCTTTGTTAACTTTCTGTCTCATTGATCTGTCTAATGTTGACAGTGGGGTATTAAAGTCTCCCATTATTATTGTATGGGAGTCTAAGTCTCTTTGTAAGTCTCTAAGGACTTGCTTTATGTATCTGGGTGCTCCTGTATTATGGGTGCATAAATATATATGGGTGCATATATATTTAGGATAGTTAGCACTTCTTGTTGAATTGATCCCTTTACCATTATGTAGTGGCCTTCTTTGTCTCTTTTGATCTTTGATGGTTTAAAGTCTGTTTTATCAGAGACTAGGATTAGCAACCCCTGCCTTTTTTTTTTGTTTTCCATTTGCTCAGTAGATCTTCCTCCATCCCGTTATTTTGAGCCTCTGTGTGTCTCTGCATGTGAGATGGGTCTCCTGAATACAGCAAACTGATGAGTCTTGACTCTTTATCTAACTTGCCAGTCTGTGTCTTTTAATTGGACCATTTAGTCCATTTACATTTAAGGTTAATGTTGTTATGTGTGAACTTGATCCTGTCATTATGATATTAGCTGGTTATTTTGCTCATTAGTTGATGCAGTTTCTTCCTAGCATCGATGGACTTTACATTTTGGCATGTTTTTGCAATGGCTGGTACTGGTTGTTCTTTTCCATGTTTAGTGCTTCCTTCAGGATCTGTTGTAGGGCAGGCCTGGTGGTGACAAAATCTCTATGCTTTTGCTTGTCTGTAAAGGATTTTATTTCTCCTTCACTTATGAAACTTAGTTTGGTTGGATATGAAATTCTGGGTTGAAAATTCTTTCCTTTAAGAATGTTGAATATCGGCCCCCACTCTTTTCTGGCTTGTAGAGTTTCTGCCGAGAGATCTCCTGTTAGTGTGATGGGCTTCCCTTTGTGGGTAACCCGAACTTTCTCTCTGGCTGCCCTTAACATTTTTTCCTTCATTTCAACTTTGGTGAATCTGACCATTATGTGTCTTGGAGTTGCTCTTCTCGAGGAGTATCTTTGTGGCGTTTTCTGTATTTCCTGAATTTGAATGTTGGCTCTCCTTGCTAGGTTGGGGGAGTTCTCCCGGATAATATCCTGCAGAGCGTTTTCCAGCTTGTTTCCATTCTCCCTGTCACTTTCAGGCACACCAAGCAGACGTAGATTTGGTCTTTTCACTAATCCTATATATCTTGGAGGCTTTGTTAATTTCTTTTTACTCTTTTTTCTCTAAACTTCTCTTCTTGCTTCATTTCATTCATTTGACCTTCAATCACTGATACTCTTTCTTCCAGTTGATCGAGTCAGTTACTGAAGCTTTTGCATTTGTCACGTAGTGCTTGTGTCATGGTTTTCATCTCTATCAGTTCGTTTATGGACTTCTCTGCATTGGTTATTCTAGTTATCCATTCTTCCATTCTTTTTTCAAGGTTTTTAGTTTCTTTGTGCTGGTTACATAGTTCCTCATTTAGCTCTGAGAAGTGTGATAGACTGAAGCCTTCTTCTCTCAACTTCTCAAAGTCATTCTCCATCCAGCTTTGTTCCATTGCTAGCGATGAGCTGTGTTCCTTTGGAGGGGAAGATGCACTCCAATTTTTTGAATTTCCAGCTTTTCTGCACTGCTTTTTCCCCATCTTTGTTGTTTTATCTGCCTTTGGTCTTTGATGATGGTGACGTACTGATGGGGTTTTGGTGTGGGTGTCCTTTCTGTTTGTTAGTTTCCCTTCTATCAGTCAGGACCCTCAGCTGCAGGTCTGTTGGGGTTTGCTTGAGGTCCACTCCAGACCCTGTTTGCCTGGTTATCAGCAGCAGAGGCTTCAGAAGATACAATATTGCTGAACAGCAACTGTTGCTGTCTGATTCTTGCTCTAGAAACTTTGGATCAGGAGTGTACCCAGCCGTGTCAGGTGTGAGGTGTCAGTCTGCACCTATTGGCGGATGTCTCCCAATTAGGCTACTCAGGGGTCAGGGACCCACTTGAGCAGGCAGTCTGTCCATTCTCAGATCGCAACCTCTGTGCTGGGAGAACCACTGCTCTCTTCAAAGCTGTCAGACAAGGACTTTTACATCTGCAGACGTTTCTGCTGCCTTTTGTTTAGCTATGCCCTGTCTCCACAGGTGGAGTCTACAGAGGCAGGCAGGCCTCCTTGAGCTGCAGTGGGCTCCACCCAATTCAAGCTTCCCGAAGGCTATGTTTACCTACTTAAGCCTCAGCAATGGCAGGCGCCCCTCCCCCAGCCTCACTGCCGCCTTGCAGTTAGATCTCAGACTGCTGTGCTAGCAATGAGGGAGGCTCTGTGGGTATGGGACCCTCAGGCAGGCGTGGGTTATAATCTCCTGGTGTGCCATTTGCTAAGACCCTTGGTAAAGTGCAGTTTTAGGGTGGGAGTTATCCAATTTTCCAGGTGTTGTGTGTCTCAGTTTCCCTTGGCTAGGAAAAGGAATTCCCTTCCCCCTTGCACTTCCCAGGTGAGGTGATGCCTCGCCCTGCTTCAGCTCTCACTGGTTGCGCTGCACCCACTGACCAGCACCGACTGTCCGACACACCCCAGTGAGATGAACCCGGTACCTCAGTTGAAAATGCAGAAATCACCCGTCTTCTGTGTCACTCACGCTGACAGCTGGAGGCTGGAGCTGTTCCTATTCGGCCATCTTGGGTGCCCTGATACTTTCTTTTTTTGAGATGGAGCCTTGCTCTGTCTCCCAGACTGGAGTGCAGTGGCATGATCTCGGCTCACTGTAACTTCTGCCTCCCAGATTCAAGCTATTCTCCTGCCTCAGTCTCCTGAGTAGCTGGGATTACAGTTGCATGCCACCATTCCCAGCTAATTTTTGTACTTTTAGTAGAGATGGGATTTCACCATGTTGGCCAGGCTGATCTCAAATTCCTGACCTCAGGTATTCCACCTGCTTCAGCCTCCCAAAGTGCTGGGATTACAGGCACAAGCCACAGCACGCGGCCAAAAGACACATTCTAAAAAATGAAAAGGGAAATCACAGACCTGTTGAAAATATTTGCAATCTGTTTGTCAAATAACAGAATTGTATCCTGAACATTCATAGAATCCTACAATGACAACAGTTTCAAAACATTGGCAGAGGACTTGAATAGACACTTCACAAAAGATCTAGAGGTGGCTAAAAAAACATATAAAATGGTTCTCAATATTAGTTGCCAGCAAAATGCAAATTAAAATCATAATGCAACACCACTTCTCACCCACTCTGATATGTTACTGGTGGGAGTATGAAATGGTACACTCACTTTGGAAAACTGACAGTTTTCTGTAAAGTTAAACATACACCCACTATATGATCCGGCAAGTCTACTTTTAGGTATTTACCCAAGAGACACAAAAACATACATCCACAAATGTTTACAGAAGTTTAATTCACTATAGTGAAAAGCTGGAAACTACCCAAATGTCTATCAACAGCAGAATAAATGAACAGTTGTGATATATTCATTTCATGGAATACTATTCAACAATAAAATAAAAAAGCATACACATAACGAAATTAGCTGGGCATGGCAGCATATGCCTGTAATCCCAGCTACTTGGGATAAAAGGTTTTTAAAAAGATAAAATGAAAAATAATGAATTTCAAATACAAAAAAAGAAGATCTAACACAAATATAAGGATTCTTACCTGAGAGGCCACAAATTCTGAAGGGATACCTACTTAGAAAAAAGGGGGTCTGTGAACTTGGATGAACATTACATATTCATTTTCACTTAATCTAACTGAAATTTATCATTTTATTTAATTACGACCTTAGCTAATAAGCCACAGTAATATTAGCAGAACCTCTGACTTTGTCACCAGATATTTTTACATCACATTGCCAATGCTGCAGATGTTTTAAAATATTGTTTAGACTCATCACTACTTCAAAATTCTGGTAATTATGAGACTTGCCACTAGATCACATGTTACCGTAGATACCTGTGTGTAATCTTGTTATTAATACATGTAGTCTTTTTATTTAATACATATAAAGAAGCATACATGTTACATATACAAATGTGTTTTCTATTTTTTTAAATTGTGGTAAAATATGCATAGCATAAAATTTACCATTTTAATCATTTTAACTGTCTGTGGCACTAAGTACAACCTGTGTGCAAACATCTATCCAGCTCCAGAACTTTCTTATCTTTCCCAACTGAAACTCTGTACCCATTAAATAATAATTCTCCATTCCATCTCCTGCCAGCCCCTGGCAACCATCACCCTACTTTCTATCTCTGTGAATTTGACTACTATCGACTATTTGACTATTATACCACAAATAAGTGAAATCATACAATATTCATCCTTTTGTGATTGGCTTCTTTCACTAAGCACAATGTCTTCAAGTTTCATACATGTTGTAGCAGAATTTCTTTCCTTTTTAAGGCTGAATAATATTCCATTGTATGCTTATACCACATTTTATTTGTCCATTGATCTATTGATGGCCACCTGGGTTACTTCCACCTTTTGGCTATTGTGAATAAGGCTGCTGTTGAACATGGGTATGCAAATATCTTTTCGACCTGTGTTTTCTGTTTTAATAAAACTACATTGCAGCATATAATTGCTTTCCTTTCTAAATTTTGTGAATCCTTTTTTTTTTTTTTTTTTTTTTTTTTTTTTTTTTTTTTGAGATGGAGTCTCACTCTGTCACCAGGCTGGAGTGCAATGGTGCAATCTAGGCTCACTGCAACCTCTGCCTCCTGGGTTCAAGTGATACACCTGCCTCAGCCTCCTGAGTAGCTGGGATTACAGGCATGTGCCACCTCGCCCAGCTAATTTTTGTATTTTTAGTAGAGACAGGGTTTCACCAGGTTGGCCAGGCTGATCTCAAACTCCTGACCTCAGGTGATCCACCCACCTTGGCCTCCCAAAGTGCTGGGATTACAGGCATGAGCCACCGGCCCGGCCTGTGTTTCATGAATTTTAAAACACTATTTTTTATTTTTTATTAGTGCTATTCTTAGAGACAGGCTCTCACCCTGTCACCCTAGCTGGAGTGCAGTGGCATGATCACATGGCGTAAACATATTCCATGCAGTGTCAAACTCCTGGGCTCAAGCAATCCTCCCACCACCATGACTGGCACTTTTTTTTTTTTTTTCTGTAGAGATGGGTATGTTGCCCATGCTGGTCTCAAACTCCTGGCCTCAAGTTATCCTCCCACCTCAGCCTCCAAAAGTGCTGGGATTACAGGAGAGACTCACCACAACCCAGCCCTAAAAACATCATTCTAAGAAAGGGATTACAATCTTCAAAGGTGGTTCAAAAACTCCCTGGCATAACAGGAATCCCCAAAGTAGAAAATTAAAGCAATGGAACATAAGAAATCCTAAAAACTATAACAACAATAAAAAAAGTTTCCTAAAATAAAAAAATTACTTCAATTTCCATATAAGAAGAAAATACTGTGTACCTGAGAAAATGGATTCAGAATGGTCACTATCAAGACATAGTCTGTAAAATAATAAGATTTTTAAACAAAAAATTTTTAAAACCCTCTGGGCATCCATACAAATAGACAAAGTCACTTATAAGGGAAAAAAAAAAAACAGATTGTCATCACATTGTCAGTAATAATGCTGTACACCAGAAAACAATAGATTAACGTATTTTAGGCAGTCAAGATAGAAAAGGTGAGCCATGAATTTTTTATCTAACCAAACTGACCTTTAACTATAAAGATAACACACAAGCTCTTATGTATGCAAGAACCCAAGATAATTTTTTGCTGAGGAATCTATAACAGAATAAGCTTCAGACAATCAAAGTAATTGGAGAGGTATTGATGTAAGGACTGGTAGGTAATCAAATAATTGATGAAAGGAAGTTTCTCTCTAAAGTCAAAGCTGAAATAATAGAATTACAATATCAACATTTTACAGCCCATAATGAATTCCTGGACCTAACAAGAATTATTAATAGCTGATATCACAAAAAGAGAGAAAATCAGACATTATATGCTTCCTGGTGGAAGTATCCAACACCAATTATAAAGCAGTCTTAGAAGAAAAAAATCAAACATGAACCTGATAAGCCTCTAGATCTAATTGCCAATTTATAGAAAATACAGGGCACAGAATAATGTTAAACATCACCACAGAAAGGCAATCAGCAAAATCCCAAGTGTGTAACATCATTCAGGACAAATAATCTGATTTATTCAACAAAAGTTAGAATAATAGGAAAAAAAGATGGCAGAAGAACAATATAGATTAAGAGACTTACAGATACAGCAACCAATCACACTATATAAGATAATTAGGAAATATGGACATTGACTGGACTTGAAGTTATTAAGAAATTTTAAAGTATTTTTAGGATAACGGTGTGGTTGTGATGCTAATTTTAAGATTTCTTATCTTAGAAATACATACTGAAGTATTTATGCATGAAATTGTATGAAGAGGCCCAGGAAGTGATGGCCACCTTCCCGCTACCCGGGACTTCTGGCGTCTGAGAAGTCAGCCGCCCGCTTGCTGCGGCCGCCGTGCTCACCTGCCCGAGGTGATGGAGAACGGAGCGGTGTATAGTCCCACTACCGAGGAGGACCCGGGCCCCGCCAGAGGCCCCCGGAGCGGCCTCGCTGCCTACTTCTTCCTGGGTCGGCTCCCACGGCTCCGGCGCGTTCTCAAGGGCTTGAAGCTGTTGCTCTCTCTGCTGGCCTTCATCTGTGAAGAAGTTGTATCACAATGTACTTTGTGGGGGACTTTATTTTTTTTGAGTTTGTAAGCGACAGTGCCTTTCTTCTGAGTCTCCTTATACTGATTGTGTATTACACTCCATTTTATGAGAGTTGATACCACAAAAGTAAAATCATCATATTTTTATATTACTTTGGGAACAGGATGTGTGTTTTTGTTGGCATCCAAGATTTTTGTTTCCACACATGACAGGACTTCAGCTGAAATTGCTGCAGTTGTGTTTGGATTTATAGCAAGTTTTATGTTCCTACTTGACTTTGTCACTATGCTGTATGAAAAACGACAGGAGTCCCAGCTGAGAAGACCTGAAAATAGCACTAGGGCTGAGGCTCTCACTGAACCACTTAATGCCTAAAGACTCTGGGGAGCAGATGTTAACTAAGGTAGTGACTCTGCGCTGTGGTGCCTGAGCCCTGGCAGAAGCTCTTGTAAAATTTGTGTAATTGTTTAAACCACTTCTTTTGGAGAGCAAGAGGAAGGTCAAGAAGGCAGTTTTATCAATATTGTGTCAGTCACCACAAATTAGGCCAGATAAGTTTTTAAAATTTTTTTAAAAATGATTGAAACTTATCTTAAATGGAGATTTTGGTGGGAGGAGGAGAGAACAATTGTTTTTTAAATCACACAGCTCAACGGTTCATAAATGATTGTCATTCTGTTACAAGTCATTCTTTTACTAGGCTTAGCTTCCAAATTATGCTTTATAGCTGTATAAACATCATGATTATATTCATCTACTGAGAAATTGTTTTATTTTAAAATTAATTTGCTTAGCTGTTTGTTTTGATGCTTAGATTATGTTGTGTTAATGGGAATTTAACGTATTTAAGAAACCAATATTTAAAATGTTGGTCTAGGTTTTTTTCCTTAACATATATTACCAGGCTTTACTGTATTTCACTCAGCCTTAAATGTTACAATATTTTTGGATAACTGTTATTAATTCTTTCTGAGACCTTGGTTATAGCCTAAAAACGTATGGAGATGTTGGTATTTTGTGTGTATAAAAGCAACAATATCAGCAACTTCGTGTTTATACTGCACCTTGGTTGTTGATGTCAAGTGAGAAAGAGATTGTTTTGTAACACATACAAAAATGGAAGAAACTGATACCACACCTAAGTGCCGGAGATAAGAAAGACTTTTTGCCCAAGACAGTGAAAGTAATTATAACAACAAGCTTTGACCACTTACCAAGTATCTGAAGAGATGAGTTCATACTGTGATTTAGAAAGTGGTTCAATTCTCGTGTTGGCATATGATTATTTGTACTAAAATTAATACAGCTCTCTGGGTCTTCCTTAGCGTTTTCTTCGAAGCTCGTCTGTTTTTTTAGGACCCCAGCCTTTCGTTTTTCATAGTTCAAGATGCCTCTTTTCTGTCGCCTTATCAGATGGAAATGGAGCTATGTGCTGCTGCTTCATCTAGCAGAGGTTGGCCTCTGGCTCTGACGCTTACCTTTTGTCAGTTGTCTTTAGGTGGTCCTGAATCTTGGGCCCTTTTAATTGTGAATACTGTGTAGCAGGATCTTGAGAGTCCTTGTTCTTACATAGGCGTTGCTCTAGTTTGTCTTTGGCAAGGAACATCTTAAGAAAGTAAATATCCAGGAGACCCTGCCCAGACTAATCCTGTTGGTGACATAAGGGAGAATCAAGCCATTCTCAAGAGATAACTTCATAACCAGAACTGTCTGTTGGCTAGCAGCTATCACAGATAGGCAGGGCACTTGGGATACGACCTTTCTGTCCAGGTGTTTCACAGACTAGACCTTTCTTATCCTCCTCCTAGAGTTTTGACCTGGGACTCTAGTGTTAAGATCATGAGCCCGTACATCAGGTCCTTCTGCACTTTGGTAGAAGTCTCCCAGGGTAGGTTTCCTATTTGAAACAGTGGAATCATGTTTCCAGGAAAAAAGTTTAATGACTTCATCCTTTTTTTTTTTTTTCCTCATCTGGCATTTGTGTGTCGTAGATGGGTTTTAGTTTCATGAATGTGACTAATGTGGTTCTCAGAAATTGGTCAGTATGGCCTGACATAGCTTCTGCTCTGTCTTACTGACTCAATACCTTTAGGATTTGTGTCAGTTTGGATACTAGTGTTAGTGGTGATATCACCACTACTTAATTGGAAGATAATGAAACCAATCATAGATGCTGTTTTTATTGGGCATGTCATCTAAGAAAGGAGAAATAGCTGAGTCTTGGGTCTAAGAATAAGGACTGATTCAGAAAACTAGTTTATGATAGGTAGACTAGAGTTTCACATCAAACTGTACCATTGTGATTTTTAATGTCATCTAGACCTATCTAAAATTCAGAGCATATCATCTGGGCTACCTCAGGGTCACCACCCATGCATTGGGCTTAGTCAAGATTGACAGATACGTTCTCAGCGGGCCTGTCATATAGAACATCTTGTCATTGAGCTTAAGCTCTGCTTGTTCTGAGGTTTCACTTCCATGTGTTTCATTGGTGCAAAAATGGATCTCTTAGTCGGTCACTTAATTCTTTCTTTTTCAGAAAGACAGTATGTTCACTGGTATATTTGGTCACTCTTAGAGACTTCTTTCACATTGTTTTTTATGGGACCCATGAATGGTTAGCCTTTCTTTTCTATTGTAGAAGGAAATAGGAGTAAAATGACCATTGTAGTAAATACGTTCAAGGGGAACTTGGGACCAGAAACCACTGTTATGTACAAAAAATGGCAAACTCAATAAACTCAAATTTAAAATAATTTTTAAATTAATAGTTATAATACATTTAATTTTATATTTTATACAAATAGATTGCTTAGAATAGTTCTCAAGAATTATAAGGGAAATGAACTCACAGTACAAAAATTTTATAATTACTATACTTAAATTATGTTTTGTTTGGAAGCTGGGAAATGTATTTTTACATTGTAGCCAATCGTTTTTATATTTGTCAATTTAAATCTTATGGGTCTTTTTTAAATCTCTCTTGATGTCAAATTTTGTAGTTTTAAAAAATAAATCCATTTAATTAAAATGTTAAAAAAAGAAATTGTATGATATTTGGAATTTGTTTCAAAATAATTTGGTGGCGATTAGGGAGTGAGTGA
Organism: Macaca mulatta; assembly: GCF_049350105.2. Classification (NCBI taxonomy): domain Eukaryota; kingdom Metazoa; phylum Chordata; class Mammalia; order Primates; family Cercopithecidae; genus Macaca; species Macaca mulatta. The sequence goes on along the minus strand of NC_133416.1, from coordinate 55,384,377 downwards.
GGGTATAGATGAAACAAGATTGAAGATGTGTTGTTGATCACTGTTGAAGCTGAATGATAGGAACATTGCAATTTATTCTATCTTATTTTTTGAATATTTGAATATTTCCATTAAGAGCATTATTTAAAATAAAATTAAAACATCAAGATAAAAAAGTTTTCTTGGAGAGATTGGGAATAAATTAAAAATAGATATGCAGAAAACTAACCAAATGAGAAAATTTTGAAAGTATACCACCCTGGACAACAAGGTGAAATACATCTCTAGACAAAAAATAAAAATAAAATAAATAAAATAAATAAAGTAAAATTAACCAGGTGCAGTGGCAGGCACCTGTATTCCCAGCTACTCAGGAGGCTTAGCAGGGAGGATCACTTGGTTTCAGGAGTTCAAGGCTGCAGTGAGCTAAGTTCACACCACTGCCATCCAGCCTGGGTGAAAGAACAAGACCCCGCCTCTAAAAAGGAAAAGAAAAAGGGATTTACTCCAGGAAAAACAAAAAGCTTTACAACCAGAGAATGTCCTATTCTATTTGGCTCAATTAGGATATACATTAACATAAAAACTAAATATTAATGTAAAAGAAAAATATTACTAATATATATAAGTACAAATTTTGTTATATTATTTTCCACAAAAAAGAAAAAATAGATAATTTGGTCTTTACCGTAGTTCATTGAAATCCATTTTTTATTATCAACAGTTCAAAAAAGATTTTTCAGCTTCATGGATCCAGTTATTATATCCAGTAATGTCATGTAAAATTTTTAAATGGATGTCAAATTTGAAAAAAACTCTCAATTTTTATGATATGTTGCACTATGAAATGTAAAGGCTTTGCAAGTTTTCTTGTGTAGTGACTAATATTTAACACTCTTTTACTGACATTGTCATTAATGTTCTTATTGTGGTAGTATAATGAGTTTAAAATTATCTCCATTGATGTCAATTTTTAAAATACTCTTTTAATATACTAAGAACATTAAAATACTTTTTAAATGTATTAAAATATTGCTAATACTTTTAATGACATTGTCACTAATATTCTAATTGAAGTGGTGTCATGTGTTTAACCTTATCTCCATGGACGTCAATATTTCTCGTCAAATTAGCAATATATTTCAATTATTTCCAGTTTGCTCATATGATTTTTTTTTTTTTTTTTTTTTTTTTTTGAGACGGAGTCTCGCTCTGCCGCCCAGGCTGGAGTGCAGTGGCCAGATCTCAGCTCACTGCAAGCTCCCCGTCCCGGGTTTACGCCATTCTCCTGCCTCAGCCTCCCGAGTAGCTGGGACTACAGGCGCCCGCCATCTCGCCCGGCTAGTTTTTTGTATTTTTTAGTAGAGACGGGGTTTCACCATGTTAGCCAGGATGGTCTCCATCTCCTGACCTCGTGATCCGCCCGTCTTGGCCTCCCAAAGTGCTGGGGTTACAGGCTTGAGCCACCGCGCCTGGCCATGATTTGTTATTGTGTTATCAAATAATCTAAAAGCCTAACTATTTCTTCTATTTGAAATTTGTCTCCTTCTGTTAATTCGTGCTATTGTATGATCAGAATTTTTGTTACAGTTAGCATCTTGATGTCAAGATAATTTCTATTGATTTCATCTTTCATCTTTCTCTCTTGTGTTTCATGGTCTTAATTTTTTTACTGAATTTCCCCTTGGTTCTTTAATTTAAAAATTTTAAGTTAACAGAATAAGAAATCCTTCATGTATTTCCATATCAGGAGTCTGTAATATTTCACCTTGCATTTTTGGAAATATTCCAAATTACAGTTAATTTGCTTTATTTTTTTAATTTTTAATTTTTGTGGGTATATAGTAGATATATATTTATGGGATAAAGGAGATATTTTGATACAGGCTTGCAATTTGTAATAATCACATCATGGAAAATGGGGTATCCATCTGCTCAAGCATTTATCCTTTGCATTACAAACAATCCAATTATACTCTTTTGGCTATTTTTCTTTTTTTTTTTTTTTTGAGACGGAGTCTCGCTCTGCCGCCCAGGCTGGAGTGCAGTGGCACAATCTCGGCTCACTGCAAGCTCTGCCTCCCGGGTTCATGCCATTCTCCTGCCTCAGCCTCCCGAGTAGCTGGGACTACAGGCGCCCGCCACCGCGCCCTGCTAATTTTTTGTATTTTTAGTAGAGATGGGGTTTCGCCGTGGTCTGGATCTCCTGACCTTGTGATCTGCCTGCCTTGGCCTCCCAAAGTGCTGGCACAGGCGTGAGCCACCACACCCGGCCTCTTTTGGCTATTTTTAAATGTACAATTAAATTGACTATAGTCTCTCCGTTATGCTATCAAATACTAGGTCTTATGTATTCTTTCTGGGTTTGTTTGTTTGTTTGTTTGTTTGTTTTGATAACCATTAGCCACCCTGACTTCCCCTATGTACCCCCACCCCCACTACCGTTCCTAGCCTCTGGTAACCATCTTTCTACTCTCTATCTCCATGAGTTCAATTGTTTTAATTTTTAGATCCCACAAATAAGGAAGAATATGTGATGTTTGTCTTTCTGTGCCTGGCTTATTTTACTTAACACAATAACCTTCACTTCCATCCATGTTATTGCAAATGACAGGATCTCATTCTTTTCACTGGCTGAATAGAACTCCATTGTGTACAAGTACTACTTGTTCTTTATTCATTCATTTGTTGATGGACACTTAGGTTACCTCCACATCTTGGCTATTGTAAATAGAGCTGCAGCAAACATGGGAGTGCAGATACCTCTTTGATATACTGATTTCCTTTATTTGGGGTATATACCCAGCAGTGGAATTGCTGGATCATATGGTAGCTCTATTTTTGGTTTTTCTGAGGAAACTCCAAACTCTTTTCCATAGTGGTTGTACTAATTTACATTCCTACCAACAGCGTACATCTTTCCTCCATATCCTCTCCAGCATTTGTTATTACCTATCTTTTGGATAAACACCATTTTAATTGGAATGAGATGATATCTCATTGTAGTTTTAATGTCCATTTGTCTGTAATCAATGATGTTGAGCATCTTTTCTTTTTTTTTTTATTATTATTATTATACTTTAAGTTCTAGGGTACATGTGCATAACGTGCAGGTTTGTTACATATGTATACTTGTGCCATGTTAGTGTCCTGCACCCATCAACTCATCAGCACCCATCAACTCGTCATTTACATCAGGTATAACTCCAATGCAATCCCTCCCTCCTCCCCCCTCCCCCTAGGCCCTGGTGTGTGATGTTCCCCTTCCCGAGTCCAGGTGATCTCATTGTTCAGTTCCCACCTATGAGTGAGAACATGCAGTGTTTGGTTTTCTGTTCTTGTGATAGTTTGCTAAGAATGATGGTTTCCAGCTGCATCCATGTCCCTACAAAGGACACAAACTCATCCTTTTTTATGGCTGCATAGTATTCCATGGTGTACATGTGCCACATTTTCTTAATCCAGTCTGTTCATATGCCTGTTTGCCATTTGTGTGTCTTCTATTGAGAAGTGTGTATTGAGAAATTCAGATCTTTTGACCATTTTTAAATCAAATTAGATTTTTTTCTATAGAATTGTTTGAACTTGTATGTTCAGGTTATTAATCCCTCAGCAGATGAGTAGTTTGCCAATATCTTCTCCCATTCTGTGGGTTCTCTCTTCAGTTTTTTAATTGTTTCCTTTGCTGTGCAGAAGCTTTTTGACTTGATTTTTGCTTTGGTTTCCTGTGCTTATGGGCTATTACTCAAGAAATTTTTGCTCAGGCCAATGTCCTGGAAAGTTTCCCCAACGTTTTCTTTAGTAGTTTCACAGTTTGAGGTCTTAGACTTAAGTCTTTAATCCACTTTTATTTCATTTTTTCATATAGTGAGAGATAGGAGTCTAGTTTCATTCTTCTGCATATGAATAGCCAGTTTTTCCAGCACCATTTATTGAAGAGACTGTCTTTTCCCCAGTGTATGCACTAGGCATCTTTGTTGAAAATTAGTTCACTGTAAATTTTTTTTCTGGGTTGTCCATTCTGTTCCATCAGTCTCTGTGCTTGTTTTTGTGCTGTTTTGGTCACTATAGAACTGTAGTATAATTTGAAGTCAGGTAATGTGATTTCTCCAGTTTTGTTGTTTTTCCTCAAGATACCTTTGGCTATTTTGAATCTTTTGTGGTTCTGTATAAATTTTACAGTTTTAAAAACAATTCTGTGAAGGATATCATTGGTATTTTGATAGGAATTGCATTGAATCTGCATATTGTTTTCAGTAATATAGACATTTTAAGAATATTGATTCTTCCAATCCATGAACATGGAATGTCTTTCCATTTTTAAAATGTCCTCTCAATTTCTTTTATCTCTGTTTTACAGTTTTAATTGTAGAATTCTTTTATTTCTTTGGTTAAGTTAGTTTCTAGGCATTTAATTTTATTTGTGGCTATTATAAATAGGATTACTTTTTTGATTTCTTCTTCAGATTACTCACTGTTGGCATATAGAAATGCTACTGATTTTTGTACATTGATTTCGTATCCTGCAACTTTACTGAATTTATCAGTTCTGATCATTTTTTGGCAGAGTCTTTAGGTTGTTCTAATTATAAGATTATATCATCTGCAAACAAGAATGACTTCTTCCTTTCCAATTTGAATGATCTTTATTTCTTTCTCTTGTCTAATTGTTCTAGCTAGGCCTTCCAGTACTACGTTGAAAAACAGTGGTGAAAGTGGGCGTCCTTGTTGTGTTCCAGATCTTAGAGGAAAGACCTTCAGTTTTTCCCCATTCAGTATGATACTAGCTGTGGGTCTGTCATATATGGCTTTTATTATGTTGAGGTATATTCCTTCTATTCCCAGTATTTTTAGGGTTTCTACCATGAAGAGATGCTGAAATTTATCAAATGCTTTTTCAGTGTCAATTAAAATGATCATGTGTTTTTTTGTTCTTAATTCTATTGATATGGTGTATCACATTGATGTTTGTATGGTGAGCCATCCTTGCATCTCTGAGATAAATCCCACTTGGTCATGATGAATGATCTGTGTAATGTATTGTTGAATTTGGTTTGCTAGTATTTTGTTAAGGATTTTTATATCAATATTCATCAGATATACTGGCATGTAGTTTACTTTTTTAATGTGTCTTTGTCTGGTTTTGGTATCAGGGTAATACTGGCCTTGTAGAATGAGTTTAGAAGTATTCCCTCCTCCTCTACTTTTCAGAATAGTTTGAGTAGGATTGCCGTTAGTTCTTCTTTAAATGTTTGGTAGTATTCAGCAGTGAAGCCATCAAGTCCCAGGCTTTTCATTACTGAGGATAATATTTATTATGACTTTGATCTCATTACTTGTTATTGGTCTGTTAAGGTTTTGGATTTCTTCATAGTTCAATCTTGGTAGTGGTATGTGTCTAGGAATTTATCCATTTCTTCTAGATTTTCCAATTTATTGGCATATTGTTCTTCATAGTAGCCACTAATGATCCTTTGGATTTCTGCAGTATCAGTTGTAATGACTCCTTTATCATCTCTGATTTTATTTATTTGAGTCTTCTCTTTTTTTTCTTCATTAGCCTGGCTAAAGGTTTGTTTATTTTATCTTTTCCAAAAAAAACAACAAATTTTTGTTTTGCTGATCTTTTTTGTTGTTTTCTTCATTTTGAATTCATTGATTTCTGCTTTGATCTCTAACATTTCTTCTAGTAATTTTGGGTTTAGTTCTTGCTTTTATAGTTCTTTAAGATGCAGTGTTAGGTTCTTTATTTGAAGTTTTTCTTCTTTTTTGTTGTAGGCACTTAGAGCTACAAATTTCCTTCTTAGTACTGCTCTCACTGTTGCATCCCATAGGTTTTGGTGTGTTGTGTTTTCATTATCACTTCTTTCAAGAAAATTTTCAATTTCTTTCTTAATTTCTTCATTAACCCACTGGTCATTCAGCAGCATATTACTTAGTTTCAGTTTTCTACTTATTTATTTTCAAAAATTCTTTGTAGAGAGGGGGTTCTGTCATGTTACCCAGGCTGGTTTTTGGAGTTTTGTTTTGTTTAAGACAGGGTCTCACTTGCTCAGACTGGCGTGATCATGGTTCACTACAGCCTCAAACTCCTGGGCTCAAGCAATCCTCCTTCCTCAGTTTCCCAAGTAGCTGGGACTTAGATTCACACAACCATGCATGGCTAATTAAAAAAAAAAAAAAAAAACTTTTTGAGATAGAGTCTGGCTTTGTTGTCCAGGCTGGAGTGAAATGGCACAGTCATGGCTCACTGCAACCTCCACCTCCCAGGCTCAAGTCATCCTTCCACCTCAGCCTTCAACGCATTTGGGACTACAGGCATGCACCACCATGCCAAGCTAACTTTTTTGTATTTTTAGTAGAGATGGGGTTTCACCATGTTGCCCAAGTTGGTCTTGAATGCATGAGCTCAAAGCAATCCAACTGCCTCAGCCTCCCAAAGTGCTGGGATTACAGGCATGAGCCACCATGCCTGGCCCATATTGTTGAGTTTTCATGTGTTTGTATAGTTTCCAAAATTCCTCTTGTTGATTTCTATTTTTATTCCATTGTGGTCAGAGAAGATTATTGATATTATTTCAAATGTTTTAATGTTTTAAGACTTGTTTTGTGATCCAATATATGGTTTATCCTTGAGAATAATCCATGTACTGAGGTGAAGAATGTGTATTCTGCAGCCTTTGGATGAAATGTCCTATAAATATCTATTAGATCCATTTGTTTTATAGTGTGGAGTGAGTCTGATGTTTCTTTGTTGAGTTTCTGTCTGGGAGATCTGTCCAATGCTGAAAGTGGGGTGTTGAAGTCTCTAGCTATTATTGTATTGGGATTTATCTCTCTCTTTAGCTCTAATAATATTTGCTTTATATATCTGGATCCTCCAGAGTTGGGTGCATATATACTTACAATCATAATATCCTGCTGCTGGATTGACCTCTTTATTGTTATATAATTACTTTCTTTGTTTCTTCTTACAGTTTTTGTCTTGAAACCTATTTTTGTTTCATATAAATATAGCTACTCCTGCTCTTTTTTGGTTTGCATTGGTATGGAATATTTTCTTCCATCCCTTTATTTTCAGTCTGTGTGTATCTTTCTAGGTGTAGTGTGTTTCTTATAGGCAACAGATCACTGGGTCTTGTTTTTTCATCCATTCAGCCTCTTTGTATCTTTTGATTGAAGAGTTTAGTTCATTTACATTCAGTGTTATTATTGGTAAATAGGGACTTACTCCTTCCATTTGATTATTTTTTTTCCAATTGCTTTGCAGCCTTCTCTTCCTTATTTCCTTCCTTCCTGTCTTCCTTTTGGTGAAGGTGATTTTCTCTGGTCGTATGATTTAATTTCTTGCTTTTTATTTTTGTGTATCCATTGTATGTTTTTTGATTTTAAGTGACCATGTGGCTTGCAGATACTGTCTTATAACCTATTATTTTAAACTTATGACAACATTGATTGCATAAACAAACATGCAAAAAGAAAACTAGTCAAATCTTTACATTTTAACTTAATCCCCCTACTTTTAACATTTTGTTGTTTCTCTTCACGTCTTTTGGTACTGTCTATGTCATGAAAATCTGTTGCAGTTATTCATTTTTGATTGCCTCATCATTTAGTGATCTTTTACCTAAGATAAAAGTAGTTAACACACAATTACAGTGTTATACTATTCTGTGTTTTTCTGTATGCTTACTATTACCAGTGAGTTTTGTGCCTTCAGATGATTTCTTCTTGCTCATTAACAACCTTTTCTTTCAGATTGAAGAACTCCCTTTAGCATTTCTTGTAGGACAGGTTTGGTGTTGATGAAATCCCTCAGCTTTTGTTTGTTTGTGAAGGTCTTTATTTCTCCTTTGTGCTTGAAGGATATTTTCACTGGATATACTATTCTATCATGAAAGTCTTTTTCCTGCAGCACTTTAAATATATCATGTCACTCTCTCCTGGCCTGTAAGGTTTCCACTGAAAACTCATTTAATCTTCAGAATAGCCCTATGAGGTAGGTTCAATTATGCCTTCCATTTTATAAATATACAGGGGTACTAAGAGGGGTAGTTACTTGTCACACAGCTATTAAGAGGCAGAGCTTTGATAGCTGAGGATCATGGCAGATGGGAGGCAGGACTAGATTGCAGCTCCCACACAGGCAGACAGAGCAGTGTGTGGAGATTCGCATAATGAACTTTTGCTGCAGAACTACTGCAGGAATAAACGAGGAAAGCCGAGAGAACCCACAGACCCTCTAAAGGAAGTGGATAGCTCCTACAGGACCTGGGAGACACTTCAAATACTGGGAATGCTCAAGCTGTGGAAGTGAGAAAGGGGTATTGTTCACCCTCGAACACACACCCTCATTGGGGAACCTGAAGACCTAGATCATGGGAGAAAATTCTGACCTTACACAGAGCTGCGTCAATTTAGAGAATTGAATGAACTACAAGTGTAGAGGAACCAGCAGGAAAATCCCTGTGGGCTCTGTGGGTCCCCTGGGAAGCCATTTTGGTCTTGTCTCACAGGGGTTCTTGGGGAGGGCTGCCAGAGGTACTGGGAAAAGACCACAGGGAGAAGGAAACCTCCAGCTGAACTTTGTAACAATTCCAACCAAACGTGAAGTCTCCTGGTCAGAAATCAGAGCAAGGCATGAAGCTGACATGCAGACTCCTCAGGCGGGGAGGCACGAAAGCCCTGCCTTCTTTCACAGCGGGGAGACTGGTTGCCTGGGGCAAGTTCTCAGCCCTGTTTGCCCACTGCCTGGAAACAGACTCTGTGCTGTTGGGAGGTGGGCACAATGGGAGTGAGACCGGCCTTTTGGGTTGTGTGGGAGCTGGGTGAGGCCTGTGATTGCCTGCTTTCTCCCACTTCCCTGACAACTTGCATGATGCAGCAGAGGCGGCCATAATCCTGCTGGGAAAATAACTCTATTGACCTAACAACCAGACCCCCATCCCCAGCAACAGCCACAGCAAGACCCACCTAATGAATGTCTGAGCTCAGACACATCTAGCCCTGCCCCCACCTGATGGTCCTTCCCTACCCACCCTGGTAGCTGAAGACAAAGGGCACATGCTCTTGGGATTTCTAGGGCCCTGCTGACCATCTGATCCTCACTATACTATCACAGCTGATGCTCTCTTGAAAGTGCCACCTCCTGGCAGGAGGCCAACTAGCACAAAAAGAGTATTAAACAACCAAAACTAAGTACCTTCACAGAGTCCATTTCATCTCCCTGCCACCTCCACTGGAGTAGGTGCTGGTATCCACAGCTGAGAGACCTGCGGATGGTTCACATCACAGGACTTTGTGCAGAGAGCCCCCAGCACTAGCCTGGAGACTGGTAGACCTGCTGGGCAGCTAGATCCAGAAGAGAGATGACAACCACTACAGCTTGGCTCTCAGGAAGCCACATCCCTAGGAAAAGGGGGAGAGTACTACATCAAGGGAACACCCTATGGGACACAATAATCTGAACAGCAGCCTTGAGCCCTAGACCTTCCCTCTGATATAGCCTACCCAAATGAGAAGGAAGAAGGAACCAGAAAAACAATTCTGTTAATATGACAAACCAAGGTTCTTTAACACCCCCCCAAAAAAATCACACTAGCTCACCGGCAATGGATCCAAACCAAGATGAAATCCCTGATTTACCTGAAAAGAAATTCAGGCCGGGCGCGGTGGCTCAAGCCTGTAATCCCAGCACTTTGGGAGGCCGAGGCGGGTGGATCACGAGGTCAGGAGATCGAGACTATCCTGGCTAACATGGTGAAACCCTGTCTCTACTAAAAATACAGAAAACTAGCCGGGCGTGGTGGCGGGCACCTGTAGTCTCAGCTACTTGGGAGGCTGAGGCAGGAGAATGGCGTGAACCCGGGAGGCGGAGCTTGCAGTGAGCCGAGATCACGCCACTGCACTCCAGCCTGGGAGACACAGCAAGACTCCGTCTCAAAAAAAAAAAAAAAAAAAAAAGAAATTCAGATCAGTTACTAAGCTAATCCAAGAGGCACCAGACCAATTTGAAGAAATTTTTAAAAAATGATACAAGAAATGAGAGAAGAAATCTTCAGTGAAATAGCATAAATAAAAAACAATTGAAACTTTGGGAAATAATGGATGCACTTAGAGAAATACAAAATGTCCTGGAAAGCCCCAGCAAAAGAATCAAACAAGCAGAAGAAAGAACTTCAGAGCTCTAAGACAAGGTTTTCAAATTAACCCAATTCAACAAAGACAAAGAAAAAATGAACAAAGCCTCCAAAAAATTGGGATTATGTTAAATGACCAAACCTAAGAATAATTGGCATTCTTGAGGAAGAAGAGAAATCTGAAAGTTTGGAAAACATATTTCAGAGAATAATCAAGGAAAACTCCCCTGACCTTGCTAGAGACCTAGACATCCAAATGCAAGAAGCTCAAAGAACACCTGGGAAATACATTGCAAAAAGATTATTGTCTAGGCACATTGTCATCAGGTTATCTAAATTTAAGATGAAGGAAAGAATCTTAAGAGCTGTGAAGCAAAAGCACCAGGTAACCTATAAAGGAACACCGATCAGAGTAACAGCAGATTTCTCAGCAGAAACCCTACAAGCTAACAGGAATTGGGACCCTGTCTTCAGCCTCCTTAAATAAAACAATTATCAGACAAGATTTTTGTATCCAGTAAAACAAAGCTTCATAAATGAAGGAAAGGTACAGTCTTTTTCAGACAAACAAATGCTGAGGGAATTAGCCACTATTAAGCTAGCACTACAAGAACTGCTAAAAGGAGCTCTAAATCTTGAAACAAATCCTAGAAACATATCAAAACAGAACCTCTTTAAAGCATAAATCTCACAGGACCTATAAAACAAAAATACAATTTAAAAAACCTAGAGTATGCAGGCAACAAATAGCACAATGAATAGTATAGTACCTCACATCTCAATACTAATGTTGAATGTAAATGGCCTAAACGCTCTACTTAAAAGGTACAGAATGGCAGAATAAATAAGAATTCACCAAGCATCTGCTGCCTTCAAGGGACTCACCTAACACATAAGGACTCACATAAACTTAAGGTAAAGGAGTGGAAAAATACATTCCATGGAAATGGACACCAAAAGTTAGAAGGAATAGCTGTTTTTATATCATACAAAACAAACTTTAAAGCATCAGCAGTTAAAAAAGATGAAGAGGGACATTATATGATGATAAAAGACCTTGTCCAACATGAAAATATCACATTTTTAAATATATATGCACATAATACTGGAGCTCCCAAATTTATAAAATAATTACTACTAGACATAAGAAATTATATAGATGGCAACACAATAATAGTGGGGGACTTCAATACTCCACTGACAGCACCAGACAGGTCATCAAGACAGAAAGTCAACAAAGAAATAATGGATTGAAACTATACCCTGAAACAAATGGACTTAACAGATACTTACAGAACATTCTACCCAACAACTGCAGAATATACATTCCATTCATCAGCCATGAAAGTTTCCCCAAGATAGACCATATGATAGGCCACAAAACAAGTCTCAGTAAATTTAAGAAAATTGAAATTATATCAAGTACTCTCTCAGAACACAGTGGAATAAAACTGGAAATCAACTCCAAAAGGAACCTTCAAAGCTGTGCGAATACATGGAAATTAAATAACCTGCTCCTGAGTGATCATTGGGTCTAACACGAAACCAAGATGGAAATTTAAAAATTCTTTGAACTGAACAACAATAGTGACACCACCTATTGAAACCTTTTGGATACAGCAAAGGTGGTCCTAAGAGGAAAGTTCATAGCCCTAAATGCTAACATCAAAAAGCCTGAAAGAGCACAAACTGCCATTCTAAGATCACACTTCAAAGAACTAGAGAAACAAGAACAAACCAAATCCAAATCCAGCAGAAGAAAGGAAATAACCAAGATCAGAGCAGAACTAAATGAAATTGAAATATATATATATATATATGTATATATAAAACAAAAAGCTGATTCTTTGAAAAGATAAGTAAAATTGAAAGACGATTAGCAAGATTAAGATTAACCAAGAAGAAAGAAAATCCAAATAAGCTCAATTAGTATCAAAATGGGAGATATTAAAACAGACACTACAGAAATACAAAATATCATTCAAGACTACCATGAACACCTTTACATGCATAAAGTAGAAAACCTAGAGGACATGGATAAATTCCTGGAAAGATACAACTCTCCTACTTGAAATCAGGGTGATATCCTGAACAGATCAATAACAAGCAGTGAGACTGAAAGGGTAATAAAAAAAATTACCAACAAAAAAAAGTCCAGGACCAGATGGATTCACAGCTGAATTCTACCAGTCAAAGAAGAATTGGTACCAATCCTATTGACGCTGTTCCACAAGATAGAGAAAGAAGGAATCCACCCTAAATAGTTCTATGAAGCCAGTATTACCCTAATACCAAAACCAGGAAAGGACATAACAAAAAGAAAAAGAAAACTACAAACAAATATCCCTGATGCACATAGATGCAAAAATCCTTAAAATACTAGCTAACTGAATCCAACAATATGTCAAAAAGGTAATCCACCATGATTAAGTGGGCTTCCTACCAGGGATGCAGGGATGGTTTAACATACACATGTCAATAAATGTGATATACCACATACACAGAATTAAAAACAAAAATCACATGATCATCTCAATAGATGCAGAAAAAACATTTGACAAAATCCAGCATCCCTTTGTGATTAAAACTATCAGAAAAATCTGCATACAAGGGACATACCTCATTGTAATAAAAGCCATCTATGACAAACCCATAGCCAACATAATACTGAATAGGGAAAAGTAGAAAGCATTCCCTCTGAGAACTGGAACAAGACAAGAATGCCCACTCTCACCACTTCTATTCAACATAGTACTGGAAATGCTATCCAGAGCAATTAGACAAGAGAAAGAAATAAAAGGCATCCAAATCAGTAAAGAGTAAGTCAAACTGTTGCTTTTTGCTGATGACATGATTGTATACCTAGAAAACTCTGAAGACTCCTCCAAAAAGCTCCTAGAACTGACAAATGAATTCAACAAAGTTTTAGGATAAAAAATTAATGTACAGAAATCAGTAGCTTCTCTATATACCAAGAGTGACCAAGCTGAGAATCAAATCAAGAACTCAACCCCTTTTACAATAGTTGCAAAAAGCAAAACAAAACAAAAACAAACAAACAAAAAAACTTAGAAATATACCTAACCAAGGAGGTGAAAGACCTCTACAAGGAAAACTACAAAACACTGCTGAAAGAAATCAAGATTAGTCCAGGACTTAAATCTAAGACCTAACACTATAAAAGCTCTGGAAGATAACATCAGAAAAGCCCTTCTAGATATTGGCTTAGGCAAGGATTTCATGACCAATAATCCAAAACCAAATGCAATATAAACAAAGATAAATAGGTGGGACTTGATTAAACTAAAGGGCTCATGCACGGCAAAAGGAATAAGAGCAGAGTAAACAGGCAATCCTCAGAATGGGAGAAAATCTTCACAATCTATACATCTGAGAAAGGACTAATATTCAGAATCTCCAAGGAACTCAAACAAATTAGTAAGAAAAAAACAAATAATCCCATCAGAAACTGGGCTCAAAACATGAATAGACAACTCTTAAAAGAAGATATACAAGTGAGGGGGCGCCCAAGATGGCCAAATAGGAACAGCTCCAGCCTCCAGATCCTAGTGTGAGTGACACAGAAGACGGGTGATTTCTGCATTTTCAACTGAGGTACCAGGTTCATCTCACTGAGGTGTGTCAGACAGTCGATGCAGGTCCGTGAGTGCAGCCCGACCAGCGAGAGCTGAAGCAGGGCAAGGCATCGCCTCACCTGGGAAGTGCAAGGGGGAAGGGAATTCCTTTTCCTAGCCAAGGGAAACTGAGACACACAACACCTGGAAAATTGGATAACTCCCACCCTAATACTGCACTTTACCAAGGGTCTTAGCAAATGGCACACCAGGAGATCATATCCCACTCCTGCCTGGAGGGTCCCATACCCATGGAGCCTCCCTCATTGCTAGCACAGCAGTCTGAGATCTAACTGCAAGGCGGCAGTGAGGCTGGGGGAGGGGCGCCTGCCATTGCTGAGGCTTAAGTAGGTAAACATAGCCTTTGGGAAGCTCGAATTGGGTGGAGCCCACTGCAGCTCAAGGAAGCCTGCCTGCCTCTGTAGACTCCACCTGTGGAGACAGGGCATAGCTAAACAAAAGGCAGCAGAAACGTCTGCAGATGTAAAAGTCCTTGTCTGACAGCTTTGAAGAGAGCAGTGGTTCTCCCAGCACAGAGGTTGCGATCTGAGAATGGACAGATTGCCTGCTCAAGTGGGTCCCTGACCCCTGAGTAGCCTAACTGGGAGACATCCCCCACTAGGTGCAGACTGACACCTCACACCTGACACGGCTGGGTACACTCCTGATCCGAAGCTTCCAGAGCAAGAATCAGAGCAACAGTTGCTGTTCAGCAATATTGTATCTTCTGAAGCCTCTGCTGCTGATAACCAGGCAAACAGGGTCTGGAGTGGACCTCAAGCAAACCCCAACAGACCTGCAGCTGAGGGTCCTGACTGATAGAAGGGAAACTAACAAACAGAAAGGACACCCACACCAAAACCCCATCAGTACGTCACCATCATCAAAGACCAAAGGCAGATAAAACCACAAAGATGGGGAAAATGCAGTGCAGAAAAGCTGGAAATTCAAAAAATTGGAGTGCATCTTCCCCTCCAAAGGAACACAGCTCATCGCCAGCAATGGAACAAAGCTGGACGGAGAATGACTTTGACAAGTTGAGAGAAGAAGGCTTCAGTCTATCACACTTCTCAGAGCTAAATGAGGAACTATGTAACCAGCGCAGGAAATGAAAAACCTTGAAAAAAGAATGGAAGAATGGATAACTAGAATGATCAATGCAGAGAAGTCCATAAACGAACTGATAGAGATGAAAACCATGACACAAGAACTACGTGACAAATGCAAAAGCTTCAGTAACTGACTCAATAAACTGGAAGAAAGAGTATCAGTGATTGAAGGTCAAATGAATGAAATGAAGCAAGAAGAGAAGTTTAGAGAAAAAAAAGTAAAAAGAAATGAACAAAGCCTCCAAGAAATATGGGATTATGTGAAAAGACCAAATCTACGTCTGCTTAGTGTGCCTGAAAGTGACTGGGAGAATGGAAACAAGTTGGAAAACACTCTGCAGGATATTATCCGGGAGAACTTCCCCAACCTAGCAATGAAAGCCAACATTCAAATTCAGGAAATACAGAGAATGCCACAAAGATACTCCTTGAGAAGAGCAACTCCAAGACACATAATGGTCAGATTCACCAAAGTTGAAATGAAGGAAAAAATGTTAAGGGCAGCCAGAGAGAAAGTTCGGGTTGCCCACAAAGGGAAGCCCATCACACTAACAGGAGATCTCTCGGCAGAAACTCTACAAGCCAGAAGAGAGTAGGGGCTGATATTCAACATTCTTAAAGAAAAGAATTTTCAACCCAGAATTTCATATCCAACCAAAAATTTCATATCCAACCAAACTAAGTTTCATAAGTGAAGGAGAAATAAAATCCTTTACAGACAAACAAAAGCATAGAGATTTTGTCACCACCAGGCCTGCCCTACAACAGATCCTGAAGGAAGCACTAAACATGGAAAAGAACAACCAGTACCAGCCATTGCAAAAACATGCCAAAATGTAAAGTCCATCGATGCTAGGAAGAAACTGCATCAACTAATGAGCAAAATAACCAGCTAATATCATAATGACAGGATCAAGTTCACACAGAACAACATTAACCTTAAATGTAAATGGACTAAATGGTCCAATTAAAAGACACAGACTGGCAAATTAGATAAAGAGTCAAGATCCATCAGTTTGCTGTATTCAGGAGACCCATCTCACATGCAGAGACACACAGAGGCTCAAAATAAAGGGATGGAGGAAGATCTACCGAGCAAATGGAAAACAAAAGAAAGGCAGGGGTTGCAATCCTAGTCTCTGATAAAACAGACTTTAAACCATCAAAGATGAAAAGAGACAAAGAAGGCCACTACATAATGGTAAAGGGATCAAATCAACAAGAAGTGCTAACTATCCTAAATATATATGCACCCATATATATTTATGCACCCATAATACAGGAGCACCCAGATACATAAAGCAAGTCCTTAGAGACTTACAAAGAGACTTAGACTCCCATACAGTAATAATGGGAGACTTTAATACCCCACTGTCAACATTAGACAGATCAATGAGACAGAAAGTTAACAAAGATATCCAGGAATTGAACTCAACTCTACACCTAGCAGACCTAATAGACATGTACAGAACTCTCCACCCCAATCAACAGAATGTACATTCTTCTCAGCACCACATCGCACTTATTTTAAACTTGACCACATAGTTGGAAGTAAAGCACTACTCAGCAAATGTAAAAGAACAGAAATTATAACAAACTGTCTCTCAGACCACAGTGCAATCAAACTGGAACTCAGGACTAAGAAACTCAATCACAACTGCTCAACTACATGGAAACTGAACAACCTGCTCCTGAATGACTACTGGGTACATAATGAAATGAAGGCAGAAATAAAGATGTTCTTTGAAACCAATGAGAACAAAGATACAACATACCAGAATCTCTGGGACACATTTAAAGCAGTGTGTAGAGGGAAATTTATAGCACTAAATGCCCACAGGAGAAAGCAGGAAAGATCTAAAATTGACACCCTAACATCACAATTAAAAGAACTAGAGAAGCAAGAGCAAACACATTCAAATGCTAGCAGAAGGCAAGAAATAACTAAGATCAGAGTAGAACTGAAGGAGATAGAGACACAAAAAACCCTCCAAAAAATCAATGAATCCAGGAGCTGGTTTTTTTGAAAAGATCAACAAAATTGATAGACCACTAGCAAGACTAATAAAGAAGAAAAGAGAGAAGAATCAAATATATGCAATAAAAAATGATAAAGGGGATATCACCACCGACCCCACAGAAATACAAACTACCATCAGAGAATACTATAAACACTTCTATGCAAATTAACTAGAAAACTTAGAAGAAATGGATAATTTCCTGGACACTTACACTCTCCCAAGACTAAACCAGGAAGAAATTGAATCCATGAATAGACCAATAGCAGGCTCTGAAATCGAGGCAATAATTAATAGCCTACCAACCAAGAAAAGTCCAGGACCAGATGGATTCACAACCGAGTTCTGCCAGAGGCACAAGGAGGAGTTGGTACCATTCCTTCTGAAACTATTCTAATCAATAGAAAAAGAGGGAATCCTCCCTAACTCATTTTACGAGGCCAACATCATCCTGACCCAAAGCCTGGCAGAGACACAACAAAAAAAGAGAATTTTAAACCAATATCCCTGATGAACATCAATGCAAAAATCCTCAATAAAATACTGACAAACCGGATTCAGCAGCACATCGAAAAGCTTATCCACCATGATCAAGTGGGCTTCATCCCTAGGATGCAAGGCTGGTTCAACATATGCAAATCAATAAATGTAATCCAGCATATAAACAGAACCAAAGACAAAAACCACATGATTATCTCAATAGATGCAGAAATGGCCTTTGACAAAATTCAACAGCCCTTCATGCTAAAACTCTCAATAAATTCGGTATTGATGGAACGTATCTCAAAATCATAAGAGCTATTTATGACAAACCCACAGTCAATATCATACTGAATGGGCAAAAACTGGAAGCATTCCCTTTGAAAACTGGCACAAGACAGGGATGCCCTCTCTCACCACTCCTATTCAACATAGTGTTGGAAGTTCTGGCTAGGGCAATCAGGCAAGAGAAAGAAATAAAGGGTATTCAGTTAGGAAAAGAAGTCAAATTGTCCCTCTTTGCAGATGACATAATTGTATATTTAGAAAACCCCATCGTCTCAGCCCAAAATCTCCTTAAGCTGATAAGCAACTTCAGCAAAGTCTCAGGATACAAAATCAATGTGCAAATATCACAAGCATTCTTATACACCAGTAACAGACAAACAGAGAGCCAAATCATGAATGAACTCCACTCATGACAAACAGAGTCAAATCATGAATGAACTCCCATTCACAATAGCTTCAAAGAGAATAAAATACCCAGGAATCCAACTTACAAGGGATGTAGAGAACCTCTTCAAGGAGAGTTACAAACCACTGCTCAGTGAAATAAAAGAGGACACAAACAAATGGAAAAACATACCATGCTCATAGATAGGAAGAATCAGTATCTTGAAAATGGCCATTCTGCCCAAGGTGATTTATAGATTCAATGCCATCCCCATTAAGCTACCAATGACTTTCTTCACAGAATTGGAAAAAACTGCCTTAAAGTTCATATGGAACCAAAAAAGAGCCCGCATTGCCAAGACAATCCTAAATCGAAAGAACAAAGCTGGAGGCATCACGCTACCTGACTTCAAACTATACTACAAGGCTACAGCAACCAAACAGCATGGTACTGTTACCAAAACAGAGAGATAGACCAATGGAACAGAACAGAGCCCTCAGAAATAATACCACACATCTACAGCCATCTGATCTTTGGCAAACCTGACAAAAACAAGAAATGGGGAAAGGATTCCCTATTTAATAAATGGTGCTGGGAAAATTGGCTAGCCATAAGTAGAAAGCTGAAACTGGATCCTTTCTTTACTCCTTATATGAAAATTAATTCAAGATGGATTAGAGATTTAAATGTTAGACCTAAAACCATAAAAGCCCTAGAAGAAAACCTAGGTAATACCATTCAGGACATAGGCTACTTCTGGTGGGAATGTAAACTAGTACAACCACTATGGAAAACAGCTATGGAAAACAGTGTTGGGAAAGTAAACTAGTAAAACCGCTGTGGAAAACAGAGATTCCTTAAAGAACTAAAAGTAGAAGTACCATTTGATCAGGCAGTCCCACTACTGGGTATCTAGCCAGAGGAAAAGAAGTCATTATACGCAAAAGATACTTGCATACGCATGTTTGTAGCAACACAATTTGCAGTTGCAAAAATGTGGAACCAACCCAAATACCCATCAACCAATGAGTGGATAAAGAAACTGTGTTATATATAGAGAGAGGGTAATACTACTCACCATAAAAAGGAATGAATTAATGGCATTTGCAGCAGCCTGGATGGAACTGGAGACTATTATTCTAAGTGAAGTAACTCAGTAATGGAAAACCAAACATCATATATTCTCACTCATAAGTGGGAGTTAAGCTATGAAGATGCAAAGGCATAAGAATGATACAATGGACTTTGGGGACTCATGGGGAAAGGGTGGGAAGGTGATGAGGGACAAAAGACTACACATTGGGTTCAGTGTATATTGCTCATGTGATAGGTGCACCAAAATCTCACAGATCACCACTAAAGAACTTACTCATGTAACCAAATACCACCTGGTTCCCCAAAAACCTATTGGTAAAGAGGATAAACTAGAAATCCTAGAGGAGATGGATAAAATTTTTTTAAAAATTAAGAATAAATAAATGCTTATTGTAGAAAAAAAGAGGCAGAGCTGGAACACAGCTGTTAATATGCAGCTCCCTAATAGTTCATTTCAATTCAAAGATAACATATAGGTTATTTGGAGGAATATAAGGGTTCAATGTTAAGATGATGTGGGTGAGAGAAATGAAAAAATATGACAAGAATAAGCGTATTGAAAGATTATGCAAAATTATTTGAAAAATATACTTTGCTAAGATGACTATAATGAGCAGACTGTAAGTTATCCACGCCCTTTCTTGGTGCTTCTCTTGGTGACAACACAGTCCAGCTCTGAACACCAACCTTTTCCCCCAACAGTGCAATATTTTCATGATCTTATGCACTAAAAAGCAGTACATTTTTTGCTCCTCCTTTCAATGCCAATTTCTTTCACCTGCACCTGGCATCATGGGTAACACTTCTGTGAAAGAGATCTCCATTTTAGTAAAGAAGATGGAAGGAGGGACTACAGAAGAAAGGGCTGGAAGAAATATTAAATATTTAATATTTTATCAAAATATGATGACAGATTTTTCCTTTTTAATTCTTATTTTACAAAATGAGTATTGGACTTTTAAAATTTTATTTCAGTTACTTTTATCCCTAGCCATGCTCTAGCCATAATCTTGGGGCCTGTCATCGTTCCAAAATTTCCTAGGGATGAGGAAAATGTGTGGAGAGGACAGGTAAAGAACAACTAAATGACAAATGATCAGGGAGACAGGATGCATGGAAAGGCACTAAAGAGAAAAGACTTGGGGTGGGCTACAAGAGTGTGTTGAGCAGTGAGGGTTGATCTCTCATTGACCTTTTCCAATTTTCAAGAGATTCATTATTGTGAAGAATTCAACTCAGGTGAAGCAAGCATTTCTCTTGAACATCTGCTCAATCTCAGTCTTTTCCCAGACCCAGCCACTGTTAACAAAACACTGGTGTGTGTTCTTCCAGGTCTTTTGCATGTGTTTAAATACACATACAAAGTAGACAGAGATGGCTTTGTATTATTCATGGGCTCTCTTTTATACACGTGATATGATTTGATATGTATTATTCTGCAACATGCTTTTTCACTTAGCAGTCTGTCTTAAGAGAATCTTCTCTGCCATTCTTTTTCATGCAATTAATAGAACATTCTTTAGTATAAACAGGTAATTCATTCAACAATTAATGGTGATTTCTGTGGTTTCCAACGTTTTGCCTTCAGAAACAGTGCTGAGTAAAAATGTTTGTGAATACTTTCTTACACACTTGTGTAGGAATTTCTTTAGGGCAAATAGTCAAAGTAAAATTCTGGGTTGAAGGGCATGTTCTTTCTTTAATTTTAGTAGATATTGACAAATTGCCCTCCAAAAAGGCTGTTTTAATTTACTCTCCTACCAACAACGTAGACTTTTGCCTACCATTGCTATTATCAGTCTTTTTTCTTTTTTCGAGACAGAGTCTCCCTCTGTCGCCCAGGCTGGAGTACAGTGGCGCGATCTCAGCTCACTACAACCTCCGCCTCCCGGGTTCAAGCGATTCTCCTGCCTCAGCCTCCCAAGTAGCTGGGACTACAGGTGTTCGCAGGTGTCTGTGAACACGCCTGGCTAATGTTTTGTATTTTTAGTAGAGATGAGGTTTCATCATGTTGGCCAGGTTGGTCTCAAACTCCTGACCTCAAGTGATCCTCCTGCCTCGGCCCCAAAAAGTGCTGGAATTATAGGTGTGAGCCACCGCACCTGGCCTTATTATCAATCTTGATAATATTTTCACATCTGATGAATGAAAATAGTTTCTCGTTTTAGTTTGCATTTCCCTGATTACTTGCGGGTTGGGGATCTTTTGATATGTTTACTTTCTATACATATTTCATTTTTATTGAATATTCTATTTAATTTCTGTTGCTTATTTATATTAAGTTGTTTCTTCTTACTGACTGATAGATATTCATTGTATCAATCTTACATGAGTTACATATGTTGCAAATACTTTCCCAGCCTACATCTTGTTTAGTATTTTGATTATGATGTCTTTTGTGGTACAGAAGACATTTCATTTGACTTAATATATTGTCTTAAACCTTATGGTGTTTGCATTTTGTACCTTAATTAAGAAGATCTTTCTGACATCAGGGTTAAATATATTTTCTCTAATACTTTAAGAATCTATTTTATGTTTGGTTCTTTAATTCACTTGGAGTTTGCCTTGCAAATGGTAGAAATGCTACCTACAATGCAAATGGTAGAAATTGTTCCTAATTGAATAGCCAATTGCCTTGATATCATTTGTTGAATTAATCATTTATTTCTCCATTGATTTGAAACACTACATTCTCATATGCCAAATTCCTATATATACATAGATCTGTTTCTGTACACTCTATTCTGTTTCATTGTTCTACCTCTTTGCCAGTGCTACACTGTTTTTATTGTTACAGCTTTATGTGTTTTAGTACCAGGGAGGGTAAATGCTTTCTAACTGATCTTTTTTTAAAAAAAAAAAAAAAGTCTTGTTTATCCTTGCATGTATGCTTTTCCCAATCCATTTTGAAATTGGATTACCAAGTTCTAGAAAAAATCTGGTGATATTTTAATTTTGTTTATTGCATTCATTATTATAATTTCAAGAGGATATGGTATAGTGCTCTATTTATGCGTGCCCTTTATGACCTTCAGTGAAATATATAGATTATTTCCTGTGGGTCTTACATATTTTACATTAAGATTATTCTTAGATATTTTATAATTAAAGTTCCTCCTTTGTAATGGGATCCTTTTTATTATATTCTAATTGCTTTATTTCTGTTGCATATTACAGTTCTTGATATTGTTATATAAATCTTTTATCTGACTATCCTACTGAATTCTCCTGTTTTGGCATTTTTAATTGATTTTCTAGGCTTTAGCAGGGCAAATAGTTTTCATGCTTCCTAATTCATTTATCTCATATTTCTTTCTTCTTGTCTTATTGTGTTGCTTAGGATCTCAAATACAATATTGAATATTAACAGTTATAATGGACATGCTTGCCTTGCTTGTCTTATTTCTAATTTTAATGAAATTTGTTCTGTTTCCAGAGTATGGTTTTATTATTATTTTTTCTAGTAGGTATTCTTTATCAAGTTAAGGACTGTTTTTTCTATTTCTGATCTGCTGAAAGCTTTTATCACACATGCCTATTGAATTTTACGATGTATTGGCATTTATCAGCTATGCTAGTTATTCTGTATATATATATGTGTATATATACATACTAATGGCATATGTGTATATATTTGTGTGTGCCATGAATTACACTGAAATATTTACTACTGTTTAATTATCTTTAAATTCATGGAATTAAATCTACTAAATCATGATGTATTTTTGCATCTATGTTCATATGGTTTTTAAAATAGATTTCTTGTGCAGTTCTTGTACTGTATTATAGTAGCCTCATATAAGATAACTTTTCATCTTATTATGGTGCTTGTAACAGTGTATTAATACGTGAATTCCTATGTCTTAAAGCTTTTCTAGAACTTCCTCCTAAAACCATCTGTGCCTGGTATCTGTTTTAGGAATATTTTACTACCTTTTCAATTTCTGCTGTGATTAACGGGCTATGTAAACTTTCAAATTATCCTTGAGTTCATGTAGATCATTTACTTTTTCTCAGAAAAATTTGTATTCAGTTTAGATTTTATTAAGCTTTCATGTAAGTACTGGGTCTGCATCCCGCCAGTTTTGATATGCAGTGCTGTCATTGGTCATTCATTTCTGAATATTTGAAAACTTTATTTTTATTACCTTTTTTGGGCAAAATATTAATTTCATTTTTGTTATTGTTTATTTTAAACCACTTTATTGAGTTATGACTGACATACAAAAAGCTGTACATATTTAATATATACAACTTGATGAATTTTGGAGATAAGTATACACCCACAAAACCAACCACAATTGATGCCATAAACATATCCATCTGTTTTTTATTTTTAATTCTTTTATTTTTGTGTTTTAATTGTATTGCATTGTGATCAGCAGATGTGACCTGCTTGGTTTCTGTTTTGGGAATTTGCTGATACATTCTGCCTGGTACATTCTCTGAGATTCTGATTCATGAGTTCTGAAGCTGGACCAGAGAATCTACCTTTTCAACAAGGGTCATTGTTGGATCCTGATGCAGATAATCCAAGTAGCATTCAGAAAAATAATGCTACCTAGAAGATACTAAAATAAGTTGTGAATGCATCTTTCCTGGCAACCTCTGAACAAGGAAGAAAGGGAAAATTAGCCAGATGTAGTTGAAAGATTATGACCCATGGCCAACCTGGGTGCAAAGCCTTGCTATGTCTCCTCTTACTCAGCTGTATGATACTAGGCAAGTTACTTGATCTTTTTGAATCTTGGTATGAAGATTAAAAGAGATATGTAAGGAAACTGGTACAAAGAGGATTTAATCAATAATTTTTTCAAAGACTTTTGGTAGTTCCAAACAGCTAGAAAAGTTTGTCTGGAGCAACCTAATGGGAAGATGAAAGAGTTGGTATGGATTATTCAGATAACACAGCCTCCCAAGTTCCTCTGCTCCTTTTTCATGTCCAGAGAGAGAGAAGCACTACATGGTAATGTATTAGTAAATTTACTATCCTTTGCAATTTCTGGAGTGCCATGTTAGACTACATCTCCCTAAATGCCTTGAGTTGGGGATCAGGGTGATCAGTTCTAGGCAGGTTCTAATTCTGCAGATGGGAGTTTTTTGTCTAGCATATGGGGGCAGGAAACATGGAAATAACCTGAATCACGGTTCTTTCAAACAGCAATCTTGGGTTGGGAAAAGATTCTGCCTGGGAAATCTGAAACTATCTCAGAAATTCCAAGGTCCTTTGCCAATGGACAAGTCTCCCTGAGGATCCTAGGGTTGGTCTAATCTGCTTGCACCCCTGAGATCTGGTCATACTAAGGTGGACATCCAGAAAGGATTGTTCATCTGTTCTAGTCACTTTCCTATCAGTGATCAATGAAAGGCATCTTCTACCTCCCTGCTGGTAAGAGCACATTGGATGTCTTGCTGTGTGTGTGTGTTGTGTGTGTGCAGGCACTCACACCACTATAAATGAGCAGCAGAACTCACTGCACCTTCACCCTGAGTCTGACGTCAGCACAACCAATGTCGTCACCAGCCTGTGCAAAAGCTTGTGAACAAGGTCAGTGAATGTGCTCGCTGCTGCAGTGAAAGCTGATCCTGCATCTGTGAGCAACCCATGTGATGAACACTCCCTGGCTCCCTCAGCAGCCACCTGTGTTCAGATCACACCAGGACTCTGAACACTGTGACCATGGGGGAGATGTCACAGATCTTGACACTGTTGACCTCCTCACTTGCTCTATTTCTCCCTGTCTGCTGTCCCAACTCTCTCTGGTTAGTTGCTTCTGCCTCTCTATCTCCCCTCTGGGTTTCCATCAGGATCTGTCCCACCACTTCCCCTCCTGTCTCTGGCTGAGGGTAGATGGCTTGGGTGTGACTGAGAGGGCCAGTCTGGTTTTGACCTATGTACAGGGTAGAAAGAGCCTGAAAAGACCAAGTGTTCTCAGAGCCACCTGGCTGAGGTGAGAGGATTCCCGACTCCTGGATTGGGAAGCTGATTCCTCATGATCCAAGGACATGTGCCATTATGCTCATGTGGGCCTCTCAATCTGTCTCCTATTTGGCTTTTGCCTTTCTGGTTTTTTGTTTTGTTTTGTTTTGTTTTCTGTCTCTTGTTATAGCTCTCTGTCTGCTTTTCCCATGTCTCTCATCTCTCTAGACACACCCCACCCCCGCCACCATTTCATCTTCTTTCAACAGGAATAGTAAAAAGGGCACTGTTCTAGGAGCCAGGTAATTTCTTTTAGTTTTAATAATTTATTCTTAAATAGCCTTGATCCACAGAGGTTTTGATACTAAAAAGCCATAATTAGAGTCTTGCCTCTGTCCCCCTTTAGTTACTTGACAAGTTGCCTGAGGTGCCACTTCCCTATCATGAAGACACATTAGTAGCACCTTTTTAGAGCACCAACTCCTTCACAGGTTGTCATGAGGCGCATATGGGAGGATATAAACCTTGGAGAGTCACAGAAATGGGAAAGATTGTCACAATTATTATGTTTTTCACAACCTAGCCTTGATCTCCTCTTATTTCTAACTTTCTCACCTTATTTCTCTTTTACACTTCTTCTGTTTTCTGCTCACCTGTTTTATTTTTTCTTTTTATCTGCCTCATGGTTTCTTTGTTCTCCTTCGTTCTGTCTTTCTTTTTTAAATTTGTATTTTTTATTTGACTCCAGAAGAGAAAGTGAGACAAGCCAGACCCCTCCATAAAGATACTATAGTTCCCTGAGAATTCTTTTCCTTTTTCATTTTTAAAATTTTGTATTTGTCTTTTTCTCCTTTCCCATCTGTACCTTTCTCTCAATCCATTTGCCTGCATGAATAGTTTTCCTGTTTATGCATTTTCCTTTCCTGCTCCTTTCAGAAAAGATGGCTGAGGTGTCTCAAAGAGGTTTGTGGATATACGACAAAATAAGATAAATAACGTGAAGGTCTAGTTGTTCCTATTTTCTATAAGATATAAAGAATAAATAGAATTAAAAGGAAGTAGGATGAGGAGTGGGAGAAGGGACAAGAACTTAATCTGCTACATAAAAGAATTTCCTGATCTGGAAAAGTGATCTCTTTAAAATCATAGTTTCTACCCAGTAATTTTTCATGAAGTAGAATATTGGTCAAGACCTTAAAAGATCTTTTCCAACATGTGTGGTGCAAAGAAGAAAAGAAAGGAGAAAGGGGGTAAAGGAGAAGGTAATGAATACGAACCAAGCAATTACGGCTTGTCAGTCACATTAAGTGTATTATTTCCATTATCAGTTCATCTTTACACAAATTGGCAGATGAAAGAGGTTATCCCAAAGTGCTAGTAGTAACTGGTAAAGCCGAGACAGTACTGGTTTATCTAATTCCAAACCTTGAGCTTTTTCTACACATCTGCCACATATATATGGATTTCAAATGTAGATGTTAAGTCTCAAAAAAGTATAGGCATACCTTATTGCACTAAAGCCAATATCTCAATAAAGAGTCACACACATTTTTTGTTTCCAAGTACATATAAAAGTTATACTTATATTATAGTATTTTAAGTGTGCAATGGTATTATTATTAAAAATTAATGCAGATACCTTGTTTACAATATTTTATTGCTAAAAAGTGCTAATGATCATCTGAGCCTTCAGCAAGTAGTAATCTTTTCGCTGATGGAAAGTCTTGACTCAATGTTGATGGCTACTGACTAATCAAGGTGGTGGTTCCCAAAGGTTAGTGTGGCTGTGGCAACAAAGTAGTTGGGCATGGTGATGCATGCCTGTAGAGTCCCATCTGCTCAGGAGGCCGAGGCAGGAGGATCACACAAGCCCAGGAGTTTGAGGCTGTAGTGTCTATGATAGCATAGGTGAAAGCCACTGCACTCTGGCCTGGGCAACATAGAGAGACCCCTGTCTCTCAAAGAAGACAACAAAGTTTTCTGCATCAATTGACTCTTTGATTCACAAAAGATTTCTCTGTAGCATATGATGCTATTTGATAGCAATTTACCCACAGTAGAACTTCTTTCAAAATCGAAGTCAGTCCTCCGAAACCCTGCTCTACTTTATCAACTAAGTTTATGTAATATTTGAAATCACTTGTTGTCATTTCAACAATGTTCACACCATCTTCACCAGGTGTGGATTCTATCTCAAAAAAACCTGTTTGCTCATCCATAAGAAGCAACTCCTCATCCATCCAAGTTTGATCATAAGATTGCAGCAATTCAGTCATATATTCAGGCTCCACTTCTAATTCTGATTCTCTTGCTGTTTGTGCCACATCTGCAGTTACTTCTTCCACTGAAGTCTTGAGCTCCTCAAATTTATCCATGAGGATTGGACTCAATTTCTTCCAAATTCCCATTAATGTTATTTTGACCTCCTCCCATGATTTGCAAATGTTCTTAACGGCATCTAGAATGGCAAATGGCTTTCAATTTTCTTTGCCCATATCGATCCAAGGAATCACTATCTATGCCAGCTATAGCCTTATGAAATGTATTTCTTTTGGGGAGTGGGCAATTTTTAAGATACTTTTTAATTGCTATGAGACTGAAGTTGAAGAACAGATGATTTAACTGAAATGTTTTACTAAAACGGGGTAGATAAATCAAATACCCTGAATTCCCTTAATATCTGTTATCATTTTGAAATCTTATTTTTAAGAAATTGCTGAAAATTTGACAAAACTAATGTGGATGGCTACAATTGAACTTAACAATATCTATATGGAGGAAGAGGTAAAATTTACATATTTAGAAATGAATGCTCCCATCCCACCCCAACTACATATTCAGGTGAAATATGTGCACCTCCTGTTAGCTAGAACCTGTTTCTTTTCTTTTTGTTTTGTTTTTGTTTTTGTTTTTGTTTTTTGGTTAGGGTCTGATTCTGTTGCCCAAGCAGGAGTGCAGTGGGGTGCAATCTTGGCATACTGCAACCTCCACCTCCTGGGCTCAAGCCATCCTCCCACCTCAGCTTCCCAAGCAACTAGCACGCCACCATGCCCAGCTAATTTTTGTATTTTTTCTAGAGACAGGGTTTCACCACATTGCCCAGGCTGGTTTTGAACGCCTGATCTCAAGCAATCTGCCTGCCTTGGCCTCCCAAAGTGTTGGGATTATAGGCGTGAGCCACCGCACCCAGCCTGGAACATCTTTTTCTAGCTTGTTGTTCCTCTTGGCTGTTTTTCATTTAGATTTCCTCTATCAGGTCCCAGGCTTGTCACCATAGCCAGGGTCTGTTAACCATCAGCACTGATTCTACATTAGGTAGGACATTCCCGGCTAAGCTAATAGCTCACCTGCTTTTCTGATTGATTACAGTGATGCTCTCTGTGGCCACTTATCATGCAGCATCATTTGAGACGGTGCTGTTCTTTGTTTCTATCTTGGGGTGGAATTGGTTTGTTTCCTGTCATTCCTGGAATTGCATGTGAAAAGACAGGGCTTATTATCATTTCTATGGAGCAGCTGTGCGATGCTTTGCCTATGCATCCATTGGACAAAGAGACTGAGTCTCAAACATGAAATTCGCTGTGTCCTTTCTGCAGGAACTCTAAGTATGGTATGTGGTGATTCTCTTCTTCCTCCACTCTTTCTACTGGTTGTGGCAGCATCAGATAAACACCCCAAGAGAAAGAGAAGCAGAGAGTCCTTGGAGTGATTTCAAGTTTAAGGCTTCTTTGTAGTCTTCAGAAGCCATCCTTCTGGAACTTGCTATGCTGTTAGGTGTGAATTTACTTTACCAGCTTACTATCAAGGATATTACAAACAATATCAATGAGCACCAAATGAAGAGATGAATAGGGCAAGGTATGTGGGAAGAGGCATGAAGCTTCCATACCTTTTCTTGGGGTAGTACCCTTGAAGGACCTCTGTGTGTTCAGTTGTCTGGAAGCTCCTGAAATACATTTCTTAAATAATAAGACCTGAAAGTCTAAATGACTCCTTGATCCAGGGGCAGCAGCATGGATATTGTGTTAGCAGCATGAAAACAACATTCATCTCCTTGTACATCTCCCTCAGAGCTCTTGGATGACCAGGTGCATCATCAATGGGTAGTAATATTTTGAAAGGAATCTTTTTTTCTGAGCAGTAGGTCTCAACAGTGGACTAAAAGTATTCCGTAAACCAGGCTATAACAGATGTGCTGTCACTTAGGCTTTGTAGTTCCATTTACAGAGAGGACAGATAGAGCAGATTTAGTGTAATTCTTAATGGCCCTACGATTTTCAGAATTGGCTTCAACTAAAAGTTACCAGCTGCATTAGCCCTTGTGAAAGAGTCAGCCTGTCCTTTGAAGATTTAAAACAATGCACTGACTTCGTTTGTATAGCTATGAAGGTCTTAGATGGCTTCTTCTTCCAATATAAGGATGTTTTGTCTATATTGAAAATCTTTTGTTTAACATAGCCACCTTCATCATTGATCTTAGCTAGATCTTCTGGATAACTTGCAACTTCTCCAACAACACTTGCTGCTTTCCCCTACACTTTTATGTTTGTTCTTCTTTTCAGGCCATTAAAACATTCTCCCTATTAGCAATAAGGCTGTTTCACCTTTTTATCATGTGTCCACTGGAGTAGCACTTTTAATTTCCTTCAAGGACTTTTCTTTGCATTCACCACTTGGCTAACCGGTGCAGGAAGCCTAGCTTTCAGACTTTCTCAGCTTTCAACACGCCTTCCTCACTAAGCTTAATCATTTCTAATTACTGACTTAAAATAAGAGATGTGTGACTCTTCCTTTCATTGGAACACTTACAGGCCATTGTAAGGTTATTAATTGGTCTAACTTCAGTATTGCCATATCACAGGGACTAAGGAAGCCAAGGAGAGGTAGAGACGGTGAGCAGCTAGTTAGTGAAGCAGTCAGAACAAATACATTTATTGATTAAGTTTGTCTTCTTAGATGGTTGTGGTCCATGGTGCCCCAAAACTATTACAAGAGTAACATCAAAAATACTGAAGGCAGATCACCATAACAGATAACAATAATAGCAGTAGAAGTTTGAAATATTGTGAGACCTACCAAAGTGTGACACAGAGACACAAAGTGAGCACATGCTGTTGGAAAATGGTGCCAATAGACTTGCTTAATGCAGGGTTGCCACAAACCTTTAATTAGTAAAAAACACAATATCTGTGACGTGCAATAAAGCAAAGCACAAAAAACAAGGTATGCTTGTAACAATTTCACTTCCTAATACTATTTGTGTTGTTGATCAGGTAACTCTTTAATGCTTTTCAGGATTTCCCATATGATTACAGTATCTTATCCCCTTATCTTTGTTTCTTATTTTTACCATCACTAAAA
The DNA here is from genome assembly GCF_049350105.2 of Macaca mulatta. NCBI lineage: Eukaryota > Metazoa > Chordata > Mammalia > Primates > Cercopithecidae > Macaca > Macaca mulatta. The sequence goes on along the minus strand of NC_133416.1, from coordinate 55,353,965 downwards.
TTTTTCAAGACAACATCAACAGCACTGTAGTTCACATTAACTATAGTCCTGCTAAGACTATTGAAAAGATCCAATCTAATGCTCAGTCTTGCCATCATCAATGATAAAGTCCTTCTGTACAATTTCCTACAAACCCATCTTGTACAAATAACCACATTTTTAATATACAAGTCCTAATCTATGTGTGGATTAACTGGTCACCTTTCAACTACGTTTTCTCTATACGTTTTAGGGTGTTTTTTTCTTTTTGGTGACAGAGTGGGTATTTTTTTGTTTTTTCAAATTATTTAAAGCACCTTCTAGGGGTGGCTATTGTCAGGAAAAGGAATCTTGGGGTTTGTTTTATTTTTAATTTATTTGTAATTTGGATTGGGACTCTGGAGGGGAGATGATAAACAACTATCAAGTATTTGGGTGGAAAGAATAAGTGGCTATGAGATCCATAAGCTTATCTGCTGTCTCCCACTCATGTGGATGCTGGAGAAGTTTCCTTGTGAACAGAGCATGTGCTTTTGTCTTGTCTATAGTAGTAAAAATGTGTCATGCCAAGCAAAAGCCCTCAGAGTGTCAGTCAGATCATCATTAAATGTGAAATGTAGTTCAGGGCTCCTCAGTGGCAGAGATACGGAGAATCTGCAGTGGAAGGAACTACAAAAGGGAAAAATCTAGAATTGATGGAGAAAAGGGAAAGAAATCATATTTACCTCAAAAAAAGATCTAGATGATACAATAGAAAATACTATTATAAATTGACAAACTTGCCAAATTTGTCCATCACATGGTAAACAAAAAGTTAAACATAAATATCAATCTTTGGTGAGGCTGGGACAACATAAATAAGACCAGAAGAAATGTAGGCTAGACCTAGTCAGATATTTGATACCAGTATCCTTTTAATTTCCATAACAATCGCAAAAACTATTTAGATATTAATTCCATCAAGGCCTAAAGGGAGCAAAGTATCCTAAAATGAATCCTCTTGTAAGCCTAAGTGATTAATGTTTCAATATGTATATAATTTGTGTATAAATATAAAATCACACTTATTAAATTCATTACATCTTATATGTGATTAGATTATTTCAGTTATTTTAGAGTTTTCTATTTTTGCTTTTTTTATTATTCATTTCCTTATTATGAGGGCTAATGTTCAGAGTGTTAAGTACAATATATGCTGAAAGAAGGTAAAGGAGATGTGATTTTCAATTAAATACATAAAGTATGTTTAAAAACCACTGGCATGATCTTAGTTATTATTTTTTTAAATTTTACTTTAAGTTCTGGGATACACGTGCAGAACATGCAGGTTTGTTACATAGGTACTTTTGCATCTGCTTAAGAGCCTGTCTTTATTTCTCTTAATTTTAATATTTAAAGAAATCATCTCAGAATGTGACTTCCAAAGTTTGTATATCTAAGAATTATTAAATTTGATGTATTTTGGTTAATTATACCATGAGTTTAAGCCTTCCAAGTCCTTACATGTAATATCACTTTCTACCTTAAAAACGTGAATTAAAAAGTATACAAAACCAAAGAATGCTGAATTTAAAAACAAATAGAAAAGAGAGAAGAACATTAAAAAATAAATCATTTATACCTCCACTATCTTCACATTTTGGCTGACTTCCTTCCAATCCTTTATCTAATCTTCCTTCCAAAGCAAAGGGAATTTCTTTTCAATTATTGTAATCATGAATATACCAAATATACTGGTATATATTTTGCTTTTTATTTCACTTAAAATTATGATTTCAGCATTATTACACAAAGTTCATAAACATAATTTTAATGACTGCATCACATTTCATTAATTTCATTTTCTATGAAATAGCTAATCATTATTATAGCTCTTAGTTTTTTGCTATTATAGATAATACTATAATATGCAATTTTGTGCATAAATCCTTTTCTCATCTGGTAGCTTCTTCAAGTAAATTTTTAAAACAGATAAATCTATTCATTTAGCAAACTTATATTGCACCACTCTTTGCTAGGCACTGTTCCAAAAAGTCCTATTATTTATTTAATCATCATAATAATCCAATAATGTAAGTACTATTATGATTATTCTCATTTTAGAGATGAGGAGATCGAGATGTGCTAGTTTACATTACCCCTGTTTACACAGTCGATGAATGGAGGAGTAGGGATTTGAATCCAGGCCCTTGGACTCTGGGATCTGTATTAGTATAGGGACTCCACATTAAAGGGAATAAACATTTTGAAAGCTTTTGGTACATATTGCCAAACTACTTTCCAGCCAACAATAGAGTATTAGCATTGATGTTATAATTTAATTTTTTAATTTAATGGATCAGAAATTATATATAATTGTTTTAAAACTACTGCTTGATTACTAATGAGTTTGAATGCTTTTGGATGATGTTTCCTCTTCTATCAATTCAGTTCTTATCCTTTTGTCCCTTAAGATATTGGTGTTTTTGATGAACTCTTGATATCATAAATTTAATATATGGTTGACTCTTGTATTTGCTCATTTTTCTTTTACTTGTTAAAAATAAGTGAAGTGGCTTATTTTTATATACCAAAGTTTTCCACTTGAGGTTAGTCAGATATGTCATCTTTCTTTTCATGACTTCTATAATGTAGACAAAGTCCACAAGCTCAAACTCCTACAGTGGTCAGAGAGATAATACAATGGGCTGATGTGGGCCTGATACAAGACAATAGGGAGTCTTGAAACTGGGAATAACTTGCAGCTTGTCCAAACAGGAGGAACACCACTAAATTCCAATTTGTTGTTGATAAGAATAGGCCCACTGTGGCAAGATCTGAATTTTTCCAGAATCCAGATTATTACATACAACATCTTTCAAAGGAAACACTGCAGGCTTAATAAAACATTGGGGTGGGACAGAGGGCTCATAACTTATCCCATTTGCCTCAGAAGTTCTCCTTCATTCAAAATTTTAAATCAGCATTTAATTATATTTCCTTCCAGTTTTTTTAGTGAGTTTTTTATATATTCAAATTTTTATACTACTTGTACTTAGTATTGTGGTGTGAAGCAAGCATCTAGTTGCTTCTATAAAACCAAGAAAAGGAAAGAGATGGATTTATGTTTCTCAGTTCTCTTCCCTTGTCCTCAAACTTTTTTCCTTCTCAGAAAACAGAAGGATCAATGAAATGATGGAGAAATATTAAATGTTATTATAGTGATTTCTCTAATTTTGAAGAAAAAGTTGTCTCTTTTTCTCTGTATGATTGACTTATACTGAACACTCTCGTTTCCTGATTAATAGTATATAATTTGCTTGTTTGCTTGAAATTAAGGCAGAAGGATCCATAGGTACATTGGAGTTTAAAACTCCTTGAAATGCTCAAAAGAAAACTAATAGAAAGGGGAAAGTACCCAAAGTAATGCAAAACTTTCACAGGATTAAAACAATCAATCTAATCTTGCATTAAATATTGCAAATTTGATAAGTGTGAATTTCAGGCAGATTTTAGTTACTGGGCTTATAGTTAGAAAGTGATTAACAAACATCACGCTGTTTAAATATTCATTTACTTTCTCAAAAATCATTAATCAAAAGCTTACTCTGTGCTGGAGCAACAGTAGATGTTTTTGTCCTGCTATTACTATTTTGTAGTTTTTTTTACCCTCACTTTGGTCCTGGGAGCACTGTGATTCTGTGTTAATGAATACAAACATTAAAATTAGAATTATAAAACTGAGGGGTCAGTTTGGTCAGGTCTGCCTATCCTGCTTGCTTTTGGTCGCTTGCTTCTTGTTATTTTTTCCTCTCCCCTTGAAGTTGAAATCTGCAATTGCTGAAGGGCATGCCACTGAATGCTGAAACATAACCTTCACCTGCTACTTTATAGGTAACATTCACAGGTCACCATGGTAACAGTTGCTTCCGTTGTTTTTCAGAAACCTGGACCCGCTTCCGTCCAGTTCAAACTGGTTGAGACCACTGACCTTTGAACTGAGTCTGCGCAAGTGCTGGAGAGACGGCCTTTTGATATTGGAGGGTCAAAACTCCATCCTCAGTCCATGCTAATGCTGCCATTTTCTGTACATAAGTGCTGTGGAATGCCACGAACTCCAGCTAGGCTGTTGCAGAATGAAACTGTTACTTCTTTTTTCCCCACTAGCAACCACCTTTCCCCAGCCTTAGACCACCTCACTTCCCTAACCCATAAATACCCTTAAGCTTTATCTTTGGGGAGGCAGATCTGAGAGCTGTTCTCCCACCTCCTCCTGGCTGGGTGCCCTTTCGAATAAATCTTTTCTCTTTTGCAAAACCTGAATCATAGTGATTGATTTACTGCTTGAAGGTAGAACAGACCAGAACCTGGCCCGTAACAATTATACCAGCACCAAAAGTTGTTGATGAGAAATTACTTTCAACAATTAATTTCATTAACCCAAATTAATTCCTTGATCAGTTTTCTACATAGCACACTTCAAACATTTCCAATTTTGTCATGTGAATAAAAATACTATTTATGTTGTCATAAATAAACATGAATAAAATGTCATGATTAAAATTGCTAAAATTATTTTGATCCAGATGAATTCATTTATGTGTAACTTATCAACACAGTTCTGTTTTAACAGTCTTTTGTTCAAATCAAATTTTGCTATAACAGCTTCTACTACTATGAGTTTTCTTTTGGGGGCATTATTTTTATGGAGTTCTATTTTCCAAGGTCAAAATGTGTAGATCTACATTTTGCCACATCCAGTTTTTACCTATTTTCAGTTTTATTTTAACTGCCCAACGGATTCATTGTGCCCCCTGCCCAGATAAAGCCGATTCATCAAGACAGAGGAATTGCAGTAGAGAAAGAGTTTAATTCATACTCAAATCAGTTCAGCTGCCTCTGCCTGAATTAAACTCTTTCTGGAAATTCAGAGACTGGAGAGACTGAAAATTAAGAGACTGGGGTTTTTTAAGGATAATTTGGTGCATAGGAGGCCAGAGAGTGGGGAGTGATGATTGGTCCCATTGCAGATGAAATCATAGGGAGTTGAAGCTGTCTTCTTTGTGCTGAGTCAGTTCCTGGGGGGGGCCCACAATAAATACCAGATAAAGGACCTTATCCATCTGCGTGGTGGCAGCTGATCCATCAAGTTCAGGGTCTGAAAAATATTCTGAGCACCAATCTTAGCTTTACAATAGTGATGCTATCCCTGTTGTAAATGGGGAGGTTTGGAATCTGTGGCCTCTACCTGCATAACTCCTAAACCATAATTTCTAAACTTGTGGCTACTTTGTTAGTCCTACAAAGCAAGATGAGGGTTTGTTTTAGGAAAGGGCTGTTACCAGCTTTGTTTCAAAGTTGAAACTATAAACTAAGTTCTTCCCAAAGTTAGTTTGGCCTATGCCCAGGAATGAAGGAGCACAGGTTGGAGGTTAGAAGCAAAATGGAGGCCAGGCGCAGTGGCTCACATCTGTAATCCCAGCACTCTGGGAGCCAAGGCGGGTGGATCACAAGGTCAGGAGATCAAGACCATCCTGGCTAACACGGTGAAACCCCATCTCTACTGAAAATACAAAAAATTATCCGGGCATGGTGGCAGACACCTATAGTCCCAGGTACTCGGGAGGCTGAGGCAAGAGAATGGCATGAACCCGGGAGGCAGAGTTTGCAGTGAGCCGAGATCGCGCCACTGCACTCCAGCCTGGGCCACAGAGTGAGACTCCATCTCAAAAAAAAAAAAAAAAAAAAAAAGAAAAAGAAGCAAGATGGAGTCGGTTAGGTCAAATCTCTTTCACTGTCATAATTTTCTCACTGTTATAATTTTTGCAAAGGTGGTTTCATTATTTTATATTATTTCTAGTTTTTAAAATTATTCGTTATAGTTAGTATTTATTTCTCAACTAATTCATGATAAAATTGTTAAATCTCTCAGTATTGGTCTCTTGCCCAGAATCATCTGTTACAAGGCCAATTTAATTCTTCTGTTTATTTTTTGGACCTTGTATAAACTGTCCAGGACACTTGTGGCCCAAAGAGCAAATATGCGGATAAAAGAGATTGCCTCTAAAAAAATAAAGCTGTTTTCTCTAAAAGAAAGGGGGAAATGCTAGGTTGTGGGAGAAGGCTTTCTTGAGAAGGTAGCATATGATCTGCATCACAAAAGACGAGAAAGAATTCACCAGGTGCCCATAGAGTCAAAGGACATTCCATAGAAAAAGCATGTGTAAAAACACGGAGGCAGGGAGAGGAGGACACATAGTAGCACCAAATAAAAACCGAATGAACAAATACATCATCACTTCTAACATGAGGTTATAGAAAAAAAAGGCAAATGAATGAATGTGTGTGTGGTAAATAGTAACTGGATTGTAGGATGCATGGGAAGGGTGAAGGCAGTTTTAAATGATAGCATGAAAGGCTATGGAGATGAGTGAGGCAGAAGTGGAAGAGGACATTCAGGCTCCCACTTAAATGAGTGGATGTGCCGTGATACTATTAAACAAGACAGAAAACAGAAGGACATGAAGGCTCCGGTGCATTCATTCCTCTGGACTATCTTGCCTTGAAAGATCTGACACATTGGAATCTGTTTTTTTCCAAAGACCCCAGGAAAAATTTTTCACTGCTCCTTTGTTCAGTCATTTTGATGCTTTTAAATCCCTCATTAAAATCAGCAAAGGCCAGGCGTGGTGGCTCAGGCCTGTAATCCCAGCACTTTGGGAGGCCAAGGCAGGCAGATCACTTGAGGTCAGGAGTTCGAGACCAGCCTGGCCAATATGGTGAAATCCTGTCTCTATTAAAAATACAAAAAAAAAAAAAAAAAAAAAAGTAGCCAGGTGTGGTGGTGCATACCTATAGTCCCAGCTACTAGGGAGGCTGAGGCAGGAGAATTGCTCGAACCCGGGAAGCCAAGGTTGCAGTAAGCCGAGATTGCGCCATTGCACTCCAGCCTGGGTGTCGCAGCAAGACACTGTCTCAAAAACAAAAACAAAACAACAACAACAAAACAAAATCAGCAAAATATTCCTGTTGTCTAACCGACTAATACTCTTGCTGTATTTACCTCTATTTCCCATTCTGTTTTGAAAGAAATGGAGAACAGATAATTACCATATTTTAATAGGGGTATTTCCCAGGATGTTTTGTCTTAACCTCTCAAATCTCTCTTTTCTGTATTCTGATTCAATCCCCTCCATAACATATAACTCTTTGTTTCAGGGATTATTTGATCAGCCTGTTGGCCAGTGGTATTGTAGCCACTGAATTTTTTAAAAATGCAAAATGTACATGTTTACTTAGTTGTTCTTACACTTTGCTCCATGTCTTCCATTTCTTCTTTAGTTGATTCTTTTCTTATTTTGTGGAAACTTGAAATTTAATGAGGAAATAAGGACAGCAAGTTATGGTAAAAGAGACCATGAATATTTTGCCTGAGGAAAAACACTAAAATGGTTAATCAGTGTCTTCAAATCTCAAAGGGGCTCCTTCTACCGCGCCATAATAAATAATTCTTTACCATGGATTAAGTTCAAAGAGTGAGGAATATAACTATAAGGAAGTGTGAATTATAGTGTGTGTGTGTGTATGTGTATTCCCACCCAAGTGGAATATTAATGGCATAACCTACCTTAGGAGGTTGTGGTGTCTGCCCTAGACATCTTGGCGCAGTGGACGAAGTGCTCTAAAAACTTAGAAGAACCTGATATGAGTCTCATCACTTTCATTTACTAGCTACATGACTTTGGGGAAGTTACTTTATCACTTTGAGGCTCAGTTTCCCCATCTGTAAAATGGAGATAGTATATATTTCATATAATTTTATGAGTTAGATGGGATCATATATAGGAATATGCTTTGTAAACCATAAATTACTATTAATAGGTAAATAACCTTTATCTGAGTAGACATGCATCTGGAATGGCTTGAGAGATTTCATGTGGGATTATATATGCTTCACTTCCAAAGAGGGTGCCAACATCAGATGTCCTGCCTGGGCTAGCTCATCTTCAAGCTCCGTGAGTCCTCTGGCACCTGTTGCAGTGATTCTGCAACAAACAGATCATTCCCAGTCAGAGCAACAGAATGAGGTAAGACATGATTTCCACAAAATTGTCCCATTTTGTGTACATGCCATAATATATGTAACCAGTGCCCAATTTGAGGGATATGAAGACTATTTCTAGGGCAAAGATGAACAGTAGGGTCAGAATTGTTACCTGTTATTTCCTCCTGATGTGAAAAGTTTAGGTAGAAATTCTGGCCTCCCTACAGGCTGAGGCAGAGATGTGAAGAGAGGGGCAGAAATGCACCCTATTCCCATAAATATCATCTTCAAATAATAATTTTGCCTGTTCATTTTCATTCCAAGTGATGTAGTGGAGCCAGGTGGTACCAGCTCTCAAGAGCCAATTGTTAAATTTCAAGAGTTTTGATTGATTGTTAAACATAGCCATTATTAATATTTTAAAACGAAGGTAATAAATACTTAAAATTCATCACTTCCTAATTTTGTCACTATATTTTACTATTATCTGTACTCTCAAGATTATTTATGTCTATTGTATCCGTACGGTAGGAAAACTGTATAATAGTGACCTAACTAATATCTCTTCCCAGCTCTATGATTAGTGATGTCTCATCGGTAACTTGAAATAAGTCATTGTGGGAGTGTTTATACCATGAAAATTGGCAAATGCTACAAATAAGGTACCTCCACCAAGAGCCATTTGTTAAACACTTAACCAGCACACCACTCATTTAATTCATTCGTCTAAATGCTTTGGCTAGTACTTGCAGGGCGCCCAGGAGCTTAAAGCAGTGTGAAGAGTTAGTTGACAATGCAGCCACTGGAATCAGACCCCTGAGGTTTAAATTTGAGCTTTACCACTTACTGTGTGACCTTGGACAAGTTACTGACCCTTTCTTTGTATCTGTAAAATGAGGATAAAAGAAGAACTCCTACCTCATAGGATTACTGTGAAGCTTAAAAGGATTACTACTAATAACACACATAGAACAAACAATACCTAACACACAGTATGTAATTATTTTGATTTAGATTAGTTACGTCAATTTAGTTTTAATTAGGACATGGAAGCATCTTTCTAGTCCTATTTTACTAAAAAATTTTTAAGAACTGGGTATCAACATCAAATTTTATCAAATGCCTTTTAAACATCTATATAATTAATTAGATGTTTTTCATCTTTGATATATTAATATAGTGAGTTGTATTAGTGGGATTCCCCCTATTAGAAGAAACTTTAATCCCTCAAATGAATTTAACTTGGTCATGATGTACCATTCTTTGAATGCAATGCTGAATTCCATTTGATAATAACTTATTTAGTCTATTTCACCATTATTAATAAATTATCTTAGTTATAATTTTCTTTTGTATACTTTTTCAAGTTTTAGCCTCACTGGTTTCATGACTTTGTGAAAGTAATCAGCGATCTTTATTTTTTCTGTCCTTGCAGTTTCATTAGCCTTGAAAATATCCAACTGCTGGCCGGGCGCGGTGGCTCAAGCCTGTAATCCCAGCACTTTGGGAGGCCGAGACGGGCGAATCACGAGGTCAGGAAATCGAGACCATCCTGGTTAATACGGTGAAACCCCGTCTCTACTGAAAAGTACAAAAAACTAGCCGGGCGAGGTGGCGGGCGCCTGTAGTCCCAGCTACTCGGGAGGCTGAGGCAGGAGAATGGCGTGAACTGGGGAGGCGGAGCTTGCAGTGAGCTGAGATCTGGCCACTGCACTCCGGCCTGGGCGACAGAGCGAGACTCCGTCTCAAAAAATAAAAAAAAAGAAAAAAGAAAAAAAAAGAAAATATCCAACTGCTACAAGATTTAAAATTTACCTATGGAGCTATCAGGGCCTGGAGCTATTTTGAGGCAAAGCCTTTTGTTAACTTCCTCTATTTGAATGGCTCTCAAACTTGGTTGCACACTGAAATCACCTGGGGAGCTTTTAAAAATACTGATGCTATTGTGAAAGACAGTGTGGTGATTCCTCAAAGAACTAAAGACAGAAATAGCATTGGACCCAGCAATCCCATTACTGGGTGTATACCCAAAGGAATAGAAATCATTCTATCATAAAGACATATGCACATGTATGTTCACTGCAACACTGTTCACAATAGCAAAGACATGGAATCAACATAAATGCCCATCAATGGCAGACTGGATAAAGAAAATATGGTACATATACACCATGGAATACTATGCAGCCATAAAAAAGAATGAGATCATGTCCTTTGCAGGAACTTGGATGGAGCTAGGAGCCACTATCCTTAGAAAACTTACACAGGAACAGAAAAACAAGTATCACATGTTCTCACTTAAAAGTGGGAGCTAAATATGAGAACTCATGGATACATAGAGGGGAACAACACATACTGGGGCCTATTAGAGGGTGGAGAGTGGAGGGTGGGAGGAAGAAGAGGATCAGGAAAAATAACTAATGGGTACTAGGCTTAATACCTGGGTAATGAAATAATCTGTACAAGAAACCCCCATGACGCAAGTTTACCAATGTCACAAACCTGCACAGGTACCCCTGATCTTAAAATAAAAGTTAAAAAAGTAAAAATAAATAAATAAATAAATAAATAAAAAATACTGTTGCCTATGTGATGTGGTAGATACATTAATTAGCTTGATTTAGTCATTTTGCTAACATATCAAAACATCACATTGTTTTTCAGAAATATATAATTATTACTTGTCAATTAGATTTTCTTCAAATATTAATACCTGAGTGTTTCTTTCCTTTTTTTTTTTTTTTAACAGATGGGGTCTTCTTCTGTTGCCCAGGCTGGAGTGCAGTGGTGCAATCATAACTCACTGCAGACTTGAACTCTCAGGGTCAAGTGATCCTCTCCCTTCAGCCTCTTGAGTAGCTGAGTCTGCAGGCATGTGCCACCATGCCTAGCTCCAATGTTATTTTAATTGGTCTGGTATGCATCCTGGGGATGGGGATATTTAAAAGCTCTCCAAGTGACTACAGTGTGAAGCCAAGGTTCAGAACTACTGTATTATATTCATTTCACTCAATATATTTGTTTAATTTGTTTCTATCTTTTATTCAATGAATTTTAGTGACTCATATTAACCCAGAAAATTACCTATTTCCTTCTGGCTTTCAAAGTGATTGCCATAGAGTCTCGCAAAGTACTGTTGCATAATTATTTTTATTTTCTCTGTGGCTGTGATTATTTCACCTTTTAAAATTTGTGTATTTTTGCTTTCTTTCTACCACTTCATTTTTAATTATTAGATAGACAGTAATCTGTCTATTTTATTGGCTTTTTTTTTTTTTTTTGAGACAGAGTTTTGCTCTTGTTGCCCAGGCTGGAATGCAATGGTGTGATCTCAGCTCATCGCAACCTCCGCCTCCCAGGTTCAAGCAATTCTCCTACCTCAGCCTCCTGAGAAGCTGGGATTACAGGCATGTGCCACCACGCCCAGCTAATTTTGTATTTTTAGTAGAGATGGAGTTTCTCCATGCTAGTCAGGCTGGTCTGAAAGTCCTGACCTCAGGTGATCCGCTCACCTTGGCCTCCCAAAATGCTGGGATTACAGGCATGAGCCACAGCGCCCGGCGTTTATTGGCTTTTTCCTAGGATCAATTCTTGAATTCATTTATTGATTCTATTCTATTTCGGGTTTTTTTTTTTTTTTAATTTTGGGGAAGAGGTGGTATTTGGTTACATGAGTAAGTTCTTTTGTAGTGATTTCTGAGATTTTGATGCACTCATCACCTGAGCAGGATACACCACACTTATTTGTAGTCTTTTATACCTCACCCCCGCCCACTCTTTCCCCTGAGTACCCTAAGTCCATTGTATCATTCTTATGCCTTTGCATCCTCATAGCTTAGCTCCCATTTATGACTCAGGACATGCAATGTGTGGTTTTCCATTCCTGAGTTACTTCACTTAGAATAGTAGTCTCCAGTTCCATCCAGGTTGCTGTGAATGCCATTAATTCATTCCTTTTTTTGACTGAGTAGCATTCCATTTTATATATATATATAAAGTGAGATATATACGTGAGATATATATGTGATATATATTTGAGATATGTATATGTGAGATAGATATTTGATGTATATATGTGTGTATATATATACACACACACACATATATATATATATCACAACTTCTTCATCCACTCATTGAATGATGGACCTTTGGGCTGGTTCCATATTCTTGCAATTACGAATTGTGCTGCTATAAACATGTGTGTGCAAGTATCTTTTTTGTATAATGACTTCTTTTCCTCTGGGTAGATACCTAATAGTGGGATTGCTGGATCAAATGGTAGTTCTACTATTAGTTCATTAAGGAATCTCCACGCTGTTTTCCACAGTGGTTGTACTAGTTTACTTCCCCACCAGCAGTGTAGAAGTGTTCCCTTTTCACAGCATCCATGCCAACATCTATTATTTTTTTATTTTTTGATTATGGCTATTCTTGCAGGAGTAAGTATCACATTGTGGTTTTGATTTGCATTTTTCTGATCATTAGTGATGTTGAGCAGTTTTTCATATATTTGTTGGCCATTTGTATATCTTCTTTTAAGCCAACATTTTTATGGGACTCTTTGGTTTTTTCTTGCTAATTTGTTTGAGTTCTTTATAGATTCTGGATATTAGCCCTTTGTCAGATGTATAGATTGTGAAGATTTTCTCTCACTCTGTGAATTTTCTGTTTACTCTGCTGATTCTTCATTTTGCTGTGCAAAAGCTCTTTAGTTTGGTTAAGTCTAAGCTATTCATCTTTGTTTTTGTTGCATTTGGTTTTGGGTTCTTGGTCATGAAGTATTTGCCTAAACCAATCTCTAGAAGTGTTTTTTCCAAAGTTATCTTCTAGAACTTCTAAGTTTCAGGTCTTAGATTTAAGTCCTTGGTTCATCTTGAGTTGATTTTTGTATGAGGTTAGAGATGGAGATCCAGTTTCATTCTCATACATGTGGCTAGCCAATTATCCCAGCATCATTTGTTGAAAAGGGTGTCCTTTCCCCATTTTATGTTTTTGTTTGCTTCGTAGACGATCAGTTGGCTGTATGTATTTGGGTTTATTTCTGGGTTCTCTATTCTGTTCCATTGGTTGATGTGCCTATTTTTATACCAGTACCATACTGTTTTGGTGACTATGGCCTTATAGTATAGTTTGAAATCAGTAATGTGATGCTTACAGATTTGTTCTTTTTGCTTAGGCTTGCTTTGGCTATTCAGGCTCTTATTTGGTTCCATATGAACTTTAGGATTTTTTTTTCTAGTTCTGTGAAGAATGATGGTGGTATTTTGATGGGAATTTCATTGAATTTGTAGATTGCTTTTGGCAGGATGGTCATTTTCACAATATTGATTCTACCCATCCATGAGCACGAGATGTGGTTCCATTTGTTTGTGGTGTCTATGATTTCTTTCAGCAGTGTTTTGTAGTTTTCCTTGTAGAGGTCTTTCACCTCCTTGGTTAGGTATATTCCTAAGTTTTTTTGTTCATTTGTTTTGCGGCTATTGTAAAAGGATTTGATTCTCAGTTTGTTTGCTGTTGCTGTACAGCAGAGCTACTGATTTGTGTACATTAATTTTGTATCCTAAAACTTTGCTGAATTTATTTATAGGTTCTAGGAGTTTTCTGGATGAGTCTTTAGCGTTTTCTAGGTATATGATCATATCATCAGCAAACAGTGACAGTTTGACTCTTTACCAATTTGGATGACCTTTATTTCCTTCTCTTGTCTGATTGCTCTGGCTAGGACTTCCAATATTATGTTGAATAGAAGTGGTGAGAGTGGGCATCCTTGTCTTGTTCCAGTTCTCAAAGGGAATGCTTTCCACTTTTCCCCATTCAGTATTATGTTGGCTGTGAATTTGTCATAGATGGCTTTTATTACATTGAAGTATGTCCCTGGTATGCCAGTTTTGCTGAAGGTTTTAATCACAAAGGGATGCTGGATTTTGTCAAATGCTTTTTCTGCATCTATTGAGATGATCATGTAATTTTTGTTTTTAATTCTGTTTATGTGGCATATCACATTTATTGACTTGTGTATGTTAAACCATCCCTGCAACCCTGGCATGAAACCCACTCGATCATGCTGGATTATCTTTTTGATATGCTGTTGGATTCAGTTAGCTAATATTTTGTTAAGAATTTTTGCATCTATGTTCATCAGGGATATTGGTCTGTAGTTTTCTTTTTTGTCATGTCCTTTCCTGGTTTTAGTACTAGGGTGATAGTGGCTTCGTGGAATTATTTAGGTAGGATTCCCTCTTTCCTCTTTCTTGTGGAATAGTGTCAATTGGATTGTTACCAATTCTTTGAATGTCTGATAGAATTCAGCCATGAATACGTCTGGTCCTGGACTTTTTTTTCCTTGGTAACTTTTGTATTACCATTTCAATCTCGCTGCTTGTAATTGGTCTGTTCAGGGTTTCTAATTCTTCTTGATTTAAGCTAGAAAGTCAACAAAGAAGCAGTGGATTTAATCTATACACTAGAACAAATGGACTTAACAGATATTTACAGAACATTCTACCCAACAGTCACAGAAAACACATTCTATTCATGAGCACATGGAACTTTCTCCAAGACAGACCATATGATAGGTCACAAAACAAGTCCCAATAAATTTAAGAAAACTGAAATTATATCAAGTACTCTCTCAGAACACAGTGGGAAAAAATTGGAAATCAACTCCAAAGGAACCTTTGAAACCATGCAAATACGTGGAAATTAAATAACCTGCTCCTGAATGATCATTGAGTCAACAATGAAATCAAAATAGAAATTTGAAAATTCTTTGAACTGAATGGTAATAGTGACACAACCTATCAAAACCTCTGGGATACATCAAAGGCTGTGCTAAGAGGAAAGTTCACAGCCTTAAATGCCTACATCAAAAAGTCTGAAAAAGTACAAATACATAATCTAAGGTCACACCTCAAGGAACTAAAGAAACAATAACAAATCAAATCCAAACCCAACAGAAGAAAATAAATAACAAAAATCAGAGCAGAACTAAGTGAAATTGAAACAAAAAAATACAAAAGATAAATGAAACAAATAGCTGTTTCTTTGACAACATAAACAAAATTGATGGACCATTAGCAAACTTAACCAAGAAAAGAGAGAAGATCCAAATAAGCTCAATTAGAAACAAAATGGGAAATATTACAACTGACACCACAAAAATAAAAAAGATTGTTCAAGGCTACTATGAACACCTTTACACACATAAACTAGCAAACCTAGAGGACATAGATAAATTACTGAAAATATGCAACCCTTTTTCTGTTTTCTTACTCAACAATTTCTGCTTTGATCTTTACAAATTTTCTGTTTCTGGTCTTCCCTTTGTTAATGTTGTTTATATGCTTCTAATCTCTTCGGCAATTTCATTTTGTTTTGTTTCATTTAAGTTCATTTATCCTTATTATTTTCGTTAAGTAACAGAAGTATTTCAGGCTATTAAGTTTTCCTACAATAAATATCTGTGTACAGTATTCATTAATATATGATACTTTTATCCAATTTTTTAAAGATTTCTTACAATTGTTTTGAGTTCCTGTTTAATGTAAGAGTTATTTTTGAATGACTTTTTAGTTTTTCAATTTTCTAGTAGGTGGGGTTGTTTTCATAATCATGTCAGTTTTATTATTGTCATGGAATCACTTCTGAATTGAACAATCCTTCTAAAACATGTCCTTGGTAAGACTTAATTGAATATGTTTAACACTAGAAACTTACAATAGGAAAAGTAACTGATCTATTGAGTTTTACAAGCAGAAGAAGAACTGGCACCAGATACCCTTCCATCCCAAGCAGACTGATCTCCTGGCTTGAACCTTCTTGGGAAGGGAGTAGTTAGGATTCAATGCATCAGCTAAAAGGATGGATGGTGTCTGTCAGGTACAGAATCCCAGGTGTGCAACCAGGAGTGAGGCTTTTTTCATTGCTTCCTTCCATGCTCCGTCAGAAGCAAGTTCACTCTAAGGTCATTATGGTAGACAAGGGTCAGCAAATTTGTTCTATGAAAGGCCAGATAGTAAGTATTATAGATTTAGTGTGCTGGGTTACTAATATTGCATATGGGACATACTCATAATAAAAAAAAGTTTATATTTATCTCAAACTCAAATTCAACTGGGTGCCTTATATTTTTATTTGATAAATCTGGTTGCCCTACTCATAAGCCATATGGTCTCTGTGGCAACTACTTAGCCCTGCTGTTGTAGTGGGAAACAACCATAGACAATACATGAATCAGTGGGTGTGGCTCTGTTACAGTTAAACTTTATAAAAATTGGCAGTGAGCTATATTTGGCCTGAGGGCCATGGTTTGTCCACCCCTGCATGTTTTTTTTTTCAACATTTAATGTGCATCAGAATACCATGGAGGGTTTGTTAAAACACTGATTGCTGAGCCCCATCCCTGGAGTTCATGATTCCCTAGATTTGGGGTGAACCTCAACAGATTGCATCTCTATCAAGCTCCCAGGTGAGGTGGCTCCTGGTGGTCTGTAGGCCACACTTTTGAGTATCATTGCATGCCAGGAAATGCCTTATTGCCCTTTTGTTCCTAAAACCCACTTAGAGTAACATAGGCATTTTTATTGTTATTCAAAGACTTCATCAATCTTATGAGACAAAAACTTTTAAATGCTGAAATTGAAATATTCTCATGTCCAGAACTTCCTAGCCAGCAAGGCTTCTCTAACACATATGGAAACTTCGGGCTAATTACAAAAAGTCACTCCCACTCAGGGAAGAATCAGAAAAAAGGCACAACTTTTTTTTCCTTCAACTTTTATTTTAAGTTCAGGGGTACATGTGCAGGATGTGCAGGCTTGTTACATAGGTAAAGGTGTGCCATGGTGGTTTTCTGCACAGATCATCCCATCACCTAGGTATTTAAGCCCAGCATCCATTAGCTATTCTTCCTGATGCTCTCCCTCCTGCCAGCCCCCAGTGGGCCCCAGTGTGTGTTGTTCCCCTCTATGTGTCCATGTGTTCTCATCATTCAGTTCCCAAATATAAGGGAGAACATGCAGTGTTTCGTTTTCTGTTCCTGAATTAGTTTGCTGAGGATAACGGCTTCCAACTCCATCCATGTCCCTACAAAGGACGTGATCTTGCTCCTTTTTATGGCTGCATAGTATTCCATGGTGTATACGTACCACATTTTCTTTATCCAGTTTTTCACTCATGGGCATTTAGGTTGATTCCATATCTTTGCTATTGTGAATAGTGCTGCAATGAACATACACGAAGGCACTGCTTTTTCTGTACTCACATAGCCCCTCGCCAGGATACACAGTTTGGTCAGCTGAGTGCAGGCCAGATTTCAGCATCTATTCTTCCCTTCAGGAGCCTCTATGCAGTGCACAGACTGCATGACACTGCTGCCTGACCAGAAAAATATTATCTACAATTTACTTAATCAAAACAACACATTCTAAATTTAAAATACTCCATATGAATGTATTTCTTTTCTTGCAGTGAAAAGAAAAACATGAAAGAATATTCTTAAGGAAAATCCCATACACAAGCTGACACCTGCTCTCCTTTCCTCATATCTCAAGGGGAGAAAAGAAACAGAAGTTTAAGAAGTGTTTAAGAAAATTTAAGAAATAAACAGAATTTTAATGTCTAGTTTTAGTGTAGTGAATATAGTCTGAACTGTTTTAGCTTTTTGGAATTCATTTCAGTTTTCTTTATAGTCTAATATGTCAACAGTAGTATTTTGTAAATGTTCCATGACCCTTCACAAGGAGGTATATTCCCTACTTGGAGATGATAGACTTTAAAATATTTCTACTGATAAACATATCCTTTTCTGTTAGTAATGTCCATATGTCATGGATTCTCTATATTCTTACTTATCTTCCTGATATAAGGATGACTTGGGATGTAAGAGAATCCCAATAAGGGAAGGGAGAGAGTTTCCATGTGTCATTTTGTATCCCTGCCACATACCACAATACTTACAACATAACAGGCACCCACCTATTAAATGAATAAACTCTTTTTGGCTGTAGAGTAGGTGGAGTGCAATTGGCCCCAGTGATCCATTCAAATAAAAATGGATTTCTATCTTCTTTCCTTTCTCCCTGCTGGGCTTGTAGTATATTCCCTAAACTGGAGTCAGGTATAATTGGTGCATTTTAATTTAAAAAATCAGTTAATTTTTTCTCCTATATTTCTTCTCTTTGGTTTTGGCCTTATTCATTGAGGTTACACAGACAAAGTAAATTCTGTCTTCTAAATGGAAAACTCGTAAATATCCATGTTTGGCTTTCAGCAAAAGAACTATAGCAAAAATTAGAAAAATTTGTGAACCCCAAAATAACAATGAAACTACACATAATTTTGTGGAATATAGCTAGGGCAGTCATTAGGGCAGAACTTTCTCTTAAAAGAAGTTAAAATTTTAAAAATTAGCAAACAACTTAATCACAGAATAAAATACATTATGCAAGGAAAGTGAAAGGAAGAAAAAATGCACATGATAGATGGATTCAATGAAATTCAAAGATTAAACTAATAAAGGTCAAAGAAATTAATACTTTGACAGTCCTCTGGCATGACTTATGTTTTAAAAAACAGGCTTAAATAAACAATATTAAAAATGAAAGGGGCACAGATGTTGCAGACTGATTTATAAGGGGGGCTTCTGATTCTAATATTTATAGACCAGGTAATTTGGATCAACCATCTCAATAAAAACAACCAAAAGCTCGACACATTTTAAAATATCTACAATAAGATCATTAAAGAACTAAATATGCAGTGAAGAATTTTAGGGCCAAGATCCAGGAGCATTCACTATGTATTTAGGCACATTAGAAATAGCTGATGTGGCCGGGCATGGTGGCTCACACCTGTAATCCCAGCACTTTGGGAGGCCAAGGCAGGTGGATCACCTCAGGTCAGGAGTTCGAGACCAGCCTGGCCAACATAGTGAAACTTGTCTCTACTAAAAATACAAAAATTAGCTGGGAGTGGTGGCGGGCCCAGCTACTAGGGAGACTGAGACAGGAGAATCACTTGAACCCGGGAAGCAGAGGTTGCGGTGAGCCAAGATCATGTCATTGCACTCCTACCTGGGCGACAGAGCAAGACTCTGTCAAAGAAAGAAAGAGAGAAAGAAAGAGAGAAAGCAAGAGAGAAAGCAAAGAGAGAAAAGAAAGAAAGGAAAGAAAAGAAAGAGAAAGAAAGAAAGAAAGAAAGAAAGGAAGGAAGGAAGGAAGGAAGGAAGGAAGGAAGGAAGGAAGGAAGGAAGGAAGGAAGGAAGGAAGGAAGGAAGGAGAGAGAGAGAGAAAGAAAGAAAGAAAGAAAGAAAGAAAGAAAGAAAGAAAGAAAGAAAGAAAGAAAGAAAGAAAGAAAGAAAGAGAAAGAAAGAAAGAAAGAAAGAGAGAAAACAGCTGATGTAGCTGATGAAAGAACTGGTAAAGTAAGTGACTCACGCCTGTAATCCAGACATTTTGGGAGGCTGAGATGGGAGGATTGCTTGAGCCCAGGAGTTCAAGACCAGCCTAGGCAACGTGGCAAAACCCTGTCTCTACAAAAAATACAAAAAATTATCAGGGCGTGGTGGTGCAAGCCTGTAGTCCCAGCTACTCAGGAGGCTGATGTGGAAGGATAGCTTGAGCTCAGGAAGTCAAGGCTACAGTGAGCCATGATCATGCCACTGTACTCCATCCTGGGCAACAAAGCAAGACCCTGTCTCAAGAAAAAAAAAAGAAAAAAAGAATTGGTAAAGTGGAAGGTATGTCATAAAGAAGATGAAAGAAAGAATGGGTAGAGCAAAAGCAGTATTTGAAGAGAAAACAGCTTGGAATTTTCCAAAACTGAAAAAGACATCAGTCCACAGATTAAAGAGGCCTTAAATATCTCCAAAATATTTTATTTATAAAAAGAAAGCCATAGCTTGACACATCACTAGAACTTCTGAAAATGAAAGGCAAAGAGAAAAACTTAAGAGGTGCCTGGGGGAAAAAAAAAAAAAGGCAGGTTACCTTCAAAGGAACACAATGAGGTTGACAGTGTTTTTCTCAATGATGCAAGTCAAAATATAAAATGTTCTTGTCACACACTGGGGCCTATCATGGGGAGGGGGGAGGGGGGAGGGATTGCATTGGGAGTTATACCTGATGTAAATGACGAGTTGATGGGTGCAGCACACCAACATGGCACAAGTATACATATGTAACAAACCTGCACGTTATGCACATGTACCCTACAACTTAAAGTATAATTTAAAAAAAAAATGTTCTTGTCTAAAACTCCATTGTAGCAGACTAGAGAAGGGTTGTAAGTCACAGTGATATGCTCCTGCTGGCGTGAGCAAACATCCATGCTGTTAACTGCCTGTGGGGGCTGCGTGGCCAGGAATTCTAGGAGCTGAGACCAATCCCCAGATGACAGCTAGTAAGTCATACGACTGCAAAGAAATAATTCTGCCAGCAACCAGTGAGCCTGGAAGAAGACCAATGCCTCAGATGAGAATGGCAACCCCAGCTGACTCCTTGATTTCCACCTAGTGAGACTGAGCAGAAGACTCAGCTAGTTCATATCCAGACTCCCCACCCATGGAAATGGTGAGATAATTTTCACTTGTAATAGTAGAGAAAAATTGTAAGCTAAACTTTAAGATATTGTAAGATAAGATAAAGCAAAAAACCATAAGGTACATTTTACTATAAGCCACTAAATTTGTGGTAATGTTACACTGCAATAGAAAACTAATATATGTTTTAAATATTTTTAAGAAAATACTATGGAAAGTTTCATGCCATTAAATCTGATACTGTAGATAAATGAAACGTTAATAGAAAAATATAATTCTCCAAGTTGAAGAACAGAAAACATAAACACACATATAGGCATGAGATTAAATGAATAGTTTAAAAATATTTCTATAAATAAAAAGCCAGACATGATTTTAGGGCAGATACTACCAAACAATTAAGGAAAAAAATGCTAATTTTGAATACAGTAGAAAACAAGGAAGCACCTCAACTTTTTTAGTGATGCAAATATAACTTTGATACTAAAATTTGCCCCACCCCACCAAAAAAATATAATTTCACTCTTGGACATAGTTGCAAATTTCCCAAGCAAAATTTTAGCAAATTGTATATTACAATATATTTAAAAGATAATACCTTATATTATGACCAAAGTAAAGTTTATCCCACTAATTCAAAGTTGATTTTTTATTTTTATTTTTTAATTTAATTTAATTTTTTAGAGACAGGACAAGGTCTCTCTTTGTCACCCAGGCTGGAGTGCAATGGTGCAATCAGCCTCAACCTCCTGGGCTCAAGTGGTCCTCCTGCCTCTGTCTCCTGAGTAGCTAGGACTACAGGCGTGAATCACCATGCCTGGCTAATTTTAAAAAAATTTTTTTAGAGATGGGGTCTCGCTATGTTGCACAGGCTGGTCTCGAATTCCTGTCCTCAAGTGATCCTTCCACTTCACCCTTCCAAAGTGCTGGAATTACAGGCACGAGCCACTGTGCCAGCCTTGAAGTTGATTGATTTAACATTAAAAAATGAATTAATATAAATTACCACAGGAAGAGAAAATGAAGAAAAATCACATAATCATCTTAAGAGATGCAGGAAGACCATCTATTTTATTGAAAATTCATGTCTGCTTGTAATTTTTTTAAAAAAAATCTCAGCAGACCAGGAATAGAAAAGAACTTCCATAAGCTATTAAAGTGATTTTAAATCAAAACCGCATAGCAAACATCATCTTTAGTAGTGAAACATTAAAAGCATTATCTATAAGATCATAAACAAGCCTAGGTAACCATTATCCCTACTTTTATTTAAGATTATATTAAGGATCTTAGGTGGTACAGTAAAGCAGGAAAAGAAAAAATAATGTAAGAACTAGAAATGAAAAATAAAACTCTATTTACAGATGATACGATTGTCTTCATAAAAACTAAAAGGATGCACAAAAAAATTATTAAAATTAATAGAATTTAACAAAGTTACTGGAAACAAAATCAATATGCAAAAATCTAACTGCATTTCTGTTACCAGCAAACAAAATAGAAAATGTAATTTTAAGATACCATTTTAAATACTATGCAAAGTATATAAAAAATGAAAACTATATGATCGTCTCAATAGATGCAGGAAAGCTTTTGATAAAATCCTGTATCTCTTTATTATTTTAAAAAAAAGCCCTCAATAAACTAGGCATCAAAGGAACATATCTCAAAATAACAAGAGCCATCTATGACAAACCGACAGCCAACATTGTACTGATCGAGCAAAAGCTGGAAGCATTCCCCTTGAGAACTGGAACAAGACAAGGATGCCCACTCTCACCACTCTTATTCAACAGAACTGGAAGTGCTAGCCAGAGCAATCAGACAAGAGAAAGCAATAAAGGGCATCCAAATTAAAAAAGAAGTCAAACTATCATTAGTCACAAATGATATGATTCTATACCTAGAAAACCCTAAAGACTCACCAAAAGTCTCCTAGACTGACAAGCAACTTCAGTACAGTTTCAGGATACAAAATCAATGCACAAAACTCAGTAACGCCACTCCACACCATAACATTCTAGCTGAAAGCCAAATCAAGAATGCAATCCCATTTACAATAGCTGCAAAAAAATAAAATACCTAGGAATGTATCTAACCAAGGAGGTGAAACATCTCTACAGGAAGAACTACAAAACACCACTGAAAGAAATCGTGGATGACACAAACAAATGGAAAAACATTCCATCCTCATGGATTGGAAGAATCAATATTATTAAAATGGCCATACTGGTCAAAGCAATCTATAGATTCAATGCTATTCCTATCAAACTACCAATATCATTTTTCATAGAACTAGAAAAAACTATTCTAAAATTCATATGGAGCAACAATAACAAAAAAAAGCCCAAGTAGCCAAAGCAATCCTAAGCAAAAAGAACAAAGCCACGGGCATCATACTACCCAACTTCCAACTATACTACAAGGCTACAGTAATCAAAACAGCATGGTACTGGTACAAAAACAGACACATAGACCAATGGAACAAAATAGAGAACCCAGAAATAAAGTTGCACACCTAAGCCATCTGATCTTTGACAAAGTTGATAAAAATAAGCAATGGGGAAAGGACTACCTATTCAATATATGAAGCTGGGATAACTGGCTAGCCATATGCATAACAATAAAACTGGACCCCTACCTTTTACCATACACAAAAAGTAACTCAAGATAGATTAAAGATTTAAATATAAGACTTCAAACTATAAGAACCCTAGAAGAAAATCTAGGAAACACCATCCTAGACATTGACCTTGGGAAGGAATTTATGACATTCCTCAAAAGCAATTGTAACAAAAACAAAAACTGACAAGTGGGACCTAATTAAACTAAAGAGCTTCTGCATAGCAAAAGAAACTATCAACAGAGTAAACAGACAACCTTCACAATGGGAGAAAATATTCACAAACTATGCATCCAACAAACATCTAATATCCAGAATATATAAGGAACTTAAGCAATCCAATAAACAAAAAAACAAAAACCCTCATTAAAAAGTGGGCAAAATACATGAATAGGCACTTCTTAAAAGAACACATACAAGCAGTCAACAAATATTTTAAAATGTTCCACATCACTAATCATCAGAAAATGCGAATCAAAACGATAATGGGATACTATCTCACATCAGTCACTATGGCTATTATTAAAAAGTCATAAAATAACAGTTGCTGTTGAGGTTGTGGAGATACCTCAACAACTGTTGGTGGGAATGCAAATTAGTTCAGCCACTGTGGAAAGCAATTTGGAGATTTTTTAAAGAACTTAAGGGGCGGAGCAAGATGGCCGAATAGGAACAGCTCCAGTCTCCAACTCCCAGCGCCAGCGAGCAACACAGAAGACAGGTGATTTCTGCATTTTCAACTGAGGTACTGGGTTTATCTCACTGGGGAGTGCCTGACAATCGGTGCTGGTCAGCTGCTGCAGCCCGACCAGCGAGAGCTGAAGCAGGGCGAGGCATTGCCTCACCTGGGAAGTGAAAGGGGGAAGGGAATCCCTTTTCCTAGCCAGGGGAACTGAGACACACAACACCTGGAAAATCGGGTAACTCCCACCCCAATACTGCGCTCTACCAAGGATCTTAGCAAAGGGGCACACCAGGAGACTATATCCCATACCTGGCCGGGAGGGTCCTACCCCATGGAGCCTCCCTCATTGCTAGCACAGCAGTCTGCAATCTCGAGGCAAGGCAGCAGCAAGGCTGGGGGAGGGGCGCCCGCCATTGCTGAGGCTTAAGTAGATAAACAAAGCAGCTGGGAAGCTCGAACTGGGTGGAGCTCACAGCAGCTTAAGGAGTCCTGCCTGTCTCTGTAGACTCCACCTCTGGGGACAGGGCACAGCTAAACAACAACAACAACAACAACAACAACAACAACAACAACAAAAAGCAGCTGAAACCTCTGCAGACGCAAATGACTCTGACAGCTTTGAAGTGAGCAGTGGATCTCCCCAACACGGAGGTTGAGATCTGAGAACGGACAGACTATCTGCTCAAGTGGGTCCCTGACCCCTGAGTAGCCTAACTGGGAGACATCCCCCCCAGGGGCAGACCGACACCCCACACCTCACACGGTGGAGTACACCCCTGAGAGGAAGCTTCCATAGCAAGAATCAGACAGGTACACTCACTGTTCAGCAATATTCTATCTTCTGCAGCCTCTGCTGCTGATACTCAGGCAAACAGGGTCTGGAGTGGACCTCAGGCAATCTCCAACAGACCCACAGCTGAGGGTCCTGACTGTTAGAAGGAAAACTAACAAACAGGAAGGACACCCACACCAAAACCCCATCAGTACGTCACCATCATCAAAGACCAGAGGCAGATAAAACCACAAAGATGGGGAAAAAGCAGGGCAGAAAAGCTGGAAATTCAAAAAATAAGAGCGCATCTCTCCCTGCAGAGGAACGCAGCTCATCGCCAGCAATGGGTCAAAGCTAGATGGAGAATGACTTTGACAAGATGAGAGAAGAAGGCTCCAGTCCATTAAACTTCTCAGAGCTAAAGGAGGAATTACGTATCTAGCACAAAGAAACTAAAAATCTTGAAAAAAAAGTGGAAGAATTGATAACTAGAATAATTAATGCAGAGAAGGCCATAAACGAATGGACAGATGAAAACCATGACATGAGAAATACGTGACAAATGCACAAGCTTCAGTAACCGACTCGATCAACTGGAAGAAAGAGTATCAGTGATTGAGGATCAAATGAATGAAATGAAGCGAGAAGAGAAATCTAAAGAAAAAAGAAGAAAAAGAAATGAACAAAGCCTGCAAGAAGTATGGGATTATGTAAAAAGACCAAATCTACGTCTGATTGGGGTACCTGAAAGCGAGGGGGAAAATGGAACCAAAGTGGAAAACACTCTTCAGGATATCATCCAGGAGAACTTCCCCAACCTAGTAGGGCAGGCCAACATTCAAATTCAGGAAATACAGAAAACGCCACAAAGATACTCCTCAAGAAGAGCAACTCCAAGACACATAATTGCCAGATTCACCAAAGTTGAAATGAAGGAAAAAATCTTAAGGGCAGCCAGAGAGAAAGTTCGGGTTACCCACAAAGGGAAGCCCATCAGACTAACAGCAGATCTCTCGGCAGAAACTCTACAAGCCAGAAGAGAGTGGGGGCCAATATTCAACATTCTTAAAGAAAAGAATTTTCAGCCCAGAATTTCATATCCAGCCAAACTAAGTTTCACAAGTGAAGGAGAAATAAAATCCTTTACAGATAAGCAAATGCTTAGAGATTTTGTCACCACCAGGCCTGCCTTACAAGAGACCCTGAAGGAAGCACTAAACATGGAAAGGAACAACCAGTACCAGCCATTGCAAAAACATGCCAAAATGTAAAGACCATCGAGGCTAGGAAGAAACTGCATCAACTAATGAGCAAAATAACCAGCTAACATCATAATGACAGGATCAAATTCACACATAACAATATTAACCTTAAATGTAAATGGACTAAATGCTCCAATTAAAAGACACAGACCGGCAAACTGGATAAAGAGTCAAGATCCATCAGTCTGCTGTATTCAGGAGACCCATCTCACATGCAGAGACATACATAGACTCAAAATAAAGGGATAGAGGAAGATCTACCAAGCAAATGGAGAACAAAAAAAAAAAGCAGGGGTTGCAGTACTAGTCTCTGATAAAACAGACTTTAAACCATCAAAGATCAAAAGAGACAAAGAAGGCCATTACATAATGGTAAAGGGATCAATTCAACAGGAAGAGCTAACTATCCTAAATATATATGCACCCAATACAGGAGCACCCAGATTCACAAAGCAAGTCCTTAAAGACTTACAAAGAGACTTAGACTCCCATACAATGATAATGGGAGACTTCAACACCCCACTGTCAACATTAGACAGATCAACGAGACAGAAAGTTAACAAGGATATCCAGGAATTGAACTCATCTCTGCAGCAAGCAGACCTAATAGACATCTACAGAACTCTCCACCCCAAATCAACAGAATATACATTCTACTCAGCACCACATCGCACTTATTCCAAAATTGACCCCATAATTGGAAGTAAAGCACTCCTCAGCAAATGTACGAGAACAGAAATTATAACAAACTGTCTCTCAGACCACACTGCAATCAAACTAGAACTCAGGACTAAGAAACTCAATCAAAACCGCTCAACTACATGGAAACTGAATAACCTGCTCCTGAATGACTACTGGGTACATAATGAAATGAAGGCAGAAATAAAGATGTTCTTTGAAACCAATGAGAACAAAGATACAACATACCAGAATCTCTGGGACACATTTAAAGCAGTGTGTAGAGGGAAATTTATAGCACTAAATGCTCACAAGAGAAAGCTAGAAAGATCTAAAATTGACACTCTAACATCACAATTAAAAGAACTAGAGAAGCAAGAACAAACACATTCAAAAGCTAGTAGAAGGCAAGAAATAACTAAGATCAGAGCAGAACGGAAGGAGATAGAGACACAAAAAACCCTCCAAAAAATCAATGAATCCAGGAGTTGGTTTTTTGAAAAGATCAACAAAATTGATTGACTGCTAGCAAGACTAATAAAGAAGAAAACAGAGAAGAATCTAATAGATGCAATAAAAAATGATAGAGGGGATATCACCACCGACCCCACAGAAATACAAACTACTGTCAGAGAATACTATAAACACCTCTACGCAAATAAACTAGAAAATCTCGAAGAAATGGATAATTTCCTGGACACTTACACTCTCCCAAGACTAAACCAGGAAGAAGCTGAATTCCTGAATAGACCAATAGCAGGCTCTGAAATTGAGGCAATAATTAATAGCCTACCAATGAAAAAAAGTCCAGGACCACATGGATTCACAGCTGAATTCTACCAGAGGTACAAGGAGGAGCTGGTACCATTCCTTCTGAAACTATTCCAATCAATAGAAAAAGAGAGAATCCTTCCTAACTCATTTTATAAGGCCAACATCATCCTGATACCAAAGCCTGGCAGAGACACAACAAAAAAAAGAGAATTTTAGACCAATATCCCTGATGAACATCGATGCAAAAATCCTCAATAAAATACTGGCAAACCGGATTCAGCAGCACATCAAAAAGCTTATCCACCATGATCAAGTGGGCTTCATGCCTGGGATGCAAGGCTGGTTTAACATATGCAAGTCAATAAATGTAATCCAGCATATAAACAGAACCAAAGACAAAAACCACATGATTATCTCAATAGATGCAGAAAAGGCCTTTGACAAAATTCAACAGCCCTTCATGCTAAAAACTCTCAATAAATTCGGTATTGATGGAACGTATCTCAAAATCATAAGCGCTATTTATGACAAACCCATAGCCAATATCATACTGAATGGGCAAAAACTGGAAAAATTCCCTTTGAAAACTGGCACAAGACAGGGATGCCCTCTCTCACTACTCCTATTCAACACAGTGTTGGAAGTTTTGGCTAGGGCAATCAGGCAAGAGAAAGAAATAAAGGATATTCAGATAGGAAAAGAAGAAGTCAAATTGTTCCTGTTTGCAGATGACGCGATTGTATATTTAGAAAACCCCATTGTCTCAGCCCAAAATCTCCTTAAGCTGATAAGAAACTTCAGCAAAGTCTCAGGATACAAAATTAATGTGCAAAAATCACAAGCATTCTTATACACCAGTAACAGACAAACAGAGAGCCAAATCATGAATGAACTTCCATTCACAATTGCTTCAAAGAGAATGAAATACCTAGGAATCCAACTTACTAGGGATGTAAAGGACCTCTTCAAGGAGAACTACAAACCATTGCTCAGTGAAATAAAAGAGGACACAAACAAATGGAAGAACATACCATGCTCATGGATAGGGAGAATCAATATCGTGAAAATGGCTATACTGCCCAAGGTAATTTACAGATTCAATGCCATCCCCATCAAGCTACCAATGAGTTTCTTCACAGAATTGGAAAAAACTGCTTTAAAGTTCTTATGGAACCAAAAAAGAGCCCACATTGCCAAGACAATCCTAAGTCAAAAGAACAAAGCTGGAGGCATCACGCTACCTGACTTCAAACTATACTACAAGGCTACAGTAACCAAAACAGCATGGTACTGGTACCAAAACAGAGATATAGACCAATGGAACAGAACAGAGTCCTCAGAAATAATACCACACATCTACAGCCATCTGATCTTTGACAAACCTGACAAAAACAAGAAATGGGGAAAGGATTCCCTATTTAATAAATGGTGCTGGGAAAATTGGCTAGCCATAAGTAGAAAGCTGAAACTGGATCCTTTCCTTACTCCTTATACGAAAATTAATTCAAGATGGATTAGAGACTTAAATGTTAGACCTAATACCATAAAAACCCTAGAAGAAAACCTAGGTAATACCATTCAGGACATAGGCATGGGAAGGACTTCATGTCTAAAACACCAAAAGCAACAGCAACAAAAGCCAAAATTGACAAATGGGATCTAATTAAACTAAAGAGCTTCTGCACAGCAAAAGAAACTACCATCAGAGTGAACAGGCAACCTACAGAATGGGAGAAAGTTTTTGCAATCTACTCATCTGACATCTACTCTCTGTTTCCAAGGCTGACTTTTTAACATTCCACATATAAGTGAGATCATGTGGTATTTGTCTTTCTGTGCTTGGTTTATTTCATTTAACATCACATCCTCCAGGTTCATCTATGTTGTTGCAAATAACAGAATTTCCTGCTTTTTTTCTAAGGCTAAATAGTGTTCCATTGTGTATATATTCCACATTTTCTTTACCCATTTGTCCATTGATGGGCACTTAAGTTGATTCTCTATCTTGGCTACTGTGAATAATGCTGCAATGACTGTGAGAGTGCAGATGTCTCTTTGACATACTGATTTCGTATCCTTTGGATATATCATATGGTAGTTCTAATTTTAATTTTTTGAGGAACCTCTATAATATTTAACAAATGACAATACCAATTTCCATTCCCACCAACAGTGTGCACTTATTCCCTTTTCTCCACAGCCTCACAACACTTATCTTTTGTCTTTTTGCTAATAGGTGTGAGGAAATATCTCACTGTGGTTTTAATTTGCATTTCCCTGATGATTCGTGATGTTGAGCATTTTTTTCATATACCTGTTGGCCATTTGTCTGTCTTCTTTTAAGAAATGTCTATTCAAGTCCTTTGCCTATTTTTAAATTCAGTTGTTTTCTTGCTATTGAACTATTTTGAGGTTTTGAATCTCATAAATACATAACTATTTGCCTCTTAAAAAACATCTATTTCATAGTCCAGGACGCTCAGTGTGTTTCAAATTTTTCTCTTCTGTAACTTATAGCTATAGATGATAGTACTAATTCTCTCTGATAGGAATTCTGTCTCTCTCTCTCTCTCTGTCTCTCTCTCTCTCCTTCACTTTCTGTGTGTGTGTGTCCTCTTTCTCTCTCATATCTCTCATTCTTTCCCTTTCTTCTCTAAGCTGTTTAGAGTTAGTCCAATTTTTTCAGGCATTTAAAATAGCAAAATAGCTCAGATTAATCAATGCCATGGAACAGCTGAAGTTATTATCCAGTCCACTGATGTATCGTGGTTCTTCTTGATTACTAAGTTCTTTTGAACATACACACAGAGGAGCATTATCATGGGTAGCTTGGCATATCATTTTCTCTGTCTTTCCCTTAGATTTCTGGTTGTTTTACTCTTTGTTTAAATCTCCATATTGAAGGTGACTGTGAGAAGGGGGAGGAGCAGCAAGTCTAATCTGGTTTTGTTATAGCTTTTCTAATGGAATAGTAGATTCACTTTAGTGCTCAGCTGGAGAAAGAAGGGATAGGGACCATGGAAGGTGATCATGTCTTATGATATAGAGGGAGGCACAATACGGAATTAAAACCTCCACTATAAAATTAGGATGAGGTTATTTTTGGTATTTTCATTATTTATTATGTCTTCTGTGGAGT
The DNA here is from genome assembly GCF_049350105.2 of Macaca mulatta. Taxonomy (NCBI): domain Eukaryota; kingdom Metazoa; phylum Chordata; class Mammalia; order Primates; family Cercopithecidae; genus Macaca; species Macaca mulatta. Next base: position 55,323,489 of record NC_133416.1, on the reverse strand, counting down.
CCTAATTAGGGAAAAGGAGTCAGGCTGGCAGGACCAAGGGAAAACAAAAAAAGAAAGCAGATAAGCTATAAGTCTGCCTTTCTTCATGGTCCAGGACATATAGCCCTCCTGCACAAATAACTCACAATCTTCCTGTACCCAACTATCACCAGACACCCTGAAGTTAGCTCACTGCAACCTTGGCATTATCAGCACTGCACAAAGCTCTCTTAAGCATACAGCATAAACTCTATTCTATAATATAAACTCTCCAGCAAGCCTGTTTTTTTTGCAGTCAGCTTCTCTCGTGCTGATACTGCCAGTTGCCTCTCAGCCAAAATATTTTCCTACTTTCTCTAGTAAATCTGCCTTTCTGCACCTACAATTTGCTTGGTAAGTTCTTTTACCCCTGCACCATCAGCTCAGATAGTTGTTTCTTCCCAGTAACATCTCCCTTTAATGCAGTAAGTAACCTCCCTTTAACCAATAAGAAGGACCTTCCAGGACAGTTTGTGCCCTACACTTACCTCTTGTAGATCACAGGGATCTGTCTCATCACAGGGGTCTGGCATGCCAAGTCTGGATATATTCATAATACTTGGCCTTGGCTAGGTGTCTTCAGGGGCTGCAGGTACTTCAGAGATCCTCACTTTCCGAGGGATGTGGAGAAACTGAAGTGGATATGGTAGCAAAGAGGTGAAAGAAGCAAAGTGAAGGCAGAAAACATGGGGAGGGAAGCAATGAGAGAATTTAGAACACTTCTACAATTTAACTTAACAAATCTGTTGCAAGGTGTGGCACCATGAAAGGCAAACTACTCACTGTCCATCTTGCTGAAGAAAAGGGAAATGGGAATCAATTTAAAATGGAAAAGAAAGGAAATGGACAGGCCTGTAGAAGCACTTCTGAAGTGAGTTTGTGAGACATCGGAATGAGTTGCTACATTGCAACAGAGTTGTAAGCAAAGGCCTCCAGGAACTCACACTAAGGCTTAGTTGCCCTTCATTAAAAGTCATTTACATCTATCCTCCAAATGTCTCCCCAAACGTGGGTCTACATGCTTTTGTCTCTACAACTTCATTAGGAAATACATGGCAAAAGTTTATTGTTTGTTGTTTCCTGATTTTATTCCTAGCAGATAGGTCTTAGTGAAAATCACAGAGTTCCGAATTCTCAAATTTTAAAATCTTTAAAAATGCCATAATTACAGGGCTTTCTGGGTTATATGTAAAATCAGATGGAGAAACAGCTAGTTTTTTTCTGGCCATTTAAGGATAGAGTAAGGCCTGACCTTGTGTTTCTAATGGGGGCTGGTGCTTGGTCAGAGAGGTCTGGCAGACAAGGGCTCTGATTTTTTTTTTTAAACATAGTCTGGTTCTGTTGCCCAGGCTGGAGTGCAGTGGTGCGATCTCAGCTCACTGCAACCTCTGCCTCCTGGGTTCAAGCAATTCTCTGCTTCAGCCTTCCCAGAAGCTTGGATTACAGATGCCCGCCACCATGCCCGGCTAATCTTTTTGTATTTTTAGTAGAGACGGGTTTCACCATCTTGGCCAGGCTGGTCTTGAACTCCTGACCTCGTGATCCGCCCACCTTGGACTCCCAAAGTGCTGGGATTACAGGCGTGAGTCACCATGCCTGGCCAAAGGGCTCTAATCTTACAGGGACTTTTGCTATGGGCTGTTCTTTTTTGATTTCTCTCTTTTTGCTCCTGGTGAAGGGTCTCAGTGTAGTTTCCTCTCTTTCTAGCATTCCTGATGCAAAACACCTACCCAACCAGATGCAATTACTTGGTTCTCTCCTTGCACAAATAGGCAGCTGAGTCTTACAAATGACACTGCAACTTGTGCATTCTCCCCTTCTCTCTCCGGTTCTGGGTAACCCTGGTCTCACTAATAAGGACCTCTGGAAGATCCTGGTTGTGTTTGTATTTTAGCAGGGCTACTTCCAGGGCTCATTCCTCGTTGATTTCTAAAGCTAGTCATCTTATCTGTATTTTAGAATGACTACAGGTCTTTGCTTTTATTAGTCTGATTTCTAAATTCTATTAGTTTTCCCATTTAATAAAAACATATGCATTCTCTTAGTTAACAAAGAGAAATTGACTTACCACTTTAGGGCAAACTATGTGCTCTCTGGGCTAGAATCAGGAGGGTGGATGGTTTTGCCTTCTTCCTGTAGACTGCCTGTTGATTTAATCTTATTCGACCAGGGAATTTTCACAGTGGGAAGAGGGAAGAAAAGTCCTGTAAATCCTAAGTGCTGGCTCTAGTTCTCTGCCTTGAGTAGCAAAGAAAATGTCCATTCAATTTTCAAATAAGTCCTAATTTAAATCTTCTATATATTCAATTTCAAAATGATTAAGCATTGGCCATTATAGGATTTACTACCTCCAATCAGTCCACTCATTATCAAATTCAGGGACAGGAATCTCTGTTGTTTATCTTCCTTAATAAAGATGAAAGGGAAACTGCTTTTCCTCACTGAGTGTATGTTGTATACCACAATAATCACACATCCACGAACAATTCAATTACCAAATGAACATTTTTTGTGACTACTTTCTGCCTCTTAAGGCATTCCTCAAAGTTTAGGTACAATTTCAAGTTTATACCTAAATGGAAGACTTTCTGGACTTAATTCTTGTTCTCACTTAGATTGGTCATATTTTGGTTGTTATTAAAAAACGTCTTTTTCCATGAACAAGATTCTTTCAATCTGTCAGTTATTAGTAGAAATTTTCTCTCATACCTATTTTTAAAAATTATTTGTGCATATTTTTCCTATTTTATTGTCTCATTACTGTTGGGATCCACCAGTACTTTATTGAAGCCCTATTAGAGAATACTGGTGGTAGACGGCTGCTCAACTCTCTCTCAATCACTCTCCATTGGAGACACTTTTGAGGAAACAAACAATTCAGCAAGATAAAAGAACACTTTTTCAGACCAAATAAATCTGTGGGAACTTTGTGACTTCAAATCAGAAATTTTTAACCCTTCATGGGCTCCAGCCGCCTTAGGGAAGTTGATAAATTGTAGACTCACCAGGAAAAATGCTCTATTGCTCACAACTTTTCCTACAACATTTCAGAGATGCACGGACATGTCGATTGATTCCCTGGGGAGTCCATGAACACCACATTAAATGTATCTACTATAAAGTTTATTCACCCAGAAAAAAACAATGTTTTTCTGCATCGTAAAATGATGCATTTAATTTAATCCAAAAAGTAAGAGATTTAAGTATGCATTGGATAAACCAGGTTTTAAGTGGTGTAAGGTTTGAAATTATGAGAGGCACGTTTTATTTAAAGCAGACCTACAGAAGATAGTCAAGCCTCACACAGGCTGAAGTTTTCTAAGAGAAGACTTACATGATTTAAACAAGGTCGATGAGTTCATTTACAATGTAAGTGCACTAACCCCATTCCTAAAACAGATTCCATAGAATAAACCATAAAATATGTATTATATTTTATTTCCTGTGTTTATAGCATGCTAAGAGAACAACAGAAACACTTTGCTGTTGAATGTATTCAATACTGTCCTGCCCCTCTTAGGTAAATACGACAAGAATCAGAGCCTTACATTATAATAAGACATTTTCCCACCAGTCTAGTCTACAATGGGATACTTTGTTCATTGTACTCCTGTGGTCATGGAATGTAGACTTGTGTCCCTTAATTCACCCACATTGTACTTTGAGAATGCAAAATATGTGTATCACCAGCATCCTTTCCTTCCAGGACCTGCTAGACATTATTATGACTGAGTTTATTTTAATTATAACCAAAACTCTATTGTTTTCTTTGTTTGCAATTTTATTTCCACACATATAATAATATCACTTAAAATAATTGTTTGGGACCTTGAGGGGGATACAGTAAACAATATTACTCTTCCCATGTGGTTCTGAATCAACTGAGAAATAAGACAATGAGTCTGCAGATGGAGGTCAAAATATCACCTTTATTAATAAGCAGACATGGACTTCCTCATACAGAAGCACAGAGTCAGACAGACAGACAGACATACTCATTCCCCTGTCATTGGCAGCACTGGCCAACAACAGAGGCTTCCCAACAAGGGGCAGAGCCTGCCCTGGAGAAGTCCACTCACTCCCAAGAGGAAGGGGAGAAGAAAGGGATAGAACACATGTACTCAGTTTCTCCTTCTAAAATCATCAATCAGGTAAGCCACTCCACCTCCTGTGGAGAAGAGAAAGGTCAGGAGTATTATGTTATTACAATTTCCTTCAAAAAGAAGGAGACATCAAGAGTATGGAAGAAGTTATTTCTCACTCTACCACACCCCTAACAGTATCCAGCATTTTATTCTCTTAGCCGATGAAGTCTATGCCTAACCAGGAATGCCATAATTAAAACAGTTCTAATTCCATTCTCATGTCGCTGCTCCCCCAGTACCAATCACCGCTGTTTGTACCAATCACCGCTGTTTCGAGAGGCTCTTGGAACTGTTGGGCCATTTTGATTTTGCCTGCAGATGGTTCTAATATGGGTCAGAATCATAGGTTAATTAAATCAAACATGACACCACTCTAGATCCACAGCTGAAAATTAATTCCCTCTTTTTTTCTCCTTGCCACACTGTGTTCAGCTACATAGTCCAACATATCTTATCAGAGGTTCTTCACTGAGATTAAATCACATCATTTAGATACAGTAACAAAATGGAGACTCAAATGTTGTTATGTATATGAGCTACTTTGTAAACTACTGTTAATTTAAGAAAGATTACAGACCCTCAACTCTTTAAATAGGAAACCCAAGGAGTCATGGTTGACTTTTTATTTTATCTCTACGCACCTGTGATTAAAAAAAAAAAAAAAAAGATCCTCTTCCAGTTTAACAAAGAAATTTCATAAGTATATACTGTTTATCTTTCAGAAAACAGAGATATCTTTTTAAATATTACTATGGCCATGAATTAAGACAACCAATAAAAATTACATTTTAGAGTTCAAGATTTGTTGTAGAAGACCTAGCAACAATGTCTGAAGTCCATTCTTCAACGATTCTTTGTTAGAAATGGTGTGGTGGCTCACGCCTGTAATTCCAGCACTTCGGGAGGCCAAGGCGGGCAGATCACAAGGTCAAGAGATCAAGACCATCCTGGCCAACATGGTGAAACCCCGTCTCTACTAAAAATACAAAAATTAGCTGGGCGTGGTTGCACACACCTGTAGTCCCAGCTACTCGGGAGGCTGAGGCAGGAGAATCGCTTGAACCCAGGAGGTGGAGGTTGCAGTGAGCCGAGATCATGCCACTGCACTCCAGTCTCGTGACAAAAAATAATAATATGTGCAAGGACAAATTTTATGTTACAGAATGACATGTGTTTATCTGCTGTTACAGGAATAAAGACATGAGTGTTTTTATTTTCTTGCTGGTGTTTCTTCAACTAACGGGGGGAATGTCATTTTCAAGTCAAGGTGCTAGAATTCAATTCATTAGCACCGAGACAGAATTTTTAAAATCTGAGAAGGTCCAAATATACCATCTGAAAAAGATGGGGCAGAATGAGATTTTTAGCAAACGGTATATGGGGTGTCATGGAGTCAGAGATCACCTTTAACCCTCCTTTTAGATCTTAGTGAGCTCTTTAGCTGGATTTAGAAACCAAATTGACACTAAGCAGATTAATAAAAGTATACAAATTATATTAGTTTTATATATACATGAGGATCTTGACAAGAGAGTGGTCAAAGCAAGGCGTTTTGTATTGTTTTAGACAAAGAACAATGATTTTGAGAAGAAATGACAGGACAAAGAAAATCTGGCTAGAGGCAGTAAAATGTTTTAGGAGAGTCACTAGGAGATATATGGGAGGGCGTGTGAAGCAGGTGGAAGGTGGGGTTACTTTGTTCAGTATGTTTATTTAGGTTTATTGTAGTCTTTAACTCTCTGGTGATAAGGGCTATTTTTTCACCCTGGTATGAAGAAAGTACCCCTGCCAGTGGAATCTTTATGGCTCGATGTAAGAGACAGGTCAGCTCTGAGACTACAACTTTTTCCTTTTTTTTTTTTTTTTTTTTTTTTTTGAGATGGAGTCTTGCTCTGTCATCCAGGCTGGAGTGCAGTGGCGCAATCTCAGCTCACCACAACCTCCGCCTCCTGGGTTCAAGCGATTCTTCTGCCTCAGCCTCCTGAGTAGCTGGGATTACAGGCATGCACCACCACACCCAGCTAATTTTTAGTACAGACGGGGTTTCTCCATGTTGGTGAGGCTGGTCTCGAACTCCCGACCTCAGGTGATCTGCCTGCCTCGGCTTCCCAGAGTGCTGTGATTACAGGAGTGAGCCACCACACCTGGCCTTCAATGTGTTTAACTCAAAATAATCAATATTTGGGAGGCCAAGGCAGGCGGATCATGAGGTCAGGAGTTCGAGAAAGCCTGGCCAACAGGGTGAAACCCCGTCTCTACTAAAGATACAAAAAATTAGCTGGGCATGGTGGCACGTGCCTTTAATCCCAGCTACTTGGGAGGCTGAGGCAGAAGAATTGCTTGAACCCAGGAGGCAGAGGTTGCAGTGAGCCGAGATCATGCCAATGCACTCCAGCCTGGGTGACAGGGCAAGACTGCATCTCAAAATAATAATAATATACCAGTCTGGCATATTTGGGGATGGCACATCTTTCACTCCTTCAAGGGGCATGTAAGTTTTCACGCCTATACTATAAAGTGTATACACATGCAACTTATCAATGTCATTTAAGTAGACATTCATCTCTAAAAGTATAAAAGAACAAAGTCATCAGACACACCTTCTCTTCCAGAGTGGCCGGCCAGGTCAGATGATCCTACCTGGACCAGCTTCTCTTCAAACACTATGAGATGTTTTCTGTTACTCATTACTTGATTCAGTGACAAACATCATTATCAGCCAAGAAACAGAATGAGGTAGGATGTGATTTCCATGATATTGTCCCATTTATTTAGACAAATCCTTCACCGATTAACCTCTAATGGTAGCTAACAAGGCGCTAAATGCTGGGTATCACAGAATTCTTTCTGGCACAATAAACCACAGGCAAGCATTTATCCTCCAGTAGGGCCTAGTAATTCCTCAGGTCAAATCTCAGTTTCTTCTTAGACAAATCCCAGGCTTCTCTGGAGTGTAGCTCACTGACTTGTTTTGCCCAGACTGTGACCTAAGCCCCAACATGTCCACTGAGCACAGGCTTCCAAGAAACATCTTAAACAGTGCTTTCTGCCCTTCTCTTCCTTTTCTGGGCCCCCAAGAGAAGTCCTAGGCACAAGAAAAGTATCCCAAAGTAAAGATGATGGGAGTAGCCTACTGCCCAGTCACTACCTTGACCTAGCATCAAATCACAACTGGAGGGAATCTAGAGCTGCAAGGAGTGGCAGTGAGAGGGTAGGTAGCTCTAAATCCAGATCGAGAATATGTGAGATTGAGAGACATGGAGAAGACAGGGGAGTTTGACCAGAGTAAGATAAACGGCAGGCAACCATCACCACAAATGGGAAAAGGAGAGGGAGAAGAATGAGGATTGGAAGTAGATTGAAAAAGGAAAAAAGACTAACAGAGTGTAGCGTGAGAGTGTATAGAAAAGGGAGTAGGAGAGGAGAAAATGAAGAGAAATGGCTCGCAGAACTGAAAGTTAAGCAGGAATATAGTTATCATCTATAGGCATCTGAAGGTGAGGAGGCTGGGTGCAGTGGCTCACACTTGTAATCCCAGCACTTTCGGAGGCCAAGGCAGGAGAATCACTTAAAGCCACAAGTTCAAGACCAGCATAGGCAACATAGTGAGCACCTGTCTTTATAATTAAGTTAAAAAAAAAAAAAGTATAAGCATCTGAAGGGAAGGGATCTGATACATCCTAACCCCAAAACAAGATGAAAAGCATAAGACAGACTTAATATGAACATAACAACTTCCTAAAAGTTACAATAGAGAGATAAGAGCATAAGAATTGTGACTGCTCATTCTCTGAAAATGGAAAAAGAACAAGAGTTATTGCCAGAGACAAAGGGACAGCTGAAAGTTCTCTGAAGGTCCATTCCAGAAAGGTTAAATATATGCCCTGCTCATAGCTTCCCTTTTCACACAGGGATAGTTGGATCCTTTCCACCTAATTGTGTGTAACCGTAAATTCCAACCCCAGGAGGAAAACTGTCTCCTGTTAGGAAGGCATGCATGAGCGCCCACCCAGTCCCCAGCTCCAGCACGCACAGCATGGGTGGCTGCGGTAGCAGCAGCAACTGCTGGGCGAGTGAGTCTGGAAATAGGTGGGTGACTGGGAAGAGCTTGACATGTCTCCAGAAAAGGTGCAAATCACTGTTAGCTGAGGGACAATCCTGAGGATTAGAATGTTTTTATTTTCCCTGAAACTTCAACCCATTCATCATTTTTTTTAAATTATTTATTTATTATTATTATACTTTAAGTTGTAGGGTACATGTGCACAACGTGCAGGTTTGTTACATATGTATACCTGTGCCATGTTGGTGTGCTGCACCCATCAACTCGTCATTCACATCAGGTATAACTCCCAGTGCAATCCCTCCCCCCTCCCCCCTCCCCATGATAGGCCCCGGTGTGATGTTCGGCAGCCGGGCGCGGTGGCTCACGCCTGTAATCCCAGCACTTTGGGAGGCCGAGGCGGGCAGATCACAAGGTCAGGAGATCGAGACCACGGTGAAACCCCGTCTCTACTAAAAATACAAAAAATTAGCCAGGCGCGGTGGCGGGCGCCTGTAGTCCCAGCTACTCAGGAGGCTGAGGCAGGAGAATGGCTTGAACCCGGGAGGCGGAGCTTGCAGTGAGCCGAGATCATGCCACTGCACTCCAGCCTGGGTGATAGACCGAGACTCCGTCTCAAAAAAAAAAAAAAAAAATTAGGCACACAGAGATTCAGCATTTTTTTCTTCTAGAAAAATACACCTTCAAATAGCTCAACTATTTCCTAAATACAATCTTCTATAAGCTGATAGCCACCATCCCTTTCCCTCACACACTCCAATCTTCAATTCCTAAAACTTTTCCTCATTTGGCATGGGCCCCAGACCCAATTATTTTATTTTTTCACCTCTGAACACATCCTGGTTAGTGGCTAATCCTTCAATATTGAGGGTTCTGGAGCAGATGCAATACTTCACTTGATGCCTGATCAAACCAGAGTAAAGCACATTACAACCAGCACTTCCTTCATGTTTTGATATTATGATTCTATGTATGCAGCCTGTGGTGACCCTGGCATTTTTACCACCCCATAACACTGCCAAATTACTAGAGTTTACTAAGTTCCAAAAGGATGACCACCATTCATCTATCCTGTTTTATAACTGGGCTTCTGGGACCAAGTTGGTACCTTCTGTTACCCCACAGCTATATCCTTGTGCTTTTCCCATCTTCCCTCCTCAAGCAGGCCCCAGATGCTAAGGAATGGCAGCACAGTGACAGAATTTATCCTCGTGGGCTTTCAGCAGAGCTCCACTTCCACATGAGCATTGCTCTTTGCCCTCTTCTTGGCCCTCTACAGTCTCACCATGGCCATGAATGGCCTCAACATCTTTATCACCTGAACAGACCCCAAGCTCAACAGCCCCATGTACTTCTTCCTCAGCCACCTGTCTCTCCTGGATGTCTGCTTCATCACTACTACCATCCCACAGATGTTGATTTACCTCGTGGTCAGGAACCACGCTGTCTCCTTTGTATCTTGCATGACCCAGATGTACTTTGTCTTCTGTGCTGGTGTGGACGAGTGCATCCTCTCGGCTTTTATGGCCTATGACCGTTACGTTGCTATCTGCTACCCACTTAGCTATGTCCAGAGCATAAGCTAGAAGGTCTGTCTCAGGCTTGTGGGAACTGCCTGGCTCTTTGGACTGATCAATGGCATCTTTCTTGAGTATGTTTCATTCCGAGAGCCCTTCTGCAGAGACAACCACATAGAAAACTTCTTCTGTGAGGCCCCCATGGTGATCGGCCTCTCTTGTGGGGACCCTCAGTTTAGTCTGAGGGCAATCTTTGCCGATGCCATCGTGGTGCTGCTCAGCCCCATGGTGCTCATTGTCACTTCCTATGTGTGCATCCTTGCCACCATCCTCAGCAGAGCCTCCTCCTCAGGTCGGGGGAAGACTTTATCTACTTGTGCCTCTCACCTGACTGTGGTCATCTTTCTCTACACCTCATTCTCTTACATGAACCCCCACAGCACACACGGGCCTGACGGAGACAAACCTTTCTCCCTCCTGTACACCATCATTACCCCCATGTGCAACCCCATCATTACAAGGAAATGAAGGAGGCCATGGTGAGGGCACTTGGGAGAACCAGGCTGGCCCCGGCACAGTCTGTCTAGCAGGAAGGCCCTGAAAGGAAAGCTCCTTCACCTGGGGTATGGGAAAGTTACCCCTTCCCCAGCGCTGGCAGAGGAGTAACTCTCCTATGCTGAAAAGCTCCAGGAAAGAGCATGGCTTCCTTGGTTCATGGCTTCCTTGGCACTAGAATCAGACCTGAAAGTTCCTCCTGATGTCCAATGTCCTGATGTTATCTCTCTGACTTCACTTCCACATTGTTTTTTCTTGGACCTTCCTCAGGTCCAAGAGGAAAATTTCAGATTTTCCTTAGTTTCTTTTCCTCTTAAGTTCTCACAACAGGATTCAATAAATAAGCATACTTAACTCCGTTTTTATTTGTATTTACATGCTAGTCCCCCAACCTGAGTTGCGTACATACATTTAGAAGTAAACTTTTTTATTTTTCAGCTTTTCATTTTACTGTTTTTCTTTCTTAAATTTCACTCTCACTTCCTGAGTCTACCCTCATCTACCCAATTCCTATGCAAAGTAGGTAAAGAAGCAAGAAGAAAAGAGCTGGGTGCAGTGGCTCATGATTGTAATCTCAGCACTTTGGGAGGCTGAGGAGGGAGTCTGAGACCTGCCTGGGTAACATAGGGAGACCCATCTCTACAAAAACTTTTCAAAATAACTGGGCGTTGTGACACATGCCTGTAGTCCCAGCTACTGAGGAGGCTGAGGTGGGAGGATTGCTTGGGCCTGGGAAGTTAAGGCTGTGTGAGTAATGATAGCACTGCTGCACTCCAGCCTGAGCAACACAGCAAGACCCTGTCTCATTTAAAAAGAAAAAAAAAAAAAAAAGGAAGGAAGGAAGAAAGGAAGGGAGGAAGGGAGCAAAGGAGGGAGGGGAAGAAAAAGAAACTAGGGATAAGTATTCACATAAGAAAAGTCAGAGAAAAAAAAAAGATCAGCACCCTGAACTTCATCTTCTTAGCTTCCACCAGTCGTGGGGGGAGAATGATACTAAATGGCAACAGTGCACTCAATTTGTCTGTGTAGTGTGTTGTCAGGGAGGGATGGGTGACACAGGCCAGTGTGCCAAACCCCTTCTCCTAAATCCTCTAGCTTCCTTTAGCAACAGGACCGTCTGCATATTTCCCTTCCCATGTAAGTGGTAAGTGCCTCTACCAAGCTTCTCAGGTTACCTATTTCCTTCCCTGTTATCCATACCCCAAATTAACTCCCCTCTTCCCCTACTGCCTTCCTTTTTCGTTTCCATCTTTCAATTCATTCCACCTCAATCCTACTCCACCTTACCTCCTCATCTTACACGGATCCCTGTATTTTAAGGAACCCTTCTGCATACTACCTCCACCATTGCAGAAGTCTTTTGATTTGTAACCCTGCCCTCTGTGGCTTCCTCTAGCTTCTCACCTTAACCAAATATAGCTTTCTTTGAGAAGGTACTACATTCTCAGCAGTTCTCTTTCTTTGAAAATTGCATTTTTCTCATACCTCTTCATAATAAATAAACAAAGGGGTAGTCCTGTTCTTTATTTCCCAGTGCACTTCCATAATATGAATGGATCTCATTTGGGATGCTCTCAAATAGATGTACCGCCCTTTTCACTCATGCACATCACACATTACCCTTTGCAATGATGACTTAAAACAGTAGCTTCTGGCAGGGCGTGGTGGCTCATGCCTGTAATTCCAGCACTGTAGCAGGCCAAGGTGGGCAGATTACTTGAGGCCAGGAGTTCAAGACCAGCCTGGTCAACATGGTGAAACCCCATCTCTAATAATAATACAAAAACTAGCTGGGCGTGGTGGCGTATGCTTGTAATTCCAGCTACTTGAAAGGCTGAGGCGGGAGGATCACTTGAACCCAGGAGGCGGAAGCTGCAGTGAGCCGTGATTCCACCACTGCACTCCAGCCTGGGTGAGAGAGTGCGACTCCATCTCAAAACAAAACAAAACAAAACAAAAAAACAAAGCAAAACAAAAACAGTAGCTTCACTCCACAAAACTCCAATCTTTTGAGTCCAAATTGATTTCTCTAGAAATTAGAGGATGTAAGAAGCTCTTCTTAACAAGGAGAAAGGAGAAATCACTGTAATTGGGAAGAAACAATAAATGCAGAACCTAAAATTTCCATTGTCAAAATTTGCATCAAAGTTAAACAGGCAAGAAAGACCTTAAGACTACTGCAATATGAGATTAAACTCAATGCTTCTGAAACAAAGGTCTGGGAAGTTTTCAAGAGCTGCTATGGGGGAAATCACATGACTTCTATGTTTGCTAATTGCAAAGGAAAAGGAAACTTTCTTGTATCTTCAAAACAAGCTGTAGTTTTACAATTCCAAACAAGGCACCCACAGGTTAGGCTCCCACCCTCCCACAGAGACTGAGAGGGGTGCTATCTTCCTTGATAATTACATTTCAAAGGGATGGCTCCCAGGTCCTTGAGAAAGGCATTCCCTGGGTCGTAAAACTGGCATAAGCTTCTAAGGAGATTTATATACATTTCAAAGGAGCACAGAAGAATTTGCAATCACAAGTTTTCTAAAGTTAACACTCAAAGAAAGGGGAGGTCAGGGGCCTCACGTCCAGAAGAAACCTGTCTAAAGTTGTCAGACTGGGGTGAATGTTAAGGCTCTTTTGGTCACCATGGAGAAAAACAACAAAAGGTCCCAATCTTTCCCCCTAGGGTCTCAGCTTCTTCTGTAGGTTTGAAAATTCCTATGTCAAAGAGGAAAAAGTGAAGGAAAGGAAGAAAGGGAAAGGAGAAGAAAGACTGCTTTTAAAAAGTTTTCTAAGAAATCATTTCTTAGCTTTACATTTGCCCAGCACTGATAGATGCTGAGATTATAAACAAGACAGTTCCAACTTTTGAGAATCTCAGTCTAGTAGGGCAGACAAGAACAAATAATGGTAATAGAAAGGGCAAGAGTTATAAAAGGCCTACACCAAAGTACTTTGGAAGCACATATGATAACATACTTATTAAGCACTTGTTGTAAGAGCTTTCCATTTAATCCTCACATAACCTTATGAGGTATTAGTATTATCTCAATGCTAAGATGCAAAAACTGAGGCTCATAGAGGTCAAATACTCAAAACCCACAGCATTTACAATGGCATAGAGGCCTGCGCCTATAATCCCATAGGCTGAGGCGGGAGGATTGCTTGACCCCAGCCTGCAGTAAGCCATGATACCGCCACTGCACTCTAGCCTGGGCGACACAGCGAGACCCCACCTCTCTAAAAAATGAAAAATAAAAGCAAAATTAAAATAAAGAAAAATAATAAAACGGCATAGCTCCTGTTCCTAAGCTAGCACGGCGCAGGCTTTATACCAAGGAGGTGATATTGGCTGAGCCGTTAAAAATACGCTGGAGTTGTAAGGTAGAAAATTGGGGCAGAGGGTTCGATACCAGGGACGAGTGAAATTCCAGGCAAGAGGAATCGCTCGCTTCGTCGTAGAACTGGTGCTGTCAACACGGATGGCAGAAGGCGAGCTGGGGCCCGGAATGCTGGAAAAGCAGGTCGAGTGACCTAGAACTGCTTTTTCAAGGGCGAGCACTGTCTCATTCAAGGACCTGGGCTGACGGAGGGACGGCCGCAAGGCGGGAACGGACGCGAATGGAGCTCGCACAAGAAGCGAGCTCGCACAGCCTTGGCTGCGTCTCCCCTGCCGTAGCTTGGGCCCAGGTCCCTGGTCTCTGAAGGACACAAATTGCCCCCAGACTCTGCGAAAACCCATGAAAATGTAATTAACCAGAAACTACCCTGAAACTAAACGGCACTTTCCAGTCCCCTTTCATGTCCTAATGCAAAGACACTTCTCGCCGGTGGGCACGCAACTAGGCTCTGGGGTTACCACGGCGCAGCCCAAAGACCGAAAATGTGGGAAGGGTACCCAGGAATTGCCCCCCGCAGGGTTTGGCTGGGCCCTCGGCTCCCTCACACCAAAACCTGAAGTTGACGCCATATTTCCAGGGCCGGCTCCGCGACGCACTTCCAAACTACCCAAGAGGCTGTAGGGCCACTGACCTAATTAGAACCTGGAGAGGAGATAGGAGTGGCCTGCGCAGACAGCCTGTGACGAATCAACCTTCCTCCCCCTCTCGGACTGGGGCTGTGGCAGCCAATGAGCGCCCTCCCTTTGGCCGCCTTGCTTGCGCCGAATTGCGGTAACCTGACAACCTCTGGGGAACAAGATCTATTCTGGGACACCAGTGCGGCTGCTCAGTCCCTCCAGCGGGAGATGCGGACCTTGAGGCTTAGGATCCCCTGCTAGCCGAGTGGAATGGTTGGGATACTGCGCCCCATTGGCGCAGGATGGGATGGGAGCGAAGCAAGACTTGACGCAGACCTGAGCAGAGGTGTCTGCCAATCACATCCGGCCTCCATAGCTCCCAGCCTTGACCGCGGATCCGAAGCCAAGTTCTTTCGCAGTGATAGCCCCGACTCAGCGAATTGCATAATTGTTGAATCCTCTTCCCTCCATTGAACAAGTGTCCTTTGAGCTGCCTTACCTCCCCTTTCCAGGTACCCACTCGGTGAAACCTCCCATAAGCCCTAGCCCTTTCTGGGTTTACTAGACTTTCTTTGAGTTCCCTTAATAATCTGTGCGTTTTTCTGTCACTGTACTCCCTTATTGTTTTAGAGTGTATTTACTTTCCTATCTTCTCCACTCGTCTGTGATTTATTTTGTAATTCTTCGCACAGTATCTGGCCAGAGGAGGTACTGTTGTGCTATTTCCTCAATGACCTCTTAAGCAGAATCCTGATATATTAACCAAATAAAAACAGAGCTGTTCTGATAGGAGTGGAGCGGTAATGTCCAGGGCCCTGAACCCTCACGGAAGCCCCCAAGGCACCTATTATTGGTGACTTACTTTGAAATATTCAGTTTAACATATAGAAATATGGTTTATCTAGGAGATGAAAAATATATTTAGAGCCTCAAGGAGCACTTGGTTTGGTTCAGCCTTGAAGACCCAGCTGCATTCTTACTCTTGGGTTCTGTGAAATAACCTTACGCCCATATAACAAATGCTTTTTGTTGTTGTTTGACTTAAAGCTGTCTGAAATGGATTTCTGTTTCTTGCAACTGAAGAGTCTTAGCTGAAGAGTCTTAACTAGGACAACGATGTTTCAGTGTGGTTATGAGGATTAAAAACATAAAGATTTCAAGCACTTCAATTAGCACCTCAAGAAATGTTTCTCCCCTCTTCCAACTGTTAACAGCATCCCATGTGCCCAGAGCATCAGACTTACCTGTGTTTTGTACATGATCAAAATAACAAGTCCAGTTTTTGAGACAGAGACGGAGTTTCGCTCTTGTTGCCCAGGCTGGAGTGCAATGGTAAGATCTCGGCTCACCACAACCTCCACGTCCCGGGTTCAAGCGATTTTCCTGCCTCAGCCTCCCAAGCAGCTGGGATTACAGGCATGCGCCACCAATACCTGGCTAATTTTGTATTTTTAGTAGAGACGGGGTTTCTCCATGTCGATCAGGGTGGTCTGGAACTCCCAACCTCAGATGATCCGCCCCCCTCGTCCCCCCAAAGTGCTGGAATTACAGGCGTCAGCCACCGTGCCCAGCCAGTTTTCTTTTTTGCAAGTTTTTCCTCATTCCAGCCTTCATCTTTCAGGTGTTGTTATGATTTATGTTTGCTTTTTTTTTTTTTTTGGCTATGTTTTGAAGTTTTGTTTGTTCCTGAAAGGATTGAGTTGGTCATACTCCTCAGTTCATGGCACACTATCATCGGACCCTGACAGTAAGGCCCTCTTGTTTTATTTTTTTTATTTATACCCTTCAAATCCCACTTTCCCCTATAATAGGCAATTTTCTAATGTGCTTAATGTGCATATTTCCATTTATGTGTTTTCTAAACATAGTTATTATTTCATGGGCATGCATTATTAAATGTACTCCAAAGCTACTCAGATATTTGTCTCATTCCATGTGTTTGTTTAACCTAAGCACTGTTTTTTAGCTCCATCCACATTGCCAGATGTTAATATTTAATCTGTTACTTCACATTGATGCCTAATAGTCCGAGGTATGCATCTGTCCACTCTTCCATTGATGAGCTCCCATGCTGCTTCCAACTCGATGCTACTACAAATAACCCTGCACTGAACATCCTTGTATTGGTCCCCTTGTGAACTCGTAAATAATTTGCTTTATGTTACTTAGGGGAGGAATTGCTGCTGGGCTACTGGGTATGAATCTGTTTAATGTGTCCAAGTAATGCCATATTGCTTTCCAAAAGTGGTGGAACCAATCTTGCAGCAGTGCAAGATTCTGTATTTCCACGTCTGACAACACTTGCAATTTTTCTTTTTCTTTCTTTTCTTTTTTTCTTTTTTTTTTTTTTTTTTTTTTTTTTTGAGACAGAGTCTCACTCTGCTGTCCAGGCTGGGGTGCAGTGGTGTAATTATGGCTCACTGCAGCCTCTCAGCCTCAACCGATCCTCCTGCTTCAGCCTCCTGAGTAGCTGGGACTATAGGCACATACCACCATGCTCAGCTAATTTTTAAAATTTTTTTGTAGAAGTAGGATCCCACTGTGTTGCCCAGGCTGGTCTCAAACTCCTGGGGTCAAGAAGTTCTCCCGCATTGGCCTTCCAAAATACTGGGATTACAGGCAAGAGCCACTGCACCCAGCCAACACTTGCTATTTTCTAGATTTCTAATCACTGGTTTGATAGGAATAAAGTGATATCTCATTATTTGTTTAGTTTGCATTTGATTACTAATGTAAATTTCCATATACTTATTAGCTTTCTCCTCTGCAATTAACTGCCTGTTCATATTCTTTGCTCCTTTTTTAAAAAAAAAATTGGGTTGCTTTTTCCTGTTCATTTGCAGGAGTTCCTTATATATTTTAGAGTGATATTACACCCTTGTCAGTTTTAGACAAAGCAAATGTATTCTCCATCCTGCCATCTGCCTGTTAACTTGGTTAATAATGCTCTTTGTGGAACAGAAATCCTTGATTTTTTAATAATGAAACTCCCCAGCTTTTGCTTTATGACTTGCACTTTTAAAATGTTGAAATATGGGTACCACTTTCTTAGTTGTGCTTATTCTTTGTCAGATATCTCTCAATCTGAATTCACTGGTGAGGTCTCTCTAGGCATTCCATTCATTCCTCGTCACTGAACTCCAAAGTCACTGTTCTGACTGAATTTTTAACCCTCTTTGAACCTTTTCCCTCATACAGTCTCAAGCTATGAAAATCATAGCCTTTAACTATTTGAAGTCAAGTTTTTCATCACCTTAGACACATATTTCACCTTATTTCCTTGGCTACGAGAAACTCAGTGACATGGTTACTTTCTCTCAAAGAGTTTTCTTCACTTCCATTTCACTAATCAGTTCCACCTTTGTGGGTCAGAATTAGATCCAGAATAGCAATCTGTACTATGTCACCTCTTCCTTCTGAGGAATGACATTTACGTCAAATAACATATCCTCCGATTCTGGAACTTGGTTTTGTGCTGGTTTCATTATTTGCTTCTGGGATCTGTAATCCAGTTTATATATCTGTTTTGTTAGCCTTGGCACATTTTAAAAACAACGTGACTTATTTGCTCTCCTTTATATTTACCTAAACGATTCCTTTCTTGCTTCCATGCTCAAGAATATAAAAAGCCCACACAAGACTCTACCTTCGTGATGTAAAGGGCTACTCTGACTTTCCTTCTATCATTTTCTTTTGTTTTTATTTCATTCCTTGCACTTATTTTATCTCTTTCTTTCCTTCCTTCATCCCTTACTTGCCCTTTTTTTCCCTCTTTCCTTCCTGAATTTTACAAATGCCGGGGCAAGGGCTAATTTTCTGCAGATCACAGCAAAGCAGCTGCTTCTTATCCAGAAGCAGGTTTCCCACAAACACATGGTATGTGTCCCATAACCTGCAACCCTTTTTTAGCTGCGCATCAGAACTTAGTTATGTTTCTATGGAGCAACATACTGTACCTTTTTCCCTGCCAGGTTCCAGGTGTGAATCCCATCCTACCATGTTTCTGTATGAGATTTTCTTTTCCTCATCATATAAAATCTAAAATTCTATTGTTTTATTACCTGTATTTTGTGCATTGGTGTGGACACCATACATAGGTTTTTTGTTTTGTTTTGCCAACTCCATTGTACTTACTTTTTCCAGAAAATTACTAGGATCCTGCCTCTGCCATGGCTCTTCCTCCAGTGTCATACTTGATGTCCTCTGTAGCATAAAATGTTGTGGCTTTTCTGAGCATTTTTTAACTTGCTTTTTTTTAAAAAAAATTATTTTTACAAGCCCACAGCTAACATCCCACATTTTTTTAAATTTCTTCTCCATTTTACCTTGTCCCACCTGCATACACACCTGTGCCTCCCACACACACACCATTCCCATTTTAAAACTGAAGTGCTTTCAATTTAGTGGGCAATACTCATAGAAAACAGATTTTCCCTTTGATCTTCCGAGAAGCACCCTGTCCTGATTCAAGAACACTCTGTCTCAATTCAATTATTCTCTTATAATTAGACTGTGAGCTTCTTAAAGGCAGGGACCATGACTTCCTGGAGTCTGCTGCAGTGCCCGCGGCCTTCAATGACACATAGCAGGCAGTTGGTAAACACTTGCTGACAAATTCACTCAGTCATGGTTCTCTTTTTGGATGTATTTTTCCATCATGCTGATAAGAATTATTCACCCACTGTAAAAAAATTTTTGATTCTTTATTCTTAAAGCTGGATTCAAATCACAATAAGCTTTCCTTAGCATATTGTAACCATTTATAGCAGATTAAAGTGTAGTACCATTTAATGGGAAAAAAAAATTCTTCTATAGTTCAGGTGAACAGGCTTCTGTTCCTAACACTGTCATTAACTGTGTAACCTTGGGCATATCACCCATTTCCTTAGTTATGTACAACGACATAATTAATATTTGCTCACCGGCAATTCTCTTAGAAGGAGGCTGTACTTTTTAATGAAGTACTTGGGGTAAAAATAAGATAAATTTCCCCTACCCGGGGGGCTACGTGTGAAAGAAACTATTTTTCTCAAAATATGAGAATGCACTGGTAATGCTGAGCAAGCAGGCAGGAGCAGAAAGAAAGGAAGGAAGGATGGGGTGGAGGAGCCTGTTAAAGGCGTAAACTTCTTCATGGGACTTTCCCCAGGATCCCTACCCCACCCACCTCCATTTTCCTATTCAATCTACTGTAAAATATTTTAAAGGCCTAGCAGGATTATGTAATAGTTCTTCTTGAAACCAATGAAAGGGTTTTTATGAGTCCTACAGTTGATAAGGAATGAAACTGAGGCAGCCTGCATGGACTCAGGGGTGTGGATGCGAGGGATTGGGGATGGGCTGATTCTCTCTTTTTGGAATCCAGGATCTGGTATAAAAATGAGACCCTTAAGTTCTGGAAATCTGTTTTTCCTTCCATCTCTGTCTGCTTATTAAGCCATTAAAAACTGCATGCTTTAAAGAGAAACTTAAAAACTGGCAAATGAGAAACCTTACAACTACAGGATCTTCTGTCTATTTATATGTATTGTGTGTGTAATGTTTATATAAAAGAGCTCTATTAATTGGCTTAAAGAAAAGCACTTAAATATTTTCTCAGAAAAATTAAAACTAATGCTTTTTAGTTCATGTGACTATGGTAAACTTTCAAAAATAAAGACAGTTTTAAAGACTATTGGTAAAATAAAAATGTCTTCAAAATTTAGATATTTGGTCTAAATTAGGTCAGATATTAGGTTTTCTAAGTGTTTTAAGGTCATAAACTGCTTCTTTGACTTTTGGAAATTGTTCAATGTACCTACCTTGAAGCAATTAAATTCTAGATAAAGCCTGGGGACATGTGGAATTAGCCATGCCCCCTAGCTATGCAAAGAAGGTTATAAAGAAAAGAGATTTTATATAAGAAGTGATCTTGTATGGTAAATTATTATCCTAAAGCAAAATGACTGGTTGTTTAAAAAAAGGGATGTTTAGGGCAAGTAAGATAGTCCAAGCATGTGGTAGGTGATCTGTGTGAGTCATGAAAGGACTTGTGAAAGGGAATTTATGCAAGAAAAGTTGTACAATTCAAAGGTTGTTAGACCCCCTAAATCCTTCGTAAAATGCCACTATGACTCTTACTGTACAACTTGCCTAGCTTTACAGTTAGGTAAGGCCTGAGACATGTGGAGAATCAAGAGGAAAATAAACTATGAGACACTGCAGAAATTGTATGGAATGCTTTGGACTTCCCAGGTTTGGAACTGAAATTTGGGTCAAATTTAATCAGATTCTTAACAGACATGGGTACTCCCTTCAGACGTCTGAGTTACATACAAAATGGCTGTATGAGGCCTGGCGCAGTGGCTCACGCTTATAATCCCAGCACTTTGGGAGGCCAAGGTGGGCAGATAGCTTGAGGTCAGGAGTTCAAAACCAGCCTGTGCAACATGGTGAAACCCCATCTCTACTAAAAATACAAAAATTAGCCGGGTGTGGTGACACATGCCTGTAATCTCAGCTACTCGGGTAGCTGAGGCAGGAGAATTACTTGAACCTAGGAGGCAGAGGTGCAGTGAACTGAGATTGTGCCACTATACTCCATCCTGGGCGATAGAGTAAGACTGTATCCAAAATAAATAAATAAATAAATAAATAAATAAATAAAATGGCTGTATGATCATCACTAAAGTTTATTTCACCAATAACATTTTCTAAGATTCTAAGGGATGGTAACGTGTGTTTTTTTATTCCCAGCTCTAAAATCTTGTAATTCTTTAGATGTTATATACTTGTTTCAATTATACACATTTTCTCCCTATTGTAAGAAAGATCCCTTACTACTAATTCCAGACAGACTTCCCCGGACCCCACGTTGTAACATCTCTGAAATGGAATGTGTCTTACAATTGATGGCAGCCTTCAATTACTGTTGGCCACGCAACAGTCATGACACAGTTGTCATTGCATATACATGCCTGATCCTAGTTGTTATCCTAAGTGGCATGACTGCAAATCTATAATCCCTTGATGTTTCAGTTAATCAACCATTTAATGACCATTTGAAGGAATACTAGTCCTAGTTGTTGTCTGAACACCTTCCCTGAACATGTTCTAGCAAGATCAAAAAATGTACCAGCATTAAAACTTGCACACTCGGTATTGTAGCCTGGAAGAAATTCCCATAGCCAGTAGTAGAGGACTTTTTTTTTTTCTTTAAGAAATGCCACTTCATGAATATTCAAAATGGCCCAGCGAATAGAAATGCATGGGAAAATGCATCAACAATTCTGAGTCAAAAAGTAATTCAAGTGTCAGACTCAATGTGAAAAAAATTAAATAATACCATAATGACTTAGTTATTTCAGTGCATAGTAGTGATTTTTTTTAAGTTCTATTCCTAAACAGCTCTAAAAGAGTTATTTAAATAAGAATGAAACTTTAAAATATAAATGATAAGAAATCATAGTGATAGTTTGACAGTATTTTTTCCTTTCTTAATGGTACCTAAAATAGGATGCCATACAGTCAATGGTGCCTTAAAGTCAATAAAATAGATACTTCAGAGACTATAAAAATGAGAAAGCAGTTCCAGCTCTCAAGATAACTGATAATCCAGAAGGGAGAACGTAAAAGCACATAAGGAATAATAGAAGTAAGGCAAAATGCAGTTACCATCCCCCAAATAGGTACAAAGAAAAAGATTTGGACATTTTAAGGAGGAAGAGAGCACATCAGGAAAGGCTCCACGAGGGAAGTAGCATTAGAGAAGGGCTTTAGAGAACCGATAGAATTCTAACTAACAGACATGATGGAGCAGGAAAGTAAAGAGAATGACCAGAGAACCAGATGCAGGAAAATAAGGGGCATTTCTGGGAAATGGTGAGTAGCACATTTTGACTAGAGTTAGTTACCCTTTCTGACTTTACAGGCTTCTTTAATAATTTGATGAAAATTATGAACCCTACTTGAAATAAATGCACAAATTCATAGTCAAAGTTTTGCATGCTATTTCTGTGGATTTCCCATTCACAGGTAGCGTGAGAGAGGGAAAAGGGGCAAGGGGAGGTGGGGAACACCTCTGAGAGGCTCGTGCAGGTGGCCCAGCCTGCAGAAGTCCTTTTTCTGGAGGAGATGTGCATCCGACTGCACTTGGAAAGAATGAGTGAGAGATACGGAATTGAGGCCAGAGGGCGCTCATTTAGACAGCTCACTCAGGGATTAAAGAAACTGGGATACCCTTGGGAATCATTTCCAGCTTTGACTTGTATGATATGGGCTTCTCACCTGGTGGGATGGTGTCCAGAAGATGTAGTTGGGAAATGAAATATACAGATTGAAAAATATTCCGGGCCTAATTAGGGAGGACCTTGACTCTCCACGCCCACTGGATTTTAAACTTAGCTTAGGAAGCACTAGGGACACACAGATTTCTGAGAAGAATGAATGTTCAAAGCTCTGGTTTAGGAAGATTAACCTTCGGATGAATGGTATGTGAGCAAGGCCAGGGGAGACCAGTCAAGAGTTTATGGCAGTTGCTCTTTTACATTCTTCAAATACATTCTATTTATTTACTTTCCCTTCTCTCCTCGCCACCCACCATTTGGCAGAGAACCAGGCCTTTAGCAGGTATCTGATAGTGCTTGCTGAAGTGAAAGCCATAAATTCCCTTAGAGGCTCCCCTTGTAATGTCCCTGTTCCCCGACAGGTGGCACCATTACAGCATTATTTACAGAGCAGGATTCCTTCTACAAGCACAGTGCTTCCAAGCAGAAAGAGAATTCACTTTCTGGGGACAGTCTAAATGTGAGGGGGAAATGGTAGCTGGAATAAAGGATTCAAAAACATGTCTTTTGTTCAAAAACATTTCTTACCATAGCAAAGTATCCTGGCTGAATTTATTCTTCAAGGCATATAAATGAGGAAGATGCTTTTGAAAACCTGCCTTTTCAAAGATGCAAGCAATTTTATGTCTTGCAAGAAGTATACATCTAAATATATTTGGGTAAGGACTATTCCTTAGTTCAGGGAAAACTACTAGGTGAGCCATTTCATCATACATATCAAACAGAGACTATCATTTATGGTGATCCTGAGATCATGTAAAACTAAGCGTTCATGTTGGAGGCTAGCTTACATCTCTTAGGGAAATAACAGTTTCTCTAAGAGCAGATTTTAGCCCTACCAGGATAAAATTGTAGCTTACTTCTATGAAGCTATACATGTTTTCATCTTGAGAATAGGAGCTAAACCCTGAGGGAGGCGCCTTAAACCAGTGTGAGACGGGAGTGCCAGAAACTGAAAGAGTTGTGATGAGTTACATGCAGCACAGCATGTGCTGGCCCCAGACATAAAATGGTATGAAGCCATGGCGGGGTTCATTTCCTCACCTCCACATCAGCAGTGCTCCAGCAAACTCCAAGTACTAGCAGACTTGGAAGTATTGGGAGACAGGATTTTTAGCACATCATGGGTGTCAACAAAATTTGAATGTGTTGATTAGATGGTGAGTAATCAGATTTCTGTAAAAATTTCAATTCAGTGTGGAAAACTCTGGAGGAAAAGGTGCCAAGAGTACCAGGTTCAGGAAAAGTCATTTCCCCTAGGGTATTTCTCAAGTTAAAAAGTCTCATTATCCTTTATCTCAGTGATTCTTACTTTTTTTAACTTAATTCTTATTTTTTAAGAATAAAGTTGAAACAATGTACCTTTCTCTAGAGAATGTATATACTTAAATGACTTTGCATTCAATTTCAAGGGGTTGTGGCCCTCTGGAGTTCAACTGTGACCCTTGCCCATGAGTCTGCACTTAGGAATCCCAGCTGACACTCACTCATCAGAGAAAAGAAGAGGCCGGGAGGCATTACAAAGGAGAAATGCAAGAGAAGAGTGGGGAATAGGAAGAAACAAGGACCTCCTACCTGTGCTGGATCCTTGTGAGATGCTGGGGGCAGGTGACTGAATAAGGTTGAAGGATTGCTTTTTCTGGAGAGATTTTCGTCTATCTGGGACTTGAGGGGCAATGGTTAAAGAACTTCAAAGAGGCCTTAAGGGACTGAGGACAGTGGGCATAAGAAGGGGAACTGGAGTCAAAGGCTAAAAGACTCTGCCAGAATGTTCTACAGAGGCTAAAGAGCTAAACTTCCCTTGGCTTTTTTTTGAGACATGGTCTCACTCTGTTGCCCAGGCTGGAGTGCAGTGACACAATCATGGCTCACTGCAACCTCAATCTCCTAGGCTCAAGTGATCCTCCTATGTCAGTCTCCCAAGTAGCTGGGATGACAGGTGTGAGCCACCATGCCCACCCTAAGTTGCCCTTGGGATTCATGTCAGACTCTGGAGAATCTGAGATATAGAGAGCAGGAAAGAGGCACAAGAATGGAGCTGTGTGAGAGAACACTTGGGAGCATCGGCTTCTTCCTCCTGGAACAGGTCCAGGAGGCTGTCTTCTTGGTGCTATTATTATATTACCACCCACTGGACTCTGGGAAGGGTCGCTAACCAAAATCTGAACTGCAATTTCTTTTTCCAACTAAGAAGATGAAAAGTAACCAAAACTAAGGTTATTTCCTTTTCAGGATTCGTTCAGGCTCTTGATTGGAGAAATACCCTTATTTCTCCAATATGAAGATTCCTCTCTGAAGATCCAAATAAAAGAGCAATTAGCAAAGTGGTTCCATCTAGGGCTTTTTAAGTCAGACAGACCTGGGTTTAAGTCCTGGCTCTGCCAAGTACTAGCCTGTGACCCTGAGTGTCTTAGACTCTGTTTCTGAACTGTTATATGAAAATAATAATAGTACCTATTTCATAGGGCTGTTGAGAGATAAAATTGGGTACAGTGTCTGGCACATAGTAGATGCTCAATAAATGACAGTTATTATTGTTTTTCTTAGTGCCTACTGCTGGAACTATAATAGGAACCTATCTCCCAGTCCTCAGGGACACTTTCCCACTTATATACTTTAGCAGCTCTCTCTAGGGCCCCCAATACACATTCTCCAGTCACTGCATAACTCAAGATTCCTCTGGCCAGCCTATGTGTTCAGGGCTGGCTGCCCCCAAGACGTTTTTGGCCCATAGTTACATGACATTCATGATGACCCTTTCATTTATGATGAAAAGGTCCATGCTAGCTTAGGAATCTCACCATTCCCCTTTCCTTAGCTCCATCTAATTCTAAATAACTAGAATTCTGTAGATAGAATCAGATAAGTAGAATTAGATAGAATACCTAATATCTAATTCTAAAGAAGGATAAGGGATCTTTTGTTTTTTTGTCTTTTTTGAGACAAAGTTTCACTCTTGATGCCCAGGCTGGAGTGCAATGGCACAATCTTGGCTCACCACAGCCTCCGCCTCCCGGGTTCAAGTGATTCTCCTGCCTCAGCCTCCCGAGTAGCTGGGATTACAGGCATGTGCCACCACGCCTGACTAATTTTGTATTTTTAGTAGAGACGCAGCTTCTCCATGTTGGTCAGGCTGGTCTTGAACTCCTGACCACAGGTGATCCACCCGCCTTGGCCTCCCAAAGCGCTGGGATTACAGTTGTGAGCTACTGCGCCCAGCCTCAAGGATTCTTTGGATAGGAAAAGATTATATAAAAAGAAAGTTTCTAGAGCCTTCCGTGGGTAGCTTTGTTTTCCCAGAGGAGCCAGTCACCACCCCCCCCCCACTCCAATAAAACTATAAGGAAACTAACATTTGCACAAGACTTCTTAGGAGTCCTATATATTTTTCTCCCCAACAACTTTTTGTTCCCATTTTACATATCCAGAAACTAAGCCTTGAGCACTCAATTCAGTGTTGGAACTGAGATTTAAGTCCAGATCTGTGTCTTTAGTGCTCTCTCTTTCCACCACTCCACAGCTACCAGCAGCAAGAAAACACACACACACACACACACACACACACACACACACACACACACGGCACCCTAGCTCATTCTGCTCTCAGATTTTGTTCAGGGTCTCCATTGCCCAAGGGAGTAGACTAGAGCTGTCAGTTAAGCCCTCTGGGGAACACCTTCCCCGGGTTCTCCACTAGAGGCCTGAGGCAGTTATTGTGGTTTCCCTTTGTGATGTGTCACTCTATTTCCAGAGATCCCAGGTAATCCCTCCAGAACAATACCCCCACCCCACTCCCTCCACAGAACAGGTGCAGTACCTGCCATTCCAGGACGCAGATTTGGAAATCATCTCCCAGGGGCCAGATGCTTCACTGAAAAGTCTCCTGCACATTTGGAGTTCTGGCTACTAAAAACTCATGTTAGCATGGGAGTCTCAACACTTACCACCTCCTTCCCCAGGGCAGCTTGAGGTCAAGGTCCAGGACAGAAGGGAAAGCAGGCGGAGCTGGCAATGCCTGTCCCAACCAGGACAGGAACAGTCAACTCCTTGAACTGGAGGCAAGGAGAGAGGAGGGAAGGTATGGTCCCTGCAGTTCCCACTAAGCCCAACCCTGATATCCCTCTAGTATCAGTCAGCAAGGAGGGGAGATGACGCCTTTTTATTAAGGTTAACACCAAGGAAAGTATTGCGAAGGAATACAGAAAGGAGGGGGAGGGCACACAAAGTCACCACTTGAGGAGGTGGGAGGGCGGCACATCAGTAAAAGAACCTCAGGACAGCCACATGCTCCATGCCCTGATTGGGAGAAGAGGGAGGGAAAAGCGCCATGATAGCTTGGAGCTCATAGAAGGGTCTGAAGCCCCCTGAACCTAACATCAGAGCCACAAGCCCTGACCCTGAGGGCTCACACACTACTACACAAGTAGACACACATAACACACACAAGACATGAAGGCAACACCGAGAGGCAGCGGGCAGGGACATATTGACAGAAAAAGGAACTGAAGTTAAGCAGGTGTAGCCAGGAGAGACAGTTTTTGGCTGCGGCCCAGAGTCCCTCAAATGTCCCCTAAATCTGGGTTGCTGCTGAGCACCCCCGAGTCTCTGCCTGTGAACCGGGCTCTTTGTTCTGTAAGCCCCAGTGAGTGGAAAAGCAATCCCAGATGAAGTCAGTGACAAGGCAGGATCCGCTCTGCATGCAAAATCCTAGAGGTTGAGCTATTATGTCTTCATGCACATTCATAGCCAGCTCCTCCCAGCCCAGGGGCCCTTGGAACCCCATTCACCCAGATTCCTAGGGCTGCAGTTCCCTCCTCAAGCTTCCTTTACCAATCAGCAGCCGCAGAGATCTGTGAGGGGGAGAGGCTTCTGCAGAGCACTGAATATCTTGGATTTCAGCAGAAGGGTAAATTTCCTGTTGCCAGAACAGAATACCCCCAATTCCTTAATTTCTAGGTAAATTGTTAGAGATTATTTGCCATGGTCCTAGATAAGTCCTTTTTCAGAATAGAAAAAGCAGAATTTTATTTACACATTTCAGGGGTTCTCCTGTTGTCTGGGGAGGGGGAAAGGACAGGATAGGGATGGATGGGAGTCCAGAGATGGGCGCTTCCTCTCCCGGAGCCTCACCTTTCCGCAGTTTGCTATAATTCGCTTAGTTGGGCAGAAAGAATTCTTGATGCTCCCAAAGTCCTTCACCCTACAAATCCTTCCTCGAGGGAGTCTCTCTCTGCCTGACCCACAAGAGCAGCTGTCCAAGGGAAGCATGCCGCACCGCGCCGTTCAGTCCCCTCGCGTCATGCACTCGGAAACCCAAAGACAGCCCGAGAAGGTAGTGCCCCACGGAGTCCCCTCACAGGGAGGCCTCGCCCTCCAGTTGCAGCAGGGTAATGTCGGGCATGTCAAGGGGCTCCATAGGTGGCCCGTCCCCCGCAAGGAGACCAGCACAGGGACTCTCCGGACGCTCACAGTGACTGGTGGGTGTGGCGGGGCTGGGCATCTCCTTCTCTTCTTCCTCTTCCTCCTCGTCCTCGGGATCGCGACCCAGTAAGCCGCTGTCCCCAATTCCAGGTGAAGGAGTCTCCGGCTCTTGGGGGTCGCTCGGGAAGCTCCCCTTGCCGCTGACCACGCCCAAGCCGCCCTGGCGGGGCGCAGTGGTCATAATCTGGCACATGGAGACGATGGCTCGCTGGTTGGCGCACACGTCGTCCGAGAGCACCTGGATGTGCGAGGCCTGCTCGTCCAGGGCCCCCCTCATGGCCCTCACGTCCTCAAACAGGGCTTGCAGCTGGGCTTTCAGGTGCTCCATCAGTTCCTTCATGCCGCCGTTGTACTCCCCGGAGATCACGTCCCCCACGGCCGGCACGGTGGACACCTCCAGGGGCGCCGGCATGTCGCCGCCGTCCTTGGTCATGATCTCCAGCAGACCGTCCTCCATTGAGTGGCAGAAGCGGGTGGCGGCGGCTCTGGGTCGGGTCCAGCCCGGCCTCCGGGGTGGGGGAGGGGGTGGAGGGGGAGAGGTCCCGGAGGGGTGGGGAGGAGCGGAGGGAAGCAGAGGCTCCCGAGACTGGCTGGGAGCGGACGTGAGAGACGAGTCCTGGGCAGAGGGCGCGGGCAGGGTCGCGGGCAGGGTCGCGGGAGGCCGAGAAGAGGCGGCGGGACGAGAACCCGGAGAGGGTCCCAGAGCCGGCGTCTCTTGGGCTCGCCCCGGGACGAAAGTGCCCTGCCCTGCCTCACCTCCCGGATTGCGCCCGTGTCAGCGCCGCCCCTGGGCGCCACAAGCAGAGAGCGCCTGCCGGTTCCGTGGGTCACAGACGCGCTCGCGGAGGGGTCCGGGTCCGGGCTGAGGCCAGCGGCGCGTAGCACTCGGGACTCCCCCAGGCCATTAACTGGCAGCGCCCGCGAGTGTGGCAGCAGCAGCTGGGGCGGGTCTCCCGGCGGCGCCGCGGATGCTCCTCTGTTTCCAAGGCGACGCACGGCACGTAAATGACGTGTGTCTCCATGGTAACCAGGAAGTGGAGAAGAAAAAGGGAGGATGGCTGGAAGCTGCAGTGGGGCTGTGGAGTCTGGACTAGCGAGGTGGGGGGAGGAGAGGGGACGCTGCAGTGGCTTCGGCCGAGGCTAGAAAGAGTGTGTGGTTGCAATGTTTAATAGGGAAGCATGAGAGAGCCGTTTGCTGCATAAACCTCCAAGTCCGGGAGAGATCGTCCCTCCCCTAGCCGGGGTATGAGACCCAGCGCGACTGCCCTGGAAGGATTTTTCCAGCCCGCATTCCTTTCTCAGAGGATGGCGCTAAAGTCGAGTCCTGCCTCCCTGTCCTCCAGCGGTGCGCAGGAAAGCGGAGAGGGTAGAGAAGCTGATGCTAATCATCCCAGAGTTGAGCTGGGGCACGGTGGCGCTCTGGAGCCGGCCCCACCGGGCCTGGCGGTGCAGAGGCAGGAGGAGGAGGGCACTACGGAGGTTTCTGCAGTAAATCAGCCCTCTCGCTATAGAAATCACCGGAGCTGGGAAAGGATGGGACTCCCTCCTTTACGAGACCCTACCGCTCCTACCCAGGTCCCTGGGAGTTTGTCCCGGATGGGGAGGCCAAGTACTTAAGTTTTGGCAATGAAAGCTCCATAAGGGCAGAGATTTTTGTCTCCCCTGCATCCTTCATCACGGAATCCCCAGCTCCTAAAATACTGCCTGGCACCTAGTATGTAGACGCTTAATATAGTTATTGAATGAATAACAAAAACCACCAAGTCCCATGCTCTCATCCGGAACTCTCCAAGCCAAACGTACTGGGTTTTAGGAGACCTGAATTCAGTTTCGTTTCTGCCACGTATTCATTCAGAGACCTTGGCCACATCATTTTCCTCATCTGTTAGGGAATTGAACTGGATAGTCTATAATATTATTTCTAATTCCGAATAACACTCTGCATCATCTCACAGGTGAAAAGGTAAACTGTTGACGGTTGCATGGAGGGGATGGATGGGATGACTGTGTGTTAGAGTAATTCCCGCTCTCTCTTTCAGTGCCCAAGTTCAGACATACACTGAGTATCCACAACCTTTGTGACAACCCCTTTCCCTATTTAAGGGGTGGAGCAGGAAGGGCGGAGGAAGAAAAACATTGTCTTTAATATATGTAGATGATTCCAGATTGAGAAGGAATCAGCACCTGGGCAGAGCACATTAATAATGACCCTAGGAAATTAGGGAAGCCAAGTGATCAGAAACCAAAAATGAAGTTCACAAGAATAAATCTGGGGAAGAGAAACAAACCATATCACTTCAAGATAGAGAAGAACTAGGGAAAGGTGTTTTGTAGACTGGCGGTTCAGTTACAGCAAATGTGTTACCTTTGGGTTTCCCTGATTATGTGGTTGGTGATGAAGAGTGAGACTGGCACAGGGAAACTTTTGTGACACTAGAGGACTGTTTGGCCTATACCAATCTTACTGCTATTAAAATAGAAACAAGTGGGGACTATCCTAAATGACCAGGAGCAGAATGTTTAAATAAACTAAGGCAAAATTGCTCATATATAAAGTATTATGCAGCCATTAGAAATTTGATTTCCCAAAACAAATATATGAACAAATTTTAAAAACACAGTATCGTATTTTCTGAAACTAATGATTCAATCCTATTTGCTTGCTTATTTCTTCCTTCATTCTACAGATTTCCAGCACTCTTATCTTGGTTAGGACTCCTACCTCTACTATGTACCCCATAAGTGGTAATGACACCTTAAGTTACTCCTGAAACTCTGGCTCAGGAGAGGACAGAAATGTTTTTCCTTGGTTTCCATAAGCACAACTGAAGTGGGCTGGTATTTACAAAGAGACTTTATTAACAACTATAGGAAAATTAGAAATAGAGACAGGACACATGAAAACAACTGAGCTTACACAGCATTAGTTTCTGATTATACTACAGCAAGCATGTTCTCAGGGCTTATGGGTTCAACCCTGCTTTCATCCTTCCCATCCTTCCCAGGAGAGCTCAGCTATAGCCAGAAAAGACTGTCATGGCTTTCAGGCTTTCTGTCTGGGTCTGTTACTTTACATCTCTTGACAAGCACTTCACATGGAAAATTTCATCTTGCCAGTTCAGGCATGTCCCTGCCTTCTACCTACAAAGAGTGACTCTGTCCCAGTGGGGGACCTCTCATCTTTGAAATCCCATAAGCTTACATTAAGCATAGCCCCCATACAGGAGGAGCTGTGGCATGTCATCATACAAGGCCTTTTGCCACTATTGTTGAGGATACCATTTATGTCAAGGCTTTCAGCATAAGATTACATCATGCTGTCCAGAGGTGCTGGCTATGAAGTCCACTGAGAGTACAAGGGATCTGAGCCCAGAGGGAGGGGAAATTATTGGAGAAGCACAAAAGACCATGGGAAACATATGCAGAGATCAAGCAGTGTGGCTGGTCCAGTCAAGTTCCAGGTCAAACATTTGAGAGTCAAGGGTAGGTGGGAACTGGGGGAGTGGACCAGTAGCAGAATTTGAAAATATAGGAAGGTGACTGGGTACGGTGGCTCATGCCTGTAATCCCAGCACTGTGGGAGGCTGAGGTGGGTGGATCACTTGAGATCAGTAGTTTGAGACCAGCCTGGTCAACATGGTGAAACCTGTCTCTACTAAAAACACGAAAATTAGCTGGGCATGGTGGTGGGCACCCGTAATCCCAGCTACTCCAGAGGCTGAGGCAGGAGAATTGCTCAAACTCGGGAGGCAGAGGTTGCAGTGAGCCAAGATCACACCACTGCACTCCAGCCTGAGTGACAGAGCGAGACTTCGTCTCGAAAAAAAAAAGAAAGAAAAAGAAAAGAAAAGAAAAAAAAAAGAAAGAAAAAAGAAAGGAAAAGAAAATAAAAGAAAAAGAAAATATAGGAAGGAGACATTGGTGCGTCTGATAGAAAACCAGATCATTTCAGGAACTCTGTGTGAAAATGAGACAAGGTAGAAAGGTCTAGTCTCAGGAAAATAAGGAGAACAGTGGCAGAGCCTCAGTCAGCTAGCTGGGTTACAGGCCTGGGCCCTCTGGATCCCTGTGCCCTATAGTTAGTTGCATGGGTCCATTTCTAAGCAAAAGGGGGCAGATGTGTACCCCAGCTATCCTACTAGAATATTCAGAGGAACTGCCACATAATAAGAGAATATAACCCCTACACGGCTTCTGCTTCCTGCTTTTCTATTGTCCTCTGGGAATCACCTTAGCTGTTCTCTTTCTTCATCCCACTGTCATCAGTCTGTGGTGGGGAGAGACCCTCATGCTGCCGACATACAGGTTTCCATCAGGTGCACCTAGTTTCAAACATCATATTCTCACTAAAATTAGGATTCAGAAGAGGCTCTGCCATTTACCTCTGTCTAGTATCTAGTATATCTCTAGTTTATACTTTATATGGCTGGTGTATTTTTTGCACTATAAATCCGATAATGCTGGCTAGACTCAGTTCTAGAGCAATGATCTAAAACAAGGTACAGTTGACTGCTGTACCTTAGGCCCCAAATCCCAGACAATATCCCCCAAGTATAACTTTTATGAAGCTGAGCTGCTTTGTGGCCCATGGCAGCATGATATCACATTCAAAAGAAACATATCCAATCGCCAAAAGCATTAAAAAGCAATTTAGATTTTTATTACAGTCTCTGGGAAAACTCTAAAGGTGTTTACATTCTTAGTGCACAGCAAAACATCTGAAACTTGTCTTCCTTCCTTCTCTATTTGTTCCACACATTATGGCATAGCTGTTGCTGCTGGTCTCTCTCCTTTCTCCCCAAACACCCTCAAACTTTCTCTCAAGCCTGACCCTTGCTTTCTCACTCCCTGGCTCTCTTCACTTCTTGGATGTATTCTTTTTCTCCTCTCCAAGAAGAAGCTTCCTGTCCTTCTCACGTAAATCAGGCCAAGCTTATTTTAGCTCTTTTGATTCTGTCCTTTATTCCCCCAATCTGCATGAGTACTGAGAACTCCAGCTATCAATTACAGAGGTCTTCTCAGAGCATAGAAAAGATGGAGAGGCTGAGAATATTTGCATTGTTGTGGGTTTTGCCTGTCACATAGACTAGTGTTTCTCAGCACCAGAGAGTGGTTTACCTGGCATTACAGCCAATCTGCTTTGTTCATCTCCCCAACGTTCGCACAGCAAAATGGACATGGTGGTTTGCAAAGACCCTAGGCCTGTATGAGCCTCTGACTGGAGAGGTGATCCAACTGTCCACAACCTCAAGATTATTTAGCGTCATAGACATGGTCATGTGGTGAGCCACCTACCCACACCTCATGTAAGGTCTGAACTACACTTCCAGTTGCTTGCTCTGTGACCTCAAACTGTTTTTAGGAGTATTTAAGGCCACCCCTAACCCCTTATTTCTCTTCCATATTAACTTTACTCAGAGCAAGAATTCCAGGGGACCTTCCAACTTCTCATGCAATATGAATCTCCACTGACAATAACCCTCCATTCCAATTAAACCTGTTTTGCCAGTGTCATCCCATCTCCCCTTTCTGCACTGCCCCCTGCAGCAGCTTCTCTTAGATCAACACTTGCAGAGGCTTTTCCCCCTCTCGGTGCATATTCAAACATGTATTCGGTGTCACTGTGATGTCACCAGTTCCAACCCAAGTCTCTAGGTAACTGGCCATGGACACAGAAGCATATGGAACGCCAGAGCCACCAATGATCCCTGGTGCATGGCCTTAAGCACCTTCCATCTTCTCCATAAATTATTTTGCCCCTAGAAAGTTGCCATTTTTGCAACAGCTCAGAGCCTGATTTGGCCCCAAGTCAGGCACTGATAGTGCTGCACCACCCAAAAAAGCAATTTCTAGTTCAATGGGGGCAATTTTGTTTGATCAATTGCCTCTCCCAGAGTATCAGTCCAATTTGAAGGAAATCATGTCCAAATATTTATGGTAGGATAGGGACTATGGTATGTGTGCCATAAACTTCCCTTTCATTAAAGATATTTTTAGGAATTTAATGTCCCTCATAGCTGACTTATGCAAACTTTCAGGCCCTTCCTTGCCTGTCATATCTTGAGGAAGCCTGTGCTATCTATCCTACGTAATTCTACAAAACTTTGTAGGTCTCACTCTTACTAATACGTCTAGTTATAGTAAGTCCATCTCTCTCAGAGGCCCCCCAAATAGTGTCAAAAGTTATTTCTAACACATTCTCAAGGACCAGCAAGGCACTATCAGTTACAGTTTAGCAGCCACTACAAGGGTGCATTCTGTTTCCATTGCCCAGACACAAATGGAGACTATACTAGTATTTGTGAAGATACCATGGACAGGGACCCCAAAATGTAATCCATGTCTTCAAAGAACTGTAGAAGTGCTAGATCTTAGGCAAAAGTGAGGAGAAGGACCCTTTCTCCCAACTTTTTCACCTAGAACCCTGAGGCTCCTATTTTAAGAAGTCTTGCATGAAAATAGCTCCATCTTCTATGGTTGACCACAGTTCATAGGCACAATGCCTGCTCTTTTGTTTGTTTTAAGGCACCAGGATTACTTTCATCCTGGATCTCTAATCCTTTTCTTTGCTTTATTCTTCTCCACACCAGTTATCAATATCTGTTATCCTGTATTTTTGCTTATTTATTTTATGTATTATTTATTTATCTTTTACTCCCAACTAGGGTGTAAGGTCCATTAGGGCAGGGGGTTTGTTTTCTTCACTGCTGTGTCTAGCACCTTGAATAGTGCCTGGCACATGGTAGATGCTTAATAAATATGTGTTGAATAGCTGAATCTCCAACTCTGCCTTTTCTTCAAGAACATTTTAGCTTTTTCAGTTTCAGCCATCTACTTTGGTAACCTACGGCTTATGGTCACACTATTAAGTGGCCCCGTTGGTGGCCTTTCTTGAACAAAGGAATACTTACTTCAGAGACAAATGGAAGTCTCCATTTCTTACAAAATAGAAAAGTGCTTGCAGCTTTGAAATGACAGCTGTCACCTACCTACCCCTCTAACCTCCCTTGGCATATTCCACCACTATCCCCATCAAAGTCTCAAAGATACCAGGCCAAGTTTTGTCAGAACTCAGGGTCAAAGAAATGCACGTTCTCTGCTCCCCTCAGCATTATCAGGGAATGGGATGATGTCAAGCCTGTATCTTCATACTGCATATTAAGGAGAACTCCTGATTTATATTCTTATTCTGCTGGAGGCAGCCTCAAAAAAAAGTACCCTGTTTCTGGTTGTAAGAGTAGTAGCCAACTGAGAAAGGGACATTATGAACATAGAGATTACTATGCTTTAAATCTAGTGTACCTCTTCTCTTCATATTCCTAAACTGGTAGACTATGGTGATTTAGGGTAGTGTTAGCACCGAGTTACACGTTTTACTATAATAAAATTGAGTCCTTTTTGTCCCTTGCTGCCTGCTTTCCTTGCTTCTGTTTTAAAACCAAACCAAACAAAAACTCCCCACATTGATCAAATATAACAAAAGATATATAAGGATCAGCCTTCCCAGGATAGTAAAACTAAATTAAAACCAAACAGCAAACATGGATCGGAAAAATAATATTCCAGAAATTGAGGTTAGTCTCTAAACAACCTAAGTGAGACATTTTTAGTAAGGTCTTGTTATTCTCCACAGTGTTGTCTGGGTCTCTAAGACACAGAAGGGAACGGTATGTGAGATTTACTGGTAATTGCCTGGATCAAATGAATTAAACCGGGATAGATTCTCCTCAGAGGATGATCCCGAGTCACATATCCAATCTCCCATTCATCCCAGTTCATCCATTGCCATATCACACACTGGCTTCCAGCTGCTTCTTATACTATTAAAAACCAATTCCCTCTTACCAAAGGCATTAGAAGCTTTTGCTCCTCATTAGAACAATGAGTATCATCCAAGACACTTCCAGGTATATTAAATAATAAACTGCTCACAATTTCACATATTCACATTGAAATCACTGATGTTTAAATTGCAGGGAGATCTGTGGGACATAAGCTTCTCTGGTTCATACTTGTGGACTTAAACTAGTGTGTTAGGGGAGATTCTCTTCCTAGAAAGGAGAGATTGTGGAGAAAGATTCTAAGAGATGGAGATAATGTAATTTGAAACTTACTGCCGTAATTTGAGATCTAAGACCTAATGGAAGAAAGCAAATAGTCAACAAGCTCCAGCCTGGGCGGCACATCAAGTATTTTAATGTAATGCAACTGACATTTCAGAAGAGCCATGGGCTAAGAAAGTATATTTAAAAATATGGCAGGGCGCAGTGGCTCACGCCTGTAATCCCAGCACTTTGGGAGGCTGAGTCGGGTGGATCACCTGAGGTCAGGAGTTTGTGACCATCCTGGCTAACATGGTGAAACCCCGTCTCTACTAAAAATACAAAAAATTAGCCAGGTATGGTGGCAGGCGCCTGTAGTCCTAGCTACTTGGGAGGCTGAGGCAGGAGAATGGTGTGAACCTGGGAGGCGGAGCTTGCAGTGAGCCGAGATAAAGCCACTGCACTCCAGCCTGGGCGACAAGACCAAAACTCTGTCTCAAAAGAAAGAAAGAAAGTATATTTTTAAATAATGGCTAAGCCTGGGCACGGTGGTTCATGCTTGTAACCCCAGCACTGTGGGAGGCTGAGACGGGT
Organism: Macaca mulatta; assembly: GCF_049350105.2. Taxonomy (NCBI): domain Eukaryota; kingdom Metazoa; phylum Chordata; class Mammalia; order Primates; family Cercopithecidae; genus Macaca; species Macaca mulatta. Next base: position 55,286,738 of record NC_133416.1, on the reverse strand, counting down.
GGATCACAAGGTCAGGAGTTGGAGACCGACCTGGTCAACATGTTGAAACCCAGTCTCTACTAAAAATACAAAAATTAGCCAGGCATGGTTGTGGGTGCCTGTAATCTCAGCTACTAAGGAGGCTGAGGCAGGAGAATCGCTTGAACCTGGAAGTGGAGATTGCAGTGAGCCAATATTGTGCCACTGCACTCCAGCCAGGGAGAGAGAGTGAGGCTCCATCTCAAAAATAAATAATAACAAACAAAAAGCTAACATTTTTCCAAATTTGAAAGCTCAATAAAATCCAGGCAGAATAAACAAATAAACCCATTCCCATGTACATCATAACCAAGTTGCTACAAACCAAGCATAAAGAAAAAAATTCTAAAAGCAGCCAGATGAAAAAGATACATTATAGGCCAGGTGCGGTTGCTCATGCCTGTAATCCCAGCACTTTGGGAGGCCGAGGCAGGCGGATCACCCGAGGTCGGGAGTTTGAGACCAGCCTGACCCACATGGAGAAACCCTGTCTCTACTAAAAATAAAAAATTAGTGGGCGTGGTGGTGCATGCCTGTAATTCCAGCTACTCAGGAGTCTGAGGCAGGAGAGTTGCTTGAACTTGGGAGGCAGAGGTTGCAGTGAGCCGAGATCATGCCATTGCACTCCAGCCTGGGCAACAAGAGTGAAACTCTGTCATAAAGAAAAGAAAAGAAAAGAAAAGAGAAGGAAAGAAAGAAAGAAAGAGAAAAAGAAGGAAGGAAGAAAGGAAGGAAGGAAGGAAGGAAGGAAGGAAGGAAGGAAGGAAGGAAGGAAGGAAGGAAGGAAGGAAGGAAAGGGAAGGAAGGAAAGAGAGAGAGAGAAAGAGAGAGAGAGACATATTACATACACAGCAGGGGTTGGCAAACTATGACCCCTGGGTCAAATCTAGATTACTTCTTATTTCTGCAAAAGGAAGTTTTAGTGGAACACAGCCATACACACTCATTTATGTATTTGCTATGGCTGTTTCTGTGTTACAATGGCAGAGCTGGTAGTTGCAACAGAGACCATATGGCTTGCAAAACCTAAAAGATTTACTGTATGGACGTTTACAGAAAAGTTCGTCATCCCTGATGTAGAGGAATAAAAAAATAAGGCCAGCAGATTTCTTATAAAAGCTGTGTAAAGTGAAAGACAAGATTGAGCCAGAATTTTTTCTACCTCACAAAAATGTCTTTCAAAAGTAAAGGTGAAATAAAGACTTTTAAAAATACCAACAAAGGTGAAGTGTTAAAGGAAGTTCTTCAGGCGAAAGAAAAATAATAACAAAAATTTGACCAATATAAAAAGATAAAGAGTGTGAGAAGTGATAAATATAAGCAAAATAGTTAAAACATTTTCTCACTATTTATTTATTTAAAAAAGAGTCTTGCTCTGTCCCCCAGGCTAGCGTACAATGGTGCAATCATGACTCACTTCAGCCTCAACCTCCCAGGCTCAAACAATCCTCCTCCCTCAGCCTCCCTGGTAGCTGGCACTACAGGTGTGTGCCACCATGCCCAGCTAAGTTTTGTATTTTTTTTTTGTAAGAACGGGGTTTCACCATGTTGCCCAGGCTGGTCTTGAACTCCTGGGCTCCAGTGATTCTCCCACCTTGGCCTCCCAAAGTGCTGGGATTACAGATGTAAGCCACTGCACCCAACCTCTCACTTTTTGATCTCTTGAAAAAATAAATGACTATTTAAAGTAGAAATAATAAATATCCAGTTGGGTTTTAGCATACGTAGAAGTAGTATGTATAATAAAAACAATAAAAAACATAAGGGAGAAACTGAAAGTAAATTGCTATAAGATTTTTACACTATTTGAAAGTAGACTATGATATGTTACAGGTGTGTATTGTAAATCCTAGAGCCGCAGTGTCCAATCTGCTAGCCTCTAGACACAGGTAGCAGAGGAATAGTCTTACAGGCAGGAGATTGCAAGGGCCTGAGTATGGCATTGCTTGGGGAAATAGGGAGAAAGAAAAGGATTCGAGAAGCATCTGTGGTTATTAAGAGACTGTGGTAATCTTCCTATTGTGAAAAACATGCAATCATTTCAGGATTCATTCAACTTTTGGTTTGGAGTTAAAATGTGGGTGGTAGAATTGCTGAAATAGCACCGAGCTGGTCTCAGGGATATGTAAATCTGTTTCTTCCCAAGCTAAACTCAGACAAGTAAGACTCTCTTCTGGTATTTAAGGCTTCCTGGAGAGGAGATGCAGGCTCCTTCCTCTCTCACACATCCATCACTCTCAAACTTTTAAATAAATCTAACCTAAATGCCTCATCCTGCATATTGACCTCACAGTGGAAGTGGGAATAATGCTAGTTTGTCTCAGAGTTAAAAATCCTTTCAGAAGTTCTTTCTAGCTTTTCCTTCTCTCACAGTGAGCTCCAGCCTGGGCGACAGAGCAAGACTCTGTCTCAAAAAAAAAAAAAAAAAAAAAAATTTGATACTCCTAATTTTATTCAATATTAAACTTTAAAATTTGTGCCACATTATTGAAGTATTACTTACTTTGACCTACAAGAATTGTATAGTTAAACTAAACATAATTTAAAAATAAAACTATTTACTTAAAATAATATAATTCTCCTTTAGTAAAGGTAACTTTATATAAAGAGTTTGGCTTCAAACTGTCATTGCTGTTTATTGCTGGATGAAATTCCTCTCTTTGGCCTTCATTCTCCAGAAACAGGCATATTTCAAATCATATTTAAATTAATAATTTGCAACAAGTTCCTGATGTTTTACAATTCTTTCACACTTGTGGAAATTCTTCCAAACGCATTAAGCAATACTACTTTTTGTCTGGTTAGATGGAATTCCTAATTGGGCCCACTTTCTGGCACGTGTGTTATCAATTTCTTTGAAAACAAGATCTTGAGAGCAGTGCCAAATCCTGAGCCTAAAGCTTTCCCCACGGTTGACATTTAAACCAACCAATGCAATCCCTATTTTTTGAAACACTTCTATAATGCAGCCTAAAATCTGTCTTTAGTTACTTTGCTGCTTTTTCCATCTCAAGCCAAAAACATTTTTAAAAGAATTCCATTGGCCGGGCGCGGCAGCTCACGCCTGTAATCCCAGCACTTTGGGAGGCCAAGGCGGACGGATCACGAGGTCAGGAGATTGAGACCATCCTGACTAACATGGTGAAACACCATCTCTACTAAAAAATACAAAAAATTAGCCGGGCGTGGTGGTGGGCACCTGTAGTCCCAGCTACTCAGGAGGCTGAGGCAGGAGAATGGCATGAACCTGGGAGGCAGACCTTGCAGTGAGCCAAGATCATGCCACTGCACTCTAGCCTGGGCAACAGAGCGAGACTCCATTTCAAAAAAAGAAAAGAAAAGAAAAAGAATTCCATCAAAATACAAAAGAAATGATTTGACTTCCTAAAATATTTCCAGAAATAACTTTTTGTTTTCTGAATCTTGAATAGCTGAAAATCTGGATGCTCAGAGAGTGGTTGCATTTTAGATTAAAATTAAGGCCTTATATATTCAGCGTCAGGGTGTGCCGTATGACATCAGCTTCACAGACATTGTCTGAGGAGTCATCTTGTTTGGTCCACTGAAGAATAGTCTTTTGTGTTTTCCAGCTCAGAGATTTATCCACAGATCCAAGTTGTTCAGCTTGTCCATAGTCTTCAGTGAGATTATTGGCATCTTCAGAACACTTGTAGCTTGCAGTTTAAACACTAGATGTTTACTTATTTGATTTCACATTTTTATTGCTTCTTACACTAAACTTGCTTTATCTTATAAAATACACAAAATAGTTTTACAATACCACTATTAGAATAATAAAATTACAGAATGAAACTTAAGAGTTCTTTGTAGTTTGTGTTGATCCTAGAATATATTTCACTAAGAAAAGACAAAGTCTTGTGTTTAAAAGTCATTTGAAATAAATCTTTCTTTTTGGTTATGTTATCAACCTTGTAAACAGCTTTATTTCACTTGCTTCAGTTTTAGGGATTGTTCTTTTTTCTCTTTTTGGTTTAACTTAATTTTTGAATATATTAAATGATTATATGATTCTAAAGTTGAAACTACATAAAAAGGTATACTCAGCTGTATCTCCTTTACATTCCTTTTTTTTTTTTTTTGTGATGGAGTCTCACTTTGTTGCCCAGGCGAGAGTGCAGTGGTGCAATCTCAGCTCATTGCAACCTCCACCTCCCAGGATCAAGTGATTCTCCTGCCTCAGCCTCCCGAGTATCTGGGATTACAGGCGTGCACCAACATGTTCAGCTAATTTTGTATTTTTAGTAAAGGTGGGATTTCACCATGTTGGCCAGGTTTGTCTCGAACTCCTGACTTCAGGTGATCCGCTCACTTCGGCCTCCCAAAGTGTTGGGATTACAGGCATGAGCCACCGTGCTGGCCTCTCCCTTCCATTTTCATCCGTTTTCCTTCCCTACTCTGTGTAGATAATCACTTTTATTAGTTTTATATTTACTAGTCTTTTATTGCTTTTTTCTTTCCAATGTTTCATTTTGCACTAAAGTAGCTTCTTATAAAATATTATGGCTATCATTCTAGAGCAACACATACAGATACACCTCATGTTTATGGGTTCATAGTACTCCACTATATACTACAGTTTATTTAACCACTCAACTGCTCCCCTATTGATGGATATTTGGGGAGTTTCTAGACTTTTGTCACTCAAATACCACAATGAATACTAACCTTGTGTTTATAATATTTCAAATTTGTACAGAAGTACTTTTAGTGTAGAGTCCCCAAAAATATCATTGCTGGGTTAAAGGACAAATTAATCCATTTGCAATGTTGCTAGATCGTACTAAATTTCCCTCCTTAAGGACTGTATCACTCTATACTTCTACCAGTAGCATATCACTGTGTCTCTTTTCCCTATAGCTTTAGCAATAAAATGTACTCTCAAACTTTTGAATTTTTGCCAACACAATAAGAAATGCTGTTTCAATGTAATGTAATTTGCCTTTCTTTTTTGAGTACGTTGTGCATGTTTTACTATTTTAAGGGCCACTTGCATAAATTATTTCTATCTGTTCACGTCTTGGGCTCATTTTTCTACTGGATCTGTGTCGTTTTATTTCTCAGAGCTCTTGCATATTAGGGAGATTACTTTTTATTCTGTGGTAAAAATTGCAATTGTTTTGTCCAGTGACTCATTTGTCTTTGGCTTTGCTTATGGTATTTGGGCCATACATTTTTTTTAAAAAAAAATATGTAATAGAATTTGGTGGCTGGAGAATTCATGTGTAGATCAGAGTGGAAGCAGGTGTGAGAGGGTCCAGCAGAAGAAAACATGGCAGCCAAAGTGTTTGAGTCCATCAGCAAGTATGGCCTGGCCTTAGCTGTTGCAGGAGGCCTAGTGAACTCTGCCTTACATAATATGGATGCTGGGCACAGAGCTGTCATCTTTGACCGATTCCGTGGAGTACAGGACATTGTGGTAGGGGAAGGGACTCACTTTCTCATCCCATGGGTACAGAAACCGATTATCTTTGACTGCCTTTCTCCACCACGTCATGTACCAGACATCACTGGTAGCAAAGATTTACAGAATGTCAACATCACACTGCGTATCCTCTTCCGGCCCGTCGCTAGCCAGCTTCCTGCATCTTCACCAGCATTGGAGAGGACTATGATGAGAGTGTGCTGCTGTCCATCACGACAGAGATCCTCAAGTCAGTGGTGGCTGGCTTTGATGCTGGAGAAGTAATCACCTAGAGAGAGTTGGTCTCCAGGCAGGTGAGTAACTACCTTATGGAGCAAGCAGCCACCTTTGGGCTCATCCTGCACGACGTGTCCTTGACACATCTGACCTTCAGGAAGGAATTCACAGAAGGGTTGGAAGCCAAACAGGTGGCTCATCAGGAAACAGAGAGGGCCAGATTTGTGGTGGAAAAGGCCGAGCAGCAGAAAAAGGCAGCTATCATCTCTGCTGAGGGCGATTCCAAGGCAGCCGAGCTGATTGCCAACTCATTGGCCACCGCAGGAGACGGCCTGAGCTGCGCAAGGTGGAAGCTGCGGAGCGTAACAGCTCTCATGCTCTGGGAACATAATCTACCTGCCAGTGGAGCAGACTGTGCTCCTCCAGCTGCCCCAGTGAGGGCCCGCTCACCCTGTCTGCACCTCCGCGGGCCAACTGGGCCACAGCCCCGATGGCTCTTAACACCGCCTTCCCCGCCGCCCTCCACCCCAGAAATCACTGCGAAATTTTGTAAAACAACTTTAAAAAATACATACATGTATATGTAATAGAATTGACTGGTCTTTTATTGATTCTGGGTTTTGAGACATGGAAATGCTTTGCCCACTATTCCCAGGGTTGCCTAGGTAGATTACACGGAAATCTACACATGCTTTCTTCTAGAACTTGTAGAGTTTCCATGTAGTCATGTTTAGCTAACCAAGCCACGTGAAGTTTTTCTTGGATGTGCAGTATAAGCAATGGATCCAATGTTACCTTTTTCCACATGGTACCCAGTTGTCTCAACAGCATATATTTTTAAAGTCCATTTTTCACATTGTTTTATAATGTCTAACATACATTAAATTTTTATATGTACTTGGATTGATGCCTAGACTTTCTACTATGTTCCATTAGTGTGTCTGTCTATAGGCACCAGCTTTATACTAGTTTGATTATGAAGGTTTTATAATATCTCAAATGTCTAATAAGACTGGCCCCTCCTCATTGCTCTTCCTTTCAGGACTTTCTTGGATATTCTTGTTTATTTCTTCCATATGAACTTAAGAATCAATTTGTATAACTAAAAAACAAAGTGAAACCAAAAAATCCTTGACTTTTTTGTTGGAATCATGTTAAATTTACAAATTCACTTAGAATGTCTTTCATTTTTTCAGATCTATTTTATGTCTTTGAAGCTATTATATTAACAGTTTTCCTCATAGGCTTTACATATTTCTTTTTACCTTTATACCTAGGAGTTTTGTAATTATGGTTGCTATTACCAATTGGCTCTTGATTCCATATTATTTTCTAACTGATTCATCCTTGTATCTTATGTATGAAGCCTGTTGTCTTCTGTATATTGCTTTTATATTGTGCTACCATATAAATTCAACTTTTTGTGTGTGTAGTTTATTCATTGATTTGCTTTTGTTATCTAGATATAGTTATATCATCAACAGTTTTCACACATCCAATAGGTTTCTTTTGTAAAAATGTGTTGACAAATACCTCCAACATTATGTTAATGTTATAGTGATGGTGGGTATCCTTGCCTTGTTTCAGACATTACCAGGAATGCCTCCAGTGTTTTCCTATGAAAATAGTAAGATGATGATAAACAAGATGGTTTATGATGTTAAGATAATTATCTTCCACCCCTCTTTTGTAATTTACTTTTATAGGAAATGCAACTTTAATTTTTTCAAATGCTTTTTCAACCCTAGGAAGATAATTACAGGATTTTCCTTCTTAGATATAATAATATTAGTTATATTAATGAATTTCCTAACATTGGACAATCTTTACATTCCCAAAACAGTTTCTACTTTGTCATGACATACTGTGCTGTCTGATTCAATTTGCTAATTTTTCAGCATTTCTGCCTATGATATTCATAAATGATATTGGTTTGTAATTATCTCTTTTGTATAATCTGTATCAGGTTTTGGTTTCAATGTTATATTTATGTCATTAAAATTTTTTGAGTTGGGATAAGAGGTCTTCAAAGAATATAATTTTAAACAATCTTGGATACTTTTAGAAAGATATATGCTGGGCATGGTGGTTCATGCCTGTAATCTCAGCACTTTGGGAGGCTGAGGTGGGTGGATCACCTGAGGTCAGGTGTTCAAGACCAGCCTGGCCAACATGGCAAAACCCTGTCTCTACTAAAACTACAAAAATTAGCTGGGCAAGATGGCATGCACCTGTAATCCCAGCTACTAGGGAGGCTGAGGCAGGAGAATTGCTTGAACCCAGGAGGCAGACATTGCAGTGAACTGAGATGGCGCCACTGCACTCCAGCCTGGGTAACAGAGCAAGACTCCATCTCAAAACAAAAACAAAAACAAAAAGGAAAGAAAGAGAGAGAGAGAGAGATACATAGGTTGTTTGTTTGTTTGCTTGCTTGCTTTTTGAAACAGAGTCTCTCTTCTCTCTGTCACCCAGGCTGAAGTGCAGTGGCACCATCTCAGCTCACTACAACCTCCACCTCCTGGGTACAAGTGATTCTCCTTCCTCAGCCTCCTGAGTAGCTGGGATTACAGGCACCCATCACCACCTCTGGCTATGTTTGTATTTTTAATAGAGGTGGAGTTTCACCATATTGGCCAGGCTGGTCTTGAACTCCTGACCTCAAATGATCCACCCACCTCAGCCTCACAATGTGGTGGGATTACAAGTGTGAGCCACCGTGCCCAGCCTAGGAGTCTTTCTTGACCACAGTACCCCTCATCTCCAGCTTGTAACCAATCACCAAGTTCTATCAATTCTAACATTAAAATATTTCACATTCACCCCCTTCTCTCCCTTTCTATGGCCACCACTCAAATCTAAGCCTGCTTGACTTTTTGTCCAGATCACTTAGGCTGCTGTTTTCTCTATTTTAATCCTTGCCATGGGTCCACTATAATCCATTCTTCTTCAAAAAGTCAAAGTGGTCCTTTAAAAACACACATGGGGTCATGTCACTTGAATAAAACCTGTTGATAGACTTCTTGTTCTCTTGGGATACAGTTCAGAATCCTTAACATGTCCCCCAAGACCACACCTGATCTGGAGCCTCCCTACCTTTCCGGGTTCTTGTCTCTTTCTCATTCTCGCCTCTTCCTTGTCTTCCAGCTTCCTAAACTCTTTCCTCCTCAGGGTCTTTGAATATCCTGACCCTGCTCCATTGGCCAGCCCCCTCCCACTCCCCACACTTCCTCCACACCTTTGACCTGGTTGTTTCTACCCATCTTCCAGGTCTATGCTTAGGGAAGCTTTTCTTGGCCTCCCAGTCTGAATTAGGTCCTCTATTGAATTGTCCTATTACCCTCCCTACTATTTATCTTTGTTTATGTGGGCACTATAACAAAAGTACTGTAAACTGGGTGCCTTGTGAACAACAAAAATTAATTTCTCACAGCTCTGGAGGCTGGGAAGTCCAAGAAATCCCAATGTTGGTGTCTGATGAGGCCCCATTTGCTCTTTCTTACTGTGTCCTCATATGGTGGAAGGGGCAAAGGTCCCTCTTTTAGAAAGGCACTAGTCTCATCACAAGGGCTGTGCCCCTATGACCTAATAACCTCTTGAAGGCCTCACTTCTTAATACTATCACGTTGGGGGGGTTAGGATCTCAACATATGAATTTTGAGATGACATAAATATTCAGTTCATTGCACTTTTCCTTTATAGAAGTCATCACTATTGTGATTATTTAGGCATTGAGGTGACTATCTAATATTTGTTTCTCACATCAAACTGTAATTTTTCTGGTGATTAGGACCATATTTCTGTTGATCTCAGCTGGCTGGATCTTTAGTGTCTATCACAACAAACATCACAGTGACAAAATTTAATAAGTATTTGTTGGATTAATGGATGAATCAGTCAACCAATTAATGATATAATCAAAGACTCAATGGATGAACCAAAAACGCATCATTCAACTTTGGGCAAGAAGCAAGAAGGAGCAAATGCTCTACTTGCCCTCCAGGGGGAGACACACTCCCATTAGAAATAGCATAGGCCCAGGTGAGCAGAAAATTCTGACATCGACTGTAATTTGCTTCTCAAATGGATTCAGAGAACCAGATCTTTTCTCTTTTCCTTTCTTTTCTCTTTGTCTTGCTTGTAGGACTCTCCAGATTAGTCTGGATCACCCAATTGTACCAAGCAAGTAGTCATTACCTCTGTAATTTCCCTCCCCTGGGTGACGTTAACTGTCCTGCCAGAGTTTGTCCACTTCAGTCTGGATTTGCTAGGTAATTTAGCTATAAATGCCTACATTCTTGGAAAAATAGTATCATGTATATACAATTTCTGTATTATCATTAAAATTGTTATATGTATTTTTACTGTATTTTTTTTTCCAAAATCCTTCAGGCAATTTTTCTCTATGAAGACTAAAAATGTTTTATAATTGCTCTGATAGTGGAAAATATTAGTAGAACTATGTGACCAAAAATAATAATAAAATATTGATTAAAAGCTAATTTTCTAAAAATAGAAAATTCATAAAATTTCCCAAGCCCTGGGGAAAGTTAAAAGGAAAAAAAAAAAAGAGAGAGAGAGAGTAGGGTTTGGCTATTGAGCGCATGTCTGCCTCTGAGCAGTTTCTGAAAGAAATCCTTGTTTAATCCTGATGGCATGTCTTGGGAGAGTATCCCTGCTGCACATTAATACTGTTCTTTTCTTTGCTGAATTACTTTCTCTAGTACAAGGTTTAAGCATATGAAAAGTTTCATGAGACTTACATTATGTTTCCTCTGAACTTTCTTTTTCTTTGCTCTAGTTCCAAAGCTTCCTTTTCAATTTTTCTATGTCAGGGACTAGGACATAGAGGCACTCCACTATTCCCATTTTTGGGAGATCTGTTCACTTTAGTTCAATTCCATTGTATTTATTAAATAACTATTTTGTGTTTAGAACTGTGCTATGACAAAAGAGATGAGTATAAGAAATCTAAATCTCTGCTCTTTCAAAGGTGCCACAATGTAACTGGAAGGATGAGACATTTGGTAACCTCCTTGAACAAATATAAAATCCTATAAAGATGACGTGTCAACATTTATGTAGTTTACAAAACCACTTTTCACAAATGTGGACTAGGTTTTATGAAATTAACTTTTGGAGTAGGTGTTAATACTTTCATCCCATTGTACAACTGAGACTCAGGTAAAGTACTACTTACTTTAGTCAGTAATTTTACTTTTACTTATAAAAGTACTTACTTTTACAAGTAAAGTAACTAGAGCTACTATCAGAACTGGAATCTTGGTCTTTATGAAGTTTGCATAATATTACATTATTTCTAAATATGAGGAATATGCTAAAAGGGATAGTCCTAAAAATTGAACAAATTCAAAGTAAAGTAAAATATTCCATTATTGAGAGAAAGCTATTGTTTTCCAACTAGCCAACTAGTCTGACACTTGGATCTTATTTTTTTACCCTATTTTGTAAACACTGACTGATTCCCTCTCTTTCCTTCACTCTTAGGGTATCTCGAACTCCTTTTCGGTTTGTTTCTTTTTCTTTGGTGATGGATAATTTATTTGAAAGGGGTCCCTTCTTCTTACTTAACTTGCTTTTATCTAAGAAAGGTGTCAGGGAAACGCTGCCATCATTAGCCAGGCAGCCCCTGATGGAGAAGGATGAGGCCTTTAAGACAAGGGAGTATTTGATAATTTCTGGCCAGAGATTTTAAAAGCTGTTGTGAAAGACTTCATGTTACCACTCAGAAGCTTGTAATGCAGAATTACTCTCCCCCAGCACACTGTCATTCTGAAAGATCCACTCAAAATCAGGAAAGGGTATGGAGGCAGCCAAGTGAATAAAGGAGTTTTTACTCCAATTAGGAGTTGCTCAAAAGCCTGTGGCCATTTAGTACTGGCAAGACTCAAAGGGCAAGACACCCAGGTCTGCAACCTGGGATACCCTGTACCCACAGAGCCTGGATACTAATACCGTTGAACAGTGATAGCAGCAATCATTACAGGCAAAACATCATTATCAAATTTCCAGATCAAGTTTATGCCAAGGTCTGAAAATAGGAACATTAGTCATACTGTTGATCAACATCATCTAATGAGAACTTCTTTTTTTTTTTTTTTTTTTGAGACGGAGTCTCGCTCTGTAGCCTGGGCTGGAGTGCAGTGGCCGGATCTCAGCTCACTGCAAGCTCCGCCTCCCGGGTTCACGCCATTCTCCTGCCTCAGCCTCCCGAGTAGCTGGGACTACAGGCGCCCGCCATCTCGCCCGGCTAGTTTTTTGTATTTTTTAGTAGAGACGGGGTTTCACGGTGTTCGCCAGGATGGTCTCGATCTCCTGACCTCGTGATCCACCCGTCTCGGCCTCCCAAAGTGCTGGGATTACAGGCTTGAGCCACCGCGCCCGGCCCTAATGAGAACTTCTTGAGAGCAGAACTGGAATCAGGAGGGAAGGGAAGAAAAAATAATGACCTAAAAGTCTTATGGGAGACACAGCATACTAAAACACAAAATTCATGGAATTACTTGTAATCAAAACATCAAGAACAGAAATAACCAACTAAAATATGCAGAGATGGAATCTGAATAGTGAATGCAAGATTCATGGGATGTGATCAAAATACAAGTTCATTTTTTGTCTTTTTCCACTTTAAAAATGTTTTTGTCTGGCTGGGCATGGTGGCTCATGCCTGTAACCTTAGCACTTCGGGAGGCCAAGGCAGGTGGATGACTTGAGGTCAAGAGTTCGAGACCAACCTGGCCAACATGGTGAAATCCTGTCTCTACTAAAAATACAAAAAATTAGCTGGGCGTGGTGGCGGTCACCTGTAATCCCAGCTTCTCAGGTGGCAGAGGCTCGAGAATTGCTTGAACCTAAGAGGCAGAGGTTGCAGTGAGCCAAGATGGCACCACTGCACTCCAATCTAGGTGACAGAGCCAGACTCCATCTCAAACAAACAAACAAACAAAAACATTTTTTACTGGAGGATAATAATCTTCTCCTGCTCCTGAATAGAAAATTGGGAAGATTCCCTGACTTTTTGATTAACTCTTTGATAACTGGCAATCCTTTAAGTAATAGTCACTTTAAACCAAATAGTCTTGGCGGGCATGGTGACTCAGGCCTGTAATCCCAGCACTTTGGGAGGCCAAGGTGGGCCTTGAGGATCATGAGGTCAAGAGATCGAGGTCATCCTGGCCAAGATGGTGAAACCTCTTCTCTACTAAAACTACAAAAATTAGGCAGGCATTGTGGTGCCTGCCTGTAATCCCAGCTACTTGGGAGGCTTAGGCAGAGGAATCACTCGAACCTGGGAAGTGGAGGTTGCAGTGAGCCGAGATCGCACCACTGTACTCTAGCCTGGTGACAGAGTCAGACTTCATGTCAAAAAACAAAAAACAAAAACAAAAACAGCTAAGGAGATAGGGCAGGCTTTTCTTTCTTGGTAGGGTAGGTCTGTACTACCTGGGTCTTGCACATGGTTAAAGCTGACTCTTTTTCTTAAAGCGTGCTTTTAAAGGTTCTTTGCAAATTCCCATCACCAGAGACATCTTACTTGAGTTCCTTTGGCCAAAACCAGTGCAAGTGGTTGACTGTGACAAACTGTGGATTGTAGCACCCCTGTGTTCATTTCTGGCTTCTGGCCACTGGGTCCCCCCATACCTCTAGACAGCCCATTTGGATGGACAAAAGGTAACCCCAAGTTGGCTGTCTTCATGTGGCCCACATCTGGTCCAGGTAAACATTTATACATTTGTCATCCCTGCTGAATCTGGGTGTCCAGACAGATCCCAATGCAGCCACATGTACTTTGTGGCTGCAGCCCTCTTTAATTTATAAGTAAGTATTGGTGCAGTTTTTGTTTTACAATTATGGGGAACAATCTTCAAGCTCTCTGATCCCACAGAAGCCCCTCTTCAGGCAACATCAGTACTTCCTTTCCCTCTGGATAGGAGGAGAGTGGGGACTCAGCACATACAAATTGCTCCCCAAGAAGTCTCTTCACAGACCCTTCCTTCACTCTCTTGAGCTCACCATAAGGTAGAACCATTTGTCAACAGTGACTTTGGACATAACAACGTTGTTGAAATAATCATCTTTAATTGCAACTGAGGACGTTCATATCTGTCTCCCAACCCTTGATGATAAGAGACTGTCTCTCTCCATTTCTGTCTTCCCTGGAGAGTTGAGCACAAAGCCTGGAACAAAGTAGGTGCTCAGTAAGTGTTTGATGAAAGGATGGTTGAATGTATCTGAAACCAACTTTCATTGTGCATTGAATTCTCAGAGACACTTCAAAGTAACCAGTATGGGGCAACTTTGGCGCCTCTTGCCTGGCTGACATGAGCTTTGGGGCCCAGCCAAGTAGACAGTGAGAGTGTTGCCAAGGCAATTCTGCATGCAAGAGGAAGTGTGGCATGACTGGAGGCTCGCTGGTAGCTGCCTGGGAAGCCGGCCCCTCAGGCAGTGATACCACCAACCACCCTTGAGGTGGTCAGGGCCTGAGCAGAAGGACTGTAGAGACTGCACATGCCCCTTGAAGCCCAGGCCTATTTCTTGGAAGTCTTTAGCATTCACATTTGCTATGGGAGGAGGTTTACTGGCTGGAGTGAGGTATTCAAAATAGAAAAGACAGAAGCTAGAGAAGAAAAAGCAGTGAAGCATCAACAAGCCTTTATTGGGGGACCATTTTCCCTCACAACACATTTGGAGAGCCTAAAACTGACAAAGACTGCCTGGGTCAGTGGCTGTTGATTTATTCTTGTTTCAGTCATTACTGGTATCTTTGCAGAAGAACTAGAAAAAATGATTCAAGTTGTGGATGAGATAGTATTCCAACTCTGCCAAATTTAACTTTTCATCACCATTGACCCAGAGAGGGACACAAAAAAGGCCATTGCAAATTATGTGAAAGAATTTTCTCCCAAACTGGTTGGCTTGACTGGCACAAAAGAAGAGATCAATCATGTGGCCAGAGCATACAGAGTATATTATAGCTCTAGCCCCAAGGATGAAGATGAAGACTATGTTAGTGAATCATACAATAATAATGTCTTTGATTGGGCTAGATGGTGAGTTTCCAGATTATTTTGGCTAGACCAGGAAGAATGCAGAAATTGTTAGCCAGTTCAATTGCTGCACACATGAGGGCACACAAGAAAAAAGAGCTAGCCAAAGCAGTGATGCTGGGTGCAACATTCTCTTGTTAAAGAGGAAGGAAGTGGCCAGGCGCGATGGCTCATGCCTGTAATCCCAACACTTTCGGAGGCCAAGGTGGGTGGATCTCCTGAGGTCAGGAGATCGAGACCAGCCTGGCCATCATGGTGAAACCCCGTCTCTACTAAAAATACAAAAATTGAGGCCGGGCGCGGTGGCTCACGCCTGTTATCCCAGCACTTTGGGAGGCTGAGGCGGGCGGATCATGAGGTCAGGAGATCGAGACCATCCTGGCTAACACAGTGAAACCCCATCTCTACTAAAAAATACAAAAAAATAAGCTGGGTGTGGTGGCGGGTGCCTGTAGTCCCAGCTCCTCGGGAGGCTGAGGCAGGAGAATGGCGTGAACCCGGGAGGCAGAGCTTGCAGTGAGCCAAGATCGTGCCACTGCACTCCAGCCTGGGTGACAGAGCGAGACTCTGTCTCAAAAAAAAAAAAAAAGTACGAAAATTAGCCAGGCGTGTAATCCCAGCTACTCGGGAGGCCGAGGCAGGAGAATTGCTTGAACCTGGGAGGTGGAGGTTGCAGTAAGCCGAGATCATGCCACTGCACTGCAGCCTGGGCAACAGAGTGAGACTTTGTCTAAAAAAAAAAAAAAAAGAAGAAGCTTTGTCTTCCATATAAATATATATATTTATATGGAATTAGAATTTTATATATATATGTATATATATATATATATATATATGCAACCTACAGAATGACCTTTGTACCATTGTACCATGAGAACACTTCTATTGTGGATTGCCATGTTACTCTTGGGTTCAGTCAAAACAGACTCTTGGAACTGTAAGATAACAACTCAAAGTCTCCCAAGTAGCTGTGGTGAGACCAGAGGACCAAGTCAAAATGAAGTCAGTAAAGAGTGGAGGAAGCTTATGGAAGGACACAGCATAGGGAGGCACAGCCAGTACATCTCCCATTATGAATGGGCCCTCCCAGCAGCTTTGTTGGCTCTCCAGTGTTTCGGACCCTTGCTCATACAGGCTGTGGAACGGAATTTCACAGAAAAGAATAATTTTCATAGTGCTTTGGCTTCTCTCTCCTTGAGTTATTTGCTCTTCTGAGTTCTTGGTGGCTGATGATAGATTAGGCTCTCTGCCATTCAGAGTTGATCTTTATACCTGAAAGCGTAAGTTTTGTCTTCTTTGTTAATGAATATCACTGTCAGCTTTGCTCCACTGCACTATCAGCAGATGCTGATTTGACTAATAAAGATGAGATCTACTGTTTGGGGGAAAAAAGTTAGTTTGATTTCTCTAGGGGTCTTTCATGTGATTTTTAGCTTAGCGATGTGCTAGGTTTTCAAAGACACGCCAAATGGAAATAAGAGGATATTGATCATGAGTGTGACATAGAGTACTTTTCTGCATATACTGAGTTGCACGCCATGTAAAATAAAAGTGTATTCAGTGTTTCAATAAATAAGTAGAATAACCTGTATTGAGAGCCTATTTTATCACTCCCTGGGAGACTCCACTCATTCTTACATTTGTAAGATGCTGATGGTTTCCCAGAATTTATATACTTCAGCATTTCCCAACCAAGAAATTTGAGAGATGTGGTCCAGCATGGTGACTCACGCCTGTAATCCCAGCACTTTGGGAGGCCGAGGAGGGTGGATCACCTGAGGTCAGGAGTTTGAGACCAGCCTGGCCAACATTGTGAAACCTCATCTCTACTAAAAATACAAAAAAAAAAAAATTAGCCGGGTGTGGTGGCAGGTGCCTATAGTCTCAGTTACTTCGGCAGGAGAATCACTTGAACCCAGAAGGCTGAGGTTGCAGCCAACTGAGATCACGCCATTGCACTCCATCCTGGGTGACAAGAGTGAGACTACGTCTCAAAAATTAAAACAAACAAACAAACAAAAAAACACTGCCAACATTTGCAACTTGGAAGAGTTCACTTTTTTAGAAAATCTGTATTTCAGCTTCTTTTGAAAAAAATGGACAATCTCACCATGGTGCAGTGGCAGGAAGTGGAGGGCATATTCCTACCTGGCAAAATTCCTTTGAGTCTGGAGCTCAAAGGAGGCTCACTCCTCAGACCAGGTCATGAACTTTCAGTTCACCATCCTCTCAATGATGTACATGAACTGTCTGGGCCTGCTTTAAATCTCTAATTGGTTAGATTTGGTTGCTTAGAACAAGCTTTGGGGAGTAAGTGTGGGGCACTCTGGTTAAACAGGCTGCTGGGCAGACCACAACTCTTGCAGTCTGCCTGAATGGGCTGCTTCACTCCTTCCATGCACCACCACCACGTGCTGCTGACTTTAAAATGTTTATACTTTGCACAGAAAGTCTGTCACTCAGAGGTGTCATCATGTCTCTGCACAGGAAGGTTCATTAACCCTCATAAGAGTTATAAATAAGGGTCATTTATTCCTCTACATTCAGAATACTATACCTCTTGGGTAGTTGAGTTTGTCTTTGATATGGTTTACTTGAAGGAGAGTGGACAATGTACAGGAGGGTTCTAAGGAGTATAGATTCGTTCCACCATTATGAATAATGCTGGAAGTATTTTTATTTGTCACAGACACTTCTTATTAGGAGTTTAGTCTCCTAAGTAACTGAACCATTGTGGATGGACCCCCTGCTGGCCTGGTCCACGCAGGTGCAACCATATAGAATCGGCCCAACGCCCAGGGTTCCTGAGCTTTTTTTTCCCCACTGCAGGACCAAGACCCGAACCCTGCCGCTGTGGCCGAGAACGCCGCATTGAGCCTGCGCACAAAGCCTCTGTGAAAAGGAGAAAGTAACCCCCTAACTAGGCCTAGTGAGGACGGAAGCTGCTGCACAAGTCTGCGCAGGCGCGCCCCAGTGACGAACACTCATCAGTACGCAGGCGCCCATCTTAGTTGGTCTTCTTGTCCTGTAAACAGAGGGGCCTGCCCCCGACAGCTTCTGCTTCCGGGTCACGCCTTGACAGCGGCTTTCAACACCCACCTCAGCCCGGCAATTGGGTGAGTGCGGTCCTTGGTGCGGGTCTACAGCCAGGTGTCCTAACCCAGGGTACCACGCCCAATAACGCTTCCTCTGCTCCCCAGTGGAAGTGCTCTAGCTCTCGAGGCTGAGACTTAGTTCCGGGCCTTAGGGGGCAGATCCGGGAGGGGTTGGTTCGCGTCTGAGGCTCCCCAGCGCAAACTGCGTGATTCTCTTTCAGTACCAGACCTGCCGGGATTGCTGCGATCTGCTGGGAGCCCGTGCGGAAAGTGACACCGCACGTCCTTGCATTTCGTACCCTTGCCCCCCGCCCCCTAGCCTCAGCTAGACAGCTGCCGCGACCCCTCCCGCAGCAGGTGCGGTGGGATTAGGGGCGGTGCGGGCTCCGCCAAGGTTCTCCTGGGGCGGGAGGGGACGG
This sequence comes from Macaca mulatta, assembly GCF_049350105.2. Taxonomy (NCBI): domain Eukaryota; kingdom Metazoa; phylum Chordata; class Mammalia; order Primates; family Cercopithecidae; genus Macaca; species Macaca mulatta. Next base: position 55,268,482 of record NC_133416.1, on the reverse strand, counting down.
GGCCGAGGCCTCCTCGCATCAGAGCTGTTGTGTCTTCTTTTCCATTTTGCGGTTTTTTTGTTTTGTTTTGTTTTGTTTTGTTTTGTTTGAGACGGAGTCTCACGCTGTTGCCCAGGCTGGAGTGCAGTGGCGCGATCTCGGCTCACTGCAAGCTCCGCCTCCCGGGTTCCCGCCATTCTCCTGCCTCAGCCTCCTGAGTAGCTGGGACTACAGGCGCCCGCCACCGCGCCCGGCTAATTTTTTGTATTTTTAGTAGAGACGGGGTTTCACTGTGGTCTCGATCTCCTGACCTTGTGATCCGCCCGCCTCGGCCTCCCAAAGTGCTGGGATAACAGGCTTGAGCCACCGCGCCCGGCCTTGGTTTTTTTTTTTTGTTTTGTTTTGTTTTGTTTTCCCCAGCTTCGCAGTAAATGCCCTTTGGTGTTTTCTCTGGATCCCGTAGCAAAAGAAAACGAGGGAGACAGGGCTTTCAGCTCTAGCAGAGGAAAGGGCCTTCCAAGGGAATCAAACCGTACACGGGCTGCTGTCTGGTGAGATCGAATTTAGATTTCCTTGACCCATCCTCACAGTGAATGCTGTCATTCTGCCCTGAAGTTTCATTCCTTTACCGGGAGCTTCCAGGCAGCAGCAGACCGCTGACCATACTCTCAGGAGTTCTTAGGCCGGAGTCCAAGAGCGCCTGGAAAATGAGTGTAGAGTTTAGTTTCATCAGATTATCATGGCCCAGAAATGGTTAACAAAACCACTTTTTAAATTTATTTTAATTTTTGAATTTTTTTGTAGAGACGGTTGGGTTTTGGGGTCGTCTCGCCATGTTGACCAGGCTGGTCTTGAACTTCTGGGTTCAAGAGCTCCTCCTGCCTTGGCCTCCCAAAGTACTGGGATTACAGGCAGCAGAACTACTTTGGTCCAAGCCTCCTGCTTTAGATGCTCTGTCTTCTGCTGCTGTTCTTGGAATTACCAACTCAAAGGCACCTCTGTATTTTTTTTCCTTGAAACAAAAAAGTTATAAGATACAGACACTTGTCTCAGAGCAGTTTTGTGGCTACTGGAGAGATTAAAACCTCAGGTGATCCACCCACCTCAGCCTTCCAAAGTGCTGGGATTACAGGTGTGAGCCACCACGCTCCGCCTTTAACTCATTTTAAAATCTTCAAATTTTCCTAAAACTGAAAGTATATTTTATTATTGTGAACTTTAATTTTTTCTTAGTTTTATATAGATGATTCTAGGGTAGTTATACTTTCCTTTCTTATTTTAGACTATTACCTCAAATATTTCTTTTATCTCTTCTGAAGACATTTGAAAATATTTCAGATGCCTTTTCATTATTTAGATATATTTGCTCCATAGCCTTCTTCCTATCTTTTCACAGATGACAATCACTTCTATACTGTTTAGTCGTAACCAACCAATGTTTGTTAAATACCTACCTTTTGTGAGATTCGGTGGCTGGCCTTACATGGATGAAAGAATAGAAGACAAAGTCCTTGCCTTCCAGTTGATTACAGTATAGTTGGAGAAACAATATGTACATAACGATATTGCAAGGCCCAGTGTTATAAATAACTTAATGGTGGTGCTGATCATAAAAACCACAAAATTCAAAGACGGAAAATAATGTTTTGTGACCTCCTCAGCCTTTTAAAAATCCTATTCCTTGCCTAGTCTTGTTTGTAAACCACACAGAGCTCCATGGGGGTCTTAGTACCTCTTGGGGAAATCTTGTGTCCAAGTTTATCGAACTCCCTAGGCAACTATTATCCAATTCCTTATGATTATGAAAATAGTATTAATCATTCCTTGAAATCTGCTTTTAGTATTGGGAAGGGAAGGCCTCAGAGCACACCTAACCCTAAAGACAGGTGTGCTCAGTAATACTGTATATGCCGAAAACTTCTTTGTTTCAGGCAGTTTGGAGCATGTGAACACCCTGAGCCTTGATGAGTTCCAGTATGTGGTATATTATGCAGAGCATTCAGAGCAAATACTCTCTCTCAGAGCGCTTAATCCGAACAATTGCTGCCATCCGTTCCTTCCCACATGATAATGTAGAGGACCTCATCAGAGGGGTGAGTGTGCTGGTATTGACAGGAGAGTCCTTGCGATGTGAAGTGGGAAAGCTCTGTAAATCCTCATGGATTACAGATTTGCAGCTTTGTCTCAACCCAAGATCACAGGGAGTTTTTATATTTTGCTAACTGCATTAACTTGATCATTAAAATGTATTTCCCCTATGTTTGCTTCGCTTCCCTTCTCCCTTTCACTTTGTGTATCTGACATTTTTCTTCATGGAATATGTTCTCAATAACCCTAGTCTCATGTTCTTTGTAAAATATCTAAGTATGATGCATATGTAATCCATTGAGCTCAAAGTCTTCTATACATGTTTTATTAAGAGAGGAGGTGAGCAAAGCAGAGGTGGTTTTTATTTTTATTTTTTGAGACAGGGCTTCACTTTTGTCACCCAGGCTGGAGTGCAGTGGTGCAAACATGGCTTACTGCAGCCTTGACCTCCTGGGCTTAAGCGATCCTCCCACCTCAGCTCCCTCAAGTAGCTGAGACTACAGGCACATGCCACCCATGTCCAGCTAATTTTTTTTTTTTAATTTTTTGTAGAGACGGGGTTTCACCATGTTGCCCGGGCTGGTCTTGAATTCCCAAGCTCAAGCGATCCACCTGCCTTGAGTTCCCAAAGTGCTGGGATTAGAGGTGTGAGCCACTGTGCCTGGCTACAGGGGTGGTTTTTAAATCCTGTGAGCTTTTCTTCATACCTGGGTTATAATAATTACATGGAGAGATTTGTACTTACATTCTATGTTAAAAGCAGCTACCACTTCTAGCTCTGTAGAGGATATCAACCTCTAAAATGCATGGTAATTATAGTTTAAGAAAACACCTTAACCATCTGATGTTTAATCACCGCTCTTCAATAATTGTTATATGACTGGTATCCTAGAAGGTCTTTACTGTCCTCTTCTATTTATTTTTCTTGTTGAAGAGAAGTTACAGAGTAATTTTTTGATCACCAGAAAATGCATCCAGATGGTTACTTCTGTATATTCTAAGACTTAAGGCTCCTCATTTACAGCCTGGATCTCTGTAGCTGCTTCAGAGTTATTGGGCACAACTGGAGAAGGAAAAGTCATGCAGTGTTAGCTTATTCTCTGCAAAAGTGGTGTCAAAAGACTCCGCGGTGGAAACCTTGTCACATTCTAATTCTAGCTCTGCTGCTGAGTCATTCAGTGACTTTGGTCTGACTGGTATCTCCATCTCCTTTGATTTTTTTTTTTTTTTTTTTTTTTGAGATGGAGTTTCCCTTGTCTCCCAGGCTGGAGTGCGGTGGCTCAATCTCGGCTCATGGCAACCTCTGCCTCCCAGGTTCAAGCAATTCTCCTGCCTCAGCCTCCCGAGTAGCTGGGATTACAGGCGCCTGCCGCTGCACCTGACTAGTTTTTGTATTTTCAGCAGAGACAGGGTTTCACCATGTTGGCCAGGATGGTCTCAAACTCCTGACCTCAGGTGATCTGACCGCCTCAGCCTCCCGAAGTGCTGGGATTACAGGGGTGAGCCACCGTGCCCAGCCTGTCCTTTGATTTTGAATAGAAGCACCAGCAAAGGCTAGGTGGTAAAGAATGCTGATACTAAGAGGCTACTTTGAAGATGTTTATAAATAAGGAAAAATAGGGTTAATATGATGCCACTATTAGTGATGGTCATTTGCTGAATGGCCAAAAATGCATGCCAGTTCTGGCCTCAGTCTGACAGACTCACTTTCCTACTTTTTCAGAGCATAGTGGCCATAGAAAGTGGATTGCTGGTCCAGCTTTCCTGCCTGATAAGATTTCCAGTGCTTTGACACATAAGATTATGTCTTCAATAATGTCCAGATGACCATCTGGCAGGCTCCCTTGTGGAGGAACTTAGTAACTTGATCTAAGGAATTAACAGTTGTTTTCCTTCTTCTTCAATGTACTCCTTTAGTTTGGACATTGGCATATTAATTAATAGAAAAGGAAACAAGGAACTAGCAGTGTACCTATAAAATAGAGAACGCTCTGTCCCCTGGACTCAGTTCTGAATTCTGTCCTGCTGGGCAAGCCAGAACTGAGCACACTGACTGAAGTTGTCTTCTGCCCACAGGGAGCAGATGTGAACTGCACTCATGGTACACTGAAGCCCTTGCACTGTGCCTGTATGGTGTCAGATGCTGACTGTGTGGAGTTACTTCTGGAAAAAGGAGCCGAGGTAATGTTTTTAACACATTCACATTAATGATTCACTAAAACTTGAGCTTCATGCTTTCTTAGAATTTGTCCCCATCACTCCTCCATCTCTTCCCTCCTCCAGTCTGAAATTCTAACTCAAGGTAATGTTGGCACAGCCAATATTAAGGAAAATGTAATGGTAAATATATAAAATGATCTAAGGATTTCATTCCTTTGCCTTTCTGTCCCCACCCTGCTTGCCCCATTTTATAGTGCTGATACTCTGCTTTTCTTTCTTCTCCTTAACTTAAGCTGTCACTGGCCATCACTTCAGGAAGCTTACCTTGTAGGTGCTGTTTATATTGCCATTTAATCTTCTCATTGCTTATTGTCTATCCAGGAAATATAAACGCAGAGATCCCTCAACTCTAATTAAATCTAAAGTATCCTTAAAAGTACTTAAAGTACTTAAGAAGTGGTACTTAAGATAGGTTTTAGCCAAAAGAAGGTTGAACTTACTTAAATGTTTCAGGGTTTTTTGTTTTGTTTTGTTTTTTTCATTGATGAGGGAATATGCTATTTGGAAATGTGAAGAAAAAAACTGCAAGTGATACTGACTGTCAGCAAGCCAGCTGCTTTTCCAGCACTGGGAGATTTGTGTTCTTCCTATCACATACTTTCATTTGGGTTCTCTCGTGAACCCACAGCATATTTTTGGAAAGGTCTGACTTACATTCTAACATTTTGAACTTCTCTGTATGGTTAAAGAACATAGCAAAAGCTGTGTTTTTCAGTTTGATTGCTACATTAGCCACAGGGTACAGAAAGGGTCAGGATAAGTAAAATAATCCAAAACTCTGTGTAGTCAAGCAACTTTCCAGTAAATATCTTTCTGAGCAGTTACAGGGACTTAGACTTCCTCTATTCCTGCCTTACCCTTTACTCTGTGGTAGAGTTTCTAACGAATAAATGAACATTGCAGCAAAAACCGAAATAATGCAGACCAGCTAGTCAATGCACATAATAGTGTTGACTGTTTGAGGACAGTTCTTTTCCATTTTGCTCCTAAGCTCCTGTCATATCTTCATCTTTATCACCAGCACTCCCTGGGAGTTGCTTGTTGACCCTCTTGTTCAGAGCACTGCATAGCAAAGGTAGTGGGTAACCATGTAAGCTTCTTTGCTGCTGTCCTGTCTTCCTCTCAGTAGTCTGTCTACTGTAATAGTTCCTCCCTTTTTACAGGTGAATGCCCTGGATGGGTATAACCGAACAGCCCTCCACTATGCAGCAGAGAAAGATGAGGCTTGTGTGGAGGTCCTATTGGAGTATGGTGCAAACCCAAATGCTTTGGATGGCAACAGAGATACCCCACTTCACTGGGCAGCCTTTAAGAACAATGCTGAGTGTGTGCGGGCTCTCCTAGAGAGTGGGGCCTCTGTCAATGCCCTGGATTATAACAATGATACACCGCTCAGCTGGGCTGCCATGAAAGGAAATCTTGAGAGTGTCAGTATTCTTCTGGATTATGGTGCAGAGGTCAGAGTCATCAACCTAATAGGCCAGACACCCATCTCCCGCCTGGTGGCTCTGCTAGTCAGGGGACTTGGAACAGAGAAAGAGGACTCTTGCTTTGAGCTCCTCCACAGAGCTGTTGGACACTTTGAATTGAGGAAAAATGGCACGATGCCACGAGAGGTGGCCAGAGACCCGCAGCTATGTGAAAAACTGACTGTTCTGTGCTCAGCTCCAGGAACTCTAAAAACACTTGCTCGCTATGCCGTACGCCGTAGCCTGGGACTCCAGTATCTCCCTGATGCAGTGAAGGGCCTTCCACTGCCAGCTTCTTTGAAGGAATACCTGTTACTTTTAGAATAGCCCGGAGAAGATGTTTGCACCATCATGCAGGCAACTCTGGGTGAGGTTGTGCCTGCAGTACTCTTTGTCACAGAAAACAGAAAAACAGTTGTTCCTGTTGTGTGGTTTATAGATTTTGAAGCAACATGTCACAACAGTAAACTCCATAGCACCTCCCCTTCCCAAACCAAACAACCAAACAAAAAAAATCCCTCACTTTTGTTTTCTGTTTATTGCTTACTTGGCTTTTTATATTGCACTTTGCAGAAGAAGTCTCCCTCAATCCTCCCCCTTAGGGAAGGAGTCAACAGTGCAACTAAATTTCTCTGGGAAGATGGAAAGTACTTAAAGAATGTGTGTATGGTTTTCCTTTGGGGACATGGTTAATGGTCCAGAAGAATCCCTTCTAGAAAGCATTTTAGGCCAGGCATGGTGGCTCACACCTGTAATCCCAGCACTTTGGGAGGCTGAGGCAGGCGGATCACCTGAGGTCAGGAGTTCGAGACATAGTGGCATGCGCCTGTAATCCCAGCTACTCAGGAGGCTGAGGCAGAAGAATTGCTTGAACCTGGGAGGCAGAGGTTACAGTGAGCCGAGATCACACCATTGCACTCCAGCCTGAGCAACAAGAGCAAAACTCCGTCTCAAAAAAAAAAAAAATTTTTTAATTGATCTGTGAAAAAATTTAAGAAAATCACAATTTCAGCTAACAGCAATTGCGTCCCAAAGATGAGGATACTATAACCTCAAATGATGCAGATCCAGAACTGGGCTGGATGACATCCCTAGTGTGCCATGTCCTGGGGCATTCAGAAGGGACTGGACCTCTTTCCCCTCATCAAAGGAAACAGCAGTCTTTGCCTCTTTCTCTTGGTTGTGCCCAAGGGCTACACAGTAGCTCTGAAATAATAAGAGCTCTGCAATAACAGTAATAAATAGCTCTGAAATAACAGTCCTAAGAACTCCTAAAGCCCTGAGAACTTCTCTTGTAATGCAGCTTTTTCTCTTCCTGATAGCCAGTGTGTTCTAATGAGCTTCGCAGGCAGTTCCTACACCTACAGTGTGTGTGCCAGCAGGGAGGACTTATGGGCTGGGCTGCCTCTTCCCATGGGTCTTCATTCCCAATGGAAAGCTCACTCTGCTTAGTTTGGAATTATTTTTCTTTCAGTTGTTCTGGAACCTTTGCTTTTTATTGATTTATACAATACAATTGGCGGGAGGGTGGACTTGGGATGGGAGTGGGAAAAGCATATAAGAGCTTCTTTTGTGATGGTCCATCTACCCAAAAGAGATCTGCTTTAGTGAACAATACTCTTTCATTTCATGTTTCTAAACTAGATCAAGTTGTTACTGATTTTAGATGACTTGTATGCAAATTTGAAAAACTTTTTTTTAAAGCTGATTGGGATCTACAAACAATGAATGGAATCTACTGACACAGCTAATTGGAAAACAGATGTCTTTTGTCCTATTGATGCTGGTGTTTAAAAAACACCATTAAAAAAAAAAGAGGAATAAATAGTTCTAAAAGCAAGTTTGGCAATTTCTACTTTTCCTACTTTTCTCCAACCCCCCTTAGAAAAAGTTCTTCTTTTACTGCCTGGCTGTTCAATGTAACTTTTCATCCCAACCTTTCTCCCATTAGCAACAGTGATTCTGGGCATTGCTGGAGTGAACAAGAGGGCTTGGGCAGAGTATCTGAAGAGCTTCCCCTTCCTTTATACCTTCTCCCATCCCAAATTTGGAATTACTACTTTTATGTTCTCAACTCCAGCTGCACATAAAATTACTAAGAAGGCTTTTTAAAAACACTGGTGCCAAGACTTCACCTCATACCAATTCTTTGGAATTTTCTGGTCTCTGGGGGCTTGAGTGCTTCAGATGTAGCCAGGAATGAGATCCCACTGCGTTAGTCAGTGGTTCTCAAGTCTAGTTGTTAATTAGAACCACCTAGGAAAAATTTTAAAAATACTAAGGCCCAGGCTCCACCCCCACAGATTAATTTAATTGGTCCAAAGCAGACCTAGTAGGGCTGGCCGCAGTGGCTTATGCCTGTAATCCTCACGCTTTAGGAGGCCGAGATGGGAGGATCATTTGAGACCAGGAGCTGAAGTCCCCATCTCTACAGAAAAATAAATAGACCTGGGCATGAGTATGTTCAAAGGCCTCAGGTGATTCTAATATTCTGGTAGATTTATAAACTGCTTTAGATGCTATTTCATTTCTCATCATAGATACTTAATATTCTGGAAAGAGAAAGTTTTGTCCATGTGGGAAAAAATGTCACCTGTTTCTCAGTTACTTCATAATCACTCCTGGTTGGTGGCTAATAACTTCTGCTTTACTTCCACTTAAGAGTTCAAACACAATTTCACTTATCTTTTTAGCTCTGGGAAAATAGCATGTACCTTCACAGGTTTTCGTTTTTTTGTTTTTAAGTGGTCTTCACTATGCCTTTTTTTTTCCCAGATCGTATCATCATCCTAATTTTTTTAGTCTTTACAGAGTGACATTTTCCCTCTGATTAGCTTCCCCTGAGCCATCCTTCCCTCTTCATTTTCTCGAGGAAACAGCTCTTAAGATTAAAGATAGGAAAGAGAACCTATAAATCAATGGCAATTAGCATTTAAAATGTTCTGAATGAATGCCTGCACTTTCCCTTTCACTTCATTTTCATAGGCCTTATGGCTCTGGGGATTTGATATGGCATGGTAAGGAAGCAGAGGAATGGGGAATGAGGATGAGGTTTGAAGTCAGAACTGAGTTTTGAGTTCTACTTGAATAATATTGAAGGAGACATTATGTAATCAATCATCTTGAGCTCCAGTGTCCTCCTTCCTGAAGTCAGGCTGTCACTATTGCCCTCCAAAAGCTACGAGGCTTCAGTGATGAAATGCCTACCACAGTGCTTGATATATATTGTTAATTTCTCTTCCCACTGAAGAACTGTGCAAAGAGTATCTGGCTGCCTTAATCCCTGACTCCAGCAACAAACATTCTCAGTCACTATTTAGAACTGTTTTTAGAGTTTGGCAGTGATAATTTTTCAGACAGCCAGCAAGTAGTGTACTAGAGACAATCCCTTCCTCCACCCCCTGTGATACCCTTAACATTTTTACTGCTTCATCAGGCAAGTGTCTGATACATGGGGCTGACAGTATTACATTCCACTTGGGAAGATAACAGGAGAAGCGAAAGCACAGTGACCAGTTGGCATTTATTAGTGTAGTTACAGTTTGTCACTGTAGTAAAAGTAGTAGAGGAACCAAGACTCTTTGTTATCACAAAGAAATAAATAAAGCTTATTTTTAGGAAAATTCTAACTGAGCAAGTGATATCTAGCAGTAGCACTAGAGGTGCCCAGCCTTGTGTAACAGATAAAGCTGGGGCAGAAGTCATGTTAAATTCTACCTAAAAGGAGCTCCCACCCACTGCCCCCTCCAGCTCCTGGCCAGGACTGATCATGGCTGCAAGGTACAGAATAAAAGGAAACCTAATGAAAAAAACAGCTAAAACACTGAGAAGATGTGTACTTATCAGGGGGTGAGCTGACCATGATCAGATAATCTGTTCCCCTCACTCCAGAGAGGTTTAAACAGCCCCTTCCCCAGACCGCTTCCGGGTGATGTGCTCCAGGTGGGCATGGTCTGAAGTGTCCAAGTCAATCTCGTACTTGGCTAGGATTTTGAGGATGGGCCTCAGTTTCAGCCACCACTGTTCCTTGGGGATTCGATGCCTACGGAGGAATGAGGTAGATGATGATATAATCTTTTAGTACCCTAATCAACTTCTACCAAAGGTTTATAGAAAGTAGTTGGACAGAAGAGGTTAGATTTAGGACATGTGCATCACATCTGAAATGGGTAAGAATACAGGTGTTACTCCTTAAAAAAAAAGGATTAAAGACAGTGAACAGGTTGAGGACAGTAGAGCTTGAAACTACCAGGGAGAGAACCACTCCAGAAAGCAGAGGTACTCACTCAAAATCTGTCTGGCCCTGCAGCTCAGTCACTGGTTGGAAGAGCAGAGCCCTCTTACGCATCCCCAGAACACAGCCCGAGTCTGGAGTATTGGCGAAGATCCGCCCTGCAATAAGGGATGGTCAATCAGCTTCTATACTGGGGAACCAGCCTCTACAGAGGGCACTCGGTCTCTCACCCCACCTACCATTACGGTAACTCTCTTTGATTTTCCCAGACATCCAGTTCATAGCCTTGGCACCCATCTTAGTGGCAAAATTCCTATCAAATGGGGTTGGGCTCCCACCCTGGAGAAAGAAACATAAAAATTACAGAGGGAAGGACTCTAATAAACTGGCAGAGATATCGAGACACACAGAGAAAAAGGAAAGATGGGCCCCAGGTTTACGGCCCAAAACAGGAATCCAGAAATCAAACTATGAAAGAGTGTCCTGAGGCAGTGCCAGGATCCAAGGCCAGGCTGGCCCAGCACATTTGGCCATGCATCAGATATAAGAATAACTAAAGAAGATGATTGGCCCCACAATCCCCTCTTTTAGCTCCACAGCTGCCAGATCCTGTTTTAGTCTTATTGGCCAAAGGGTCAGCTGCCTGCCCCTCTTCAGCCCAGCAGCTTTTGTTGGTCACTGTCAATGATGACATAAAAGTGTTTTTTGTGGCCCAATCTGGCTGCCCTTGGTAGCACCTCAGAATAATACAAAATATCATACAGATTTCCTTTGAATTAAGAGGAAGCAGGTGGGAAAGTGGGAATGTTTGGAGACATTTTTGTTACAATGGGGAGTGAGAGGGAGGTGCTACTGGCATCTAGTGGGTAGACACCAGGGATGCTGTGCAACTGTCCTACAGTGCATAGAACAGCTACCCATAACAAATCATCATCTAGCCCCAAAAGGCAAAGCTGCCAAGGTTGAAAACCCTCCCCTAAATGAAAAGGATAGACCATATAATCTCTAAAGTCATTTCCAGGATAAAGATGTTTTGATTCTATGACTGTAAGAGACTGCAGGCCCATGCTCTATGATGGCACTAACAGGCTCCTCCAGAAGACTGGAAAAGGCCAGTGGAAGCCTCAGTGGCTGTTGGCAGGTACGGCTGTCTGATGAAGGGCATGACTAGGGTGTCTTCCCTACCTGCTGCATGTGACCAAGCACATTCTTCCTGCTGTCGAAGATGCCCTTCCCCTCCTCAGAGTACAGGTTGAAAATGAAGTCAGTGGTATAGTTCTCATTGCACTTTTCATTCCTGCCAGGTGGAGACCAAAAGCCTGTGACTCTGTGGTTGGCTTTCCATCCCCCCTTTCTGCCTTTGTTCTTTCCTTTCAATTTTTGTCTCCTCCCAGGATTCAAGGGATAGGCTGGCCCCCTCCCTTTATATCTACAGATTCCTCAGGGTGTCCCAACCCTGGCCATTCTATGAGTTTGAGCCAAAGCTTATTTTTCTTCTCCACTTAGGAACCATGGATGAGGTACCTTAACACCAAGCCCCTTTTCACAGTTGTTTTCATCTTTTGCACCAGGTGTTCAACATTTGCCTGAAAATGAAAGAGTAAATCCTAAGCCTAATCGGGAGTGGGTAAGGTTGGGTATAAATCTCTCTTCTTCCACACCACACCTCTCCAGGAAGGAAGAGAGACATGGAAGAGAGTTGTTTACAATCCTGGGCCTCAACTGGGCCTAATTCCTTTAAGAACCTCAGTGTGGACTAAAATTTAAACAATGACTCCAAATGAGACAGAACTGGAAGAGGGAGCACTACAGATAGCTGCAGTAACTGTCAGTGTTCAGCCCCTCGCCCTCTCCAGTCTCCCTTTCCAAGCCTTTCTGGTTCCCCTTGCCTCAGAGGGCTGACTTGTGGTCCCAGTGTCAGTTTTGACACTTTATGTCTCTGTTTTGAGACAGCATCTCTCTCAAAAGCAGAACGGGAGTAAGGGAAATCTGAAGGGGAGACATGATATAGTAAAAAGATCACTGACTTTCTCAATCAGTTAAACCATCTGCTCACTTAGGAGTTTAGAAAAGTTTTTTAGCCTCTCTAAACCTTTCTCCGTTATATGGAGATAGTATCTTCTTTGCATGTCTATTGTGAAGGTAAAATGCAAAAATGCCCACAAAGGGCTTAGCACCAGGCCACCTGATTCAAAATGAGCATTCCAACAATAGTAGCTGCGGTCATGCCTGTGAGGTGACACCAGAGAATGCCTGCATAGTGCTCTTTCTGGTCTTCACAGGATTCCACAGACCAATCAGCTCTGTCCTCAACCTGAGCTCTCATAGTTTAGATCACTGTGGAAACAGTCTGGAGACAGGGGAGAGCTACCTAGCAGGCTCTGGGTGGCCAGCTACCTGCAGGTCTCGAATGGTGAAGGGCTCCTCAAAAATGTAGGCAGCATCGGCCCCAGCTGCCAGTCCAGCCATGGTGGCCAGGTAGCCACAGTAGCCACCCATAGTCTCAATGATAAACACCCGACGCTTGGTGCCAGCTGCTGACTGCTTGATGCGGTCACAGGTCTGCAAGGACAATGCGTTATAGTTAGAAAGACATGATCAGGGGCCTGATTCTTGTCACTCTTTAATCTTTGTCACTAATTAAACTCTGGAACTATATTCTCTATAGGCTGGCAGGGCCCCTAGAGCAAGTTCTTGCATTTAGGGTAACAGGCATATTTGCCAACCACACTGCAGAACATCTCTCCTGGGAAGGAAGCTGTACCTATCCTTTCTACTGCTCAGAAAATTAGACTGCACGATCTCAGAAAGAAAACACAAAACATTTGGTATTCAGGGTATTGGTGCATTTCCAGGTGAGGAAACTAAACACTTTGTCACCCAGGCTGGAGTAAAGTGGCACGATCTCTGCTCACTGCAACCTCCGCCTCCCAGGTTCAAGCAATTTTCCTGCCTCAGCCTCCCAAGTAGCTGGGATTATAGGTGCCTACCACCACACCCAGCTAATTTTTGTATTTTTAGTAGAGATGGGGTTTCACCATGTTGGCCAGGCTGCTCTTGAACTCCTGACCCCAAGTGATCTGCCTGCCTCAGCCTCCCAAAGTGCTGGCATTACAAGTGTGAGCCACCACACCCAGCCAAAGAATCGTTTTCAAACATTCCCATTTGTTTGGTACAAAGAGAAGCTCACTTTTCAGGACCACACTCAGTTGAAGGATTACAATCCTGGCCAAAAGGGATGGGAAGTGGTGGTGGGCTCTCACCGTGCAGATAGTATTGAGTGCTGTGTCAGCCCCAACGCTGAAGTCTGAGCCAGGGACGTTGTTGGAGACTGTAGCAGGAATGACCACAAATGGGATGCAGAGCTCATCAAACTGCTTCCTGCCCTCCATCAGTTCCAGGCCACCTGTGTAAGCCTAAGAAGAAGAGAGCACAAGGGCAGGATTGGGGAGAGGGAGAGGAAGTGGGAGGGAGAGAGGGAGACACGGTGGCGGGCACTCACCTCAAAGCCCCCAATGATGACAAGGCCCTGAATGTTAAACTTAGTTATATTGGCACTGATCTGTTCAAAGCTCTTCTTGGGTAGAGTCCTAGTTGACCAGTGATGGGGGGGACAGGAATGGGAATTTGTGGAAGAGACAGGAAAATTGAGGGAGAGAAAAGCTAGAGTTAGAGGCACTTTATTTTTAATTTCTTGACCTGTGCCCCACTCCCTAGCCCACCCTCTCAGTCCTATCCAAGGATACACACTGGAGTTCTAAATTGCCAGAGCTGCTGAAAGATGTTGAGATGGGCATGTCTGCCCTCATGGCAGCAACTGTGAAGTTGGGGGTGGAGGACCCAGACAACAGGGTGGTTGAAGCAGACCCTGGCATAATGAATTGACACCCAAATCCAAGGGCAACTTGAAGAGGTCACTGGGAGGAGGTGCCTCTGCAGTACTACTTACCTTTTAGTCCCAAGTTTAGAGCCACCTTGGCCAGTCCAGCCCCCAACATAGCTCCAGCCAGCTTCCTCTATCTGTGGGGAAAAGCCACAGAGCTCTGCTCAAAGCTAAAGCACTAGGAGGCCTGTGTGGGACTGGTGCCACTGCTTGAGTTCTAACCCCACCCCTGGATCCCCCTTGGTTGGAAGAGGTACACCAGGTATTAGCTTTTCCCCATGCACTGAACTTCTTCTACCCTTACTGCTCATTCACCAATATTAAGCATCTACCTATGCCAGGCACTGTGCTGAGCTTTGGGATAGAGAATTAAATAGAACATGTTGTTTGCAATGGTGCATTCCAGTAATTCCTGCCTGTTCCTACTGCCCTAACATTAAATATCTACTTCTGCCTGGACCCTGAGAGAGGAGAGAGAGGTAGTGAGGAACAGAGGAAGCCAAGAGAATGGACAGGTCATTCTTGCTACACTTATCTTCCCTATGACTGCTCCTGGGTCCTAGAATATGTGCCCTTCTTCCTTTTAGTCTCCATACCTGCCCCTTGGCCAGGCCCTCGAAACCATCATGGACAACGAGCACTCGGTTGCCCTGGATAAGTCCAATCCTCACAGTGGAGCGAACAGCAGCATTCATGCCTGCAGCCGGAGCCCCCACATTCATCACAGCCACTGTGTGCGAACCACTCTATACAGGAGGAAGCAGGGGAAAAAGGAGGACAGAAACCCAGTGTGGGAATAGGGAGGAGGTCAGTAAAGGAGGCAGAGCTCTGAACCCTTGTCATCCAGGGATCAGGACATCTGCCTGAGACAACACACACCCCTCTCCCAAGGAATGCCAGCACAACTTGCTACCACATACTATGGAAGCAAAATTCTTGATCACAGATCAATAAACAAAGCTGCTGTCCCCCATCTCAGATATCAACATTATACAATGAGAGACCTTCCAGAGCAGCACTTACCAAAGTGTGATCCTTGGATCACCTGCATCAGAATCCACTGGGGGAGCCTGTTAAACCTGCACATTCCTGGCCTCTACCCAGATATGAATCTCCTCTGAGAGAGGGGCCCAGGAGTTTGCAAGTTTAATAAGCAACCCAAACAATTCTGATAATATACTCAATAATGACAACCACGACTCCAATGGAAGAGGTGGCTCAGATACACTTAGATGTGATTATTCCTAGATATTCCCAGAGAAAAAGTACATAAGCTCTCTTTCCCATTCTTTGCATGCTATCTTGCCAGTCCTGAAGTGGGCATGGGTCTTGTGTTAGAGATATCCAGGATACACTAAAAAGGGGGCTGGTATCTGGGGTGGTTAAGAGAAAATCATAATAATAGGGCCAGGGACCCAGCACTGAAGATCAGAGTGGGGCAGAGAAGTTGGCAAGGTTTACGTTGTATGGACTGTGGTAGCACTTTATGAAGAGAGACTGGGGGAGTGAGAAGCAAAAGGGGAGAGGGCAAGTCAACTTGCCAGTACCTTAGATACCGGGGGTCTGACATGAGCTAGAAGCTTGTATACCTCCCAGTTGTTCATGAAGCTCCTGTAGGAAGTACAAATAGAGAAAGGTGTCTTCAGGCCATTCCCCACAGCCAGCAGCCATGGGGATCCTGGTCTGAAGTTTTGCTCCCAGAGGGAAGTTCCATAGGGCAAACCTCTGAGGACAGAACTGGGGCAGAGCAGGGACAGGGCAGGGTCTGCAAAGGGGCCACTAGTTCATCCAACACTCGCTCAGTACTCTTCTCCAGGCACTGTGCTCGGCACAAGAGACTGTCCCTTGCTTAAAGGAACTTATCATCTAGCTGGGGCTCACATATAGAAATAACAGATTATAAAAGGTTGATGCCAGGGACCACATCCCTGAGATGAACTGATCCTTCCAGACACCTGACAACTAACTTTCTTGGGCAAGAACTTGCTGCAGAGAGAATCAGAAAAGGAAGCAGCAGAAGCTTATGTTCTGGGCCTGGAGTCATGGAGATCTTTGACTTCAGGCATCTGATTTCTGTAGCTAGTGAGCTTCCCGTCGTTTCCTCACCGGCCTCTCAACTTCAGGGCTTCATCAAATTTCTTCTCTTCCATGGCCTTGGTCACATCTTTGGTCTGAGGGGGGAGCAGTGACAGTTTCAACTCCAGGGTCACAATTCTGCACAGCTGAATTTCCATCCCACAGTCAAACTCTGCCCATCTCTGGGATTGTGACTAGATTCTGCCCATTCTATACCCCACCTTTCCTATGCCCCCAAACTTTCACAGAAGTATTTTTGTTTTTTCCTGAGTTTTCTGAGTAATGAGCAGCAAAAGAAAAGAACTGATTCTATGCTCTGTTTATTTTATTTTAATTTTTATTTTTTTGAGACGGAGTCTTGCTCTGTCGCCCAGGCTGGAGTGCAGTGGTGCGATCTTGGCTCACTGCAACCCCCTGCCTCCTGGGTTCAAGCGATTCTCCTGCCTCAGCCTCCCGAGAGGCTGGGATTATAGGAGTGTGCCACCACACCCAGCTAATTTTTTTTGGTATTTTTCACCATGTTAGCCAGGATGGTCTCGATCTCCTGACCTTGTGATCTGCCTGCCTTGACCTCCCAAAGTGCTGGGATTACAGGTGTGAGCCACTGTGCTCAGAACTATGCTCTGTTTATTAGAAGTATGGGTAGAGTGGAAGAATGCTCACAGATAAATAGTATCTTCCATTCCACACCCAGGTCCCCAGCCTTAAAGCAGCCTCTAAAGTCATGAGTAAATGAAGATCCTACAGGTAACCAAGTTAGGAAGAAGGACTGATCCCTGCTGTGTGCTTCTCAACTACTGATTTCAGCTCTGTGGGCCAGTGCCTTCGCTTTGGAGCTTTCACAGATACATTTCCAAGCAAGGCTGCAGGTCACTGGGACTCCTGGGTCTCAGAGAGGAGGAGGCCAGAAGAAGCGGAGCATTTAGACCAGCCCTCAGAACCAGGCCAGATACCCTAGCTCTCGCTCCCAGCCTCCCAGCCACCATGTTCACTCTGTGGTATCAAAGGAGTGATTCCTTCATAATAAAGGCCACCATTTCCTGAGCACTCAACATTTGCTAGGTACTGCATCACATGCTAATATAGTTTATCTCCAATCCTTACAATAACCCTCAACGTGAGCATTAGTAACCTCATGTTGGTTCAGAGAAACATGTTCAAGATAGAAATCAGAGACAAAAACTACCCAGCTAGAATTTAATAATATTCTCCTGCTCTTAATAAAGTTAGGAGGAATATTGCATTCTTCTTCCAATAAAGACATGATAAAAATGTTTGAGGTTGTATATTATGAGATACTGGGTTTCATTACTAAGGAGGATGTAGAATCTCCCACCTTCCTTAGGAACATTTTACTGATGGGAACACTGAAGCTTAGTTAAGAGCTCCTATGCAAAACCCACTGTGTTCTTTCCCCATATGTCTCTTACTATACCATCTTGCCTTTCCACCTGCTCCTACACCAGTGGCCTTAGATGTTGGTCTCATGCCCCATGAACTCCAAGGCAGGGGCTTGAGACTCTTAAGAAAGGGGTTTAGGATCAGTACTTACCACCTGGACACATTCCATGAGGGGCAGGCGCACAGCTTGGTTACCAGAGAGGCTCACTACACAGGCTGGGGTATCTGGGGTCCCCTCCAAAAGTGCCATCACTGCTTCCACACCCATTCTGCTGCCCTGCAGGAGTCCAGAGAACAAAGACAGTCTGGCTCAGGCTGCCTCATCTTGGCTCAGCCTAGAGAGTCAGGATACTTGAGGCCTTTTCCAAATCACAAGATTGAGTCTCACAATTAAGAACTGCAGCAAAGAACTTACTGGGCTTTACCTCCCCAAACAGATTCCATCTAAAGCTTGATGACTCTGTATTCTTGCCATCAGAACCTCAAGGATTCTACTTAGTTCTAGAGAAACATGCCCACTACAGTAACCAACAGGATTACTGGGGCTTAATAATGTTCCCTTGTTATTGACAAAACAAGGTAGGAGATTGCTTTGCTCTTCCAATGAAAATAGGATAAGAGGGTTTAAACTGAGTGTCTAAGGTTGGGATTACATGCCCGTAATTCCAGTATTTTGGGAGGCAGAGGCAGGCAGATCACCTGAGGTCAGGAATTCAAGACCAGCCTGGCCAACATGGTGGAACCCCGTCTCTATTAAAAATACAAAAAGTTAGCCAGGTATGGTGGCATGTGCCTGTAATCCCAGCTACTCAGGAAGCTGAGGTAGGAGAATCCCTTGAACCCGGGAGGTGGAAATTGCAGTGAGCCAAGATTGTGCCGCTGCACTCTAGTCTGGGTGATAGAGCAAGACTCCATCTCTAAACAACAAAAAAAAGACTGGTCCCGGTGGCTCATGCCTGTAATCCCAACGTTTTGGGAGGCCGAGGCAGGCAGATCACAAGGTCAGGAGTTCAAGACCTCCTGGCCAACATGGTGAAACCCCATCTCTACTAAAAATTTAAAAAATTAGCCAGGTGTGGTGGCAGGCACCTGCAATCCCAGCTACTTGGGAGGCTGAGGCAGGAGAATCCCTTGAACCCAGGAGAGAATCCCTCCACCAGGAGGTGGAGGTTGCAGTGAGCTGAGACCATGCCACTGCACTCCAGCCTGGGGAACAGAGCAAGACTCCATTTCCAAAAAAAAAAAAAAAAGAAAAGAAATACCACTATATACCTATCAGAATGGTTAAAATTTAAAAAAATTTAAAAATAAAAAAGTGACAACCCCCAAATGCTGATAAGGATGCAAACAAAACAGGTTGTTCATAAATTGCTGACAGAAATTAAAATGGTACAGCTATTCTAGAAACAGTTGGGCAGTATCTTTGAAAAAAAAATTTTTTTAAGAAACAAAAAAACTACCATACAACCCAATTGAACTCCTGGGCAATTACTCTGCAGAAATGAAAATTTAAGTTCACACAAAAAGCTGTACACAAATGTTCATAGTTGCTTTATCCCTAATAGCCAAAAATTGAAAACAACTCAAATGTCTGAATGATTAAACAAACTGTCATACGTCCACTCCATGGAGTACTGCTCTGTAGAAAACTGCAAACTATAGAAACAAACAACACCTTTGATAAATATCTAGAGAATTATGCTGAGTGGAAAAAAAAAATCCTAAAGGGTTGCATATTATGCAATTCCATTTATATAATATACATGAGATTAAAAATTACAGACAAAGAGACAGATTAGTGGTTGCCAGAGTTTAAGAATGAGGAGGGATGGGTGGGGGTAAAGTACATGTGGCTGTAAAAGGACAACATGAGACATCCTGTGGTAATAGAAATGTTCTGTAGCTTGACAATATCAATGTCAATATCCTGGTGATGATATTGTACTACAATTTTGCAAGATGTTACCATTGAAGGAAACTGGGCAAAGGGTATGTGGGACTATCTCTGTATTATTCTGTACAATTGAATGTGAATCTACCATTATTTCAAAATTCTTATTAAAAATATACGAAACAAAACAAAACAAAAAGATATTGCTCCTCACCATTAGGAAGGCAAAGTCTCTCATCATTTTTGTAACAGAAGAGGACCCTCAAGTGTATGGGAATGGGTCAGTGACCAATGCAGCCCAAAGGCTGGTGGAGAGGCAACACAACCAGTGGTGTAAGTCCCTATCTGGTGAAGTGCAGCCCTGAGGAGGAAGGACTACAAGGTTGAGGGTTTTAAGGCATGAAGGCCACAGAGCCCAGTGACTTACCAGAATTCTGTCAAAGGCCGATGGCGTCCCACCCCTCTGCACATGCCCCAAGACAGTAACCCGGGTGTCATATCCCAGACGCTTTACCACCAGCTGAAGAGACCAAGAGAGGGACAGAGAGAGGGTTACGCAGAGTCAAAGAAAGAAAACAAGCAGAGACTTGGGTGAACCGTGGACAGCTCAGCCTCTTGTCTTGTAATGGTTCTTTGTGGGAGGCAACCAGGGGCAGGGACCCAGGGAGTGATGCGCAGAAGGACCAAGGGGAGAAGCAGTGTCAGGAGACTCAGAAGCCAGAAGGGAATGGGCTATGGAGTCTAAGGCCTATCTGGTTTCATTCATACGAACATTCTTGATGTCTTCTGAGGTGATTGGTTTTCCATTCCTGTCAATTGCACCCTCAGCCACAATGATGATGTTGAGACGAGAACCACGAGTCCTTGTCTGGTTGAGAACAAAGGGTAAAATGATCAATGGAATGAAGCTGATGGGTAGGAAACAGATCATCAGTGGAACAGGGTGAGGGATTTCTTAAGGGCAAAATAAAGTGCCAGTACCTCGCTGAGTCGGCGACAAAGGTGCTCCTCCCAGTCGTCATCTGGTGGACATTCAGGAATAAAAACCCAGTCGGCCCCACAGGACAGAGAGGTGACAAGGGCCAGGTATCTGAGATGAGGGCCAGAAGCATCCTGCTAGAAGTTGTATTCTACAAATAGCCTCATCCATACCCAACAAGTTCTCCTAGTTCTCATAGTTGATAAAAGGTCTGGAGAGCCTCCATTTTATTCTTGGGGCAAGTGTAAGAGCACCAGGGCCCCTCAATGAGATTCTGTCTCTAACGGACACCTTCCACTTATGTTCACCTGCCACAGTGGCTTCCAGCCTCAGAGCACTGCCCACTCTTTACACCAAGCATGTGCCTGAGCATGTACACACATGCATGTGTGGGGATGTAATGGAGAGGGATGGAGGCAGGAAAGGGAACCACAGCACAAGGAGCATGTGCACCTCCAGATCTGCTGCTACTGAGAGACCTCACTGGACTACCTGGGGAAAAGGAAAGGGCTATTGCTAGGTCCACAGAATAAATGGGTCAGAATGAGGATCTTACCCACAGTGGCGGCCCATCACTTCTAACACAAATGTCCTCTGGTGGCTGCAAGAGATACACATAGGACACAGTCCAAGAGACCGTATGGCCAAGATCAAGCCACCACCCACATCTAGGCCAGTTACCCTCTCTGGGAGATACATGTATGCTGCCAGGCCTTCTAGCAGACTTCCTGAGACCAGGAAGACCTAGGGGAAATACTTTAGCCACAAGGTATCCTTCCCAGGCCTGAGAAAACACAGCAGTAAAAGGTATCTATACAGAGGTTCTGTTCCAGAGAGGAACCGGGTCAGGGAAGGAAAGGAGAGAAAAGGATAAGAAGTGAAGGGAGGACTGGACTAACTGGAATCCTCTAGGATTACCCTGGGGTAAGCGATTACCCTTCTATCCTCCCATTCTACATTGCCTCCCTCCAGGTCCTCTTCTCTCTGAGCCATGGTGGTCATAGCAGCACTTATACTTTCTATGATATGGTGGGAAAGTGTAGCTCATGTCTGGGCTCCCTAGATTTGCCCAGTCTGAAGAATAACCATTTAGCCCAAAGATATGAAAGACCTCAGAGCTGCATATTTGGACAGTGGGCCAGACAGTGGCAAAAGGCAAATCATATATCATTAAGGGAGCAGTGCAATTTCAGTGCTCTAGATAATTTTTAGTTAAAAATAGTGTTCTAGCCCCAGAAAACTGGTCATTATAGTCACCATAGCTCAAACACTTCAGTCTTCAGCAGCCTCTAGCCCTTTAGCCTGTCCTAGCTGCCATCTTCTCACACTGCCTACCTCCCAAGTCCCCTTACCTCTGGGCAGTGGTAGTGATGGCATCTACAATTTCTATGATCCGGTGCAGGGCAGAGTCAGTGCCAATGGTCATATCGGTGCCACAGAAGTCATTGTCAATTGACCCAACCAGGCCCACAATGTTCAGGTAGCTGGACTTCGTAGCCTCCTCATCTGTGATCTTACCTGACAATGAGAAGCAAACCAGGAGCCACTGGGTGAGGTACCTGGCATGCCTAAAGAGGAGATATCTAGAGAGAGAAGAAACTCTAGCCAAAAGGAATTGTAGACAATATCAGAAAAAGGGGGCAAAGACTGCCTATTTGTGTCTGGGTAACATTTTTCTCCAATGGGAGGTAAAAGGGGGGCAGGGGTGATGTGTGTGTGTACACGCGTGCACATACCCACACAAATAAGCAATACTATTGTGAAAAATCTCTTACCTGCTTTCTGGAGGTCACCCAACAAGTCACTCCACTCAGAACGGAAGGTGTCAGCCCCAGTGAGGCTGCCATCACCCCCAATGACACAGAGATTGGTGATCCCACGCTTCACCAGGTTGTAGGCAGCTCGGAGTCGTCCTTCTCGTTCCCGAAAGTCCTTGCACCGGGCACTTCCAATCACCGTGCCTCCCTTTGGAACAGGTAGAAGTCAGCTCTCCAGAGACAGGGCTCAACATGCTGAGATATCCCCTATTCCAACGCTGTGATGGCCTAACATAACTGTGTGAGTCCCTAGAAAGTTCCTTGACATCCTTAAGAGTGATCTGTCCTTTCCAAAGTAAAGGGAAATGATGCTGGCTGAGGCATCATAGGGTCATTCTCATATTTTGCTATACATCTTAGAAGACTGCTAAGAACCCATTTCATTGAAGGTTTTGTCATCTGTGACTATCCTAAAAAGAAAAAGTGAATACACACATATCTGTTGGCTTCTCAAATAATCTCCAACTTTCACATCTTAGAAGCAGTGACTTCAGTCTTTAGAAATTCTCCCTAATGGCCTGATATTAAATTATTATTAGGAGTTCATCCCAATGTGTTTTGTAGTATTTTTCCTCTCTCTACACTGAGATTTCTAACTGTACCCAGGTACTGCCAATCCTTTCCCCTCAGCTCCTTGCAATCCATGGTGCCAGTAGCAGAAGCTGCAATATCCAGGTATTCACAGGAAAAATAGCTCTGGGTAAAGAAAGCCTTACAGATACCCCAAGAGAGGTATCTGTAAGTCCCTGGGAAATTAAGGCTTTCTATCCCTGATTAGGTTTTCATATCTTATGCCCTCCTGTGCAGCCATGACTTTGGGATACTGGTGGAGAATTCTGGTTCATTCTCAGACCACTTTATGGCAGGCACCATTACCTAGCACCTAGGTAGAGCCTTCACTAGATACTGCATATTAAATTTTTGCCCATGGATTTTTAGGGAACTGAGCTGAAAAAAGGGGGATACAAATGTAATTTACAAATTTTCAGTAAACCAGCAAATGATTGTATTTCTCTCACTCGCTGTAGGCTAGCCCACAGTGGATACACATGAGAAGCCTAACACAACATGGAGCAAGTAGCATAAAGGACTGTGGAAATCCTCAGGATATTCTTAGGATTTTTTTGAGACTCCAAAAGTCTGTCTCAGTTCCTTCGTCCTTTAAGTGGTCTGGTTTCAGGTCACCTCATCTCCATCACATGAGGACTGGCAAATTTCAGCTCCACTTCTGGCTCTGGCTCCAGTCCTCTGGTAAGGTTATTTTCAGGGCCAGACCTTCCCCGTGACCCTAGAGTAAGACCTGCTTATGTGTCAGTCCCCATAGTCTTGTTTATGACCTTTCCATAAAGAGCAAAGCATCCTGTGATCACTCCTCCACCCTCTCCCTGCCCCAGGAAACCAGTGTGATATTTTCAAATGCTAAGAGTAAAGGGCAAATAGGGTCCCTCTCTTGTCACTGAATTCCTTCCCATGAAACCACATGACAGGGAATTTGGGAGACCATGAGCCCAAACCAGAGTGGGATGAAACAAGGACAGAGCAAATATGGGACAGGGAGTTCTCTGGAACAACATACCAGCTGAAGCATCATCGAAACGCTCTCCCAGGTGGCTTCCTTGATGTTATCTCCACCATCCACCAGGCCTTGATAACCCTGTGGGACATATTATAACTGTTAAGCCCTTGACAGGCTTCTCCCTAAATTCCCAGGATTAAGACAGGATCCCTGGGAAGAGGTTCTCTGAGAGTCAAGCCACCTCCTCCCACTAGTGAGTCCTGGATGCTCGTGAGACTATATTTAACACAGTCCAAAGAAGGAGACGTCAACTTTTGCAATACTCTCTTCTAGTTTCTCCCATTCTTTAAATATCGGGATGTGGATATCCTTCCGAATAATCTTAATTCTTATTTTTGGCTCACCCTATCTCCTCCAACCTGCTTCACAGGGGACCAATGATAACAGATGGTCTTGATAACCATGGAGAAAAGGAGAAGGGGAAGTTGGTGGGAGGGAAGGAAAGAAATGTGACTTGCTCTAAGAGACTATACAATCTGATAGAAGAAAGCGGGTGGACCTTATAAAAAGAAGAGTGGGTAAAGCATGAGAGAGTACTGGGAGAAGGGTGCAAAAGAAGAGTGAGAACCTCAGGAAGTTATGCAAACTACAGAAATACAGCAAGGCTCTTCCCTCCTGGGGCTCTTCCCCTGGATATACTAAATTTGCTATAAATACTACCCATTTCCATTTCTTTCTCTGTTTTGAGGGAGATGAAAGAAGAACTGAGAGTTACTTTTTCCTTTAAATTGAACAGGCAACATGAAGACCCAGTTTGTAGATGCCCGGGTCCCACCATCCCTATTGAGTCAAGAGTAGGAAAGAGTGACTCATGAAGATAGGGAGCCAAGGAAAATCAAACATAGCAATGTAACTAACTGGGAGGTAAGGACACAGAACGTGGGAAGGGGATAGAAGGCAGATTTAGAAGAGGGCAGAGAAAGAATGATGAAGAACAAAGTACAGAACTAACCTCATGGACAAAGAAGACACGGGCACCGGTGAAAATACCAACTCGAACCACAGCCCTGACAGCAGCATTCATACCTGAAAGGAGGGACAAAAGAAGTCATGGAGGGGTTGCTCCTAAGAAAAGGTGCCCTGGAATCCACATATATTACATTTGGCTAAAAAAAATGAATCAGTACTTTACTTAGTCTTTTCTCTGAATCTAGAATAATCCTCTCATCAAAGTCTTCTGACCTCCCCATTCCCAATTACTGCAGTCAATGTTACCGGAGCTTCAGATAATCTGCATTCATTGCTCCTCAAGCCCCGCAAAAATCCTGCCTTTCCCAAGACCTTTCCTTGATAGGACCATCTGGGAAATAATAACAACTAGAATAAAGCATTTTCCTGAATGTGTATTGTGGGCTAGACACTGCCAAGAGCTTGTCAAACATCATCTCATTTAATCCTGTCCACAATCCTGGAATTGTCTCCATTTTAAAGATTTGGAAACTGAAACTCAAAAAGGTCAAGGGGCACAAAGCTAGTACTTTTAGAAAGTTCAGATTAGAATTCAAGTTCTCAAATGCCTAAGTTAACACTATCAGCCTCTAAGGTTTGTCCTACTAATCTCAATGGCTGTACTAGGTTTTTCCTTGCTTTCTGCACTATATCGAGACATCAGCTTTTAGTAGGCATTTAAGAACAAGGACATGACTCTATATGGTTCAGTAACCTGGCAAGTCACAGTCTATTCACAAGTTCACAAGTATATCTGTTACTGGACAGCTGATTCTCTCAGTCTACACACACACACACACACAAATATACCCCTTTTTTGTGTCACTTGAGTTGGTCTATGTTCCAATGTGTGCCACACAGTTGTGATTCACTAGTTCCCACATTGCCAGAAGAGGCTGTGACCAAGTGTGCAGGAAGAATTGGTGGGGACTCTATTCTCTCACTGCCTTCTCCTGGCATTTCCTCAATTAGTCAACGAATATTTGTCACAGGAATATTTCTTCCTGTGGCCCTGTATATAAGATGTTTATGGGGAACTCAAAAAGTATGCTGTAAATCATTCTCTCTCTGCTTCTACTGGAAGAAAAACTTAGGACTAGGACTGGGCACGGTAACTCATGCCTGTAATCCCAGTACTTGGGAGGTCAGCTGGGAAGATTGCTTGAGCCTAGGAGTTCGAGACCAGCCTGGGCAACATAGCAAGACTCCATCTGTAAAAAAAATAAATAAAATTCAAACAAAACAAAACAAAAGCTTAGGACTAAAATACAGAGGCAATCCTTTTCCCTTTTTCACAGATGAGTATTATCCCTCTCCTAGTAGTTTTTCAGTGAAAAGAACTCTCTTCCAGGAGCACTGTGAAAAAACTAGCCCTTCCCAACACACAGCAGGTGTCCCATATGTGTGTTTCATATTAGGAACAATGCACTGATCCTGTGCTAAGCATGGCCTTATTGGTGACAGATGGGAGACATTCCTTTCCTACCATGTAATGTGAGGAGGAGCACATGGTGATGCACAAGGAATCTTACAGCCATGATGGGTCAACTTCTTGTGAATCATTTTAGCTACCTTCTCTTAGATATTCTACTACATATTTTTGTTTCAATCTAAAATCTGTTCATGTTGTCCTTAACCCTGCCTGGAGAAATGTAATATACCAGCAAGCACCAAGAGAGCTAGTAATCGGGAAAACCTGCAGCACCAAACTAAAAACCATCACAAACTTTTGAATAATCCAAAGCTATCAGGAATAGGATGGAATAAAAAAGATCAAAATGTTTCTTTTTTTGCAGGTTGGTATTACATGGCTATTAGCTCCAAACTGAAGGTTCATTTGTTCACTTAACAAATATTAACTGAACACCTATCATGTTCCAGGCACTGTGCTAGGCACTGGGGGGTACAGCAATGACCAACACAGAATCTGGGAATACCAAGATAAAGGACTTGGTAATGGTCCTCAAGATATGTGGAGAATTACAATATGGTCTATTGGTCCCTATAAAAGACATGAGCCAAGCACAATGGTGCATGCCTATAGTCCCAGCTACTTGGGAGGCTGAGGCAGGAGGATCACTTGAGCCCAGGAGTTAAGCCTAGTCTGGGCAACACGGTGAGACCCCATCTCTCAAAAAAGACAGACAGAGGGAGAGAGATACAAAGTACAGTGGAAACAGGGACAAAGAGTATCTAAGCCTGCCAGAAGGAAGTCAGAGAAGGTTATACAGAAAAGACAACATTTGTCATGGGACCTAAAGGACAATTTCCTCTAAAATTTTTCTGTCAGGTGGAGAATTTGAGGGAGAGTGTTCTTGGCAGAGGGAATAGCACAAATAAAGGTGAGGGTCAAAAAACAACCATAGGTAATTTGGTATTATAAAGAATATAAACTAGGAAGTGGTGAGAGATGAAGCTCTACAGGTGGGCAGGCACCTATGTGCCATGAGAAGTTTGAGTTGTATTCTACAGGCCAGGGTTTAATTGGAGATCCATGGGTGATGGGTTTCGGGGAATCCAGGAACCCCACAAAACTGTATGAAAAGTTCTGCGGGCATGGACATTTCTTTTGAGAGAAGGTCCACAGCTTTCATTTGATTCTTAAAGGGGTCTGTGACCCCCTCCAAAAAGAAAAGTTGCAGACAACGAAGAATCCCTGAAGAATTTAGCGGGCAGAGGGACATGATGAGATCTGCATCTCAGAAGGATAACTCTGGCAGCAGCGTGAAAGACAGCTTGAGAGAGGGATTTCTAGCGTTAGGAGGCTACCTGGCATCCTAGATAAGAAATGTGGAAGACCTGGACTGGAACAGTAGCATTTGGGACAAAACAAATACTGGATAGAAGACATCTAGGAAACAGAAGCAATAGGACTTATATCCAGTTGGCAATGTGATTACATTTTAAGGGTCAGAGAGGGAGAAAATGTCCCGTGATTGATTTAGACAAAGGGTAAAAGTGTGGTACCATTAACTCAGCAGAGGCAGGTTTTGGTTTGGGCAGGTTGGGGTGGGGGTGATACATTCATATTTGGATATGTTGAGTTTGAAGTCCTTATGGAGCATCCATGTGAACACAGAAGAGACTATCTCAAGAGAATATGTGGAATTATAAGAGAAAAAGGCAAGGAATGGAACCCTGAGGAAAACCAACATTGAAGGAACAGGAAGGGGAAGGGAGGTTCCATGATGAAAACTAATAAGGGGCAGCAGGAAATACAAAAGAACCAGGACTTAGCGATGTCTCAGAAGTCAAAAGGGGACAGTTTCAAGAAGTGGGAACAGTGCCAAATGCTTCTGATAACTAGTCTAAGGTAAGGCCTGAAAGGTTGGACTTGTCAACAAGAAGTCATTGGTGAGCACTGATGTCAAAGCTCACTTATGACATCACTAAGGCAAAGCCCCATGAAGTCTAGAAGCCTAAGTTCACACCCTTAAGTGGAAGGCATCAAAACCAAAAAATCTGTGAAGAGAGGGGCTTTTCAGTAGCTTGAGAAACAGCCTATGTGTGTGAAAGGAACAAGGTCAAAAGTCAACACAAAGTCATCAATGCTTTAGGAAAGACGAATAAAGTCAGCTCAATAAGATCAGAATAGATATGAAACTAAAGTTTGTTTTCCAGCCTGTCACAAGGCCTATGGGATTCTCTTCTGGATACCTGGAGTTCTGGAGTATGAACTTGTAATTTTAGGAAATAAGGGAAAAACTGTTCTGAAATGTATAGGTTAGAACATTGTTTCTTGCTCCCAAGCTGAGTAAATGTTCCTGCAAAAACTCTAACTTAATGCAATCCTGTTGGTATACCCAGAGTTAAGAGAGACAAATGACTCAAAGGTTTTCAGTACAAAAGCAAACAACAGATGGTGGACAGGGACTATCCAAATCAGTTGGGCATAAGAAAAATCTCACAATAAGGAAATTATCTTCTCCCTCTGCCTTCTTCTTACCTCAACCCCACCAACTTCCAGAAGTCATTCATCCTGTCTCCAAACTGAACATCTGAGTGTCTTCCTAGAAACCAAATTTTAGGATGTTCTTTGTGCACCTGGTACCTGCGCCTCAAACCCCTAGTTCCCTAAAAATCACAAACTTTGGGGTACACAAATAGTTTATACTAAGGAGCCCCAGTAATTCTTTGAGCTCTCCCAGCCAATCTGACCAGCCTAGTCTGGCCCCAAGCCAGTCCTGGCCAGAGTCTCCTTGGCTGTTCCATGTTGCCCTAAATAAACCTCTATGGCAGCTGTCTGACTTATTAGAAGCAAGACGAAGGATAAGATTACAGGCACCATCCAATAGGTATTCTGGGTATAGTCAGGAGGGGCTCTGGAGAACATCATAAGCACGTAGTTTGGAGTCTCCAATTACGGCATATTGGGAAGAGGTTTTAGAAAGAAGAACTGTGGGTGATGGGTCTCTATGAGACTAGACAGAAAAAAATCTAATAAATGACTTGAGCATGACTTTTTTGAAAGCTGACACTAAATAATTTCTTTCTGTCTTAACTTTCATAAGATTTTTTAAAATATATGAGGAATAAACATTTGTTAGAGATGAATTGCACTTTCTAATGGATATCATAAGTAAAAATTATAAACCCTAGAATAGCAAGCCAGAGAGGTAAAGGAATCTCTGTTCGCGCGAACCTTTAAAAATAGAAAAGGCCAGGTGTGGTGGCACATGGTCTGTGGTCTCAGCTACTTGAGAGGCTGAGGCAAGAGGATTGCTTGAGCCAGGAGTTCAAGTCCAGCCTGGGAAACATAAAAAGATCCCTTCCCATTTCTTTTTTTTTTTTTTTTTTGAGACAGAGTTTCACTCTTGTTGCCCAGGCTGGAGTGTAATGGTGTGACCTTGACTCACCGCAACCTCTGCCTCCCGGGTTCAAGCGATTCTCCTGCCTCAGTCTCCCAAGTGGCTGGGATTACAGGCATGTGCCACCACGCCCAGCTAATTTTGTATTTTTAGTAGAGACAGGGTTTCTCCATGTTGGTCAGGCTGGTCTCGAACTCCTGACCTCAGGTGATCTGCCTGCCTCGGCATCCCAAAGTCCTGGGATTACAGGCGTGAGCCACCGCACCCAGCTGATCCCGTCCCATCTCTTAAAAAAAAAAAAAAAAAAGGATAAACATACATTTGTAATGGCTGGCTATTTGGAGACAGAGGGCCAGAGCAGATGACTGACTGAGGTCCTTTCCAGGGTTAGAATATGCCAATGTTTATGGCTACTAAAGGTAGCATAGTTTTGGTGGCTGAAGCCATTCCTAGGCTGGAAAGGGAATTAGGATTTGGTACGGCATCAGCCCAGCATCCCAGAGTTCTTCGTTTTTGAGCTCAGGATATCCGATTCCTGGCCATTTTTCTACCTCAAGAGATGATTAGCTTCGCTGAGTTCGGGGAATGACAAAGCTGTGACCTCTATGGATTTTAGACAGCTCAATCTCACTTTTCCATGTGGCCCACAAACCCTCAGGGGAAAAAAAACAAAAACATTTCTATGTTTTCTCCCTGGGAGAACTAGAGTCCATCAAACTCAGCTCTGGGCAGCTGACTTCTGAATTTGAGCTTCTCCTTCAGCTGGGACCTTTCAGCTCTATTTTGAGTTTTCTGTTTTGCCTCCTTGCCTCCATAGAATTTTAGTTTCTATCACTCTCAATCCCTAGTGATATGCTGCTGTGATGTTATGGGGATTTGCAGGTGGGATATTTCCCTGGATACACTATGCCTATCAGCTGGGTCCTTCAGAAATTAGCTTATCTATAGTCCCTGCCTCCATAAAAGAGGGTCTTTCTCTTATAGCAGTGAGTTATGGCCATCACTAGATTCAGAGGGCCTCACGGCTCAGGATCAGAAGGTGGAAGGGCTCTGCTGCTCTTAGACCCAAGTTAAATCCTAGGCTGACCTTTTTTTCCCCTCTTTCCCTCTCTAAAAATATCTTCTTCATTTTATAACTCTGTGTATCTCACTTGGATTGTTTAGCAGGCTTTCTTCTCTCTTCCCCTGATCTGACAATCTGGGTCCACAGACCATTCTACCAAGGTTTCAGGATCAATGCTCAAGTGCATGTTAAAGAATTCAGTATTGGCATGGTACTCTGCCAGCAGAGAAGAGAGATGCAAGAAAAGCCAGGTCTGTGGTTTCTGCAAACTCAACTATGACTCTGCATTCCTAATCTGGTCACTATTCCTAAACTCAGACCTCCATACTCTCCTTCCTCAGTTTCTTCATTCTAGCACTTTCTGATTCATAACCTATATCACAATTATAACAAATATTAGTTTAAAAAGTCTAGCTTTACTAATATACTAATAAGTATCATGAGAACAAAGATTGTGTCAGACTTTTTCACTGATGTATCCCTAGTGACCATCATCCTGATTGACACAGCAGATACCAATTCATTTTTAATTAATTAATGATACATGTATTGAGTATTTATGATGTGCCTGCTACTGTTCTAAGCATCTTACTTAAATAAAGAGTTCAGTGTCTTGAAATCTACCTTCTCCATGAAGTTTTCCCTGATTAATTCAATCAGGGACTATCATTTCATTATATAAGTAGATTCCACTTGGTTAATGCACACTTGCTTGTTTTCATTTATGTGCCTTATGTAAGAATTCTAGTTTCCTCATTAAACTATAAATTCCTAAAGGAATTCAACTTCTTCACAATATACAAGACAGGGCTCTATACAAAGTGGTCCTTAGCACAAAGTCTAAAAGAGCCTAGGGACAGTGGTGCTGAGGAGGGGAGCCTAGCTGAAATTGCTTTCCTTCTCTCTTTTTTCCATAATTGTCTCCATGTCCTGTATCCTTTCAAAGAAATTCTTCCTCTTTTCAATGTATCAGAATATATCAGAAGATCAAATGAGAAAAAGTTTTTTTTAAAACAAAATCACATATTCTCTCTCTCGCACTCCGTGTTTCCTATACACCTAATTTTCATGACTCCCAGGTTTCTTAAATTCAATCTAGAAAAAGGTTTTTGCTGGCTCATTTTCTGCCCCTCCACCTCATAGCGGATCTGTATTGATTAACTGCTGCTATTCCTATTTTTTCAAGGGGTAATGAAATGGAAGAGGAGGAAAGGCCAGAGAAAACCGAGTGCCTGACTGACCCTGGTCAGTACAAGAACTCTCCAGACATCAGAGTTAATACCTGAAGACCTCGTTGGGACCCACCAAATACTAATTCTGGGTCTCCTCCCATCCCCCCCATGACCAAATACACGAGTTAATCCACTTACTGCCTTCTCAATAACTTTCTCTCTTTAGTTTCTTTCCAATGCTGCTTGAGAAAACACCACTCTTTCAGGTTTCCAAGGACCAAAAGAGTCCCCAGTCTTCAAAGAAACTTTGAAAGAAGTTTTATGAAGATGTGGGTAAATAAAAGCAAGGCAAATAAAATTCAAATGCACTTGAGGACTTAGGCCTCACAGAAATTTTTAGGAAAGCCCAAAATTCCAGTGAACCTACAGAAGAATAATTCTATTGTAAATGCCAACGGAGTCAGTAAATTCCAAAAGCCCCAACAGTCGTGTTTTTCGTCCCCTCCTCCTTACCTTGGGCATCTCCGCCAGAGGTTAAGACGGCGATGGCTTTGCCAATCCCCAGGGTTTTGGCTGCATGGTGCTCTTCATGGGTCATGATCCACTCTAGAATTTAAGACAATGGCCAGTTAAGACACAGCAGGAATCAAGATGCCACTAGCTCAAGAAACGGCAGTTAGACTGGCTAGAGCCACCTCAGTCAGGCTCTCCCACTATACCAAGTCTGGGCTTTGCAGCCTGAGAGCTTTGGGCTTCTTCCAGAGGAGAGCCACACCCTTGTAGACTGACAAGCTGAAATGTCATGTAATCAAGCCCAAGACTACTAAGGTTCTAACTAATCCCTCTCTGATCCCTCCCACCCCAATTAGAACCTATGTGGGGAATAAACTAAGGTCAGGGAAAAGAGAAGTTGACTGAATAGAAATGAGAAAGGGAGGAGAAAAGTTGAGTTAGCTTCAAGGATACCTCCCGTTTCAATGAAGGCATAGGTTATTGCAGAGAGCTGGAATCAGATGAGGTTTAGGGCACTGATGACAATCAGCAAAGTAGAAGTAGGAGAGCAAGGGTACGTTGGATTATAATTAAGATTAGGGTTGGGTGTTATGGAATTGTGCTATTGGAATGGGGTTAGGTGATATGGAGTTGAAACTGTAGTCTGAGGTTATAAAGGCACATCAGAGTTAGGCAAATTAATGGTGTCAGTCTCAAGAGTGGTCAGGGACTTTCTATGGCTCTTCCCTCTCAGGCTGTCAGCCTCCTGAGCATCTCTTGATCCTTGGTCTTTGGGTCTTGCCCCTCACATTACTACCTGCTATGAAATGAGAAGATTAATACAAAGTCACTGCCATATATACACAGATGTGTACATATGACATGGGAACACCCTCATATTTTGTTCTTTAGGGATCACCTCTCTCAAAGGAACACATAAGAGGACATACTTTTGTATCCATAAAATGCCAGTGGAATTATCACTCTCCCAGTTTTCCAGGCTAAAACCTGTTATTTTTAATTTATCTCCTCCCTTCCTCTCAGATTCAAAACAGTAACTAAATCCTATTATTCTCCCTTCTTATTATCTTCCTTTATACATCCCCTCCTTTCTATCCTCATTGCCATTTTCCACCTGAATTGCTTACTACAATAGCTAGTCTCACTGTGCTTGTGTTCCTTTCTTCACTCTATTAGACACACAAAATAAACCTTTATAGGAAGGTCATAGGTCCCTAGGCTTCAGTAGAGATGTGTATTCATTCACAGGAACCCAAGTTTTAAGGGCAGCTTGTGCTTGCTTCTACCCTGCATTTGGAGAACTCAAGGTAGCTGCCTATAGAAACATAGGTCACATAAACACACAAATCCACACAAATAATAAAAGAATGCAATGAGACATATACGAAGACATACATTCACAAACATGCATTGTGTTAAGAGACAGAGATTAATGAACATACTACATATAATCAGTACTGACAGATAAGTTCTCAACTTGTTGGGTTGGCATTCGAAGCTTCTACAATCTAGCCCTTGCATGTAGCTTCAACTTTTGGTCCTACAGATCCTCTGCTCCATTGTCACCTGAACATTACTTTGCTGTTCCCACTTTTGTGCCTGGGCATACTGCATCCCTTGTCCTGGTGGCTACCCTGGCCCTTTCCACAGATTCATACCCCATTCCATCATTTAAGGCCAGTGATAGTTGTACCCTTATTAAACCTTCACTGATTACCACAGGTCAAGGAAGCCTTCTTTTGGACTTCCTCTAATCACATGTTGTCTAAACTGGATCACCGCCTCCCAGGTTCAAGTGATTCTCCTACCTTAGCCTCCCGAGTAGCTGGGATCACAGGCATACACCACCACACCTGGCTAATTTTTGTATTTTTTATTGAGACGGTTTTCACCATGTTGGCCAAGCTGGTCTGGAACTCCTGACTTCAGGTGATCCGCCCACCTCGCCTCCCAAAGTGCTGGGATAACAGGCATGAACCACCACGCTAGGCCTGCTTTATGTGGCATTTTAATTGTTTCTTATGCACTGAAAAGAGGGTTGGACTAGATCAGGGTCAGCGTACAACAGTCTGTAGGCCACATCCAGCCCTTCTCATGTTTTTGTATGGCAGTAAGCTGTGAAAGGTTTTTATATTTTTTAGTGGCTGCAAAAAGTACTTCATGACATGTGAAAAATGTTAAGTTCAAATTCCAGTGTGTGTACCACCTTCATTCATTCACGTACTGTCATGGATGTTTTTGTGCTACAACAGTAGGATGGATATTGTGACAGAGACTCATGAGCCGGCAGTCTAAAATATTTACTATCTGGCCTTTTACAGATGAAGTTTGCCAACCACTGGACTGGATGGCTATTAAAGTCATTTTCCCTAAGTAGACTGAGAACTCCTCCAGGGCAGGGATCATGATCATTTTTAAAAACTCTCCCACAGCCCACTAAAGACTCGCAAAGTCTATGCACATTACAGGACCCCAATAAATACTTGTTGAAAACAATGAACTGATGAACTACATGAAATACAAATGTATGAAAAACGTAAAATAGGCTTGGATACAGATATACCTCCATATTCTACTTTAAAACACACTCCTAACTTGGACTTCAGAAATCATATAGTGGCAAACAGTGAAAGGAACATACAGACACGCGTGACTAGAGACACTCTTATTTAACTGGAATGTTCATGTTCAAATTTCTGCTGTTTTCAAAAAAGAAAGATTAAGTGACTAGGGCAAACAGGAAGGAAAAAAGATGGAAAGAAAAGAACAAGACATCTGGGTATGCTGATCCCTTTCCTCCCGTTTTTTTTCTCATTCACTCTTGGAGCTCATGACGGGGGTAGAATCCCACACAGAGCTCTTCTACCCCTGGCAGCGTCAGTGAGGGAGAAAATTCGCCATAACAAGAGGAGTTTAAGAGTGCTGACCTGTAAAAACCAGCTCATATTCTTCTACTGAAATCTCTAAGGCAGTTACAGAGGCACAGGACACAGAAATTCATGCAGACTCATGTATAAGCATCCCTTACAGACCCACAATGACACGCACGTAGAGAGAAACAGATATTAAAACATATCTCTGAAATCACGTGTGTATATAAGCACGCGGCAGGGAGAAACAGACAAGCAGCATCACAGGCGCACAGATTTGAATTGGGTGAGTGCCAGGGTAGGGTCAGGCAGCCAAGGGCAACCCGTCCGAGCCCCACCCACCCATCCCTGATTCCCGGGGAATGCAGCTGAGCCTGCAAGCGGAGGGGGCTGGCCAAGGGGCTAGGATTCTTCACGACTGCCCTGCCCATCCCCCTCTCGGCTCGGCTTAGGATGCCGTATCTCCTCTTCTTTTCCTTTCTGCTCCTTTCAGTTCTCCCTACCGCCTACTCCCGGCCCATACCTTCCCGCCTCACTCCCAGCTCTCCCCCTTGCTCTTCACTCAACGGCCCCTCTTGCCTTTTAGTCTTAGCTCTCCTCCGCCGCTGCTTTCTTGCAGATTGTCCTTGGGAAAGGGGGGAGGTGTGCTGGACGAACACGGGGAGGAGCCAGGTGGAGGGAGGGGGAAGGAGGAGGGGGAAAGGAGGAGAGGCTTCCCAACCTCCACTAACAGATGCTGACAAGAAGGCTCCGCCTCCTCCTGCTTGCCTTTCTCCTCCTCTTCCTCCTCCCCTTAAGAATTCGGCTCAGATATGGCAGCGGCTTAGTTTCTTCACTCCCCACAGCCCTGGGGTCCTCATATCTATCTAGAGAGCCATCAGCATCTTTATTTAATGGGAATAGGAAATTGTTTCGTTGCTTCTCTTGTTTTCAACACATAACTTTTTCCTAGTCCAGACTCCCTGAGACACCTTGCAGTCCAACATGTTCAGCAACTGATAATAAAACCTGCTCCTGTGGCCCCCATCCGTCTTTAAGCAAACATTTATTGGGAGTCTGTGTGCTAGATTTTGCATTAGGTGCTGAGATATTTTTAAAAAATAAAGAAATATAGTCCCTGTCTTTGAGGAACATTGAATTATGACATCTTCTATAGAATAGCCTCAAAAACTTCTTTTACATTTACATTACCTTTCTCAGAGAAAGTACAGAAAAGCTAGCTACTTGGAATGGAGGTGTCAAGAGGGAAGGGCGTGGCTGTGACAGCCACTTCTCAAGCCTGCTGTAGGGAGGGATGGGGGCGGGATTCTGGCAGTGAAGCAAGCATGTAAATTAGGCTTCACAGCAAACAGGATCCACCCTGGAAAAAGGGTCAGATGCTCCCAGAGCAAGAGGTGCATCCATTACTCAAGTCTCACCTACCCTTGCTCCACCTATGCGTTTGCTTCATTGTCTCCACAGTCAGGTCTCCTCTTGCTTTTACCACTGCCCTCTTCCTCTTGCTTACTTTTATCTCTACCCCTGCACATTCTGGCACACACAATACAAATGCAAGTGACTAGGAGATAAAACCCCATTTGACTACACAAAATAAAAGCATTTGTGCTCCAAATTATACCATCAAGAAAGTGGAAAGACAACCCACAGAATGGGAGAAAATATTTGCAAATCATGTCTCTGATAAGGGGCTGGCATCCAGAATAAAGAAAGAACTCATTTGCAACTCATTAAGAATGTAAACCAAAAATAAAATTCTAAGCCCCTCAACCATCTGAATAGACTCCTCCTCTCAGTCAAGGGTATTCCAAAATTAATCTGAAAAACTAGTTCAGACCTTGATGGAAAGGGGGAGCCAGACATGCTTCATTATATGCTCCTCCCTTTTGGAATTACTGATAGAACACACTCTTTAAGTCTGATAAAAACCATTTACAATCTATTCTCTGAAACCTACTACCTGGAGGCTCTGTCTACCTGATAAAACCTTGGTCTTCACACCCCCTTATCTTAACCCAGACATTGCTTTCTATTGATTCTAAGTCTTTGGACAGTAACTTAACTCTTTTCACCAATTTCCAATCAGGAAATCTTTGAATCTACCTATGACCTGGAAGCCCCGCTCCCCACTTCCCACTTCCAGTTATCACGCCTTTCCGGACTGAACGAATGTACATCTTACATATATTCATTGATATCTTATATCTCCCTAAAATTTATAAAACCAACTTGTGGCCCGACCACCTTGAACACATGTTCTCAGAATCTCCTGAGGGCTGTGTCATGGGGGAGCTGTTGGTCACTCATATTTGGCTCAGAATAAATCTCTTCAAATGTTTTACAGTTTGACTCTTTTCACTGACAATAAAAAGAAAACAACTCAATTTAAAAATAGGCAAAAGAGTTGACCAAAGAAGATATATACAGGTGGCAAATAACCATGAAAAGATATCAACATCATATGTCATTAGGGAACTGCAAATTAAAACAATGAGACATAACTACACACCTATTAGAATGATTAAATGATTAAAATTCAAAAATCCAAATGCTAATGAGAATGTGGAGCCACCGGAACTCTCATTAATTATTGGTGGGAATGCGCAATGGTATAGTCACTGTAGAATACAGTTTGACAGTTTTTTACAAAGCTAAATATTGTCTTACCACATGATCCAGCAATAGCACTCCTAAGTATTTACCTGAATGAGCTGAAAATTATGTCCACACAAAAAACCTGCACATGAATGTTTATAAAAGCTTTATTCATAATTGCCAAAAGCTGGAAGCAACCAAGATGTCCCTCAAAAAGTGAATAAACAAACTGTGATACAGCTATACAATACAATATTTTTCAACAATAAAAAGAAATGATCTATCAAGCCATGAAAAGACACAGTGAAACAGGCCAGTGTGAAAAGGCTGCATACTGTATGATTCCAACTGTATGACAGTTTTGAAAAGGTAAAACTATGGAGACAATAAAAATATCAGTTGTTACCTGGGGCTTGGGATAGAGGAGGAGAGATTAATAGGTGGAGCACAGGGGATTTTAGGGGCACTAAAATGATTCGGTATGATGCTATAACAGACACATGACATACATTTGTCCTGACATTATGCATTTGTCAAATTCATAGAACTACACAACCCAGAGAGTAAACCCTAATGTAAACTATGGAACTTAGCTAATAATAATGTATAAATATTGGGTTATCAATTATCATAACTGTATCACACTAATGCAAGATGTTAATAGGGAAAACTGGTCGGGTGCAGTGGCTCACCCCTGTAATCCCAGCACTTTGGGAGGCCAAGGCAAGTGGATTGTTTGAGCTCAGGAATTTAAGACCAGACTGGGCAACATGGTGAAAACCTATCTCTACAAAAATACAAAAAGTTAGCCAGGTGTGGTGGCGCATGCCTATAGTGCCAGCTACTTGGGAGGCTGAGGCATGAGAGTGACTTGAGCCTGGGAGGCAGAGCTTGCAGTGAGCCAAGATTGCACCACCACACTCCACCCTGGGCAACAGAGTGAGACCCTGTCTCGAAAATAAAAAATAAAAAAATGAGCAAAGGCTTGAATAGACAGTTCTCTAAAGATGATGTATAATGGCTAATAAGTACAAGAAAAGATGCTCAACATCAATAGCGATTAGGGCAATGCAAATCAGAACTACTTCACTGAAGTGAGAATACTACTTCATACCCATTAGGGTGGCTATTATCAAAAAAGAAAAAAGAAAGGAAGGAAGATAGAAGGAAGGAGGGAGGGAGGGGTGGAGAGAGAGAGAGAAAGGGAAGGAGGGAAGGAAGGAAGGCAGGAAGGAAGGAAGGAAGGAGGGAGGAAGAGAGGGAGGGACACAAAGAAATAAAGGAAGAAAGGAGAGAGTGAGGGAGAGAGAGAGGGGAAGGGAGGGAGGGAGGGAGGGAAAGGAAAGGAAAAAGAAAGGAAAGTGTTAGAGTGGATGTAAATACATTGGAACCCTTCTGCATTGCTGGTAGGAATGTAAAGTGGTGCAGCTGCAGTGGACATTTGGTAGTTCCTCAAAATGTTAAACATAGAGTTGTCGCATTAACTACCAATTCCACTCCTAGGTATATACCTAGGAAAAATGAAAACGTGTTCACACAAAATCTTGTATACCAATGTTCATAGCAAAATTATTCATAATGCTGGCAAAATGTGGAAAGAACCCAAAGTCCATCAACTGAAGAATGGATAAAATGTGTCATATCCATATGACAAAAAGTGTCAAAATTTGTAAAATATTTGAAGATATTTATTCTGAGCCAAATATGAGTGACCAATGGCCTGTGATACAGCCCTCAGGATATCCTGAGAACATGTGCCCAAGATGGTCAGGCCACAACTTCATTTTATACATTTTAGGGAGATACAAGTCATTCATTAATACATGTAAGATGTATTTGTTTTCCTTAATTCTCTCAGCATGCAAAAATACATGTAAAATGTACATTGGTTTGGTCTGGAAAGGTGGGACAACTGGAAGCAGGGGTTTCCAGGTCCTAGGTAGATTTTCTGATTGGCAATTTGTTTAAAGAGTTATTATCAATAGAAAGGAATGTCTGGGTTAAGATAAGGGGTTGTAGAAACCAAAATTTTACCATGCAGACGAAGCCTCCATGTATCAGACTTCAGATAGAATAGATTGTAAATTTTTCTTTTTTTTGTTGTTGTTTTTTTGAGAAGGAGTTTTGCTCTTGTTGTCCAGGCTGGAGTGCAATGGCACCATCTCTGCTCACCACAACCTCCGCCTCCCGGGTTCAAGTGATTCTCCTGACTGAGCCTCCCGAATAGCTGGGATTACAGGCACGCACCACCATGCCTGGCAAATTTTGTATTTTTAGTAGAGATGGGGTTTCTCCATGTTGGTCAGGCTGGTTTCAAACTCCTGACCTCAGGTGATCTGCCTGCCTTGGCCTCCCAAAGTGCTAGGATTACAGGCATGAGCCACCACGCCCGACCAATTGTAAATGTTTCTTATCAGACTTGAAGGGTCTGTTCTATCAATAATTCCAAAAGGAGGAAAGGAGGAGGCATGTCCAGCTCCCCCTTCCCCTGATGACCTGAACTAGTTTTTTAGGTTAACTTTGAAATGCCTTTGGCTGAGAGGAGGGGTCTATTCAGATGGTCAGGGAGCTTAGACTTTTATTTTTGGTTTATAAAACATAAAAACATTATGCTACATAGAATAAGCCATTCACAAAAGACCACATATCATATGGTTCCATTTATACAAAATGTCCAGAATAGGCAACTCTGCAGAAAGAGAAAGTAGATAGCAGTTGCCTGGGACTGAGGGAAATTGGGGAATGACTGCTAATGGGTACAGGGTTTCTTCTGGGGTTGATGAAAATGTGCTAAACTTACAGTGGTTGCAAACTGTATGAATATAGTGAAAACCATTGAATTGTACACTTTATTTATTTATTTATTTATTTATTTATTTATTTATTTTTGAGATAGAGTCTAGCTCAGTCACCCCGGCTGGAGTGCAATGGTGCAATCTTGGCTCACTGCAACCGCTTCCTCCTGGGTTTAAACGATTCTCCTGCTTCATCCTCCCAAGTAGCTGGGATTACAGGCGTGCATCACCATGCCCAGCTACTTTTTATATTTTTAGTAGAGACGGGGTTTCACCATATTGGCCAGGCTGGACTAGAACTCTTGACCTCAAGTGATCTGCCTGCCTTGGCCTCTCAAAGTGCTGGGATTACCAGAAAGAGCCACTGTGCCCAGCCAGAATTGCATAAATAGGTGAGTTTTATGATATTGGATTATATCTCAATGAAGACATTAAAAAACATTTAGAAAGAAAAAGCCTGAAAAGTTCCTGTAGGAAACTAAAATATGCTATTGTAAAATACACTTTGGCATATTTTAAGATAGCTATTCAGAGGCTGCGACACAGGAAGGGTTCTGTAAAGCTGTCCTTTGTGGGGAGATTTGCATTTGTAGACAAAATCTACATGAATGAAGTAAATAGTGGATGCAAACAGGCTTTCTCTTAGGCCCCATTATCTGCCTCATCCAGATCTAGGAAAGATTAACTCATAGGAAAAAGAGACTAAAAGTCTGACACTTGTCAATGTTCGATGGATAAACTTTTACTACAGGCTGAAATTTGAGAGGCAATGCATTCCTTTCTCTCTTTACCCACTACCAACTCCTATGTCACCATTAAAAGTGCTTTTAATGGGCTGGGCACCATGGTTCAAGCCTGTAATCCCAGCACTTTGGTAGATGAAGGTGGGAGGTTGCTTGAGCCCAGGAGTTTGAGACCAACACAGTCTATGTTGGTTTATGGGGCAACATAGTGAGACTCTGTCTCTACAAAAATAAATGAATAAATAATTTGGCTGGACATGGTGGCGCGCACCTGTAGTGGGAGGACCACTGGAGCCCAGGAGGTCAAGGCTGCAGTGAGCTGTGATCGGACCACACTGTACTCCAGCCTGGGTAACAAAGCAAGGCCCTGTCTCAAAAAAAGAAAAAAGTATTCTTAATGAATTATTGCACTAATAAGTCTATCTTAATTAGGTGAAGGCAAGGAAATGTCACTCATTTACTCACAGCCTTATCCCGAGACATTTAATCTTTTTTTTTTTTTTTTTTTTTTTGAGACGGAGTCTCGCTCTGTCGCGTAGGCTGGAGTGGTGCAGTGGCCGGATCTCGGCTCACTGCAAGCTCCGCCTGCCGGGTTTATGCCATTCTCCTGCCTCAGCCTCCTGAGTAGCTGGGACTACAGGCGCCTGTCACCTTGCCCGGCTAGTTTTTTGTATTTTTTAGTAGAGAAGGGGTTTCACCGTGTTAGCCAGGATGGTCTCGATCTCCTGACCTCGTATTCCGCCCATCTCGGCCTCCCAAAGTGCTGGGATTGCAGGCTTGAGCCACCGCGCCCGGCCGACATTTAATCTTTTAGATCCCTTTTTCTGTTCAGGGTGTTTAAAAAAATTATTCGATGATACTTGCTAAATCACTGTAAGGGGCTGGGTGCAGTGGCTCACACCTGTAATCCCAGCACTTTGGGAGGCCAAGGTGGGCAGATCACCTGAGGTCAGCAGTTTCAGACCAGCCTGGCCAACATGGTGAAATCCCGCATCTACTAAAAATACAAAAATGAGTCAGGCATGGTGATGCGTGCCTGTAGTACCAGCTACTTGGGAGGCTGAGGTAGGAGAATCGCTTGAACACAGGAGGAGGAGACTGCAGTGCCATTGCACTCCAGCCTGGGTGACAGAGTGAGACACCATCCCCACTCCCCCCGCCAAAAAAAAAAAAAAAATCACTGTAAGAAAGACTTTATTCAGGACCATCGTGATAGGTATAGGGACCACACCAATGGGATTTTGCAGTGGAGAAGACAGATTGGGTTCAACTCCAA
Source organism: Macaca mulatta (assembly GCF_049350105.2). Taxonomy (NCBI): domain Eukaryota; kingdom Metazoa; phylum Chordata; class Mammalia; order Primates; family Cercopithecidae; genus Macaca; species Macaca mulatta. The sequence goes on along the minus strand of NC_133416.1, from coordinate 55,226,089 downwards.
TTACAGCATGGGCAAGTGGGAATTTATGGCAGGGTCAGGGTCAGAAATTACTAGGAGGAAACATCAGGGGAAAGGAGGATTCTGGCTAAACCAAGCTAACAGGATTCTTGCCGAAGACAGACGAGGGTAATAAGGCATCCCCTGGCGGATGGTGGAGGGAGAGAAACTTGATCAGATATTGAGGATGACCATATATTGAGTTTGGGGGGGGGGGGTTCTTGATAAACTGACTTAGCAGGGTTCTTTGCTAAAACTGGATTTTACAAGAAAGTGCATGGATAGGTCTAGGAGAAGGTTCAGGAATCTGACTAAAGTCTTGCCAAGCAAAAAATCTTTGTCAAAGGCTCAATCATCCCCAGGAGTTCCTGAGAAACTAAATGAGCACAAATTAAGAAAAAGAGGACACAAACAAATGGAAGAACATATCATGCTCATGGATAGGGAGAATCAATATCGTGAAAATGGCCATACTGCCCAAGGTAATTTATAGATTCAATGCCATTCCCATCAAGCTACCAATGACTTTCTTCACAGAATTGGAAAAAACTGCTTTAAAGTTCATATGGAACTAAAAAAGAGCCCACATTGCCAAGACAATCCTAAGTCAAAAGAACAAAGCTGGAGGCATCACACTACCTGACTTCTACGGTAACCAAAACAGCATGGTACTGGTACCAAGACAGAGATATAGACCAATGAAACAGAACAGATCCCTCAGAAATAATACCATACATCTACAGCCATCTGATCTTTGACAAATCTGACAAAAACAAGAAATGGGGAAAGGATTCCCTATTTAATAAATGGTGCTGGGAAAATTGGCTAGCCATAAGTAGAAAGCTGAAACTGGATCCTTTCCTTACTCCTTATATGAAAATTAATTCAAGATGGATTAGAGACTTAAATGTTAGACCTAAAACCATAAAAACCCTAGAAGAAAACCTAGGTAATACCGTTCAGGACATAGGCATGGGAAGGACTTCATGTCTAAAACACCAAAAGCAATGGCAACAAAAGCCAAAATTGACAAATGGGATCTAATGAAACTAAAGAGCTTCTGCACAGCAAAAGAAACTACCATCAGAGTGAACAGGCAACCTACAGAATGGGAGAAAATTTTTGCAATCTACTCATCTGACAAAGGGCTAATATCCAGAACCTACAAAGAACTCAAACAAATTTATGAGAAAAAAACAACCAACCCCATCAAAAAGTGGGCAAAGGATATGAACAGACAGTTCTCAAAAGAAGACATGCATACAGCCAACAGATACATGAAAAAATGCTCGTCATCACTGGCCATCAGAGAAATGCAAATCAAAACCCCAATGAGATACCATCTCACACCAGTTAGAATGGCAATCATTAAAAAGTCAGGAAACAACAGGTGCTGGAGAGGATGTGGAGAAATAGGAACACTTTTACACTGTTGGTGGGACTGTAAAGTGGTTCAACCATTGTGGAAAACAGTATGGCGATTCCTCAAGGATCTAGAACTAGAAATACCATATGACCCAGCCATCCCATTACTGGGTATATACCCAAAGGATTATAAATCATGCTGCTATAAAGACACATGCACACATATGTTTATTGCGGCACTATTCACAATAGCAAATACTTGGAATCAACCCAAATGTCCATCAGTGACAGACTGGATTAAGAAAATGCGGCACATATACACCATGGGATACTATGCAGCCATAAAAAAGGATGAGTTTGTGTCCTTTGTAGGGACATGGATGCAACTGGAAACCATCATTCTCAGCAAACTATGGCAAGAACAGAAAACCAAATGCCGCATGTTCTCACTCATAGGTAGGAATTGATCAATGAGATCACTTGGACTCTGGAAGGGGAACATCACACACCAGGGCCTATTATAGGGAGGGCGGGGGAGGGATGGCATTGGGAGTTATACCTGATGTAAATGACGAGTTGATGGGTGCAGCACACCAACATGGCACAAGTATACATATGTAACAAACCTGCACGTTGTACACATGTACCCTAGAACTTAAAGTATAATAAAAATACACAGACCCACACACACACAAAATTTAAAAAAAAAAAGAAAGTAATCATCATCTCAAAGGACACCTAGGCAACATTCAGGTAAGTTAGGGGTTGGGGTCCTAGTGAAGGAGAATTTTCTCAGAAGCACTTACGTCTTGCCTATGGTCATCTCAAGGCAATCCACAAACTGAAGATGTTGTTGAGTTAAACTAGTAAAAACCAACACAAAATAGAGTAGCTGATGGAAGAAACACTTCATATTAAGAAATGGCTGTAAATTTCTTCCTGACAAGAATCTTGAGAAACTCCTATTTGTTATTAATTCATTCATACATTTAACAAATACTTATTGAGGACTCATGTGCCAGCCACTGTGCCAGCTACTAAGCTATATAATAAGCTCCCAGGGAGTTTATAATCTAGAGGGATTATCAAATGTTCGTAGGAAGTTTACATGTCATTGGACGGGGAATATAATTGAAAAAAAACAATAACCCCATTAACATTAATAATGTATCATATTTTAATGACATGAATATATTAAAGCAGGAGTAAAAATAAGTGGTACTTGGATAGTGGGAATTTGTCAGTGTTTACTCAGTACTGTTTATGGGAAAGATACCAGTGGATATGTTTTCCAGCATTAGAGATGAATGATATGATGAAACAGGAATAGTTCCTTAAAAATGGATTTTCTTTCCTTTAATCCTAAACTCCAAGACCATGCATTTCCCTTTTTTCCTAATATTCTATCCATCAAACAACTTTTGAATTTCAAATATAGCTTCCCAAGAACTTTAACAAATTGGACTCAACACTTTAGCTAGCTATTGTTGACTTGCCTTATTAATAAAAATTGGATTCATAATTCTATGATGGATAGATGTTGGAAGAAAATGTCTGAGATCTAAGCAGTTCTAGAAAATATGGTATCTGTCCAATTGACATTCCAAGGAGTGGGAGTGAGGCTGAGAAGCATACATTAGGACAGAGTGTTGGTGCATGAAGCCTACAGATGAACACAGTGCGGTGACTAAGGAAGAGTGGGCTGAGGAAGAGCTCTAAGCATTATCATACAAGCTAGGGTGACTACGGAAAGTGTTGGGAGTAAAGTGCACAGCTCAGCAATGTTAGAGGACCATGGACAACAAGAGCAAAGAAGCAAGTTACATAGTCAAATAAGAGATGGCACCAACAAACTCTTGAGGCAACCAAACTAAGCCAGTAGCTAGATTTTCACTCATTCCAAGATTATTTTCATTGCTATTATGGTATAAGGGGGCTGGAAAATAACACCTTGGACCCTTCCTCCAGAGCAGAAAGCTGAAATGTCCTGGGTTTGTGCTGGAAAACAACCTGGGGCCCTCTGATAGGCCTCTCAAGAGGGCTTATGTCTATTCCAATGATTAAACTATAGGAATTTGCCATGATACTGCTGGAAATCTAGAACTTTGTCTAGAATACACCCAGCTTTCTTCAGCTGCTGAGGCTCGTAGCTACAATTCAGAATTTAGGGTAGCTGGACCTGGGAGGAAGCGAAAGAAAAAAAAAAAGGATTGAATGCTTAAGAGGGAGGTCAGTTGGAGCCAGAAGACCATGAGATTAAAGCCCATCATTCCCTCTACCTTCAATTATCTGCTGGTGGTTTTCCTATTTTCAGCATTTGAGATAAAGCTGATGTGGACAGAGGAGAGCCAAATGATAATCTCGTATGAGGATCAGCATGAAGAATATGCCTTTCAGCAATTGCTTTATGCTGATCCTCAGTGCAAAGGAAGACATTAAGAAGGTCCTCAAGCTTCTTAGAGCTCTCCAAGTATCAGCCAGCCATTGGCGTGTTAGTGAAGTCCAGTCACATAGTAGGGTCAAAAATTATAATTATTATGAAAGAAGGAATTCTGGGGGAGATAAGTATGAGATGTTTAAAGAAAATTCTCAGCTGGGTGCAGTGGCTCACACCTGTAATCCCAGCACTTTAGGAGACCGAGGTGGGCAGATCATGAGGTCAAGAAATCGAGACCATCCTGGCTAATACGGTGAAACCCCGTCTCTACTAAAAATACAAAAAATTAGCCGGGTGTAGTGGCATGTGCCTGTAGTCCCAGCTACCCAGGAGGCTGAGGCAGGAGAATTGCTTGAGTCCCTGAGGCGGAGGTTGCAGTGAGCCGAGACGGTGCCACTGCACACTCCAGTCTGGGTGACAGAGCAAGACTCCCTCTCAAAAAAAAAAAAAAAAAAAGAAAAGAAAAGAAAAGAAAAGAAAAGAAAAAGAAAGAAAGCAAGAAAAAGAAAATTCTCCAGCAGCTAGTTAGGTAGTACCCTTGAGTAGAGCTGCAGTGGTATTCTAAAATACCTAATACATATCCTCTGTCTGACCATTAACCCTGTATGTCATGGATAGGTAAATGAAGACATGCAGAGCTTTGGGCAATGCCTTCCAAACCAGGATAAAACCAAACATTACTGCCAGGCAGTTGAGTAGTTCATGTAGATAGAAGATCTCTTTGACAATGATTACCAGAGGCTGACACGGGGTGGGGGGCAGTAAGAGGATGCTGTATGCCATATACATGAATACATTCACCACCATGAGGATAGTATCATGGCTATTAAATGAGTACAGATCTATGTTAAGACCACTGTGATGAAAAAATGAAGAAGATGCTGCTACTGATGGTGTACCAGGACATTTGGGAATGAGAAGTAGGTATGGCAGTCACGCAGGTGTGACTCTAACCCAAGAGAAAAGCAAACAGCATATAACAGGTTTCATGTATCCATTCAACAAATACTGTAAACCTAGTACATGTTAGGCACTGTTCTAGGCTCAAGGGGATCCCGAATTGGAAAAACAAAATGAAACAAAACAAATACCTCTGTCTTCATGGAGCTTACATGCTAGTGAGCAAAGCATATAATAAACAAATTAGTCAAGTGGTGATAAATGCTATGAGGAAAAATAAAGCAGGGCAGAGAAGGAGAGTGACATGCATGCTATTTAAGTAGGGTGAACTAGAAAAACCTCGCTGAGGAGATGATATTTAAAAAGAGGTCTAAATAAACAAGGGAGAAAACCATGCTAAGTACGATATAGGGGAACTGCTTTCAAATAGAGACAATAGCAAAGGCAGAGATCTGAGACAGGGAAAAGTTAAGAACCACTAAGATTCCTTTGGACTGGAATCAGAATTACACATGGGCAATAATGATTCGGCAGGTTGATGTTGTGAAACACTTGCAGCAATTAGGTATAGGTCTCTCTCTGGGTTGAAACAATTATATATCTGGCCCTCTCACCACTACACAACCCATGGAGCTTATCTAGTCATTACCTGACGAATATACTGCTTGTTATCTGCTTTTCCCCACTAGAATGTGGCTCCATGATGAGAGACCCTGGGCACAGGCATGAAACCATTGTCTGGAGAGTCATCTTTAGCTCCTGGGATAGGATGATTCCTGGAGACAAAGCAGACTCCACAAGTCACTAATACTGAGGTTCCTGACACAGGGCACTTGTTTGGCTATTCCACCTCACCTAGCAGGGACAGGCTGAGTTTCTTCAGGTACCCTAGTTGGTTTAAGACAATGGTTCTCAGTTGACACTAGTGGAATCAGTATCATCTGGGAACTGGTTAGAAATGCACATTATTGGGCCCTACTTGGGATCTACTGAATCAGAAACTCTGGGGGTGGTATACAGCAACGTGTTTTAACAAGCTATCAGGGTGAGTCTGACACAAGTCAAAGTTTGATAAGAATTGTTCTAAGCTGTGGAGGTCCAAGAACACCATCACTTGAAGAATGAATCTGTCAGCCTCAAAGATCTGGATGGCTCTTGTGGGGTCACTTACACCAACTACAATCAACTTACTGAGAGAGACAGTTCAGGGAAGAGGTCACAGGAGACAAGATGATTCCCATTATAAACTAAAGCTACCACTTTCAAGATTTGATTATGGCAGAGGTAAACAAACTTCAGCAGAGGAATGTAGCCTCAATCTTGAGCCAGATAAACTTTTTCTTTCCTTAAAAAAGTAAGCTTTTGGGGATATCAGAGCAGAGAAGACAAATAATTATTGTATAACACAATCCTGGGAGTCTTCCTCTTCAGATCTGCTAACCCCTAATCAAACACAACGTGGAAGCCTTAGCTGTTTAGCAAGTACATAGTCCATGGAATATACCTCTAGGCCTGTAAAAACACGTCCTTGGATAACTGAGAGGTAGTTTAACATGGAACCACCCAGAGAAGGGTGGTCCAAGTGTATATATACAAAATGATAGAAGATGAAAGAAGTGTTCCATAGATCTATTGATATCCTTGCATACTTGACTGAAAGAAGAGCATTCGTAAGGTGGTATTTCCCACTCAATGACTTTCCCAATTCAGTTGGCAATGTAAGAGCCCTGAAAATTTTAGCTCCAGGAGAAGACTCAAGTTCTGTGGAACTGATTCTGGAAGTCTGGGGTCAGGAGGTCAATGACGAATGGTGACTATGTTGAGATTAAGGCAATCTTGATAGAGGCAGAACTCCCATTGATTTTCCTTCAGCAAGGGTCCAGCTTCTTGGATTGCTACAACATAGCATGTATAGAGAGAATCTTGCCTCTGATGCAGAAAGCAAATACACCTGCTTGAAGGGAACTTGGATCATGGACAGCAATTGTAATCTCTACATTTCAGTTGCACTCACAACATTGGGGTAACTGCATCCTTGTCTGCATAATTCACCTAGGTGTGTGTGTACAGAATACCCAGGTACAGAGAATCAGAAGGGCAGCAGGGGGCATGGGCAATGCTGATGATAGATGGCCTAGATGAAGTGAAGAATATGATAGTAAGGTCTTATCTTCCAGGGAGAAGCTGTGACACAAGAAGCAAATGGGTGAAGCACCACTCCTTTGGAATGCTTCCCCATTTTCAGGTCACTAAAAGTAGTCTTGAGAGTCACTAGTTACCTAGGCAGGTTGCCCATCATCGAAGTCTTTATATACAGGAGAGGCTTTATGTCTAGTGGGCAGCTGGATCTGCTGGATCAGAGTCTGTACCACAAAGATGCCTGCTACCCCTGAGCTTTTGTCCTGGAGGTAGTTGTCCCACACTCTTACCTATCTTACCTATCTTGAAATGCTAACTACCTTTCTTTACAAAGCCTAGGGGTCAGGACATAGGGGTAAAGGGTACAGCCTAGGTGACTCACACCCTTGCTACGCCCCAGTGCAGGATCAAGTGGCTTTCTTATGTCAGGAGCTGATCCTCTACGGGCCACACACACACACAGCCTGCCTCATTATAGTACAGGCAGAGCTGCTTATACTGATAGGCAAGATGTTGGAAAAAACAACAGCTGCTTCCCTGCCAGGTATGAGACAAGAAAGAAATATATTCCATTTTTCTTAAGGACTAGAGCACAAATCTCCATGTACAACTGCACTTAGAACAAGGAGCAGAACACCCTGGAGGGAGTCCCTGTGAATTTCTTGGGCTGGCAGAAGCAGAAAGACATCAGGCGAGGGTTTTTTTATGTTTGGGTACCAGTAGCTCTGTGCTCATCTCTGCTGTTTGATGACATGAGTTCCTCACCATTTCACTGGTGCCCTAGAGTGATGCATTGCCTAGAGGTAAGAAATGGAGCAAGGTAATGGCATTCATCTCATCAGAGCAGATAACTACCCTTGTACCTCTCCAATCCATCCCCCACCCAGGAGCCAGAAACATGTTTTAAAAGGCAACATGATCCTATCATTCTTCAGTGATTTCCCAGAGCTCAGAAGTGTCAACAAGACCTAGAAGGCACTGCACAGTCTGGCTCTTACACCATCTGTACAGTTCACTCTCCCGCTATTCCTCCCATCATCAGGTCGCATTGGCCCATTCTACTCTTTCCCATTTCACAGTCTATTGTCCCCTTTTCTGGAAAGCTCTTCTCTCTTTACCTAGCTAATGCATACTCATCCCTCAGGCCTTCCTGAGAAACATTTTTCTGACTTCTCAGGCCATATTACATCCCCTGTTTTATCCTCTGATTACATGGTATTATTTTCTTTCATTGCACTAGCACCATTCTAGTTATATAACCATGTGTGTGATTGTGTAATTACTGTCTTAGTCCCATAAGACTATAAACTTCATGAGAGCAGACAATGTACCTGTTTTGTTTACTACTTTATTCCCAGTGCCAAGTACAGTACCTGACATAGTATGTGCTCAACAAATTCTCTTGGAAGTCAAAGGAGGAAGAGTAGGAGGGAGGAAGGAAGGGAAGAGGAAAGGATGAGGAAGGAAGCAGGGAGGCAGGCAGAAGAGGAGGAATGGAGACCTTATTGGTGCTGGGAAAATACTGGATTTCCTTCTCCAGTAGGAAAGCTGAAAGGGTTAAGAGTGGCCACTTACCTGAGCCGCACAGACCCCAGGGTTTAAAGGTAGAAGTTGAACATCAGAATTTTGTCCATGAGACAATGCTGAGTTCAAACCACAGAAGCAGGTCCAAATGAGTCATCAGAGCAAAGGGAGTCTGAGGTGAGTATTAGGTACATCAGGGAAAAGGAGAATCAAAAAAGCAGGAAAGATGAGGGCAAATAAGAAATAATCTGTACAAAGTCAATAAACAATAGGAAAAAGCTATCAGCTGGGTTTATTTCTTGCTGCTTTCTATGCAGGGGCAAAGGAAGTCTCATTAAAGGGATGTAGACCACAAACAGTTGCAAAACGAAGAAAAAAAAAGAAAAGAAAAAAGGAAAGAAAAGAAAAAGAAAGGAAGGAAGGAAGGGAGGAAGGAAGGAAAAGAAAAGCTGGCTCTGAGCAGTCAGCTGGTTCTTCCCTTCTCTATATATCTATGACTTCTTATTTTGAACCAATTCAACATTTTGAACCAAAGTTATTAAGTTCTTAACTTACACATTGTTCCATATTATCTCCCCTCCTTAATCATAAGATCATAGGAAACAAGGAAAGTGTCTAGTTCATTTTCTCATTTCCTAGAGAGTCTAGTCCAATGATTTCAAATGTGAGTGCCCAAAAATATGGCTAAATACTGATATATATATTTCATAAGTGCTAGGAGTTGTTACTTTAATGAAATTATTAACTTTCCGAGGAAAACCTTTTAGTCCTGAGTTCCTTCTGAAAATATAAGAGAGTTGAGCTAAATAATCGCTAAGGTATTTCCAAACTGTAAGCTACTGGGGCAATGGCAAGGATATGTCTTATACGTATGTTTTATAACCTATCATTTCTAGTATATTATTGGGCAAATAGTGGGAACTTGATAAAGATTTGCAGTGAATTGACTCCAATATAGATGTAATTAAGTTGAGACGAAACATACAGATGTGTTTCTGAAGCTTCGTATAAATTGCTTGTGAATTGAACATTATTTAAAACATACATGAGAAATCTATTATTAAACGGTTTCCTAAGATGAAAATTTTTTACAATATTTGGAATCATTTTGTAAAATAGTAACTCTTTTAGTCGATTTTTTTAAGTTTCACATATTTATATATCAAGGATGCTGACAATAGGATAAACCAGATTAGTAGTTTACAGTTATGAGCCAACTGATTTAATATTGATCAAATTAAGTTATTCTTCATAGAGAGAAATGTCCATTTCCCTACAGTTTCCCAGATGATCCATTCCCCACTCTCTCCCTTTTTCCTTTCCCTCCCCATCCCTCTTTCTCTTTCTCTCTCTCTCTCTCTGTTTCACACACACACAGATTTTCCCCCTTGGGTCTTAACTTGTATTTCAGCTTTACTTCAGTAGCTCTACCCTGATTTATAACACTATGCATACAACTTTCACTTTCCCATATTCCTTTGCACATTTCTTGCTGTTTACCCACATGCCTCACCAGTTTTGAAAACAGGTATGCTTCTCACGGTGTCTGGATCATCCAAAGTATCTAGACTCTTCAAGGTGTCTGTCTTTGTTGGTGGCTTTGGTATGAGCATGCTGGAAGTAGAAGCTTCCCCAGCTGAGAAACAATAGTTTTAGGTCACCCTCAAGGTGGGATTCAGGGAAGGGAGTGTTTCTTACTCCCTTTCATTTTTCCTATGACTCTGAGCTGTTCAGGTCTTTCTTTCCAAAAATCCAGTGAAAAATTAGAGAAGCGATGACTGTTCTCAACAACTCTCTTACCTCAAAAAGATTCCATTTCCTTGACATACATGGGGGAAAAGCAGAACATATAACTAGATACTTTGAGGTGGGGTGGATGAGAAGGCCATTTTTCCTTAAGGCTTGATTTACTTGATAGTTTTGGAGTGTCAGTTATAATGACAATAAAGATTCCCACAGATGAGCCCAGACTGGTCAAAGTAATTCACATAACAACACAGAAATCAATGAACAACTCATGGGGTAAATTTTGTTCCCCCCTCAACTCTCAAGTCCTCCTTATCTGCCTGGTGACTATCACAACAAACCAGGTCAAAAATCTTACCTGGAAAATACATGACTCAGTGATCAATATTTTATCAAAGTGAGAATGTGATAAACTAGTCAGTTGACCCCTAAAATCTGTATTTATACTAGAAAGCTTCACATCCTGTATTGAGACTTCTTGTGAGAGAACTCATTCTCTGTCACTGGAGTATGATCAGGAGACAATGGTACCTGTTCTCTGAGGAGTCCTGACTAACTGGCGAGATTGAATCACACACATGAAAAATTTCAGATGAAACTCGTCTTTATGCATGGCTCCCTCCTAGAAATAGAGACAGAGTTTAATCCAAATGAACAGAGCTCTGGAATAAGATGTCAATGACTGACAGACCAGCTATGCTCACTACTACTAGGCCTTAGGACTTGACAATATAAAAGTATCAGCATATGAGGCAACACAAATAATCTACTTTGATGTATTTGACAGGGCAGGATCCCCTGAACTCAGTAAGCTTCTGAGAGTATCAGAAAGGCTGGGGGCCTCCACAAACTACCCTTCTTCAAGTCTGAGCTCAGATTGTGCCTGTGGCTGTGATCTGAGTATAAAGGACCTACTAAGGGGGCATTTCTCTAAGACTTCTACAGGGCCTGGGTCCAGAGGCCTGCCAAGCTGAAGTGCTTGACAAACAGCCTGGATGAACAAACATATTTCTTCCCATTATTTTATTTTAAAAAGTATGTCAGATTCCAGGCTAATCAATGTGTCCCAGGAACAACAAAGCCCTTCAGAGGTCAGAGGTGATTCCTGGGTCCTTCTCTATCTCTACCCAGAAAAGCAGATCTCTAGTGGGCTCCCAAAAGCTTTCCTCACAGCTCTGCCTGTCTTTCAAATTCCTCCAGAGTTCTCGAAGTTTCTACATCTTGCCAGCGTCTAGCCTAATCCATCCTCAAGATGCTTTCTTCTTCTTTTTTTTTTTTTGTTTGCTGAATGGTCAATCAAGCATGAGGTGGTGCAGAGTATAGGACTGCAAATTAAGAAACTTGTTTCCTAGTCTTAGATGGGCCGTGCACTTAAAACCCTTGGGAAATCCCTTCACTTCTCTGATCCTGGTAACACTAAAATATCTCCAATAACCTCTACGAGCACTAACGTTCTGTGATTCTCAATAAAACACGAGATAGCCTGAGATCGATTTAGATCTCAGGTCCCCATCTGTCGGGGGAAGCCACAGGTTTCCGCAGATTTAGGGCCACAGCAAAAAGCTGCCATGGAAACTGGAACCCAAGCAAAACTCGCCGTGCGGAACCAGAAGGCGGCGAGTAAAGGAGCTGAGGGAACACAGAAAAGCATAGGACGAAGGGCACACTAACAGTATTCCGAGTACGAGAAAGCGAAAACGCCCAGACTGAAAAGGGTACTGAGAAATTACAACAAGTCTTAAACGCTCCCTTGGCTTCTCGGGCCTCGCCACACCGCGCAGGCGTCCCACTGGTCCTTAACTCTGTTCTTCGACCTCCTGCCCCAGACCCCTCCTCTGCAGCCACCTAGCGGCTCTTCCGGTGCTGTGAAGGCGGTTCCGGTTCGCGGCGGTTCCCGGGTTTTGCGTTCCGCGCCCGGCCGGAAACCCCTTCGCATGGCAGCCGGTTCCGGTTCGGTGAGTGGCGGCGGGAAGCTGGGGGAGGGGTGAGGATGGAGGGATCCTGCTCCAGGAGACTGTGTCGGACCCGGTGCGCCGGCCCGGGCTGGACTGGGCGGAAGCGGGGAGCACGGTGGGGCCGGCGCCTTTTCCTCTGCCCCGCCCCCTGGGACCACCTCCCCTCCCCCCTGCTGTCCGGTGGCCGCGCTGTGGCCGCCGGTGGCCGTTAGGCTACCTGAGGCCGTTCCCTCTGGTCTCTCTCTCCTGGGCCGCGGAGAGGCCGTCTCCCTGCCGTTACAGCAGGCCCCATCCCAGCGCCCAGCGGTACTTGGGAAAAGGCCGGTTGCGATTCCGGGGCTTTCCCGCCAGAGCAGGGTCTTCTCTAGGGAGAGCTGTTTTCACCGGGAAGCTTGGCTTTCTGTGGTACCGGCTTCATCTCCCGCCTTCCTTGAGACCCCAGTGATATTTCTCGACTACTTCTGCGTCTCACGTAAACATTTCTCCAACTCTCTTACTCTGTGGTATCTCCCTGAGATGTGATATCGCTAGTGCCACCACCAGAAAGAAACGTCTGGACCCTCCTGCTCAGGTTATGAAAATCCCCTTAACTACCACAATTTGCTTACCTGGCTCATCGCCTCCTGGTAATTCCCTTGAACCGTCTCTTTCTTGGTGTACCCTAACGTGATCTCTGGATCGTTTCTCTTTCCTTGAGCTTGGTGATTTCTGTTTATCGGTGCCTGTGCAGTATTTCCACTATCTGGTTGGCAATAACTTGCTCCTTTATCACTTTCAAGTCAGCCTTGTTAAAGTCATTTTACTTCATATTTGGTACACTTAGTATATTTGGAGTGGTGGTGATTCTTGTAATATTCATATAAAGCCTTTTATCTACTACCAACTATTTGACTGACGGTCTTTGTTATAACTGGTTATTCTGGATGGATTAGATCACATCATCTCCTAAATCTTTATTCTTCATAAAAATAATTTGTGTTAAGGACTCATGTTGAAATACAGATTACCCTGACTTTGAAATTACAGTTACAATGCAACTTTAAGCATCTCTTTAAGCATGATCCCTTAACTTACTTCCAGTTTACATCTCCCCCCGCCCAACCACCCTTTATTTTTCCTCTCTAGTCCCTTTTAGGAAGACTTTTTCATTTTTAACTGACTTCAATTAATTATCCCAACTGCAAAGATGGTCTTCATATCACTCATCTAATGAGTTGTCTAGAGGGAGTGGATGGATACAAAAACAGGTTCTACTACTTCTGCCTAAGGGAATGCAGTTTTTGACTATTGCTTTGGACCTCTGTCCTTTTCTTCCCAACTTCTACATCTTCTATCAGTTGTACCACCTCTACTGTCTTGCTGTACCTGTTTATGGATCTGGCTTTCCCTACTAGACAGTGAGCTGCCCAGTGGCAGGGACCCTTTCTTAATGCACATAGTTGGTGCCCGGTAAATGAATGTGTATGGAAGAATTTGAATACTTAGGGTTTACGGCGTTAGAGTATTAAGGTGTTTAAGGTGTTAGAGTCTGATTGGGAGAGATTACATGTAAAAATAGAGGGGAAGAAACCTCAAACACATGACGATATAATACACACTATTGTACACATAATTGTTTTTCAGAACTTGGAAAAGGGCGATTTCACGTGATTGCTTTCACACCCTTCTTATAAATTGTTCTAACCACATCTTGGTCCTGGATAAAGCTAACATTGCGTGTTTCTCTCTCTCTCTCTCTCTTTCTCTCTCTCTATGTCTGTATATAGATATATATAGGTGAAATTATATCTATCTATCTATATATTTTGAGATGTAGTCTCGCGCTGTCGCCCAGGCTGGAGGGCAGTGGCGTGATCTCGTATGCCAAGAAAACTTTAAGCAGCCTTCCTTTGTGTGACTTTCATTATTGTGACCAGAAAGAAGGCCTATATAGATATATATAGATCTAAATATATATATATATAGAGAGAGAGACATAGAGATACAGATATAGATATAGATATAGATATAGTGTTTTTTTTTTTTTTTTTTTTAGACAGAGTCTTGCTCTGTCACCCAGGCTGCAGTGCAATGGCGTGATCTCGGCTCACTGCAACCTCTGCCTCCCAAGCGATTCTCCTGCCTCAGCCTCCTGAGTAGCTGGGATTATAGGCACCTGCCACCACACCTGGCTAATTTTTGTATTTTTGGTAGAGACAGGGTTTCAATATGTTGGCCAGGCCCATCTCGAACTGCTGAACTCATGATCCGCCCTCCTCGGCCTCCCAAAGTGTTGGGATTACAGACGTGAGCCACCACGCCCGGCCTCAATACATATTTTCTAGTGACTTCCTTACAGCACTAAACATTGTCTTTGATAATCCCCTCTTTGCGTACGTGTAAGGTTATAAATGTTTCACCACAGTTGTGAAGACTGTGATCTTTTTTGTTCTTTCAGATTTCCCATTACCTTGTGTTCCTCTACTAACCTGACTTCATCTGAATATTTGTAATGGTTTATGTTCTTTCAGTAAATTACATGACCAGTGTATACTAGGAAATGAATTATTAGAATCATTTCTTAAAAAAGAAAACATTTTTACAGTTGCATGAATTTGGTGGCATCAAGGTTCCAGATCCAGCATTTTCATGGAGAATCTTGGGGTGAAATATTCCTTCTCCCAATGTAACTGCAAGTGGCTAAAAGAATGTACCGTAAGCGCACTGAAGAAGCTGGATATATTTGTATTAAAATATAAATGTTGGGTTTTAATTATTTAAAATTATAAATCAGTGTGGATTCCCCAGGGTTAGTGAGGGATTACTTTTAAATTGCCAGTGTGTATGAATCTTTGAGGTTGTGTTAAAGGATTTGAAGTTGTATAATGTTTGAAATGTGCCTTTGCCCTGGAGTCAGGATACATGGATTCTTGTCCTTTTTTTGCCCTATCTGTGTGATTTCAGGCAAGTCATTTAACCTCTCTGGATATGATCGGTAAAATTCTTTGAATTTCTAGCTTCCTTTTCTCTTCACATCTATCTTAACAAAATGCAAGGAAATTAACGTGGGATTATTCTTTTGGGCACCAAGCTTTTAAGTTGGCATTCTTCTTAGTAATAATTTTAAAAAGGCTAGTAATGACAATTATGAAGCAACTTTAAAATGTCAAAAAAGTGTTGCTAATGTATTGGTTGATAAGATTTTTTCCCCCTTAACCTGGAACCAAAGGGAGTCTACTCTATTAAAGAAGAAAGAAGGGGAAAAAATAACCTGAAGAATTTTTAGATAAAGAAGTCTTTTAAGTTGAGCATTTAGAAATACATTTGAAGCCTAAATCTAAGGCTTAAATTCTTTAGGGATCCTTCCTGGCAATACTAGGTAATCAGATAATTACTCTGCTTAGTCTATAGCTCTGCCAAGAAAACTTTTTTTTTGAGACGGAGTCTCGCTGTGTCGCCCAGGCTGGAGGGCAGTGGCATGATCGCATATGCCAAGAAAACTTTAAGTAGCCTTCCTTTGTGTGACTTTCATTATTGTGACCACAAAGAATGCCTATTATCATCATCCAGCCTCATGAATACATTGAAGCCCTAGTATTGCTATGTGGTTGATGAAGTGCTTAATATTTTAAAAAATATGGTTATAAGATTATAAATATATATAGGTGTGACTATTACCATCCCTAGTAGCCTCCTCCTCTTGGAAATCTGCCAAGACCGTATGTGCTGAGGATATGTTTATTAACCTAGTTCCAAGCAGTTTGGTTGTGGTTTTTTTTTTTTTTTTTTTTGAGACAGAGCCTTGCTCTGTTGCAGTGGCGTGATCTTGGCTTACTGCAACCTCTGCTTGCTGGGTTCAAGCAATTCTCCTGTCTCAGCCTCCCGAGTAGCTGGGACTACAGGCACGCACCACCACACCTGGCTAATTGTTGTATTTTTAGTAGAGATGAGTTTTCACCATGTTGGCCAGGCTGGCCTCCAACTCCTGACCTCAAGGTATCCGTCCTCCTCGGCCTCCCAAAGTGCTGGGATTACAGGCGTGAGCCACCGCACCCGGCCAGCAGTTTGGTTTTTAACATCTTTATTTTGTGGAAAAAGTGGATATATCAGAGGAGACAGTAATTTTTATATAGGCAAAGGGGCTTTGGTTTGTAGCAGTTTGATTGATGATGTTGGGGGAAGTACTTTGTACTCCTCCAAAGTAGTCCTTGATTGTCGTTAGAGTATCAGGCCGCTGAGTAAGAGATGGAAGAAAAGTCTTAATAGGACCATCACAAAGTCTGTCACTTGTTTGTGAAGTGATTTAGCATGAGGTAATAGAACAATGAGTTGGGAAGAATTTCTAGGTTATAATTTTGGTGTAGTTGCTGACATTATGACTTTATGCAAAGCACTCAGTCTCTTAAGGGTTGGCGCTCCCAGCTTGCTTCTTGCTTTAATATTCTGTGATTCTGTGGGTAGTCTGTAATTGCTGTTTAATGTAGCACAGGTTGCAGAAATGTTTGGAAGCACCTCAAGCTAGTTTTAGTTTTTACCCTTTTCCCATCAAGTCAACTCTTTACCACCTTAGATTTTTCTCCACTAAGAACACAAACAAATGTCACTTCTAGTGGCTGCACCTTCTAAAATTAAGTGAAGTAGGCGTTTCAGTATGTAATTTTTCTGTTTTGTGTCTTCTTTTATAGGACTTTGTATCTTTGCTAAAGTCAGTGATGTGAAAAGACTTGAAATGGGTAAGACTAACTAGTTGTTGAATCCTTTTAGCTACTCTCATTGGTTAAGCTAGAGTGAAAGAATGGGTTTTCCTAACATTTTCAGTATTTGTATCTTTGTGCTTAATAATAATTTTAAGAGAAATCTTAATCCTAATTATGTAATACTATATGCCAAACATAATTATTATTATTATTATTATTTAATTTTTTTTTTAAATTTTTTATTTTTTTTTTGAGACGGAGTCTCGCTCTGTCGCGTGTAGTGTTGCTCTGTCACCCAGGCTGGAGTGCAGTGGCACCATCTCTGCTCACTGCAGCTTGTGTCTCCTGGGTTCAAGCAATTCTCCTACCTCAGCCTTCCAAGTAGCTGGGATTACAGGCATATGCCACCATGTCCAGCTAATTTTCGTGTTTTTAATAGAGACAGGGTTTCGCCATGTTGGCTAGGCTGGTCTCAAACTCCTGACCTCAGGTGATCTGCCCACCTCGGCTTCCCAAAGTGCTGGGATTACAGGCATGAGCCACCGCGCCCGGCCCACATAATTATCTTTTGGTTAGAACATTGTTTATGTACTCATTTAGGAGTATTATCTCATTGATTATATTGAAAAAGCCAAATATACCCTGGCAAACATTTACTGTGTACTAGACACTGTTCTAAGTATTTAAAATATATTAGTTCATTTACTCCTAACATCTTACAAGGGTACCTAATAGCACCTACCAAGTAGGTTACTGTTATTATCCCTATTATATCACGAGGAAACTGAGACACAGAAGTTAAGAAGCTTGCCTAGAGTCATGTGCTATAACTGGCAGAGCCAGGATTTAAACCTAGGCACTCTGGTTCTAGAGTTTTCTAGAGTTCTTGTTCTTTTTTTTATTTTATTTTGAGACGGAGTCTCACTCTGTCACCCAGGCTAGAGTGTAGTGGTATGATCTCAGCTCACTGCAACCTCTGCCTCCTGGGTTCAAGCAGTCCCCGTCTCAGCCTCCCAAGTAGCTGGGATTACAATCGTGCGTGTGCCACCACATCCGGCTAATTTTTGTATTTTAGTAGAGATGGGATTTCACCATGTTGGCCAGTCTGGTCTTGAACTCCTGACCTCACATGATCTGCCTGCCTTGGCCTCCCACAGTGCTGAGATTACAGGGGTGAGCCACCGTGCCCAGCCGAGAGTTCTTGTTCCTTAGTACTATGTTATACTGACTTATAAATGACAATTTGATTAATGTAAATATTTTATTTCATTTAGCTAGTGTTACTGAGAATTGTGATTAGGACATTTTTCACTATTTCATTTATAGTACTTTTATGTCTGTTAAGGCGATCAATATAAGATCAGGACTAGTAGCTAATTTAGAAATAAGTTGAAAAATCTATACACTTAGATTTTATAATATCCCTATGTTCCTTTTAGATTCACATTAGCTTTCTCTCTATTCTGTGTTTTCCTTTTCCTTAGTCTGCCTTCTCCTTCCCTGTTCATTTGTTTGCATTTTCTCTCATTGCTGATACCAGTGTAAGTCATTGAATTCTGTTACCTTTATTGCTTCTATTCTAGCTCTTCTGTATAATAAAGTTATCAAAAATGGTTCAAAAGTAAAATTCTGCCCTAATGTTATAGTTATTGAGCTGATACCTATTAAGAGCAATATGAATAAAATTATGCTTCTAAAAAATTTCAGGCAGATGATGATGATGATGATGATGATTCTTATTATTATTAGAGACAGAGTCTCACTCTCTTGCCTAAACTGGAGTGCAATGGTGTTATCTTGGCTCACTCCATCCTCCGCCTCCTGGGTTCAAGCGATTCTCATGCTTCAGCCTCCCAAGTAGCTAGGATTACCACTATGCCTGGTGTATTTTTAGTAGAGATGGGGTTTTGCCATGTTAGCCAGGCTGCTCTCAAACTCCTGGCCTCAAGTAAGTGATCCACCCACCTCAGCCTCCCAAAGTGCTGGGATTACAGGTGTGAGCCACCACACCTGGCAGGTGGATTATGTCTTAAAGCACTTTTTTGTGTTAAAACAGGAAATGAACCAGTGTTAACAGTGTTTATTACTGAATGGTGAATTTTTTGCCCCAATCTTTTATATTTAAATTTTTTTCTGTAGTTAAAATGTTTAAAAAGTTTCTTTTGGGAGCATTTTTGTTTTTTGTTTGTGTTTTTCTTTGCTGTTTTCTGAGATGGGGTCTCACTCTGTCGCCCAGGCTGGAGTGCAGTGACTCTGTTATGGTTCACTGCAGCCTTGACCTCCCCACGCTCAGAGGATCCTCCCAGCTCAGCCTCCTGAGTAGTGGGGACTACAGGCATGCACCACCACGTCTGGCTAATGTTTTGTTTTGTTTTGTTTTTTAATAAAGACGAGATTTTGCCATATTGCCCAGGCTGGTCTCGAACTCCTGGGCTTAAGCCATCCATCTGCCTCAGCCTCCCAAAGTGCTAGTATTACAGGTGTGAGCCACCTTGCCTGGTCTTGTTATTTTTAAAACTTTAAATTAAGCTGTTTTTATATGTGTACAAGTTTTGAATTGTTTTGAAATTAACTGAGGCCATCTACCAATGAGCCAATTTCTGTACATGGACCTCTGTTGACAATGACAATATGAGATTTTTGCCTTTAGTTAGCTATTAAAGAGGCATTTTATTTTATTGCAGAGTTGTTCTTCAAGTTCTTTTTTTATCTTTTTTTGTTATTATTGTTAGACACAGGGTCTCTCTCTGTCACCCAGGCTGGAGTACAGTGGTGTGATGATAGCTCGCTGTAAATTTGAACTCATGGGCTCAAGGCAATCCTCCTGCCTCAGCTTCCCAAGTAGTTGAGGCTACAGACATGTGCCACATTGGCTGGCTAACTTTTTTTATTTTTTATTTTTTTGAGATGGAGTTTTGCTGCTGTTGCCCAAGCTGGAGTGCAATGGCGCGATCTTGGCCCACTGCAACCTCTTCCTCCCAGGGTCAAGCAATGCTCCTGCCTCCACCTTCTGAGTAGCAGGTACCCGCCACCATGCCTGGCTGATTTTTGTATTTTTAGTAGAGACGGGGTTTCACCATGTTGGCCAGGCTGGTCTCGAACTCCTGACCTTGTGATCCACCTGCCTCGACCTCCCAAAGTGCTGGGATTACAGGTGTGAGCCACTGCACCTGGCCTGCTGGCTCATTTTTTAATTTTTTGGAGAGACAGGGTCTTGCTATGTTGCCTAGATAGGTCTTGAACTTCTGGCCTCAAAAAATCCTCCTGCCTCAGCCTCTCTAAGTGCTGGGATTACAGGCTTGAGGCACCATGCCTGGGTGGGAAGTGTTTTTATTTGGTGAAAAGATTGGTTCATAGGGGAAACATTATTGAAGAATTATGTGACTTGAACTAATCCAGACTCTCTCCCTAGATGATATTGCTGATAGGATGAGGATGGATGCTGGAGAAGTGACTTTAGTGAACCACAACTCCTTATTCAAAACCCACCTCCTGCCACAAACAGGTTTTCCAGAGGACCAGCTTTCACTTTCTGACCAGCAGGTTAGGAGCAATTTTCTTCCTTTAATTAATTAATTATTTGGGCTCCTCATACGTTTTCATCTTATGTAGTTTAAATACCACACTCAAAAATATAAGCATGGATATAAACTTTTTAGAATCAGTAATTTTAGTGTTTGGAATTCTGCTCTATATATTAAAATTAAGACAAGGAAGTTAAGACAAAATAGGCTATGTATGAGTTCTTTGAGAACAGTACCTTTTAGAAAACTCATTGTTTTCTGAATTTTAAAATTACTTATATGCAGATCGGTGTTCTTTTAAACTAGCGCTTAAAATTGCTGAGCATTAAATGGGGGAGAAATGTGAAAATATAGGGCAGCTCTGAGATGTCTGTGCCTGGTTTTCAAGGTCTGGTTCAGGACCAACAGCATCAACATTACTTGGGAGCCTGATAAAAATGCAGACTCTCAGGCTTTACCTCATATCACTGAATCAGAATTTATATTTTAAAAACATCCTCATTTGATTTATATGCACATGAAAGTGTGGGGAGCACTATTAATAAAGCAATCTTTTTCAATAGGAAAGCCATTAGTAATTTGGATGAGATCATTCTTTGATGTGTGAATCTTTCCTAATAGGATATTTAGCATCTGTGAGCCCTAGGCACTAAATACCTGTAGCATACGCCTCCCCCCCCATAATCATTTTAATAGTTAATGTATGTCCACACATTTCCAGATATGTACCCAGGGTACAGCACCACCTCTGATTAAGAGCTATCTCTGTAAAGTTAGCAAAACAACCAAAACCAGATTGATTTTTCTCAGCCTTTTTAATATGTGTTATAACTGGCTTTCAGACAGGATGTACTAAATACATACTTACCTTTTAGTGAACATTCTTTGAATTAAGTTGTATAACAGATATTTTGCCTGTTTTTTTTCTTGAAGCCTGAATTATTTCATTAGATTGTCTACGTGTTTTCCTTTCTTATTAGTATGTAGTACTAATATGTATAACATGTAAATATAATTATATTGAGTTCTGAAATAGTCTTAGTTCTGCTATAGTCTTTATTTATTTAGAGACGGGGTCTCTCCGTGTTGTCCATTGCTAGTCTTGAACTCCTGAGCTCAAGTGATCCTTCTGCCTTGGCTTTGCAAAGTGCTGAGATTATAGGCATGAGCCATTGCACCCGGCTTATAGTCTTGTTTAATTATTTATTTTTCCTAATATATGCTTTTATTTTATTGTTAAAAAACATGACATGGCCAGGCATGGTGGCTCACGCCTGTAATCCCAGCACTTTGGGAGGCCAAGGTGGGTGGATCACCTCAGGTCAGGAGTTCAAGACCAGCCTGGCCAACATGGTGAAACCCTGTCTCTACTAAAAATACAAAAATTAGCCAGGTGTGATGGCACATAATCCCAGCTGTAATCCCAGCTACTCAGGAGTCTGAGGTAGGAGAATCACTTGAACTTAGGAGGCAGAGGTTGCAGTGAGTAGAGATCATGCTGGTGCACTCCAGCCTGGGCAACAAGAGTGAGACTTTGTTTCTAAAAAAAAAAAATGTGACTTAAGAAAAATCTTCTGCTTTGTTTAGATTTTATCTTCCAGGCAAGGACATTTGGACCGATCTTTTACATGTTCCACAAGAAGTGCAGCTTATAATCCAAGCTATTATTCAGGTATGACACATTACTTGGAGTCAAGGGACTTTATACCTTTTGGATTTCTTTATAGCATATCTTTGATGTTTATCATCTCCAAAAGTAAAGACATTGTCAAAAACAAGATGGTATTTTCTTCACTAGAACATCATTTGAATGGCTTTTCCTGTGTATGTGGTTGCTATGATACTTTACTGATTTTGTCTCATCCAAATACTAGTTTTCTAGTGGGAAAGTGTTTTGAGAATCTAATCTAACTGTCCATTATGCCATTGTAAAAAGCAATACAACTTTGTTTTTGACTTTTTTTGGGGATATGTGTATGTGATGTGTGAAAAGGGTGTTTGTTTTGCATTAATTTAAATCACAGAGCTAGTTTATTTCTGTTCTACTTGAAACCATGAAACCTGAAAATTTATTTATTCCTGAGCTTGTCCTTCTTTCAGGGCAGGAAATGTTAACTGTGTGTTTCTGTCTAGCACCTGCCACAGCCATATGCTTGCATATTCAAGGGCTTGCCTATTTAACTTGTGATCCATGACAGAAGTCAGCATTCTCTAGGCTGTTCTTATCCTGTGACCTGCCTGACTTATCTATCATCTGCCCTCTTACTAGGGTTTGAGATCCTCCCACCTCAGCCCCCTGAGTAGCTGGGACTACAGGTGCATACCACCATGCCTAGCTAATTTTTGTATTTTTTGGTAGAGACGGAGTTTCTCTGTGTTGTCCAGGCCAATATAGTTTTAGTTTTTCATCTGTCGACGTGTTCTTTTTTAATCATTTTCTGCTCATTTCTAATTCATGAAATTGATACGCACATCCACAATCCCTTCTGTGCAATTCCAAATCCAAAAACCTCTGAAAACCAAAAATTTTTTTTCACAACTCATTTGGCTTCAAAACCTGACCTGAGGCTGGGTGCAATGGCTCAGGCCTGTAATCCCAACACTTTGGGAGGCCAAGGCGGGTGGATCACTGGAGGTCAGGCATTCGAGATCAGCCTGGCCAACATGGTGAAACCCTGTCTCTACTAAAAACGCAAAAATTAGCTGGGTGTGTTGGAGGACACCTGTAATCCCAGCTACTTGGGAAGCTGAGGCAGAAGAATCGCTTGAACCCAGGAGGTGGGGGTTGCAGTGAGTGGAGACTGCGCCATTACACTCCATCCTGGGCAACACAGTAAGACTTCATCTCCAAAAAAAAAAAAAAAATACCTGACCTGAATTAATTCCTTGGCAAAACCTACTTGAACTGACACTAAGCTGTTTATATTTTTTTCTTTTTTAAAATCTCTGTAAAAATGAGTATTTTCACATTTTGCTGCAGATAACATGTTTGATTACGGAGTGCTGTTACAGATTATACTTGAAGGTGTTACCTAATATGCCAGGTTATCTTTCTAAAATTCCAAAAATTTTAAATTTGGATATAGAACTGGACGCAAGCATTTGATTTGGGATAATGGGCGTGTGCCTTCATTTGCTTCATTATTTTCCCTATGGTTTAGGTGCACATTTACCCTTAACCATTTTCAGCTGTTGTTAATAACATGCCCTAAAAGCATTGGTATATAGAGCTTTTTTTCTTCTAAGTTTCAGTAAACCCTTGATACTCACAAAGAATATAACTAAGGTTATCTTAAGTTCTAATATAATATTTGGCCAGATTCCTTGGCTTTCTACTCAGTTACATAATTGTTGAGAGTTATATTTTTCTTATGTTTATCCTCATACCACAAGTTGATTCCTATATCAACAGTCTTACACTAAAAGCTTCATGTCTCACTTGAGTACCTTTTTTTGGAGAAGAAAATAATTACAACAGTTGCTATATATAGATGATGAATAGAGAATAACAATAGTGAATAATAAAGTCATACTGAAATGGGGATGCTAAATTACTCACAGCTTGAAGCAGAGTACTCAAATTTGTGTCTAACAAATCTCATCTAGTCCCTGATGGAACAAGCTTATGGCATGTCACAGACATCAAAGGTCACTTTCTAAAAATCAGTATTTTAAATCTGTGAACGTCAGTGGTCTTATATATACTTTTTTCTTATAATGAAGTCTTTAATTAAAACCTACTTTTTACTATGGACTTTAAAAAAACTTCTTCCTCTTTCCATACTCGTTCCAATTATGCTCTCTCCTCTGGATACTTTTCTAATAATCCCCACATCGATTGCAGTGGTTATCACCTTCTGCCTTACCTCTTGATTGGGCTAGACACGGACCCTCAGTTTACCTGCCTTAATCTGCTGATCCTGATTTTACTGGTATTTGTCTTCTCTCTCACCCTGCTGTCTCCTCCTCCACCAGGATGAAAATGAGCAGGAAGGCCCAAACTTTAGGATCTAGGATCTGGAACTTCTCCTTTATTGCTTTATTGGGTTAACATCTCTAGATCAAGCTTTTTAAAAATCTACCTCTCAATCCACTTAAGATTAGAGTATTTAAAATATTGATTTTTTTAAAAATAAAGTATTAAAAACTTTGTTACAGTTTACTTTGTTACAGTAAAACTTTATATGCCTGTACTCCCAGCACTTTGGTAGGCCAAGGCGGGAGTATCACTTTCGCCCGAGTTTGAGACCAGCCCAGGCAACGTACTGAGACCCTGTCTCTACAGAAATAAAAATAAATTACCTGGACTTGGTGACATGTACCTGTAGACCCAGCTACTGAGGAAGCTGAGGTGGGAACATCACTTGAGCTTGGGAGGTCAAGGCTACAGTAAGCTGTGATGGTGCCACTGGCACTCAGCCTGGGGGACAGAGGGAGGCCCTGTCTCAAGAAAAAGAAAAAGTTAGGCCGGGCGCGGTGGCTCACGCCTGTAATCCCAGCACTTTGGGAGGCCGAGGCGGGTGGATCACAAGATCAGGAGATCGAGACCACGGTGAAACCCTGTCTCTACTAAAAATACAAAAAATTAGCCGGGCGCGGTTGTGGGCGCCTGTAGTCCCAGCTACTCGGGAGGCTGAGGCAGGAGAATGGCATGAACCCGGGAGGCGGAGCTTGCAGTGAGCCGAGATCGCGCCACTGCACTCCAGCCTGGGCGACAGAGCGAGACTCCGTCTCAAAAAAAAAAAAAAAGAAAAGAAAAAGAAAAAGTTTAACCGTAAACAGAGAAAAGTAGGATGAAAAGAAATGATTTTGCTCATGCTTAGAATAATTACCAATGTCTTCTCTTTGGAAAATATGTTAAATTAGGTTACCAGAATGATACTTGGTAGGTAAGATTATTTAAACATCCTGCTATTATTTTAACTAAAGTTAACAGGAACAACTGGTAGTTACTTTCATAGTAAGTAGTTACCTGACACATTCTTTTTTTTTGGAGACAGAATCTCACTCTGTTACCCAGGCTGGAGTGCAGTGGCATGCTCTTGGCTCACAGCAACCTCCATCTCCCGGGTTCAAGTGATTCTCATACCTCAGCCTCCCTAGTAACTGGGACGACAGGCGTGTACCACCATGCCTGGCTAATTTTTTGTATTTTTAATAGAGACGAGTTTCACCATGCTGGCTAGGCTGATGTCGAACTCCTGGCCTCAGGTGATCCACCTGCCTCGGCCTCCCAAAGTGTTGGGATTACAGGCATGAACTACCACACCCAGTCTTGACACATTCTTTTTTAATATGAAGTTTATTATATTCATAAAAGTATTGCTTGTCCCTGCAGAAAATTTGTACAGAAAAGTAGAAAAATACCCATCACTCTATCATTAGAACATAACCACAATTAAATTTTTGGTGTATTTTCTCCTAGTTTTGTGTGTATGTATGTACACATAATAGGTAATCTTTTTTGTGGTGTTTGTAACTCTGATTTCTTACAGAAATCAGTGATGACAGACTATCATGTTAAACTCTTACTATATGTGGCCAGGCACAGTGGCTCACCTGTGTTATTTCAGTACTTTGTCTTTGGGAGGCCCAGGTTGGAGTATCACGTGAGGCCAGGAGTTCGATTCCAGCCTGGGCAACACAGTGAAACCCTGACTTTCCAAAAAAATAGAAAAATTAGGCATGTATGATGGTATGCACCTGTAATCCCAGCTACTTGGGAGACTGAGGCAGGAAGATTGCTTGAGCTTAGGAGTTCGAGGCTGCAGTGAGCTATGATTGTGCCACTACAGTCCAGCCTGGGCAACAGGGTGAGTCCCTGCCTCAAAAACAAACAAACAAAACAGTATCTGTAGTTTCCTCTTAGTCTGTCTCTAGCTTTGCTTGATCCCATCAGCAACAGAACACCATTCAGCGATTGATTTCATTAAGTGTAGTTGGAACCACCTTTTTCTGTTTAAGCAGACTGCTGCCTGATCTTCTGCTTTTCTCCTTGCATTTTGAAGCTGCCGTCTCTGTCACATGCCATTGAGAATGCTACTCTGACTTATCCTTGGTCTCAAATTTCACACCTGTTAGGGTAACTTGTATTTTTGACAGACCGATTCCTCAGACAGATATCTCTATTTAGATCATGCCCTAATCAAATTTTAGCCAAAACGTGTGAGAGACAAATATTTCTACTGTTATGACTTTAAACTTAAGTCTAATAATTTTCTAGTTTTTTACTAAGACTCATTTTCATTAGCCTCATGTTTCTGTCCTCAAAGTTATAGTAATAGATGCTAAGCATAGATACTGATTACAAAGGAACAAAGTTACAATTCATTTTAAAAGTAAATTAGCTTATTTTAATTATCAGACTAAGGTCACCAACTGTTGAATTAATTAGTACTAATACCGCCCTGACTGCTGCTTTTTTCTTGTCTTATTTACCCTACATCCTGACATCTTGATTAGCTTACAGAAACACAAAATTATATTTTTGAAGGCTGCCTATTTGGATAGAGTATCAAAAGATACATTAAATATTTTTAATAGCATACATTTACAATATTGTGAAAAGTTCTATAGTAATATGCGTTAAAAGAATATCTTCAAAATAATGTCAGCACTAGAAAAAAATTCCAGAAGTAGAGAATTATTATTCTTGTGTTTTCACTGGAGCTCCTTAGAGTTCCGTAACTTAATGTCTGAAGTTATTTTGAGGGAGCTGTTTTAAATTGTCCAATTCTGCAGATAGGGAGAGGAGGGTATAGAAATTATTCTACCACTCCTAGCTGAAACTTCAGGAGGTTTTTGATATCCCAGATTGTAATCCATAAGTTAGAAAATTCAAATAATAAGTAATTCTCAATTAATCTGATTGTAGTAGCAAACACTGGAGTAATAATATGTTTGATTATGGCATTAAATGACTGAAGATTATTATACCAGAACCAGATATATGTGATGGGTCATTCCTTGCCATAAGCCAACCAGAATAAGCAGCAATTAGGTTGTCTCTGCTCTTTGAGAGAGTACCTGAGTCTTGAACATGGTAACTAAAAAGAAGAAAGTGACACTAGCTGCTTAGTAAGCAATAACTGTTGTTCATTTGAATTACAATTCTCATTGGCCCCCCACCTGCTTTCTTACTGGTCTGGCCTACCTTCTTTCAGGCCCAGGCCTGGGAGTGCTTGCAAGATATAGTTGGGGTAAAATGTTGACTTTTGGTGGACACCACGGAGTCACATTGATGCAGATAAGGCACATGGCTGTGGCAGGATTCAGCTCCTTCATCAATTTTCAGGTTAGTATGGCTGAATCAATTATAGTTTGTAGAAGTTCCCCTACTGCAGACTTTACTGGCAGTTGAGACTGGGATCTTTCTTCCATGAGAGACATGGTGATATGCCACATTACTTTGGAATACAATAGTTGGTCATGGTTGCAGTCATAAGGAGAACCACCTGTAGAATTTGTTTAATTTATTCAAACTTTTATTTTTTTAGATAATCCTTCCTCAGACAGTTTTCTTGGCTCAGGCGACTTAAGAACCTTTGGCCAGAGTGCAAATGGCCAATGGAGAAATTCTACTCCATCATCAAGCTCATCTTTACAAAAATCAAGAAACAGCCGAAGTCTTTACCTCGAAACCCGAAAGACCTCAAGGTTGGTATTTTGTCATCTTAGTTCTCAAGCCCTTCCTCAGATACAAGAGAAAGTGACTAAAAGGTAGATAGTTACTACATGGGGATTTTAAAAGAGTAACACCATCTTTGGACTTTAAACCTTAAGGATATGAACAAATCCATGTTACATTTTCAACTTCTCATTTACTTAGTGCTGAATTTTGATGATAGCTAAATTTTACTGGAAGAGAGAATTTTAAGTAAATCTTGGTGGATATGAGAATATTGGGACCCTTAAAGATCAGTATGGCTCTTGCAAATCTTAAAGTGAAAATCAGTCAATCTCTGCAATTTGAGCGGAAAGAAACACATTTTACAGCTGTCATGTGAGCAGAGACCTGACTTAAACTAAAGCAGTTCTCTACCTCATGACATTAGTCAAGTAGATGAAGCTACTTCTATATATTAGAAAATAAAGAGTCACAGGCCAGGCACGGTGACTCATGCCTGTAATCTTAGCACTTTGGGAGGCCGAAGCAGGTGGATCACCTGAGGTCAGGAGTTCCAGACTAGCCTGGCCAACATGGTGAAACCCCGTCTCCACTAAAAATACAAAAAAATTAGCCATGCATGGTGATGTGTGCCTGTAGTCCCAGCGACTCGGGAGGCTGAGGCAGGAGAATCGCTTGAACCTGGGAGGCAGAGGTTGCAGTGAGCTGAGATCATGCCACTATAGCTGCAGCCTAGGTGTCAGAGTGACCTCGTCTCAAAAAACAAAAAAGATAGTCATAGAGAACTTTATCCTAGTTATTCCAACTTCATAAGCTCTACCTAACAAAACTTACATGGATTATTAAAGGAAGATGAAATTTGGCTTAGAAACTTTTTCCCTCAGGTATTTTATTATATTATTATTTATTATAGTATTTATTATATTAGTAAATATCTCTTTTTAAAAATAGTATTTATGACTACTTAAATTCTGCCCTGGTGTATTTTAGGAATGTGGGATCATTTAATGTACTGTTTAGTCAAGTTTGAGCTTTGTGGTGTTGATAGAAGCCAACAAGATGGCTTTTATTTTATTATACACATGGACTCCAGGAACATGTGTCAGTACTCCCTGGGATCATGTTCCTCACTTAACTTTTAAAAAATTATACAGTAATTCACTCATACACTCACATTGTAGAAATCAATATGTTACCAACAAAGCTGAAGATCCCTTGACTGCTACCCACAATCCCAATCCCTTCTCCTTGGTGTGTTTCCTTCCAAACCTTTTCCTATACCTGTTTCTTTCTTACTGTTTCTTACTCATATATAGTATGATATATATGTTATGTATACCATTAAATGTATGATATTATTTTGTCTTCATTAAAGATTTTCTCTATGCATCATTTTACAGGTGGCTTTTTTAATGCAATAAAGCCATACTGTTATTTAAAAAAAAAATGTTATTACAGAAATAGTATAAATACTTTGGAAAAATGTAGAAAACATAGTTAAGAAAAATAAAAAATAAAAACATCATATTGCCACCAGCCTGAGATCAACTCTGTAATATCTCAGTGCATATCCTTCTACATACTTTACTTTTTTCCAAAATGAGTTCATAGTGTACATATTCTTTTGTAAATTTTATTTTATACCCTAAGTCATATTTAAATTTTCTCAGTTGACCCAGTTAGTTTGGTTTTGCATCTGGAAGTTATTGGCTTTGTCTCTTATAACTAGAACAGCCTCCTTTTTTTTTTTTTTGAGACGGAGTCTCGCTCTGCAGTAGTGTGATCTCGGCTCACTGCAACCTCCGCCTCCTGGATTCAAGCGATTCTCCTGCCTCAGCCTCCTGAGTAGCTGGGACTACAGGTGCCCACCACCACGTCCAGCCAATTTTTGTATTTTTAGTAGAGACGGCGTTTCACCATATTAGCAAGGCTAGTCTCGAACTCCTGACCTTGTGATCTGCCTTCCTTGACTTCCCTTCCTGGGATTATAGGCATGAGCCACCATGCCCGACCTCAGCCTCCTTTTTTTAAATGACATGACTTTTCTGTATCATGTTCTAGTTTTTGGATTTGACAGGTTGCTTCCACATGGTATCATTATTTTGTCAAAAAATCACATGTATTTTTTATAAGCTAGGTTTTTGATGTGACTAAAAGGTGATGCTGCGTTTATCACATTTGAAAAACAAACAGTATCTTGTTTTGGTTCTATTATTCATGATACTAGACTGACCTCTGGATTGAGGAACTGACAATCTGGTAGTTAATTGTACAATTAGGTTTTTCCCCTGTGACTTGAATGTAATCTAAATAATGTTACTTTGGCATTATATGAATGATGAATTTCACATCAGCCATCACCTAATAATTAATATCATTTGATAATACTTAACTGAATAGTTTTATTACAGTTAATGAAATAATATTTTTCTAATTTTATCACTTCTACACTTCCTAATTGGCATTCTGATTGCATTTTTCCTTTGCTGGAGCTATTAGAGTGTCTGAAATGTGTTTCCTATGGGAAAGGCAGGATAAATGATTAGATTTTACTTTTTCATTACCAGTTTTCAAAGCAAGGTTTTTGTAAAATAGACACTTCATATGTTTCAAATGAATTTGTCTGTTCCTTTTTTAGTGTCATTATGGATTCAGTGTTTTGCAATCCACTATAATTGTTATACTTTTAATGCTCACATTCTCAGAAATTTGGCTAGTGGAAGCCCCTTAAGCTTGCTTCTCTGTCTGTTTGACCTTAGCTTATTGATTTTGGGTAACACCCTTGCTTTCTGGCATTGCAGGATGCCCTTGTACTGTTTCTTTAGAAGAGTAATATTTTATGTTAAAAAGCATGCATAGGTGCACACATACTCTGGGAAACACAAATACAGAAGACATTGTGGAGAATCCATCATGTGTTTACCAAACAATTACACTGCCCTTGCCATCTTTTCCTAGCTGCATCCACTCATCCTAAGAAAACAAGCCTGTTCCTAAAATTTTAAGTCCTTGCTCGTTTCCCCCTTCTTTTTTTTTTTTTTTTTTTTTGAGAGAAGCAAGAATATGAGTTTAATTTAACGTCAACAATGACACTGTGTAACAGCACAGGGAAGAGGTAGTGGAGAGAGGTGGTCAGGCTTCCTGTTTCTTAACCAGCCTTGATTTTAACAGCAGAGCCCCAGCAATCTAGAAGTGCCTCACCTAGCCTCTTAATGGAGTGGGAAGGGGCAGGGACTTGGAAATTAGAGGCTCAAAATGTAAAGAAGGCTGATGGCAAGCCTGAGGAGAGGCCTGGAAATGAGGGAAGGGCTGAGGGCTGTGAGGAGTCCTCACACGAAGACCCTAGTGCAGATCTTCAGCAGTGAACATGCCCCTGGCCCTGCGCAGGATGGAGTCCTTGGTGGCATCATATGGGTGCTCCTTGGAGGGGGTCTCCAGGACAGTGGGGATGGAGTGCTGGTGGGCGTCTAGGGCCTGCCGCACCATTTCTGCTATGTACTGGTTGATGAGGATGATGCCGATGTCATCCTGGTTTAGAAATTGCCAGAAAGTGTCTTCGATCTCATGAATGGTTGTATCCTTCTCCATCACCAGGAAATTGGGGTGGCAGTTCTTGTTAAGCTCCCCTATGCCGCCCAGCAGGAAACGAGTCACTGTGTCCTCGTCTCCCATCACTTGTGATGAGCTTCCCTCTTTCCGCCATCCTCACAGCCGGGCAGAGCTCACCCCAGAGCACCAGAAGCCACTCTCATTTCCCCATTCTTAACACATGTACAAACCCAAGAAGACTTAAAGAGAATTGTGCACTTTTTGATTTTCTTTAGATCTTGTCTGATTTGGATTCAGAACACATATAATGATTTTAAAGAGTTGATTTCATTGAATTTAGAATATTCAGCTGTGTTTCTGTAGTCTGAGTCTTGAAGAAAAAAGAAAATTTATTATGCTAAGAATAAGTACCTCAAACTTTCCAGGTAATGATAGATGAAAAAGAGCACATAGAAAAACTCAGAATTGGCTGGGTGCTGTGGCTCACATGTGTAATCCCAACACTTTAGGAGGTTGAGGCAGGCAGATCACCAGAGGTCAGGAGTTAAAGATCAGCCTAGCCAACATGGTGAAACCCCGTCTCTGCAAAAATACAAAAATCAGCTGGTTGTGGCGGTGGGTGCCTGTAATCCCAGCTACTGGGGAGACTGAGGCGGGAGAATCACTTGAAGCCAAGAGGTGGAGGTTGCCATGAGCCGAGATCGTGCCACTGCCCTCCAGTCTGTGTGATAGAGCAAGAATCCATCTCAAAAAAAAAAAAAAAAAAAACCTCAAAATTAGTAAGCCTTGGATGTGAGACAGGGTTTTTGAGTTCACAATATTCTTCATGCCAATTTGCCAGTTCTTCCCTTTAGATGGTATAAAGAGACAAAAAATTCTTCAGAGGAAGTAAATAGGCCAGAAGGAGAATTTAATGACACAGCCTAATAGTTGTTTTTAATGAAGGACGGGAGCCCTCTGTTGGGCTTTAAGGAAATTTTAAAATTCAGTTTAAAAGCTTAGTTGAGAGGCTTCAGCCTTTATGCATTTTTACATATTTAATCTTAATTTCCTCCAATAGGCTGAGTATCGGGTACAGGGAATAATAGAAAATGTATTTTTTTTTTTTTTTTTTAGCATACCTGGAACCCAGGTCTTTTGAAGACATCTAATCTGTTATGCTTTGTCATACCACAAAGCTATATTGTTCCTGACCAAAAGAAATTCTAGATTGTGGATCTAAAAATACAGTTTTAAGTATTTGATAATTTTGTGTTTTGACAATGTAAGATCTTTTAAGTGGCAGAACCTGATGCAGCATCCTTATATATCATTTATTCATTTATCATATATTTCCCTCAAATGGTACCACCTATTGTTTTACCTGTTTTGTTTGGTTGGTTTTATATTTTGAAAGTGAAAATAATCACTAGATTAGATTTATTTTACTTATTGTCTGTTCTTATCTTTCTTACAAACTCTTTTTTTTTTTTTTAGTGGATTATCAAACATTTTTGCGGGAAAGTCAAACCATCACTGCCATGTATCTGCATATGAAAAATCTTTCCCTATTAAACCTGTTCCAAGTCCTTCTTGGAGTGGTTCATGTCGTCGAAGCCTTTTGAGCCCCAAGAAAACTCAGAGGCGACATGTTAGTACAGCAGAAGAGGTAAGGAAAACCTGTGACAAAAGCTACTAAAAGTTAGGATCTTTCCCTACGTTGAGCCGTTTGCTCCCTATTAATAATTAGATGTTTAAGAACCATTCTATTTTATCCTTCCTGTGCTTTTTCTGTCTGAATTACTCTTTTTGAGTATTATCATCTATTCTAAAGAGATTAAAGAGATGTTTTATCAGGACTTCATTATTTGTCTTACTTTTATATTTTCTATTCCTGCTGTACAACTGACTTGACTTAATCTTTAGTGTTGCCTGAATGGTTTCTCATACATCAAACTCTCTCTCTTTGATCTTTGCTAGACCCTTCCTAAACCCTTGTCTTCTGTGGAAAAACTGTTAGTCTTCCTCAGCAGTTTTTGATAAAATTTGATTTTGGTCCAGGTGAGGTGGCTCACGCTTATGATCCCAGCACTGTGGGAGGCCAAGGCAGGTGGATCACTTTAGCCCAGGAGTTCGAGACCAGCCTGGGCAACGTGGAGAAACCCTGCTCTACAAAAAATATAAAAATTAGGCAGGCTTGGTGACTCATGCCTGTACTCCTAGCTACTGGAGAGGCTGATGTGGGAGGATTGCTTGAGCCCAGGAGGTTAAGGCTGCAGTGATCTGTGATTGTGTCACTGCACTCCACCCTGGGCATCAGAGTGAGACCCATCTCAAAAAAAATTTTTTTGTTTTAATTTGATGAAATACCTGTTCTTACTAGGAACAATTTTTCTTCAATATAAGAGAAAAATCAAGAAGCTAGTTAAACAATTTATATCCTTTTATTATGAGTAAGACCTTTTTTGAAGTTACAGACTCCTGAAAAGAAAGATGTTCTGTTGACACTTGGGTTGTTATATTCATTCAGTAAACCTAAAAGAAAAGTCAATTTCAAGAATATAATATAGCATATAATTCGCATGACAGAATGTGTGCACATGTCTGTTAGATTACATATTTAATGTACGTCTAATTGCTATGGTTGCTTGGAGATACATATGAATAATAATTACTTTATATTTAAATAGCATTAGTGCTTCCAGTGTATTTTCCATGTGTATTATTGTTTTTAATCCTTTTAACTCAGCAAAATAGGTAGAGATGAGGTAATAGTCATGTTTTACAGATTTGGAAAATAAGAGTCATAGGTTACATGACTAATAAATGACAGGCCTAGAACCGAGAACTTCTGAGGAGGTTTGGTCAAGTATGCTTTCTGTTGTCCAACACAGCAATATGGTTCCTGCCCAATGAAGCTTACTGAGTATGGAGTCAAGAATACAGCATTACATGCTAAATAATTACATAATTTGGTAATCAGTGATCTCTTAGGTGTCAAAACTCGATTATTTGTGATATGGTTAGTAAAAATGCTGTTCATATTTTTGGTTTAAAGTTTGTATTGAATCTAAAACGTTTGGCTGGGCACGGTGGCTTATGCTTGCAATCCCAGCACTTTGGGAAGCCAAGGCAGGAGGATTGCTTGAGGCCAGGAGTTTGAGACCAGCCTAGGCAACATAGTGAGATCCTGTCTCTACAAAATAAATTAGCTGGGCATAGTGGCAGGTGCCTGTAGTTCCAGCTGCTCAGGAGGCTGAAGGAGGAAGATCATTTGAGCCCAGGATTTCAAGGCTGCGGTAAGCTGTGATTGTGCCACTGCACTGCAGCCAGGGTGACAGAGCAAGACACTGTCTCAAAAAAAAAAAAAAAAAACCAGAAAAAACCAACAATCAAGTGGAGCGTGGCAGAACTACTAAGTCATTTAGCAGGGTAAGGGATAGACAAGAAACTGGCAACATTTGCCTTTGGTGGTAAAGCTGAACAACAATGATAAAAAGGAGATTTTTTAAAAAATAAACATTTTTTTTTTTTCATTACACAAATTTTCATGTCATCTTTGTACAGGGACCATGCTAATCTTTATATTGTTCCAGTCTTAGTATATGTGCTCCTAAAGTGAGCCCAAGATTTATTTTTCATTATACCTTTTATGCTATTGAATTTTATATTATATTTAAATTATTTTATGCATAAATAATTACCGGAGTTGTGGGGTTTGTGATTATGCTGGAGTCTAGACAGCCTAAAGGGTACAGAGAGACTTTGTGGAGGAGACAGCAGCAGCATGACAGCTGGGTACAGGGCTCCTAACTCTCCCCTGCCCCATGTTTCTGTTGCTCAGTCTCACCAGGATCCTTTAATTCTGTGTTCATTGTAAGTTTGCCATTCACCCACCAGCTCTGTGGACTGTCAGCCTTTCTTCCTTTTGCCTCCTCTGCCAGCCTGAGGACTGGGGGTTGCTTGGGCAATTTTACCCTTCCAAACAGCCCTCCAGGCCACTAGTCGGGTCAATGGAGAACATGAAGCTGGAGTTTGCCTTCCTCCTGTAGTTCAAAGAAGAAGCTAAGAATCTAATCTATGAAACAAGTGATGCAGGAAATTTTGCCTGTTTTTAGTTCTATGTTCTCCTAGTATGAAAGTCGAGCCACCTGTACTACAGAATAAGCCATATAACATGAGTAATACAAAATACTGGGCCAAACTTTATTATCAAACTTTCAACAAATTTATTTAGATGTTTATTTTTGGATATTACAAATAATTCAGATATAATACTTTTTAACCCTGGGACTAAATTTATTGATGGGAACTTACAAACTGGATGAAAAGTCACTTTCCATGAAACGTTGGGATCCTCAACAGAGGTACATTTGGTTATGTTAAAGGAAGATGTATTAACCTTAATGCCGGATTTGTCCGTCAACTTCAGGAATATGAAGTCTTCTACAAAATTAACAATTAAGATGATGTCACCACTGCACTGCTCAGTCTTGCAACAGAGGTTTGAAGAGAACACATGAAGAAGAATTTAGGTATATGCAAGCAGTGGCTGTGCAGAATGGCTGACTCAAGAGGCAACATCAAAAAGCTGTGCTATTCAGTAGGGTAATGGCTAGCCACCAGCACTGTTTAAATTAATTCAAATTCAAATTTAAAATTCAGTTGCTCAGTGACACTAGCCACATTTTAAGTATTCATTAGCCACATGTAGCTGGTGGTTACCATATTAGACAGGGCAAATATAGAACATTTCTATTATTACAGAAATTTCTGTTAGACAGTGCTGTTATAGAGGATATAAAGTTCTGTTTGGAAAAGAGAAAATACTTGTGACAATAAAAATGTAAAATGGCAAAAACACAAGTAGTTTCTTTTCATTTACATGTTGCTTCTAGATATGCTTCTTTGCAAATTATTGAGCAACGTTTTAAGATACTGGACTTTTGTAATAGGTGACAGTGATGGTTTTATACTTTTCTTAGAAATGCTTTACAGTTTTGTCATAAGTCAAGCATTTGGGACTCAGAAAATTATTGAAATTTGCACTTTTCATATTTTATATGGTATAAAGTTATTACTTTAAACAAAATGAAAATTAGGAGGAGCATTTATAAAGTTATTGGGGGTAATTTATAACAAAACAGTTTATCAGTGTCCTAAAATTTATTTGTGCTCTCTATTAAA
The DNA here is from genome assembly GCF_049350105.2 of Macaca mulatta. Lineage (NCBI taxonomy): Eukaryota > Metazoa > Chordata > Mammalia > Primates > Cercopithecidae > Macaca > Macaca mulatta. Next base: position 55,189,484 of record NC_133416.1, on the reverse strand, counting down.
GTTTTATAATTTTACAGTTCTTTTATGATGGAGCCTTTTTTTTTTTTTAATTATACTTTAAGTTCTAGGGTACATGTGGATAATGTGCAGGTTTGTTACATATGTATACCTGTGCCATGTTGGCGTGTGCACCCATCAACTCGTCAGCACCCATTATGATGGAGCCTTTTATAGAAACATCACCTAACTGCAGGACTCTGTCCCTTTTAAAAAATATAATTCAGCACCTTAATTAATTATTTTTATACTTCAAAACACTCGTCTTAGTATTTTTTCAGGTTTTAAAATGTAACATTAGCTAGCTTCTTTAACTTTATCATGCTATGCAATTATTGCTTCCTTTCCTCTTAAGATCCTAATTTTCTTTTTTTATTTGAGACAGAGTATTGCTCTCTTGCCCAAGCTGGAGTACAGTGGCGCAATCTTGGCTCACTGCAACCGCCGCCTCCAGGGTTCAAGCGATTCTCCTGCCTCAGCCTCCTGAGTAGTTGGGACTACAGGCGGGCACCACCATGCCCGGCTAATTTTTTGTATTTTTAGTAGAGATGGAGTTTCACCATGTTAGCCAGGATGGTCTCGATCTACTGACCTCATGATCCACCCGCCTCGGCCTCCCAAAGTGCTGGTATTACAGGAGTGAGCCACTGCACCCAGCCCCTAATTTTCTTATTCAATAAAGAACAGTTAGGGCTTTTTAAAATTTTAATTTATTTTATTTTATTTTATGAAATAGAGTCTCAGTGTGTCACCCAGGCTGGAATGCAGTGGCGCAATCACAGCTCACTGCCGCCTCAACTTCCTGGCTCAAGTGATTCTCCCTCTTTTGCCTTCTGAGTAGCTGCAACTACAGGCACACGCCAGTATGCAGCTAATTTTTAAAAATTTTTGATGTAGAAACAGGGTCTCACTTTGTTGCCCAGGCTGGTCTCAAACTCCTGGGCTCAAGCCTTGACTTCCCAAAGAGTTGGGATTATAAGTGTGAGCCACTGTGCTTAACAAAAAGAACAAAAAACAGTTTAACAAGTAATTTAACAGAGAAAGATGTTTTCTTTTACTGATAGTACCAGATGGTCCAAAAAAGATTTTTGTTTAAAGTTTTAGGTAACTTTCATTTTGGCAAAGCGAAAAAAGTTACATGTGTTATTTTGGGAAAGGAAGAAATAAGATTGTCACTGTTTGCTGACAACATGATCTTATATATAGAAAACCCTACAGATGCCACCAAAAAACTGTTCAAACTATTAAATGAATACAGTGTATATATGTGTGTGTATATATATAGTATATGTATATATGTGTATATGTGTGTGTATATATATGTGTGTATATATATAACCCTACAGACTCCACCAAAAAACTGTTAGAACTATTAAATGAATACAGTATAGTTGTAGGATACAAAACAACACACAGAAATTAGTAGTGTTTCTATGCACTGTTAACCATGAACTGTGCAAAAAAGAAATCAAGAGAACAATCCCATTTACAATAGCTACAAAAAAAAAATCAAATTTAACCAAGGAATTAAAAGACCTATATACTGAAAAACATACATTGTTGAAAGAAATTGAAGATACAATTAAATGGAAAACTATTCTGTGTTCATGGATTGGAAGAATTAATATTGTTTAAATGGCCATACTACTCAAAGCAATCTGCAGATTCAGTGCAATCCCTATCAAAATTTCAATGTTATTTTTCATAGAAAAAAATGGTAAAATTCATATGAAACCACATAAATCCCTGAATAGCCAAGGCAATTATGAGCAGAAAGAACAAAAAAGAAGCTACCACACTAGCTGATTTCAAACTATACTACCAAGCTATAGTAATTAAAACGGCATGGTATTAGAAATAGACATCAGCCAATGAAACAGAATAGGAAACCTAGAAATGAACCCGTTATGCCTGTCTTGGCGGGGGGAGTGGGGAGGGATAGCATTAGGAGATATACCCAATGTAAGTGACGAGTTAACAGGTGCAGCACACCAACATCGCACATGTATACATATGTAACCTGCATGTTGTGCACATGTACCCTAGAACTTAAAGTATAATTTAAAAAAAAAAATGAACCTGTTATATGGCTAGTTAACTGATTTTTGACAAAGGTGCCAAGACTACACAAAGGGAAAGGACAGTCTCTTCACTAAATGGTATTGGGAAAATTGTATTTCCATAGAATGAAATTAGGTCCTTATACCATATACAAAAATCAACTAAAAATGGAATAAAGACTTTAAGACTAGAAACTCTAAAACTGCTAGAAGAAAATGGGAAAAACTACACAACAGTGGTCTTGGCACTGATTTTTTTGGATTTGCATGCAAAGTCACAGACAACAAAAGCAAAAGTAGGCAAATGTGAGTACATCAAACTAAAAAGCAAAGGAAACAATTAACAGTGTACAGAGACAACCTACAGATTGGAAGAAAATATTTGCATCCATTCTATAAGGGGTTGATATTCAAAATATATAAGGAGCTCAACTCAATACCAAGAAAACAAAACTGTTAAAACATAGGCAAGACATTATCCTAGGCAAACTGATGCAGAAACAAAACCAAATACCGCATGTTCTCACTTATAAGTGGGAGCTAAATATTGGGTACAAATGGACATAAAGATGGGAGTGGTAGACCCTGGCAACTACAAGACGAGAGAGTGGGAGGAGACCAAGGGTTAAAAAAATACATACTGGTGGCTGGGTGCTGTGGCTCATGCCTTTAGTCTCAGCACTTCGGGAGGCTGAGGGGGGTAGATCACGAGGTCACAGATTGAGACCATTATGGCCAACATGGTGAAACACCATCTCTACTAAAAATACAAAAAAAATTGGCTGGGCGTGGTGGTGCACACCTGTAGTCCCAGCTACTCAGGAGGCTGAGGCAGGAGAATGGCTTGAACCAGGGAGGTGGAAGTTGCCACGAGCCGAGATTGTGCCACTGCACTCCAACCTGATGACAGAGACTCCGTCTCAAAACAAAACACACACACACAAAAAAAAACCCCTACATATTGGGTGCTGTGGCTCATGTCTGTAATCCCAGCACTTTGGGAGGCCAAGGTGGGCAGATCACTTGAAGTTAGGAGTTCGAGACCAGCCTGGCCAACATGGTGAAACCCTGTCTGTACTAAAAATTAAAAAGCCGGGGTGTGGTGGCGTGCACCTATAGTCCAAGCTATTCCAGAGGCTGAGGCAGGGGAATCACTCGAACCCGGCAGGTGGAGGTTGCAGTGAGCCGAGATGGCGCCCCGGCACTCCAGCCTGGGCTGGTCAGGAGATCAAGACCATCCTGGCTAACACGGTGAAACCCCGCCTCTACTAAAAACACAAAAAATTAGCCAGGCATGGTGGCGGGCACCTGTAGTCCCAGCACATATTGAAATATCATGGTACAAGATGCCGCTAACCCTGACATAATGTTTAAAATTATTTTGTGAGGATTGGTGGTTGTATTAAACTGTATATAAGATTAAAAATAAATTGCCAGGGCATATTACTAAGTGCTAGTGAACACAGCCCATTGAGTCATGGGACCTGTATAGAATTGATGCTTTGCCAGAGTTATAAGTTCTTATATAATCTGGTTCTCTGTCAGGTGATCTCATTTCTTCCTACTCTTCTGATTCACATGGACCTTACTGTTTTTGGAACGCATTAAGCACCTTCCCCTCTCAGGGCTTGGCATTTGTTGTTCCTCTATTTGGAATATTCTTTTATATGTTTCTAGGACTGACTTCTTCCCTTGGCTTTAGGTTTCTGCGGAAATACCACCTTTTTAAGAGAAATCTTACCTGTTCCTGCTGCTCTCCTTCCATAACTTTCCATTCTCTTACCCTTTAATTTTCTGCTAATTTTTTGTTTAATTCCTTTCACTGCAATATAATCTCCATAAATACAGGAACTTTATTTTATTCGATGCATTCATTATCTTTAGTGACTGGAGCATAGTAGGTGTGCATGACAATGAATGAATGTTATGAAGTATATGGTTTTCCCTAAATGTAGTATTGGGGCTTAAAGGAAAAATAAATAAATAAATGTTGGAGATGAAAATTGTCTCTGGAAAGTAACTGCACTTAAATAAAATAGGAAACTGTTGGCAAGATATTCCACTCCAACTGTTTTGGACTATTCTGGTTACTTCCTTGTGATTTTTCTAACAGGTTTCAGGAATCAAGGGATTTGTTGGAATCCTAATTTAGAGGCCCTTTATTTCTGGGACTCTTTTTTGACTCAGAAGTGATTACCTGCTGCCTTTCTGGTTTTATAACCTATAGCTTCTCTGCACTATTATTTAAATATATATTCCATAATTTTTCAAAGTATATTATCTGATATTTACTCAACCTCTCTTTTACACATTTGATAATTTTATATATATATATTTCTTTTTCTTTTTCTTTTTTTTTTGAGATGGAGTCTTGCTCTGCCCCCGGGCTGGAGTGTAGTGGCACGATCTTCGCTCACTGCAACCTTCGCCTTCCAGGTTCAAGTGATTATCCTGCCTCAGCCTCCCTAGTAGCTGGGACCACAGGCATGTGCCACTACAGCCAGTTTTTTTTAGTTTTTCTTTTGTAGAGTTGGGGTCTCACTATGTTGACTGGGCTGGTTTTGAACTTCTAGCCTCAAATGATCCTCCCCGCTTGTCCTCCCAAAATGCTGGAATTACAGGCATGAGCCACTGTGTCAGGCCCGTAATTCTTAATTATCTTAAGGATTCTGCCTGAGCTTTGGCAGAGCTAGGATTCCATTTACATGCTGGTTTGAGAAGTACTTGCCTTATTGCATGTGTTTAAACTGTTTTTTTTGTTTGTTTGTTTGTTTTTATAGACAGTTCAAGAAGAAGAAAGAGAGATTTACAGACAGCTGCTACAGATGGTCACAGGGAAACAGTTTTCTATAGCCAAACCTACCACACATTTTCCTTTACACCTGTGAGTCACAGAAGCATATTTCAGATGAATTTAATTCTACAATTTATTATTTGATATTGAAACAATATTCTTCTCTTGCTAGGTCTCGATGTCTTAGTTCCAGTAAAAATACTTTGAAGGACTCACTATTTAAAAATGGAAACTCTTGTGCATCTCAGATCATTGGCTCTGATACTTCATCATCTGGATCTGCCAGCATTTTAACTAACCAGGAACAGCTGTCCCACAGTGTATATTCCCTCTCTTCTTATACCCCAGATGTTGTTGCATTTGGATCCAAAGATTCTGATACTCTTCATCAACCCCATCATCACCACTCTGTTCCACATCAGCCAGATAACTTAGCAGCTTCAAATACACAATCTGAAGGTAAACATGGTATCATATAACTACATTTTTAGTCCTAATAGCCAATTAACTGTTTATTAGCTCTATTACAGGCAACATTGTAATATACATATAAATAAACATACACAGTTTGAGCATACCGAATCTGGAAATATGAAATCCAAAATGTTCCAAAATCTGAAACTTTATGAATACCAACATGATACTCTAAGGAAATGCTCAGTGGAGCATTTGGGATTTTGGATATTTGGATTTGGGATGCTCAAATTGTATAATGCAAATATTCAAAAGTCAAAAAAATCCAAAATTTGAAACTTCTGGTCCCAACCATTTTGGATAAGGGATATGGAACTTGTAAGACATGTACTTCCATACTTTAAATACATATGATTCAATTAACCATGCTATGAGTAAATTAAACCCACAAATAGGATATTCTTTTTTTCTTACCTCAAGATGCAAATGATTTGATACTTTTTATTTAAACAATTAACTTTCTAAGTAGAGGCTAGAGTCAGAGTATATATACTCAGCCCAATTGCTTCAGCACTTTCTCTGTTTCTATGACTTTACAGTGGTAAGTAAGAATTCTGAAGTTGTAGGAGTTTTGAAACATCAGATAAATATTGAAGCTTAAGTATTTAGGTTTGTGCGTTTTAGAATGATTGTCAGCATTGGAAACAAAAAGCTTTCTACCTAATTTTCAACTAACTGAAATATTCACTCTCTTTGCATTCCAGTTAATTAACGTTTTGTTGTGATAGATTTCTTTGTTTCCTTAATTTTCCCCTTCTTTAGGTATGTATTATGTATCAATTTATGGTACGTACTTAGGTATGTAACTTAAAACAAGTTTTAGGTTAAATGGTTAAACATCAGGGATTTTTTGATAGATGGAGCACTAGTCGTTCCCCTCCTTTCTCAGGTTGAGTTTTGTTTTTTTTATCTACTTGTCACTTTATGAGAATTCTCACTCAGGATTAAACTTTTTGGCAGCATCATTATATAGCTACACATATCCATGAAGACTCTTGTTATATTTTGTGAGGTGATATACTGAGAACTGTAAAGGGAAAAAAAAAAGCCAAAAAAAACAAACTCCTTTAACCTCAGAAACATACATTGTGTTGCAGATATTATACAACTAAATTGAAACAAATATACTACATTGCACTGTTTAATTACTTTCCTTGTACCATTTAATAAATACTCTGAGGATCTAATCATAGCACTTTAGAAGAACACGATTCCTGCCTTTGAGTAGTATTCAACAGAGAAAATACATAATAGAATGATAAAATTTGTACTTTTTAGATACCTCCTGGGGTGATATTTCCTTCCCTGTCCCCCTTCCCTCCTTCTTCCAGTTTCCTTCCCTCTTCCTTTCCTCCACCCCTTTCCTCCTTTCACCTAATTCAGTCTCATTGTAGATCATGAACTACAGTAGTTCCCCCTTATCTGTGGGGGGAGGATATGTTCCAAGACCCACCCCCAGCCAGTGGGTGCTTGAAACCATGGAGAGTATACTATATATACTATACCTTATACACATAATATACATACATACTTTTGATTATAAATTAGGTGCAGTAAGAGATCAACAATAATAACTAATAATAGAAAAATTATAACAATACACTATAATGAAAATGTTACTTTTTTCTTATTAAATCAAGAACTTTCACCCTTTCACTTAAAGGAAGTAGGTTTTTTGTTTTTTTGTTTTTTTTTTGAGACTGAGTGTCACTCTGTCGCTCAGGCAGGAGTACAGTGGGACCACCTTGGTTCACTGCAACCTCCATCTCCTGGGTTCAAGTGCTACTCCTGCCTCAACCTCTTGAGTAGCTGGGATTACAGGTGTGAGCCATCATGCCCAGCTAATTTTTGTATTCTTAGCAGAGACGGGGTTTCACCATGTTGGCCAGGCTGGGGAAGCACTTTTTACACCTTCTCTTTGGCATACCTGAATTGCCAGCATCATTACTTTTGCCTTTTGGGGACGTTATTAAGTAAGGGTTACTGAACACAAGCACTGCTATACTGAGACTGATGACTGAGGTGACAACTAAATGACAGGTGGTGCATACAATGTGGATATGCTGGACAAAGGGATGATTTCATGCCTGAAATAGAGCTGGATAGAGATTTTTATCACATTACTTGGAATGGCATGCAATTTAAAATTTACTAATTATTTCTGGAATTTTCCATTTAATATATATGTACCATGATTAACTACGAGTAACTGAAACCATAGAAACCAAAATTGCAGATGGAGGACTACCATGAAGACTTTTAAGGAATCCTGCCATTTTCTTGTTCTCCTGAAACAGACAGGAAGCACAGGGAGCAAGTGCAGCCTAGGAGTAGATGCTGAAGGGCCAATATGCTTGTATTTCCCAGGGACTTTCTTATTTGTGAAGCAAGTTCTTCACAAAGACCTATTTCTGTTCTCAGTGACAATGGACTTACCTCTCTTTCTCTCCCATCTGACCTTTGTTCTTATGTTATTTTTGTGGAAATAAAATACAGCAAAGTATGGAAACTTAAACTAAGATATCTAGAAAGTATAACTTTGTGGAGTTTTATTACTAATGAAATGCTCTTGTGTTTCTTTATTTAGGATCAGACTCTGTGATTTTACTGAAAGTGAAAGATTCCCAGACTCCAACTCCCAGGTAAACTTTGGAAAAAGCTTGTTCTTTATTAATTAATTAATTAATTTTTTTGAGACGGAGCCTCGCTCTGTCACCCAGGCTGGAGTATAGTGGCGCAATCTTGGTTCACTGCAACCTCCACCTCCCTCGTTCAAGCGATTCTTCTGCCTCAGCCTCCCAAGTAGCTGGGATTATAGGCGCACGCCACCATGCCCAGCTAATTTTTGTATTTTTAGTAGAGATGGGGTTTTGCTATGTAGGCCAGGCTGGTCTCGAACTCCTGACCTCAAGTGATCCACCCGCCTCGGCCTCCCAAAGTTCTGGGATTACAGGTGTGAGCCTATGCCTGGCCTAAAAGTTTGTTCTTAACATTGTTTTGCCTTTCTTTAATCACAACTTTTTCACTAAAAGTTACACAATGTAAAACTACCTCAATTCAGACCTCTGTCACATATTACTTGAATTATTTCAGTGGCTTTATAATTGTTCTTCCTTCAGCCTCTATTTTGTTCTTCATTCCATCTTCCACCATACCATGTTCTTGAAACAATTCTTCTGCCTTGCTCTTTTTTCATTTGTTTTTGTTTTTGTTTTGAGACAGGGTCTTGCTCTGTCACCTAGGCAGGAGTGCAGCGTGGTACAATCATGGCTCACTGCAGCCTTGAACTCCTGGGCTCAAGCGATTCTCCTGCCTCAGCCTCCTCAGTAGCTGGGACCACAGATGCTTGCCACCTTACTTGGCTAATTTTTAAATTTTTCTTTTGTAGAGACAGGATCTCGCTATGTTGACCAGGCTGGTTTTGCACTCCTAGCCTCAAGCGATCCTCCTGACTTGGCCTTCCAAAGTGTTGGAATCATAGGTGTGAGCCACTGCACCTGGTCTACTTTGTTCTTTAGTCCATCTTCCATACTGCAGTCAGAGTGATCTTTCAGAATATGTGTCTGATCATTCATTAAAGGGGTTTAATGATTATTTGTTAACCTCCTTCAAGGGTGGTTTATTAGACATCGAATTAAGCCAGGCTCCTTACTATGCACTTACAAAGCACTTCTTTCACAAGCCTCACTTTCTCACTTTAACAAGTATTTACCAAGAGCCTACTGTGTGCCAGGTACTAGTATAAATATTGAGGATAATAGTGAACAATGTGAAGTCCCTATTCTCAAGAAGCTTGCATTCTACTTGAGGGGAAGGATGAAGGACAGATAGTGAACAAATAAACAAACGTATATGCCTTGAAGTGATAAGTGCTATGAAGAAAATTGAAGCAGGGTAATATATAGAGTAGGATTGGGAAGATACTATTTGTATAGGGTGGTCATGGAAAGTCTCTGATCAAGTGACTTGAGCAGAGACATGATGGAGGTAAGAGGGAGCCATATGGAAATATGGGACTCTTTCATGTGTTTTTATAAGCTGGACTATTTTCAGTTTGTAAATACAGTAAGCATTTCTTGCCTTCACATTCAGTGTTCTTTTTGCCTGGAATGTCCTCCATACCTCAGCTTTGTCTGTCAGTAGTGTTTTATCTTTCAGGTCTCAATTCACATGTGAACTTCTGCATGAAACTTTACTTATCTGGAGGTATCAAATACTTCTTGCTCTGTGATCCAGTAGGTTACTATGATTGGTGTGCCTTTGCCATATATGGCTTTGGGAATTCAATTGCTAGGATGAGAATAACATCAGTTTTCTATTGAGAAGATTAAGGGTAATGAAATATTCTTTCTCATCTTAGTTCCCCTACTTCTTTGCAGCTCCCCGATGTGTTCTAAGCTTTAAATATTTCTTAAAATTCTCTATTTGTTAAGTCTTTGGGGGAGACTTCATAGTTTAGATTCTTTATTTCTTATATCTTTTTTTGGAGTCAGATCTGCCTTCTGATTTTGGGTTGGAAAAGGCTTCACGTAGCTTTGGACAACTTACTCTTCTGAACCTCAGTTTCCTTATCAATAAAATGCCAGTATTGATACCTTACACTTAATCGTGAAGATTAACTTACAGATAAAACACTTATTTTTATATGTGCTTCATGTGAAATGCCACAAGATGTGTGCAGCTTTCTTGGGAAGAAGTTGATCTCTCAGGTAAAGAGTTGATCTCAGTTCCTTAGGTTCTTTACTAAAACTGCCTTTCATTTACGGAGGATTTCTCCTAATGATGACTAAAGAATGAGTTGGCAGGAAAAATGGTCTGTAGGGTAAGGCTGTTTGAGTGATGCTCTTTGTCAAAGTTGGAGCCTACTCTGCTGATGCTTGGTTTATTGGCTCTCTACTCTTAATTCTCCACTACTGCCTCCCAGTTAAGTTCCAGTAATGAAGATCTGCTTTTATTTCCCAGAATATGCTATGCTGTGTCATACCTCTTTGCCGTTATACTTTCTGTTTGTTCCGTCTGGATGTCCCTTTGTCTCTCTGTCTACTTGATAAGCTCTTATTTTGCTTTCTCTTCTTTCTTTCCTTCTTTCTTTCTTTCTTTCTTTCTTTCTTTCTTTCTTTCTTTCGTTCTTTCGTTCTTTCGTTCTTTCGTTCTTTCGTTCTTTCTTTCTTTCGTTCTTTCTTTCGTTCTTTCTTTCTTTCGTTCTTTCTTTCGTTCTTTCTTTCGTTTTTTCTTTCTTTCTTTCTTTCTTTCTTTCTTTCTTTCTTTCTTGTGTGTGAGACAGAGTCTTGCTCTATCACCCAGGCTGGAGTGCAGTGGCACAGTCTCTGCTCACTGCAACCTCTGCCTCCCGGGTTCAAGCAATTCTCGTGCCTTACCCTCCAGGGTAGCTGGGATTACAGGCATATGCCACCACACCCAGCTAATTTTTGTGTTTTTAGTAGAGATTGGGTTTCACCATGTTGGCCAAGCTGGTTTTGAACTCCTGACCTCCGGTGTTCCACCCACCTTGGCCTCCCAAAGTGCTGGAATTACAGGCATGAGCCACCATGCCTGGCCTTAATTTTGCTTTTCCAAATCTCACCCAGGTGTTATTTTTTTTTCTCAGAAGATTTCTTTGACTTCGCCAGATAACATTAGTTTTTCCTTCCATCCTTCTACCTTGTTTGTTACTAATACCTTTGTACCTGTCACCCATTGCTGGTCATGGTGCTTGGCATATGATGGGTGCTTAGTAAATAAATCTTTGTTAGATAAATGAATTTCCTAGGTAGGCTGAAGTGCTCTCTTGAGTAGCCCAAGTACTCATTTCCCCCCGGCTTTTTTTTTTAATGCTTTGATCTATTGAAAGGCACAGTCGAAAGAATACAGTCTTTGGAATTGGACAGATAAGACTTCTAATCCTGGCTTTTCAAGATAAATAATCATTTTGAACCTCCTTTCTCATTTCTGTACAGTATGAGTAATAATTCTTTTTTATATATTATGTTGAGGTTTAAATAATATGGGCATTTTCATTAGGCTTAACTAATACATAAAACATCTAGAGTAGAGTTTTACATGTAGAGCACTAAGTATGTGCTCAAACACAGTTGTAGTTATTATTACTATATGCCTCAATTATATGAGAAATAATACATCTCTTTGGAAAAGCAGATTTTCCCTGCATTTTGTTTTCCTGAGCCAGTGGATACCTTGATCCATTGAAGAAAACTGCTGGCCCCTACATTACTTGTTCATTCAAGAAATACTACATGGCTGGGCATGGTGGCTCATGCCTGTAATCCTAGCACTTTGGGAAGGCCAAGGTGGATGGATCACCTGAGGTTGTGAGTTCAAGACCAGCCTGGCCAACATGGTGAAACCTCGTCTCTACTTAAAAAAAAAAAAAAAAAATTAGCCGGGTGTGGTGACGGGTGCCTGTAATCCCAGCTACTCAGGAGGCTGAAGCCAGAGAATCTCTTGAACCCGAGAGGTGGAGGTTGCATTGAGCTGAGATTGTGCCACTGTACTCCAGCCTGGGCAACAGAGTAAGAGTCAAAAAAAGAAAACTAAATGCCTACTATGTGCCAAGCACTATTCTAGTTGCAGAGGATTTTGTTTTCTTTTGTTTTGTTTTTAAGAGACAGAGTCTCCCTGTGTTGCCCAGTCTGGTCTTGAGCTCTTGGCTCAAGCGATCCTCCCTCCTCAGCCTCCTAAAGCACTAGGATTACAGGAATGAGCCACCATGCCTGGCCTCTGATCCAGGTCTCTTAACTCCCAATTTGATGCTGTTTACTTATTCTGTATATTTAAAAGTTTTCTTTGGAAAAGTGTTCACTCTTTTTCTTTTTGTTTCTGTGATAGATCCTGCCTAGTTAGAAGTTTGTAGATAAGGAAGTTTGAAATAAACAAGAGGCTCTAGGACAATTAATCATGCCTGTGGCTCTGCTCAGCATATCACTTGGGTTGTCAGCAAGAGCCACATGGACCTAGAATTGACCTGTCATCTTTGGAATGAAGTTGTGTTGCTGATTCTCTGCTTTGGCTCATTGGCTTGTTAGCCATTTGATGTAGATTATTTTGTGGGTGGGGATTTTTAATAAATTTTTCAATCTGAATCATTTGGGAAGAGCAATGTTCTAGCTTAATGTATTATTTTGAGAAGTGATGTCCTCTTTCACGTAATGTTGGTCTCTCATGCAAGTAGGGAGCTATGCCAAATATAATATCTCTGCTGAACTTTGGGTCACCTTTTTAACTAATATGTATCCATATGATTTTAACTAATATGTATGCATAAGGACTGTGTCTCCTTATTTCCTAATTACAGTTATTTTATGTCATTTGGATTCCTTTTACTTATTCCATACTTGTAAAGCATTCGTATAAACTATTTAAATTATTGTTTTTATTGATGAAAATATTTTCATTTTCTCATAAGCCTCCTGCTCATTTGTCAAATTTTTCTTTTCCTACCCATAGTTCTACTTTCTTCCAGGCAGAGCTGTGGATCAAAGAATTGTAAGTTATTTTTGGTATCATTTTTCCTTCTCAATCACTTTGTTTTTTGCCAATAAGAAGTACCTGTTTAGGCTGGGTGTGGTGGCTCACGCCTGTAATCCCAGCACTTTGGGAGGCCGAGGTGGGTGAATCATCTGAGGTCAGGAGTTCAAGACCAGCCTGGCCAACATGGTGAAACCTCATCTCTACTAAAAATACAAAAATTGGCTGGGCGTGGTGGCACGCGCCTGTAATCCCAGCTTCGTGGGAGGCTGAGGCGGGAGGATTGCTTGAACCTGGGAGTCGGAGGTTACAGTGAGCCGAGATTATGCCACTGCACTCCAGCCTGGGCAACAGAGTAAGACTCCGTCTCAAAAAAAAGAAAAAAGTACCTGTTTATACTTTTAAGTTGATGAGTTTTCAAAATTTTGTTGGAGTTGGAACATTTCTACACTTACGTTTATTAAATCTATAACAATTGTTGAAGCTAAATTAAATTGGAAAAATAGAGTTAGCTATTATGTAGTAGGGACAATAAACGATCCTATTTTGGCATTTGTAAAACTAATTTATTGAATAATTCATATTTCTGGACTTTGCAAAATCACTGAAAGCATTTAGTCTTGTTTAAGAAACTTACTTTATTGAGTTATCCAAACCCCTTGGTCTCGGTAATTTTTAAAAAGTCTATCAAAAATATAGTATTTGAATTAAACTTCAGCAATATCTTGTATTAGTTTCTCCTTTGGGGTTCCATCCCATTTTTGGATTTCCAGACTGAAGTTTTGCTTTCATTATAATCTTAAAAGCATGTTAAGAAAAGAACTATGTGTTTACAAATGTTAACAAGTCATCTGTTCACATTTAGCAATGCACTGATATTTTTAGTAATTTCAGTAAAAATAGTTCGGGTGTGGTGGCTCACATCTGTAATCCTAGCACTTTGAGAGGCCAAGGTAGGGGGGTCGCTTGAGCCCAGGAGTTTGAGACCAGCCTGGGCACCATAGTGAGACCCTGTCTCTATAAAAAATAATAATAATGTCCGTAAAAAGAGTAGAGTAATTTCAGTAACATGTGGTTTCACTCTATGTCTTAAAATAAGGATGATAAGTTAGTGTAAGGATTTTAGACTTTCTTTGTGAGGGTTCTGTATTTAATACTCAGTGTACATCAACAATATGTTTGATACTGAGAGTGGTCTACATTTGGTCACATTCCTTTTCATTTTCTAGAACTAGTGTTTATGATTCTCGAGCACGAGAAAGATTGCGCCAGATTGAAGAACAGAAAGCATTGGCCTTACAGCTTCAAAACCAGGTAAAAAAGAAAATTGGAATAATATTGCAAATAAATACTACATCGAAATAGAAACTATTTTGGAAAGTTACCCAGATTTGGGTAATTGCTGTTGTAATTCCAAGATCGTATGGTAGCATAGCATGTTATGATATGTGGTAAATGTTCTCGGTCTGTTCAGTCAGTACTACTCATTGTACATAAGACAAATATACATAGTCCCCTACTTGTGATGGTTTGACTAATGATTTTTTGACTTTACAAAAAAGCGAAAGCAATAGGCATTTCAGCATGCTCCTTGACTTATGACAGGTTTATTGGGACATAACCCTATCGTAAGTCAAGGAACAGCCACAGATTTCTTTATCCTGCTTATTCTGAAGTTTTATCTTTCAGAGATTGCAGGAGCGGGAACATTCAGTACATGATTCAGTAGAACTGCATCTTCGTGTACCTCTTGAAAAGGAGATTCCTGTTACTGTTGCCCAAGAAACACAAAAAAAAGGTCATAAATTAACTGATAGTGAAGATGAATTTCCTGAAATTACAGAGGTAAATTACATACACTTAATTTCTACACTACCAAGTATTATGTTTAGAAAGAATCTCTCGGACGAATTTCAAACATAAAAGCAATAGTGGTCAAGCACGGTGGCTCACGCCTGTAATCCCATCACTTTGGGAGGCTGAAGCGGGTGGATCACTTGAGGTCAGGAGTTCGAGACCAGCCTGGCCAACATGGTGAAACCCCGTCTCTACCAAAAATACAAAAATCAGCTGGGCGTGGTGGCAGGCACTTGTAATCCCAGCTACACAGGAGGCTGAGACAGGAGAATTGCTTGAACCCGGGAGGCAGAGGTTGCAGTGAGCTGAGATCGTGCCACTGCACTTTAGCCTGGGTGACAGGCCAAGACTCCATCTCAAAAAAAAAAAAAAAAAAAAAAAAAGCCGTAGAACACTTGGTATTTAAGTTTTCTTGTATATTTCTGCTTTCACTTATTTTACATACCAATCTGGGCTTTATTTTTAAAATATTGAAAATTTATGAAAGAACTGTTGGTGGCTTTTAACAACTTCAGTGGAGAAGCATTTAATACATTTGTCTTTCCTGTCATGTGCATTTTTACTTACTGCACACATACAATAGTTTGATCCTAAATTGTAAGCTGAGGTTTGCTCTTTTTTTAAGTAATAAAACCCATTATAGAAAATTTAGAAAATACATGGAGGTCTGTGTACATTTTTAGATAATCCGTTTCTTTATCCATACGTCTCTTTGAAACCTACCTTGTAGCTAGTGAGCATAACACACTTACTATAGTTGTACTGAATTCTGTATTTTATATTTTAAAAAAGATCTCTAAGAAAGTAATTTCTAAAAGATACTGCCTTTACTCTCTTACTATAACCTTTCATTAAAAAATCTGTTTCTCAGGAAGTTGTTTGGACCAGAGATATAAAATATAGTTAATTTTTCTCATGACTTAGAAAATTTGATAGCAGAAGGTTATTTCAGATTTTAGGAATTAATATGGAAACAAGGATCTGAATGTTGTGCTGAAAAAGAGAAGGGAGGACTAGATGAAGTGTAAAGAAGTAATCAGGGATTACTGGGAAGGAATAGAAACCAAAATGTTACATAGAAGTAAACTAATTAACAGTAAATTTATAAACAATCGAATGGTGATAAATATAGTCTGAGGATTTCATGGGGCTTGGTGAGAAATATGGTTTTCCTGAAGCCACGCATGTTTGATGTCTTGACACCTTTTGTTTTCTTAGGAAATGGAGAAAGAAATAAAGAATGTATTTCGTAATGGGAATCAGGATGAAGTTCTCAGTGAAGCATTTCGCCTGACCATTACACGCAAAGATATTCAAACTCTAAACCATCTGAATTGGCTCAATGATGAGGTAATATTGCATCTATTTTTACATACAAATAACAAACATTAAGTGGCAGTTAAATTAAGGCATTATCTCACTATTTCTCAAAATGTGGTCCATGGATGACCCGCATTGAAATCACCTCTCATAGGCCTCTTCATTCTTGTAACCATGAGGGAGTGTGGTGGAGACAGGCATTTTTAACAAACATCTCAGGTGTATTTAAGAGTCTGAGAACCACTGAATTTACCTTTTCTTGTATTGAAGATTTGAACACTGAAGAAGACATTCACTCATTGGTATTCTCACTCTCTTTAAGGCTCTTGTTCTGCAGTTCATCTCTTCTGAACAAATAAGTATTAGCTGACCGTTTTGCAGCATGAAGGAATACTTTGGGATTTCTTTATAGGAATCCAGTTTTACTTCCCTTTCTACCTAAGTTCTACTCATTTTAGATCGCTTACAAAATGAATGATAAGATTTCCAAAATAGCCTCCATTTATGT
Organism: Macaca mulatta; assembly: GCF_049350105.2. Taxonomy (NCBI): domain Eukaryota; kingdom Metazoa; phylum Chordata; class Mammalia; order Primates; family Cercopithecidae; genus Macaca; species Macaca mulatta. The sequence continues at coordinate 55,172,989 of NC_133416.1, read as the reverse complement.
ATGATATTTTTTAAATGGACATTGACAAAGTTATTATTAAATATTTGAGGTATTGGGAAAGTTACGGTCTTCACCTCCTAACTCCAGTTTATTTTAAGTATATTAATTACACTACAATTTTTAAACTGATCTATTCCTAAACCTAAACCTGTAAGTAGCTATTTTATTTTAGAAGGTTATTTTTACAGCAAAGGAAAACTGGGTTGGGTATCTTTTCCTAAGTACCTTCTTTCTGTGAGCATCCCTGCCTAATCTGGGTATACTCAAGCTTCACAGCTGTGGAGGATCTTTAGTTTCTCAGTATAGTAATCATTAAATATTTTAGATATCCATATCCTGTTTTTGCATGATCAAGACCTTCCAAATAATATTTGCTAATAACTATTGATCATTTACCTCATTAGGTACGATTCATGTTTTATGTGTTTTATTCTTGTAATAGTCATCATATCTTTGGAGGTAGATATGATAGTTTTATCATCTCCATTCTACAGATAAAGAAACAAGGCATAGAAAGATTTAAAAACTTGCAAGGTTATACAGCTAGTAAACAGCAGAGCCAAGATTAAGACCCAAGTATTGGGTCTTATCTACTATATCTTACCACCTCAGAATCTTAAATTGGATCCTGGTCTTAAGATCAGATATATAGAACTTAGGAGCCATGTATCATGTCCAGGATGCTGGGTTTCTCTGGGGCCAGCCCCATTCTTTTTGCCACTAGTTGGTTTATAAGATAAAAATTTCAGGAGCTCATCACTCCCTGAATAATATCTGTGACCAAGAATAATAAGGAAGACATGGTTTGTTACTATCTTTCTTTAGAAGAAACCCTCTTTGCTTCTTTTGGCTCAGATATTAGAACATTGGTTCAAATAATAGAAAAAAAGAGTTCACCAAATCAAAGGAGGAAATGAAAATCAAGGATAGTTATAAGTATCCACTGTTACGTTATTTTTGATCTGTGGTCTTTTGCCATTTTTTTTCCTGCCATTGCTGGTGGGGAGAGGTCAGTTATTCTAAAGGGATAGTAGGCTTTAGTTTGTTGTAAATCATGGAAAACCTCCTAGAGGGCAGCAATGAGTAGGATATGAGCTGAGCTCTTGCGATTTACTGTGGCATTTACCTCAGTGAGATTCCTTACAGAGACAGCATTCATCAGGACATATTTTCCATTCACTGGGCCCATCAGAGGCTGGAGTTTTAGCAAGCTAAGTTAATGGAAATTACATTATTTTAGAGGAGATGAGAGGAAGGAAAGATTCTTTGTCTGCTTTATCCCTACCACACCTAGCCACAACTTTTGTAGAAGGAGTGCATTTCTTTTCAGTTCAGAATAATGTTATCCTTGAAAGTGAGTGCCAATTCACGTCCATAATAATGATGGGAGCTATCTTAAAAAGCACCATTTTCAAAGTACCATGCCTCGTAGGCTTTCAAAGTTACTGCCCTTGAGAAGCTAACATCCTGATGGAGTATTAGTAGATATCCTTAAGTATTGATACTCATTGAAGAATACTGAATTTTGGCCAGACGCAGTGGGTCATGCCTATAATCCCAGTGCTTTGGATGGCTAAGGTGAGAGGATCACCTGAGGCCAGGAGTTCAAGAGCAGCCTGGGCAACATAGCAAGACCCCATCTCCACAAAAAAATTAAAAATTAGCCAGCCATGGTGGCATGTGCCTGTAGTCCCAGCTGTTCAGGAGGCTGAAGCAGGAGGATTGCTTGAGCTAAGAAAGAAGGATTGCTTGAGTTTAGGAGTTTTAGTTTATAGTGAGCTATGATCGAGCCACTGCACTCTAGACTGGGTGACGGAGCAAGACTCTGTGTCTTAAAAAGAAAACAAAACTTAATTCTGTTTCTCAGTTGTGAACTATCAGTCTTCTTTTGCAAATGATTTGTCCTCTGTTCAATTCTCTTCTTCCCTCAAGTGGATATTTTCATTAATAATCATTTCTCTTCTTTTTCTGTTTCCTTTTTTATAAGATGTATTAAAACTTTGTCCAAAATAAGTGACTGATATATTGTTCTTACCATTTTATAAACAAAGTACCATACTTCGTAGGCTTTCAGAGTTAAAAAGGAATATAAGAACCAGGAAGTAAAAGGAATCAGATTCAGTTTATAAGGAAATTAAAACCCAGAAATCCTATTTTTGGAATATGTATGGAAAGCCGTTAGGATACCCTGTTCCTAAAAGAAAAGAAGACCACAGTACCTATTCATACAATAGGTTTTTAAAAAATTTTCATAAATGGATTTCTCTATAGGTGAGTTTGGTTAAATTCCGTACAACTTCAAAGGACTAATGATTGACAGGATTAATATAATGAATGTGGGAACTGGCTGCCATATAAAGAATACCAAAGGAGGCAAGAAGACTGTTAAAATCAAGGCACTGTAGATGGGGATTTCTATATTGGGTCAGGAGATTAGTTATTAATAGAAATATCTAATTAAGGAAGGGAGGATGGAGTTAAAGCAAGGAGAAATTACGCTGGGAGCAGTGGCTCATGCCTGTAACCCCAACACTGGGAAGCTGAGGTGGGAGGATTGCTTGAGCCAGGCTGTCGAGGCTGCCGTGAGTTATGATTGTGCCCCTGCACTCCACTCCAGGGTGGGTGACAGAACAAGACTCTGAGACCCTGTCTCTTTAGAAGAACAGAGAAAGGAAAAATAAGTTGCAAAAGTAGAAGTAGATTGAAACAGTCAAGAAACAGAAGGAAATATTTTCAAATGGGTGTCATTATTAGAAACTATGCATTAATTCCTGGAGATTGAATTGGGTGACTTCTGGAATCCCTTCCAACTTTAAGATTCTAGGTTTATTGTCCTGAGTACTGCTTTAGGCTTTGTGTTTCTCTTTATGGCCAAATGGTTCTCCTTTGAGGGACTAAGGATTGTTTTAAAAGGCATCAGATAAATTTAGAAATACATGGATATAATTTAGGTATACAAGTAAATAAAACTGACTTTTGCTTCTGGTCATGATAAAGGAAACAAGATTTACCCTTTCAGCTTAACTAGAAAATTAGACAAAACATGAAGCAACAATTTTCAGACACTGGGTAACAGGTAGTACCAGGCAGTGATCCCTGAGGGAAGGGAAATAAAAGGGATGCATGCTATAATATCCCCAGCTTTCTAGGGTGGGGTGTGTGTGTTGTGAAGGAGGGACTGGTAGAGCCTGTGCAGGGGGGCTTCCCTCCAGTCTTTGGCTGAGTACCAATTTGTGCATGTATGAGAAGAAGCTACCGGAGGCTGGGGAAAGAACCACCAGAAAGAAGGGATCAGCACAGTTTTAGAGCCGGCACAGGTGTCAGTAGTTTATGTTCCAACCAGTTAGAGTAGAAAAACCTCCTAAGTCACAGGGCATTGAATAGAATCCTCAGAGGGGTATTGCCTCAGAAATAGGGCGAAACTGACCCTAGAATAAAACTGACCCTAGAATAAAACTGACGCTAGAGGATCACCTGAGGCCAGAATAAAGGCTGCTCTGGACCCACCATCACAAAGCCTAAAAACAAGCCTCAAAAGCCTGAAACTGATCCAGATAACCTATATCCCAGAGAAAAGCCTAACAATATTTAAAGGAATATAACAAATTCCAGCAACAACAAGGCCCAACATAAAATTTGCAATATCCAGCATCCAACTAGAAATGACCAGAAATACACGAGGAAGGAAAGTACAATTTATGATGGGGGAGAAAAGAAACACCCAGAAATGACCAAAATAATAGAATTAGCAGACAAGGATATTTAAAAAGTTACTATAAATGTCTTCCACATATTCAAGAAGTTAGAAGAAAATGGACATCATGAGGAGAGAAATGGAAGATATTTTTAAACAAGACCGACATTGAATTTCTAGAAATGAAAAGTATATCTGAAATAAAAATACATAAGGTAGTATTAATAGTAGATTAGACACTTCATAAGAAAAAATTCGTAAACTTGAATAGCAGTAGAAACTGGAATATGAGACACACAATAAAAGAAAGATGTCAAGAGCATCAGTGAGCTGTGGGATTATACCAGACAGGTTAAGCATGTAATTGGAGTCCCAGAAGGAAAGGTGGGGGCATAGGTGGTGTTAGAAATTTATTTAAAGAAATAATGATGGAAGATTTTTCAAATTTGAAAACTGAACTGACAAGTTTGAGAAGTTCTCTATACCCCAAGTAGAAGAAACATCATGCTAAAATACATAGTAATCAAGTTGCTGAAAACTGGTGATAAAAATACTAAGTGCAACCGGAAGGAAAAAGGCACATTAAGTACAGAAGAACAAAGATAGGTATAACTGTCAGAAATAATGTAGGCCAGAAGACAATGTAGCTACATCTTTAAAGTACTGCAGAAGAAACAAATTTGTCAGTAGAAATTCTATACCCAGCAAATATATCTTTCAAAAAATAAGGCTGTACTTTTCCAGACAAACAAATGCTGATAAGAGTTCATCACCAGCAGACCTGTACCAGAAGAAATATTATGTGTTCTTCAGGCAGAAGAAAAATTGCAAATGGAAATGTCAGTCTACACAAAGGAATGAAGAGGAGTGGAGTTGCTCTCATTTTTTTATATGTCTAGAAGAGAGGTGACTAAGCAGAACTAAAACAACATACTGTGGGATTTATAACATATAGAAGTAAAATATAATCACAGCACAAAGAAGGAGACAAAATGGACAAATATACTATTGGAAGATCCTTATACTCTACATAAAGTGGTATAATGTTATATGAAGGTAGACTATGATAAGTTAAAGGCATAGTAAATCATAGAGTAACCACTAAAACATAAAAATTAAAAGCAAGATATATTTACTAAGCCAATAATGGAGATAAAATGGAACTTTAAAAATCCAAAAGAGTTGGAAAGAAGAAAAAAGATAAAAAGAACAGATAGAGCAAATAGGAAAAAAAAGCAAGATGGTAGATTTAAACCCAACCACATTGATGTTAAATGTAAATTACCTAGGTCAGCATTGTCCAACAGAAATATAATGTGAGCCACATATTTTAAATTGTCTAATAGTTACTTTTAAAAAAGTAAAATGGGCCGAGTGCAGTGGCTCATGCCTGTAATCCCAGCACTTGGGAGGCCAAGGCGGGTGGATCACTTGAGGTCAGGAGTTTAAGACCAGCCTGGCCAACATGGCGAAACCTTGTCTCTACTAAAAATACAGAAAATTAGCCCGGCATCATGGTGTGTGCCTGTAATTGGGAGGCTGAGGCAGGAGATTCACTTGAACCCAGGAAGCAGAGGTTGCAGTGAGCCGAGATCGTGCCACTGCACTCCTGCCTGGGTGACAGAGCAAGACTCTGTTTCAATTAAAAAATATACACATATATAAAAAATGTATATTTAATATATGTTATATATAAATAATATATTTTTATATAAAAACATATAATATAGACCGGCCACAGTGGCTCACGCCTGTAATCCCAGCACTTTGGGAGGTAGAGGCGGGTGGATCACCTGAGGTCAGGAATTTGAGACTAGCCTGACCAACATGCTGAAACCCCATCTCTACTAAAAATACAAAAATTAGCCAGGTGTGGTGGCAGGCGCCTGTAATCCCAGCTACCCGAGAGGCTGAGGCACAGAATCGCTTGAACCCGGGAGGTGGAGGTTAAAGTGAGCTGAGATCACACCACTGCACTCCAGCCTGGGCAACAGAGTGAGACTTTGTCTCAAAAATATATATATAAAATATATAATATGTTAATATATATTGTATCACATATAAAAATATATAAAATAATATATTTTATATATGTAATACATATTTGATATATGTATATGTAATATGTAATATATAATATATATCAAATATATATTTTGTATATAATATATAAAAATAACATTATTTAACCCAATATATCCAGAATATGTCATTTTGGCATGTAGTCAAAATACTATTGAGATATTTTACCTTCTCTTTGAATGTGCTATGCAGTTTACACTTATAGTACATCTCTAGTTGAATTAGTCACATTTCAAGTGCTCAATAGTCACATTTGGCTAGTGGCTGCCTTACTGAACAGTAAGGTAAATAAACATCCAATTAAAAGGCAGAGATTGGCTCTCCTTGGGGAGGCCAGCAACTTTCCAGATAAAGGGAGCTGGTGGGCAGGAAAAAGGCATGCAGCGGCCCTCTTGAGCCAGAAGAATAGCTGCTGACTGATGCCTGGGGGACCAAGCCCATAATTGTGGAGCTGAAGCTGCACTGTGTCCCTTGCTTCAGTCTGACCTTTGGGGAGCCTGCACAGTTCTGACCTCAGTTAGGAGCTGAGGGGAGAAATTTGAGAATGTTTGGCCCTGTGTAACAGCAAAAGGATTCATTGGTGAGGGTGTCTGGCAGGTATCTGTAAAGATAATAAGATGAAGGGAACATCGCTGTTTGGAAAGTGTCGTGATACGATACACAAGTTGTGCTGCCTCTGTGGCTGTAAGGCCTACCGCCTTCAGAAGTCAACCTGTGGCAAATGTGGCTCCCCTGCTAAGGGCAAGAGAAAGTATAACTAGACTGCCAAGGCTAAAATAAAATACCACTGCGACTGGTTGAATGAAGCACCTAAACATCGTATACTGCAAATTTAGGCATGGACTCTGTGAAGGAACAACACCTACACCCAAGAGGGCAGCAGTTGCGTCATCCAGTTAATCTTAAGAATTTCAGTGATTAGTCATGCAATAAATATTCTGGTTTTTTAAAATGTATATATGTTAAACATATGTTTATATGTATATGTTATATCTATATTACATATATGTGAAAGGAGGCAGAGATTGTCAGATTGGATTAAAAAGCTGTCTGTAAGAAACCATTTATTGGCCGGGCGCGGTGGCTCAAGCCTGTAATCCCAGCACTTTGGGAGGCCGAGACGGCGGATCACGAGGTCAGGAGATCGAGACTATCCTGGCTAACACGGTGAAACCCCGTCTCTACTAAAAAATACAAAAAAAAAAAACTAGCCGGGCAAGGTGGCGGGTGCCTATAGTCCCAGCTACTCGGGAGGCTGAGGCAGGAGAATGGCATAAACCCGGGAGGCGGAGCTTGCAGTGAGCTGAGATCCGGCCACTGCACTCCAGCCTGGGCAACAGAGCAACACTCCGTCTCAAAAAAAAAAAAAAGAAAGAAACCATTTATTTATTATTTATTTTTGAGATGGAGTTTTGCTCTTGTCACCCAGGCTAGAGTACAATGGCGTGATCTTGGCTCACTGCAACCTCAGCCTCCCAGCTTCAAGTGATTCTCCTGCCCCAGCCTCCCGAGTAGCTGGGATTACAGGCACCTGCCACCACACCCAGCTAATTTTTCTACTTTTAGTAGAGATGGGTTTTCACCACGTTGGCCAGGCTGGTCTTGAACTCCTGACCACAGGTGACCCACTGCCTTGGCCTCCCAAAGTGCCGGGATTACAGACGTGAGCCACTACGCCTGGCCAAGAAACCATTTTAAATGTGAAGACATAGGTTTACAAAAGTTAAAGGACAGAAAAAATATACCCTGCAAACATGAATCAAAAGAAAAAGTGACTTTTTAGCATTATACAAATTAGATTTCAGAACAAGGAATATTATCAGTAATAGAGACATTTCTTAATGATAAAAGGGTCAGTTCATCAAGAAGGCTTAACAACCTAAATATGTACACACCTAATAACAGAACTTCAAAATATGTGAAGCATAATCTGATAGAACTGAAAGGAGAAATAGACAAATCTATTACTATTGGAGGTTTCACTGCCTCTGAGTAATGGATAGAATAAGTAGAAAATCAGTAAGGATGTAGAAGACTGGAACAGTTAGATCGATCCTATGCACCCAAATATTTGTACACCAGAAACACTTTTTCCTCTACTCAGCCCTCTATGCCCTATCCTACGTGGAGAAGCAGGATAACTGGAGCATTTCCTGTCTCTCTATTATTTTCCCTCCAAGACCCTATTCTCCCTCTCATTCCTTGCTGTCAGTTTACATGGATGAATTGGAAAAATAGCAAGCTGACATGTCTCTTTTTTGGGGGATGGGTTCTACTCTATAAACACATATTAGTTATTACCAGTTGTTTCCAATTGGAAAAGCACTGGACTGTTGGAATACGGTATTTCCAACTTCACCAGCTAGTGAAAGGCCAAAGAGAACCAAACTCATAGGAAATATGGGGGACAGGAGGATAGTGAAGGAGGAATTAAGATAGAATCTACATAGCAGACTGTAATTACATTGAAGCCACAGCTAACCAGGCAGACTAATTACCTACTTGGTAAGCTTCATCTCTGAAAAGGAAGAGATGTCTCGGCTGTTCAGCATCACAATAGCCTAGTGTATAGAGAGCATATTCGTACTTGATTGGTAGTATAAAATAAGAAGTAAAACTTTATAGTGAAGTACCAAAGTCACCTGATTTTTATTGCAGAATCAGAATCTGGAACCAGAGCACTTGCATTTTGATGAACATTCTTTTTTTTTTTTTTTTCCAAGTCAGGGTCTCACTCTGTAACTCAGGCTAGAGTGCAGTGGTGTGATCATAGTTCACCGCAGCCTCAAACTCCTGGGCTAAAGTGACCCTCCTGCCTCAGCCTCCCAAGGAGCTGGGACCACAGGAATGTGCCACCATGCCTGGCTTTTTTGTTTATTTTTAGTTTTTAGAGAGAAAGTCTCACTATATTGCCCAGTCTGCTCTCGAATTCCTGGCCTCAATTGATCCTACCACCTTAGCCTCCCAAAGTGCTAGGATTGTAGGCAGGAGCTCACGCCCAGCTTTGTCTAGCATTCTAACTTTCAGAATATATATATATATTTTTTTATGGGAATGGGGGGAATTGGTAGTGGTCATAGTTTGATAATTGTTTCCAAGGAGTAGTTAAATTTGAGTGATGCTCAGTAAAGAGAGGAAACAGCTTGCAAAACATTTAAGTTCAACTAGACAAACCTAGCCTTAGGAATCGGTTTTCCTTAGAGAATAAAAGCTGATTGCATAAGAAGGAAAAAAACTAGGCAAAATGAAATAAATTAGTTAAGTGAATATGATGAATCCACCATGTGCTTGTACACTTATGTGTGGAATAAAATGATCAGAACTAAAGTTTTTTTTTTTTTTTTTTTTTTTTTTTGAGATGGAGTCTCGCTCTGTCGCCCAGGCTGGAGTGCAGTGGCTGCATCTTGGCTCACTGCAAGCTCCGCCTCCTGGGTTCACGCCATTCTCCTGCCTCAGCCTCCTGAGTAGCTGGGACTACAGGCACCCGCCACCTCGCCTGGCTAGTTTTTTGTATTTTTTAGTAGAGACAGGGTTTCACCGTGTTAGCCAGGATGGTCTCGATCTCCTGACCTCGTGATCCGCCCGTCTCGGCCTCCCAAAGTGCTGGGATTACATAACTAAAGTTTTCTAACATGACTCTTTGGCATCCAGATTATTATGGTTTATCTCTTTGAAGTGTTTCTCAATAGAACTAGCCTTGATTAACCAGGGATTTATGGAAGGTCACATGGAGAATAGTAGTTATTCTCCATAAATGACTCCATTAACATGTTGCTTGCCTTTCTCTAAAATTTTAGCTATAATTCTGATAATTTGTTCCTTGAATTGGCATGTGAGAAAAATTCTGTGTGCATGTTCGCAGTGAGGGAAACCTGCCTTTCTGGTTTCTGTAATATGACTAGGTTAACTCCTATGAGTGAATGACCTGACCCACTATCAAATGCTGCTGTTCAGTTAGTCTTTTGGACTTTGTGGTTGACAAGGGTAAATTTAATTTGAAAATCAGAATGGGGAGGTCAAGGTGAAAATCTAGAGAGGTAAAATTGGAAAAATGGCTTTTGTCCCCCCAAAAGTTGTCTTAATCTCTGCTCAGAAGTATTGTCATGCGCAGGCCTTTTAGAACATTTTTTCTCAAGCTGATTAGACGGGTTCAAAGTATAAGCATGAGAATGGCTAAAAATCAAGACTTTACTGGTAGTGAAATATTTCTAAAAACATGAGAAAACAATAGTTTGGCTGGTTTACTGGGGAAGAGGGAAGATGCAAATAGCATTGGTCATTTATGTCATTGTGGTAACATACAGGAAAAGGGGATTGAATCCTTAATTTGAAAACATTGTAGGCGTTTCTCTGAAAGAAAAGCTTTTTTCAGCTTCAGCCTGGCAGCTCTTCAAATAAAATCTCGGAGGAACAAGGCACTATAAACAACCCACCCATCCCTAAACATGACTGCATAGACAAGTAGATGCTTATGGCCAAGCCTGCGAAGGCAGCAGGAAGGGCAGCTCCTTAAGCACCAAGAGCCACAATGAGCAAATAGAGGCAAGTGTGGGTCCCAGAAAAGGTGACAGGTGGACTAACGTTGACAGTAGTCCTCAGATTGTGGTATATTGGCGAGACAAACAGCAAGCACAGGGCTGATCTACTTTTAGCTCCTTATTTCAAAGGGAATTTAGGATCTGCTGGTGCTAAGAGAGTCTTGTTTGAGTAAAGGGCTGTTGCCAACTTGGCGTAGGGGACCGTTGTCTTCACAAAATGCAAGCAAATGCTGTGACCATCACTGCTCCTCTTTCATCTTGAACACTGTGATCCCTTCTCTCATTTCTTTTTCCTTCATTTTCAGCCCTCCTCTGTGAGATGACATGTAGGACTTCTTTGTTCTCTCTTAGCTTGTTTTTTTGGTATGATGGTGTGTTGGCTGAACTGTGGCAATTTTCCTCATTTGGATGGAGTAATAGCTAAAAAATTGAGGAGAAAGACTTAAATCTAAATTCTGTCTCAGATGTCAGATTTACATTCTCAGCTAATGTGGGGAGCATTGAGGTCACCAAACTCCCTCCTACTGGGATCTAGGGGAAATGAAAAAGAACCCAGATCATTCCTTAGAGCTAATTAACTAGTTGACTTTGGAGGAGGCCTTTTCCCTCTCAGTTGAGAAACTTTGGTTGGGTGCAGCAATGGAAGAGGAATTCTCAAAGGGAACAGATACCGTGCTGTCTGATCACTGGGGTTCTCTGTTCTTGTTCAACTGTGTTGGTCCTGAGCTTTCTAGTGAACCCTCTCTAGTTGAAAAAACAAGCAAAACTCAGGCTGTGTAAGTCCAGCTAAGCTTCCTTGGTTTCTGGAACTCTTTCCTCTTGAAAAATAGAATAGTGATGTATAGCATGACACTCATTTATGTCATTCTTTTTTTTTTCACTTCAGACTTACAATTCCAGAGGTAATCTCTGATAGACACCTAGGGGAGATGTATCTCCGTGGCTGTCAGGTGCTTCACCGTCCTTATCTGTCTGCCTGGTCCCTTTCATCTCCTGCTTCAGTCGTTATTTCTTTTTGGAGTATGTAAGCTGTCTGCCCCATGGAAGGTTTCACTTACAGTGACTGGCAGGTCATTTGCTTATGTCTTGGGTTGAAGGGCTTACCCTATAACGTGGCCAACATTATAAGATGGGTAGAAGGCCAGAGGAATCAGTGAATTCCTTCTTGCCAATTTTTCCTCATTAGAGAACATAGTTTACAGCCTAGAAATCTGTACTTGCTGAGAAGATCCTACTGCATTTGTGGCTGCCTTTAGAAACCTAGAGGCATCCTTTAGCACCATTATCCTGAGGGGCGGAGTTAGATTGGAAACTTATAGTTGAGAAATACCTGATTCTAATTGTGTCTTGATTAAGTATCATTATCTATAACAACTGAGCTCCAGTTATCTGTTGGGCATCGCACTAGGCAGAGAATAAGCCATAACCTGAGTCCTTTGGGCTGACTGGGCCTGTTGCTCAGTCATCAGAGCTGCAGAGAAAACAGTGTCTTTCTTCAGTCCTAGCCTTTCCCACCTCAGAGTTCTGCCTCATGGCGAGTGTGGTTTCCCGCAGCTGCCTAGGCATCCTCATCTATAGGCCCTTTCTCTGGTCTAGACCATGCTCCGGTGTGTTCCTGGCAGTGTTCACTGCTGCCTACCCAGTATGTCGTTGCTTACTGTTGGGCAGTAGCTCACTGTTCTGGCATCCTGGTGTGTAAATATTTGTCAAAGAACAGGGGCATTTTCCCATTCCCCAAAAAGCATTCTGAAAAATGTGCCTGTTTTCTTAGTCATATTTCCAAGCCGTGGATCAGTTAGCCCATTCATTCCTTGCAGTTGACAGACACTGGCGTGACCTCAGCTGGCCACATAAAGTAAGTATGCAGTAACTTCCGGCACAATAACTTTCAGGTTTTAGTACCAAGAGTCCTGGACCTAATGGAACCATACACAACAAAGTCACTATTGGAGAAGATGTTGTTTCATTAACAGAAAGAATCACACATCTCCCCACTCAGGCATTGTAATTTCTTTCCACACTTGATAGTGAAGGCATAAATGGAATCAACAAAGATGAGAAAGCTAACCATATAGATTCTGGGGTAGAACTTTACTCTTCATGTTTGTGACTTGACTTTTAGGTCTCATATAAGGTAGGTTTTTATGCTTCCATGTGTGCCTTTATATAAAGGTGACGTTGCTGAGCTACTATCAGTTTACAGGTGTTTTTCTAATATAATTGATGGCTTCTCCTGTCACTTAGTTCTACTTGAGACCAAAAGAGTTTGCCTCTGCAGGATGGGTTATTAAGTTGAAAAGGCAGTCTCAAACCGTGGAGCAGAGTTTTCCATCTTTGTGCAAAACCATGTGGCTCTAATATAAAGTGTGAATTCTTGATTTTAACTTGACTAACACTAGGCTCTAACTGAGCTCAGTATCTACTTAAATTGCTATCACAGTTCCAGTAGGTAAAGGTAACTGCTAATGTACCTTGTTAAACTGTTTGCATGCCTTCCTTTCCTTTTCTATAAGCCTCACCTTCTAACATCCCTGTCTTTCTGCAGTCTTTTGACCTAACCTTCAGTCTTCTTCAAGCCTCGCCAGCGTCTGCCCATTTGTACTCCCAACCCCATAATATATGTCAGCTTTTTCTCTTTTCACTGTTTATAGCACTTCAGCCTTCCCCCTTCTAGTCAGAATTTGATTTAGAGAAATGAGTCTGTTGGATGTTGAAGACTTAATTCAGTTTATTAGGAAACAATTACATATGCTATTCAATACAGCAACTGCAACTGCTTTGAAAGGCTAGGCCTGAGTGTCTATTCTAATAGGTATAACTTCTTCCCACAGATCATCAATTTCTACATGAATATGCTGATGGAGCGAAGTAAAGAGAAGGGCTTGCCAAGTGTGCATGCATTTAATACGTTTTTCTTCACTAAATTAAAAACGGCTGGTTATCAGGCAGTGAAACGTTGGACAAAGAAAGTAGATGTATTTTCTGTTGACATTCTTTTGGTGCCCATTCACCTGGGAGTGCACTGGTGTCTAGCTGTGAGTACCCCTTTCATTTTTGATAAAATGTAAAAGCTATGTAATTATAGAACACACAAAGGGTAGTGAGTAGTAGTTCTACATTTTCCCTTGATTGTTGAGAGAGTGTTTAGTAGTAGGTTGACTAAAATCAGATAGATCAATGAAGTTCCTATCAAGATTGGGATATAGATTTTGAAGAAAGCTATGGAATTTCCTTTTCTGGAAATATTTAAAAGAGAGTTATAGGGTGTCTAAGCAGTCTTAAAGGAAGGCATGGGGGGAAAAAGTGACTTATTAATGATGCTGCCACTCGGATTCTGTGACTGTTATTTTCAGCCTAATCGTGACTTACCTTGCATACTTGGTAATTTAATATTTTTATGACTCCGTGAGCATTAGCTTAATGTGTTAATAAAACTATTTCACATAAAAAATAAAAAAAAAAATAAAAAAAAATTAAAAAAAATTAAAAAAAAAAAACTATTTCACAGTCTGTTTTGGATTACATTTGAAAAGCATAAAGCTAAAAGGAACTTCTCAATATAAAGAAATAAAACCCAGAATCTGCTCACCATCTTTCTGAAACTGTGGAAATGATTTTGAGATACTCACCTTATATTCCCTGAAAATCATGTAGTTTCTTCACTGTTGCCCACTTTGCAGAGGGAGAGAATGAACATTAGAAAAAGGCTTCACAGCAGTAATGGGGCCACCCGTTGATCAGTGCCATCATAGTTTTATGTGAATAACCCCTTCATTTTTTTTCTCTGCAGATTAAGCATAATATAATGCAAAGTATCAGTCAAACTTACCATGATTTTGTAGGAAGTCTGGCAGAAGGTTCCAAAGGGCAAGAAAGGGAAAAGCTTAAACCAATTTTCTTCACTTCATAAACACCCAGATTTTTTTTCTTATTCTCAGGTTGTGGACTTTAGAAAGAAGAATATTACCTATTACGACTCTATGGGTGGGATAAACAATGAAGCCTGCAGAATCCTCTTGTAAGTAGGGAGTTGAGGACAGAAGAGTTTGATATCGGGTATATGTGGTGTTTTTCCAGTAATAGAACTCAGTTGTTTGATACCTTCAGTGGAGTGATTGATAAAATCTTCATATTAAGTAAAAATGCATATTTTGTGTCTAAGTAAGTTTAGTTTAAAAACAATACCAAAGTAAGCCCTAATGGGAGCAATTACTATCCTAATGCACTAAAATATAGACTAGATATAAAGATATAGATGCTACTTAGAAATCATTTAATCCGACCTCCTCATTTTTCAAATGAAGAGACCAAGGCCCATAGAGGTGCCTTTGATTTGCCCAAGTCCTATTAGTTAGTGGCTCAGGTGGAAACCAGAATGCAAATCTCTTTATGCTCCACCTGTTTCATTTTCCAAAACACCTATTCCTCACTGTACCACTCTGATGGCCAGGAGGAAGTAGATTCCACAATGGTAAACAGTTTGCACTTAAGAGTGCTCTATTGAAGGTATTCTCAATACATTGTTGATTTGGATTTAATTTTTACATAGGAGAACCAAGCTAACAATAGTAAATAAATACCTCAGTAGTGCCAGAAAAGCACTTTTCTTCCATTAGATTGAGTTCTAAAGGACCATATAAACTAAGGAAAAGATAAAAAGAATCATTCCTCAGAAGGAATGGTAGGTAGAAGGAGCTTAACTATTATAGGCAGAGGTCATGTTCCTTTTGAGTTGACAGAGTGGACATCAGAAGAGGCAAGCTAGAAGAGGCAAGCTCAGCTCTGGAGAAAACTGAACAATCCAGGGATTCCTTGCCCAGCATTATATACTCTTTTCCTCAGAAGAGCAGATGAAACAAATTTGTTCCTAGGGATTGTCAGCTGCCTTCTTAGTGTGGCAGCTGTCATCCATGTTCTCCACTGCTTGTCTCATTCTCTCCTGATACCTTTAGGCAATACCTAAAGCAAGAAAGCATTGACAAGAAAAGGAAAGAGTTTGACACCAATGGCTGGCAGCTCTTCAGCAAGAAAAGCCAGGTACTTTTCATCTTGATGAAATAAAAATCCTAAGAGTAGGGTATCTGGGGAAGAAAGAATTTTACTGCTTAATTCCCATGGACCACCTGTCTTAGTGTCTAGCCTGACTTCAGCTTGGTTGGTTGGTTTCTGGGGGAGGATAAATTAAGCTATCCGTAGGAAAACAGTGTGTTTCTTATGTAGAACTAGGTTTGCTAAATGCCCAGATATTTTCCTAAGCTTTTCACTCCTAAGGGGAATGTTTGCTGATTATTTGGCCTCTGGGGGAGGGAGCAGTTTTTATACCTTTAGGTGCCATGGAAGTCTGAGATAGTCTCCAGTGTGATTACTATGAAGTACATAGACCTGACTGGAATGTTATATTTTGTTTCTTTGAGCCTCTGTTGTCCTGACTGAGGGGGCCAGAGTCATCTGTTTATAATTTAGAGAAACCTGTATAATTTATATCGTTTCGTTCTTATTTTTAATCTAAGAAGGAGAGAAGCTTGGAAAGATGTCATTTTTTTTTTGTTGGTCTTCCAGGAAATTCCACAGCAGATGAATGGAAGTGACTGTGGGATGTTTGCCTGCAAATATGCTGACTGTATTACCAAAGACAGACCAATCAACTTTACACAGGTGAACTGAGCCTTCCATAGGGAGCTCTAGGATTACCTTGTCTCCAAGCTGCCCTGTAGATGTTTTTCTCTCCAGTTCTCTTTAGGAGCCTCTGCCCTAACCTTTAGCGTGCTTCAGCCCATGATTCATAACACTAATGGTTACTGCCTGAGCCACATCACAAAAGAAAGAAAATTAGTGATAAGCCACGTCCTGGGTTACCACACCTCAGTTATTGTAGTAAAAGTTTCCTGGTCAAGAGCAGAACCTTCTCTGCCTGTCTCCTCTACCTACTGTAACTTCTAAAGAGAACTGGGACCATAGCAAGTTTCTTTAGTTCCCTTGCATTCCGTTAGTAGTCAGGTTTGGGAATAGGCCATACCTCAATCTCTTAGTGTAATTTGTTATGCTGCCCCCTCCCCTGACCCCTCACTTGATGAATCTGGTCAGTCTTCACTTAGAGAGTGATTGGTCATTTCTGTCCATGTGGTCCCTCAGACCAAAGTGGATTCAGACTAGAGATTATGGTTTATTCTGATGTGTTCTCCACTTAAGTCTTTTACTTCTGTTTGAATCAGTGGCTTTACCAGATTTTTCTACCATAGCCCTTTGTCTAGACCAGCCTGAGCTGACTCTTGAAGTTCCCTTAATTCTTCTAAAAAGTGGATTTTTTATTTTTAGGCCTAGGCTCGTATCCTCTTAAAAGTTCAACATAGAGGACTTATTAGACACCATTCTCAAAATTCTTAGAGACATGTGGGCATAGCCTGGGGATTCCTGGAGATACCCAGTGTAACTTCTAAGGCTATAACAATGAAAAATAGCAATAGAAATTACAATAGAAAAAACAATGAAAAGAAAAAAACCACATGTAATCAAGAATGAATAATTTAAAAGACCAGAAATACAACTGAGACTGTTTGTTGAAAACCTTGCAAAAGAAAGAAGTATGGGGAGGCCGGGCGCGGTGGCTCAAGCCTATAATCCCAGCACTTTGGGAGGCCGAGACGGGCGGATCACGAGGTCAGGAGATCGAGACCATCCTGGCTAACACGGTGAAACCCCGTCTCTACTAAGAAATACAAAAAATAGCCAGGCGAGGTGGCAGCGCCTGTAGTCCCAGCTACTCGGGAGGCTGAGGCCGGAGAATGGCGTGAACCCGGGAAGCGGAGCTTGCAGTGAGCTGAGATCCGGCCACTGCACTCCAGCCTGGGCTACAGAGCGAGACTCCGTCTCAAAAAAAAAAAAAAAAAACAAAGAAGTATGGGGAGAGGAGTATTAGGTCTAGACAAAAGCATTGAAAATTAAGGGTGTCTCTGTGTCTCTACAGCAACACATGCCATACTTCCGGAAGCGGATGGTCTGGGAGATCCTCCACCGAAAACTCTTGTGAAGACTGTCTCAGTTAGCAGACCTTGACCATGTGGGGGACCAGCTCTTTGTTGTCTACAGCCAGAGACCTTGGAAACAGCTGCTCCCAGCCCTCTGTTCTTGTAACACCCTTGATCCTGGACCAGGCCCTGGCGAGATGCATTCACAAGCACATCTGCCTTTCCTTTTGTATCTCAGATACTATTTTTGCAAAGAAACTTTGGTGCTGTGAAAGGGGTGAGGGACATCCCTAATCTGAAGAGAGAGACTGCTTTTCACTTCTTCAGTTCTGCCATCTTGTTTTCAAAGGGCTCCAGCCTCGCTCAGTCCCTAATTACGGGACTGAGAAAAGCTTGGAAAGAATCTTGGTTTCATATAAATTCTTGTTGTTAGGCCTTACTAAGAAGTAGGAAAGGGCATGGGCAAAAGGTAGGGATAAAAACCACCAGCATATACAGGACATACACACACACCCACACACACACACAATTTTCACGATGTATAGTCAGGAATGTGACTGTAAACTGGATTTTGGGGCACAGGCATAAGTCCCCTCCTCCAGGACCTTTCCTATTTATATGTCCCTATACAAAATCCACCTGCTTTTATACGTAGCTGTTTTATCATCTGTAGCTTCATCCTATCCGGAGGCACAGCACATGAGCCCTGGACAGGTCCCAAAGTTCCAAGCAGTCCTTTCCTTAAAAGCAGGGGTTTGCATGTGCTACCAACACATGATATGGGGAAGACCCACCCAGGGAGCGGTTTCAGTGGCGCAACAAAGCACCACTTTTACTGTTGCCTGCTTCTGACCAAGAAGAAGAAGGACCTTAGTATTTAGCATAAAATTCCAGCGTTGGATGAATGCAGGTCTAGTTTGGTCTGTGGCTAGTTTAAATATGTTTCTAACCACAGAGAATTTCATATGTATACATATATATATACATATATATGTATATATATGTATAAAATTTCACAGGGATATGCTATTTTTTTCTTTTTTAAAGACTGAATGTGTTCACCATTTAGCCTGTAGATTTATTTCCATTTTCCAAATTCCAGCACACAGAGATCCCAGCCCCTATGAGTAGGGTGTTTGTGGACTACCTAATGGAATATTTTGAGGCCTGGATGAACTTTGCCATATGGGTAGAGGTTACAGAGGGGGATGATATTTTCAGCTAAAAAAAACGGGTGGAGCTTGGACTGATCAACTTGAGATTTTAAAACTGCTATTCCTTTTCTTTCTAGCATCTCTCCCCACCCTCTGAGAGCTCCTCAGGCTTAGATAGTGAAGTGATCAATGCCAGTGTCATTTTGTACTTAAGTTCCAAAGTAGGAACATTTTATACTTTTTTCTGTATTGTAATAGGTAGTTTTGTATGAAATCTTTTCTCCTCTCCCCTTGTACCGCATTCTTTCCAGCATTGTGCTTTTTCCCTGGGCTTATTTGAAAATTTTACTGTTTTATACAAGCTTGTTTAGTACATTTTTCTATGTTTTACCACAAGTTACAATTTGAAAAGAAAACTATTTTTTTTAAATATTCCATTGTTAACTGAATGTTACTGTTTCCACTCCAGCAACTACATGTCCTACCTTCAACTGCCTGCCTTTTGGGGAAAGACCACCTTTTGTGTGCTTGTTTTCTCTCTCTCTCTTTCTTTCCCTTTCTGTTTCTGTCTCTCTTTATTTTTCTTTCTTTTTCTTTGTTTTGAGTTTTCTGTAGGAAATAAATAGCTTTCTATATATGAGTTGCTGGGGACCTTCACATTCTCTTTTAGAAAGCTGTGGCATGCAGGCTCATTGCAGGACTCCTGGAATATTGTCTAGTTCTTGGTATTTACTGTATGTAAGCAACAACTTGAAAGGTGGCAATATGGTATAGATTTGGACTATAAATCAAAAGACCTTTTTCAGGTTCTTTCACTATTGTCTGGGGGACTCAGAACAAGATTGTTCTCTGTATTTATTGTTTGTCCATTTAGATAACATCTGTCTTACCTTCCTCACAGACTTTGTACAGACCAAAGCAACAAATATTTATTGCCATGTATAGCAGAAAATGAAACATGCAACAAAAGCACTTTGAAAAATATATAAGGAATTGTTGAGCCTGTCTGAATTTGGGCCCCCTTTCTGACTAATGCAGTTTTGCACAAGGTAGAAGTTAGTGACCCTGAGACCATCTTACCACCCTGGACCTGGTCGAAATACAGACTTACACAGTGGACCATTCTTTCCTGAGCTAGCCAACAAGATCAGGAGTAGTATCTGGAAACTTTCCCCTTTGTTTAGGGGTAGTCTTTGATGACCAGGAAAAAAATATATATTTCTGCATTTTATGGCCCAAAGGCATGTTATTAATGTCTTATGTAATTTGCTTTAAACTAAGTAAGACTTTTTTTCTCCTGTCTTCCCCTTTCTCCTGTGTTCAGTGCTCATATTCACCTGCCTTCCCTAAGAAAGGAATATTTAAGGGATGATACGCACTAGATGCCAGCTATAGAGATCTCAACAGAAACCATAGACCCAAGAATCACTCTGAGACCCTGAACAGAGAATACCAGATAGACCTTTCTTATCCATTTGAGAAACACATGGTCTGAGGCACAGAGGATAGTTACATCCCATTTGTCACCTGGGACCCACCATTGCTCCAAGGAGTCCTATTTAGGGTTGAATGTAACAGTACTTTTCCCTCATCCAGCCTGGGGAATTTGTGTCAACTGACTCCTCTATATGAGATGCTTCATACTTTTATGTGGAATTAATTTCTGTATTCTTTAGCCACTGTAATCATGCTGGCATCTTCTACCCACTGCCCCCAGCAATGTTAGCACCAAGATCCTGAGGTAGAAACACAGATAACCTAGAAAAGCACTTCATTACTGCCTGGTTTTACATGGCCCTTAAGCAGCTCTAGTGGGTAAAGGGGGAAGAGTTCACTTAAGAGCCCCAGCGTTTTTAATGTTGCAGCTTCTGGTCCTGTGCCATCCCTCTGGCTTTTAAATATGTCTTGCTGGAGTAAGAGAGAGGACTGACACCTGCGGTTTCTTTTTGTTTGGTCCACCTGGATGGACCAACATGAGGTGGAATATGATGCTTTCACCCTGGGAGTTCACGTACCTAAGAGAGTTGGAAAAAGAGGTGTTAGATTATTAGGCCCTATTGTTAAACAGGCCACGTGCTAAACTCCTGGGAAGGGTACCTTATTTCCCTGCCCAGGAGCAATGCATCCACAGCTTGGAATTTCAAAAATATGGGAAGGGACAAGGCTCATCCCAGCATCCTTTATTATAGTCTAGGGCCTTGTTTTACCTGTACTGACTCCTAACATCTGTCTACTAAGAAAACACACTACTATTCCCAGCTTTGAGGTGGAGAAGGAAACGGGACAGAGGGTTATGCGGGTCACCTGTTAAAATAAAGGATACTTACACATACTTCCTTTGTGGGAGAGAAAAGAGTGGCTAGGAGGCTTTGAGCTGGAGAGGGACCTTGAGGAAATGTTATTGCGGGCTGTCTCTCTGGCCTGTCAGGGAGATGGTAGGGATAATTCCAATTGTGTGAATGGTTGGACCAGGTGTCCGGGGGCCTTATCAAACTCTTAAGATTCTGGAATGGTATTAAGCGCCACAATGCTGCTGGGAAAAGGAAGTCAAGGCAGAGATTCAAAGTTAAATTTTTAAGGCCACTGGCTTAACACTGGCTTGGTTTTAGAGTTAAGGCGACAAGACCTTAGCTGCAGACTTTTCTCCATTCCAATCTAAGGAGTAGCCATCAATTCCTTCCTTCTGGAGATTGCCTTATCCTTTGCAGAACACAAGTGCTAGGAAAGGAAAAAGTGTGGGAGAGTGGCACACAAGAAGTCCGGAGTTCAGTCCACTGGAGACTCCTCATTCAATTTACTTTTATTCTTTTCACAAATACCTACTGAGTAATCATATGCAAATCCCATCTCTTTGATGCCTTCCCTGATAACATGATAACATCTCTCATCTGGACATCTGCAGCCCTTATAATCAGAAAATAATATAAGTCCACATTGTCTTTGTATTGTAATTCACCGTTTGCATCATGAATGGACTGAGACATATAGCCACCAAGGGCAGGTAAATGATTTAGTGCTTTTCTTTCAAACCAGGAGTAAAAGCTGTTTCTTTCTGGCCTGCCAGTGATGAGGTAGAGGTAATTATTCAACATTTATTTAGAAAGACAACATCGTAGGCCAGGCACAGTGCCTCACACCTGTAGTCCCAGCACATTGGGAGGCTGAGATGGGAGGATCACCTGAGCCCAAGAGTTCGAGATCAACCTGGGCAACACAAAAAAAATTAAAAAAAAAAAAAAAAGTATTGTGGAGGGTGGAGGAAGGAGGACTGCTCATGGCAGCCTGCAACCTCCTTTGTGGTCCCAAATGGTTCATCTCTGGCCTCAAACCTAATGCCTCACTCTACCCTTAACAAAAACACCTTCCTCAGCATTTAGCATGCTCTTTGGGGTGGGTGGGTGTTCTCAGTCTCTATCCCAGGGTCCTCGTGGAAGTATTTTCTCTAACTACACAGCTTTCTGTTAAATACAGTTTCCTCCATCCTTTTTATTTCCGGTGATATTGTGCATCCCTCATAGATTGAGACTCTGAGTCTCTTACTTCTAGGAAGCCCCTTAGGCTAGGTATTTTACAAGCATGTGTTTAAGCACTGGGCTTAGAAACCCTGAAGGGTAGAGTGAAAAGATGGTTTGACTATGGAAATAAAAGGCACCTTGTCCTCAGGGTTTTATAGCCTGCTGACCTTGTTCTGAGGATCTTAGAGTCTGTATTAGAGTCTGTAGACCTTATAGTTAACTAATTTAGGAGGCTAAGCAAACACCAAGCAATACACCTTATCAAGAAGGCAGACTCATAGCCTTGTAGTTCCATACAAAGCTAGAAATAGAGGATGAAGGGGCAAAGGTGGAGATTAGTCAGGGATAATGTTGCCTTTATCTGCCTGTCTATATGATTCTTCCTAATTTTTAAAAAGTTGACTTATTTAAAATAAACTGTGGATCTTGCTTTCTTGCTTTGACTGGAAACTCCATGGTAAAAAGGACTTGGTGGTGTTTGTCTCTCTGTCCCCCTGTCTCTATGACTGTTTGCTCTGTCTCTGTGCCTGTGTCTCCTGATCCAAGCTGGACCAGTGATTGGATCCTCGGTGTGGTCTGGATTTCTGAGTCCACCCCTTACCCAGGAGTCTGAATACTGTTCATTCATTTATTTCATCCCATATACCTGGAAGTGAAGACTGGAACGCAAATAACATGCAAATTTGTGGCTCTTTGGCACTTTTAAAAACCAAACCTGTCTGTGGAGCCTGCCAAAGAACTTTCCTGAGGCCAAACACACCAGTCAGGACTTCCAACTCACCCTGCTAACTGTGGCCTTGTATTCTTGCTCCTCTCCTGCACCCCTTTCTTCTCAATATAACTTCAAAGTGAAGTGCTTGCCACTTTTCTACCTGTAAAACTCACACTCATGACAGTAAAACATAAGAAAGCACCAACTTCTCAAAAATCTATTATTTTGGGGGAACAGTTTTCTCTATGTTGGGTTAGAAGATCATCTTCTGGTCCCCAGGATGTTCTCAAATTCTAAGGTTTTCTTTTAGTCATGGTTAAGATTTTGAAGCCAATTGAATATGGAGTGAGTAGGGAAATCTTCAAGCCACGTTCACTCTTCTGATTCCTGAATGTGGTTAAAGATAGCTGTCGAATGCCTGGGCCTGCACTGGGGTATCACCAGGCAGGCAATAGACTGTCCCTGAGAATGGGGACCTGGACCTAACCATGAGTCAGAGTCAGCCTTTATCCCAAACCACTCCCTGGGTACCTGGTCTGGTCTTGGGCTCTGCAGAAAGTTACAAAGGGAAGGGGGTGGGGTGCGTGTTCCTTGAACCCTAGGAAAAATATTTCACTTCCTCACCTTCCTGTGCCTCATTTTTCCGTTGTCCCATCACTAGCCAATCATCTCTGCCTGTAAGAGTCAACCCACCGCTTTTCCAGTAGCATCTCCTACCACTCTCCCCTGTCCACTCTGCCTCAGCCACAATGGCCTCTTTGATGTTTGTCTAAGAAGCCAAGCTTGCTTCTACCTCAGGGCCATTCTACTAAAGGCTTCCTCTGGGCTCTGGTGGAATGTCACCCTATACCCCAATTCTCACACCCCATAGCTTTCGTACCCTCAATTTTTCCCCACAGTACTTAACAGCATCTAACTATATTACAAGTTGACCCTGCCTTATCTGAAATGCTTGAGACCAGAAGTGTCTCAGATTTTGGAATATTTGCATTATACTTACCAGTGGAGCATTCCAAATCTGAAACCCAAAATGCTCCAATGAGCGTTTCCTTTGAATGTCATGTCAGCACACAAAAACATTCAATTTTGGAGCATTTCAGATTTGGGATGCCCAACCTGTATTAAATGATTTGTTTTATCAATCTCTCACTAAAATATCTGTTCTGGTCATTATGTATTCCAGGTGCCTAGAATAGCTGAATGAGAGAATAGTTGAAGGGACGAATGAACTCCTGTTATTTAGCATCTTTGACCTGTGCTTCACTTCCGTCATGAAGCCTCCACCCTATTCCAAGTTCTCGCCTCTTTGTGTCTAGTTTATCATACTTCCTACCTCAGAGTCTCTGCCTTCAAGTTCTCGTCGTCCATTTGTCAGTTAAGAGTTGTTGTCTTCAAATAGTGTTAATGATAATATAAACATTTATTGAGACCTTGGCCTGAGACTTATATGTGAATTACTTTATATGTATTACTTCATTTAATCTTCACAAATCTATGATGTAGGTGTATTATTATCCCCATTTCTCAGATGAGAAAATGAGGAGGATAAGAATTGAATAATTTCCCCAGAGTCTCACAGATTTTCAGTGACAGAAACAGGGAGCATATGACTCCAAAACCCCTAAAAGTGCAGGAATCTGCTGCTTCCACATGGCCACACGACTTCATCTCAACAGGAAAAACGCCTGACCTAGACTCCATGGGGACTCGACCAAAGTGAAACCAAATAAGATAGGCATCTCCACACCACCAAAGCCAGAGCTTGGTTCTCAAAGTCATCTGCTTTTCTCTTGTGAGCAGGATTGAGGTCCTTATTTGTCTTTTCATCATAGTTTGGAGATCAAGGGGAATGAGAAGGTCCCTCTGCCATTGGGTTTATTTTCTCTTGGCTTCTCCAGACAGGGATAACAAGGAATTCTCCTCACCTCTCCCACGACAACCCTTTCCCGTCTGTTCTTTTTTTTTTGGCTCCTACTTTCATCCTCTGCTCTTGGCTGCGCACATTAGCAAACCTCTTTTCTCTCGAGGTCTCTAGTCTGAATCCAGAAAGGGGAAGCCTAGGGATTGAAGGTGGTGAGGTAGGGAGATACCAAGTGGATTCAGCCTGTCCCCACCGAGGGCCTCAGCAATCCAGTGTGCCAGGTGGTGGCCCTCTCTGGGGATGACCTGGGGACCTATACTTGTAGGAATTTGGAAACATTTCTAGTGCTCCATTTTATCTTTTTGCCTGGGTCTGTGTCTCCCGCTCTGTCTCTTCAGCAGGGAGTTTCCTCGGCTATTCCTACTGGTTTGAGAATGTCAGGAATGCAGAGGCTTGTGCCCTCCCTCTCCTCCACCTCCCACCCCCATACACAGAGCCCCTCTGCCCTGAAGAGGCGGAAGTTAGTTCAGCTAGAGGCTGAGGGGGAGGGGTGCCGCCCTGTTACCGGAGAAGGAAGACAGCACACACTCTGGCTCAACCCTTCCTCCCACCCTCTCTCCTATTTCATCCCCAAAATCAGTCTGCCACTTTCATCTTCCTCTTCAACAGACAGCCTTTCCCACCCTCACCCCTCACTGGAGGCCTCTCTTGATGGTAATTACTCCTAATTGTTTTCCCTTGGCTCACGAAGCCTTTCCTTGCCTGCCCTGAGCCAACAGCTCTCCTGTGTCTGCTCAGAAAATGGGCTCAACTCGCACGGAAAGAGAGGCTAGCCTCTTTGGGCCTCAAAACCCTGGCTTTCTAGATCTAAATCAATGGGGAGGCACCCACTTGGGTTCTCTCAAGGCAAACTGCAACAGAGAATAGTGACCAAAACCCCAGCAGCAAGGTTTCCTGAGGAGCTCTGAGCATTTCCCTGAAGATCTCAGCACCAGAGAAGGTCCTTTGGGTCTGGCTAGGAAAGGGAACTACAGGACTCTTGAATGAAGTCTCCAAGCCCCACAGTTCTGGCCTTGGTGATGTGGAGATGCCTCTCTCTCATCAGCCATTCCCCTCCTCACCAGAGGACCATCCTCCACCTCCCATACCCCTCAGTTCCATGTGCCATCCTACACCCCAGCCAATAAGGTGAGGAGGCCTTTCCCCAGAGCTTGAGACCATCTCACATCCCCTCACTCACTTGGTCATGCACACACAGGCTGGCTTTATGTTGCTCCCTCCTGGTAGCCCCTGCTTCCTTATCGACACCACAGTAACTGGTGGTCGGAGGAGGGTGAGGATCATGGGTAGTGGGGTGGTGAGGAAGTATATACACTGTCCCTTTCTCTTTCAGCAGGGCTACTGATCCTGATTCATTTTACCCTCAGAAGAAGGTCCCTAGTGGTCTAGGGCTCTTGAAAATCCTGTCTACCCCCAGAAAAGGATTTTGTGATATCACTGAGAGAGAAGAGGACATAGAAATATTTTATTTATTTATTCATTCATTCAATAAATAAATATTTAGTGAATGCCTACTGTGGTGCAGGAAACTTTCTGCATCTCTTGGCCTAGGCATGTAACACTTTGCTCTAGCCCCAGCCTAAAATATCCTGTCCCAGGGCTCAGTTTCATGGCACCTGGCAGCCTGAGCCACATCGCCTTCCACCCACCTCCACCCCAACTCATTGCTGCTTTGTGAAGCTATAAAGCTTCTTCTAGTGGGCAAAACAGCTTCTGCAAGAAGAGGCCTGAGACGTAGACATAAGAATGTAGGAAAAGCCAATTTTACCAAATCCTAGACCTCTAAGGAGTCTCGAAGACACACCATAAAGGGCCTGAGCTGAGAGATTTCCCTTAGACTCAAAGATAGCATGGTTGGACCTTCTGAAGCTGGGTCTCTTCTTCCTTCTTTCCTATATTGGGGCCACGGAATCACATTCAATTTTTATCAGAATGTTTACATGAATCTAAGAGTCTTTATTTATTTATTTACCCATCTCTCCATTCATCCTTCTATTCATTCAACTGCTTACTCACTATTCTAGGAGCTACTCTGTGCCAGGCATGGGGATAGAGGGAGGAATGTAGTATGGTCACTGGTCTATGGGCCTATCCTTTGGTCCCCAAGTTCTCTCTCTCAGCCTTGGCTACCTCAGATCTTCCTTCTCTCCTTGTGTAGGGGACCAGACTCCAACCCAGGAAGTCTCTCAGTGGGTAACTGGAATTCCTGCATCGAAGGCCACTGGTAGTCAGGGCCAGCCAGGGGAATAGAGGCCGGGCTGGTGATAGGAGGAATGAGGAAGGTGCTGCCAGGCCACTGAGCCCATCACTGTGGTTTGGCTCCTCTGGTGAAAAAATAGCAAGCCTGGACAACCATCTCCCTGTGTCCTGAGCTCTGGGTTGCTCCCAGATGGGAGTCGCCCCATTAAACAAACCACAGCCAAAGGCAATAGGGGCCCAGGCCCAGAGAGCACTAGAAAGGGGAGTGGGAACATGGGGCCCAGGACAGAATGTGAGCCAAGCCTGTCCATCACAGGCATAGTGGTGTGAGTGAGGCCCATTGGCTGGAGGAAGAGATGAGCCCACGTAGCGGGAGCTGCAGGTGAGTCAGGGAATGAGTTGCCACTCCCAGACTCAGGCACAGGACAAATCTGAGACGGCCGCAAAGCAAATAAAGTCAGCTTTCTAGAGTCCGATTTAGGAATTAGCTGAAGATTCTTCCCCCAAAAGTGCCCAGCTGGGTAATAGGTTGAGAATAGGGTTGAGAAGAGAAAGTTATGACCAGACACCAGTGGGGTGGGGAGCATGTGTGCACATGTGCATGTGCTATTTTGAGTTTGGGTCTGTGTAATTTCTTTCTCCTGTGTCTTCTACTTCAGTCTAAAACCAGAAGAACTCTGAGTGGTTTGGGCTTCCCCAGGCCTCTCCTCCCCTTTCCACATGTGGCTGAGGGTGAGTTAATGGGACCTGCACACACAGAGGCTCACAGAGCTTTGCAGACAGAGGCCCATTCATACCAGGAGTGCGCGGCACCTCTCTCCCGGGCTGGCCTGCAGTGCTGGTCCTGTACCACCAGCATGTGAGTGAGGGACGTGCGCCCTTGCACATGCAGCCTTGCTCTTCAGCACACACACACGGCCACACTAAGCTCTTTTAACCCTTCACCACCATGTGCAGGGCGGCTCTTGGCACGTGACTTGGGCTCTGGTTTTGCCTTTTTTAGTCTCTTTTACCCAATCCGGGACCCACCTGAGTTAACCCTTAAACAAGCTCCTCAGAACCCCAGGCAGTCCACCCTGGTGGCACTTGCTAACCTTCCAGTGCCCGGGTAGGGGAGTGAACACAATTTCAGCCAAACAGCAGCACGGAGATGCCACCTTCCAGTGCAGGGAGAGAGAAGACTGTTAAAATCTCGACGTAAGCCACAGCCAGGCCACTAGCCAGCTGTGGGACCTCAAGCAAGTTATTTGACCCCTCTGGACTTCAGTCTCTGAACTGTGAGGGGAGAGAAGAGCTTGAGGAGGGGTAAACCTGAGGGCCACAGATAACCCCCTGAAATGATACACAAAACATATCGAATTCTACATTTTGCTGGAAGGTTTCATGAGTTTAGCCAGCTTCTTCTGGGTCCCTTGAAGCCCCTCAAAACCTGAGAACCAGTGAACTTGAACATTCCAAGACTCTGTATGAGTCAGTTTCTTTGTAAGTGATGCGGATATGGCTATTAGAGTGCACTCAGTCATCTAAGGTCAGTGTCAACGTCACCCTGACCCTAGTGCCTGAAGTTAGTTCCCCTACATGATCCCAATCCTATACCCCTAGGTTGTGGAACCACAGGCCCCTGTCACATCCAGGAAGAGCTCAGCTCCAGGTCAGACTGATGCTTTCTCATCAAATGGACCCCTTTGTTGATTGGGGTCCAGTCTAGCAGGAGCCATGGGGCAAGATGGAATGGAGGATGGGTGAATATCAGGAATAATACCACGATACTGGTGTCTACTGAGTGCTTACTATGTGCCAGGCATTGTGTAACAAACCACTAAAGCACATAATACCATTATTTCCATTTCACATATGAGGAAACTGAGGCTCATGGAGATTGTCAGTTGCTTGGGAGCACTCAACCAGCAAACAGAAGACACTAGCACTGAGAGAAGATCTGTCTGACTCCAAAGTCTCTACTCCTAGAAGAGAAGGAATGAGAGGACATTGCGGGGATGACCCCATCTCTGGTAACATTTCAGATGCGTTGGGCACTGTGGTACAGCATTTGGGGCACAAAGCTCCATGAGGGATCTCTTTGGGGAGAAGAGGCCAGAGCCAGCAGTCTACCTGAGCCAGTCCTTGGGGGTGTGAGGGCAGCTGGGATGCTGGCTGAAGGCACTGGCTCTCCAGAGCTTTCGCCGAGGCCGCACTCAAAAGCCTCTTTGTTCACTGTTCCAGCTTCCACGAGAAGCTCTCCACCCTGGGTCCTCAGGGACCTTGGGCTGCTCCACCAGCATACAGGGGTCTCCAGTCCCTCCCACCATCGGCCAGAAAACAGCCAGCCCTCATCACCCCACAGGATTTTTAAAAGGATGGGTGGCTCAGGGACAAGGGACAGGACTGCTAGGGAGATAGGGTGGGCAGGAGGGACTGTATTAGGAAGAATCAGTGGAAGGCCTGTAAGCCAACTGCTCACCAAACAAACATTTTACTTCTTTCAGAGGCCAGGAATGAAAGATTTATTAGCCGTTTATATTACTTTAAAGAGTTTGCAAATGCTTATTAATTTGCAGTTATTAATAATAATTATTACTGATTATTAAAGGACTCAGAATCCACTTGCTAACACTGTTTCTCTGTCTTCTTCCTGTAATCCCTCCCATTGCCCCCTTCCAGCCTCTGTGCTATCAGAAAAAGTGAGGAAGACTGGAAAATATGCCAGTGGGATACTTGAAGGGTACCCTTGAACTGAATTCTAGCCTTCTTCATCCCCAGACTGGCATCTAGAAGAAACCAGAGTATGCAGGAAGGAGTCCCAGCCCGAAGGTTCTGGAGGGTAGAGTCAGCTCCACTGGGAGCAGGGAATCAGGGCATCTCTAGTGTCTTTTCTACTCCTTTTACTGGACACTCCTAAGACTGGTTTTCTTCCACTTTTTGCTATGGCCCTTCTGAGGTCTGTCTCCTCCTGAGGGTAGGGATGGTGGTCATTGTTGCATTTCCTAAGCTCAGGAAGAATATGATTTACAGCTCTGTGGGAGCCTAACTTTCTGTGGCTCCTCCTGCTTGCCTGGGCCCCACTCCTGAAACCCCTCCTGCTCCCTGCTCCTGCTCAACAGTCACCTTCTGCTCCGCTCCAGTACAGCCTGTCTTTCTGCTCTGCGGCTTGTGGTGGTAGGAGGTCCTCGGGACTAGGTGGGCCAAGGACAGACTAGAAACTACTTAAGACACAGGAAGGCAGGGGTACTCTATAAAAAATTAAGATTTGATTTCTGATGTTTCATATTTTTAAAGCATCAAAGTAATCCTCATGGCAAAAGTTAGAACTTCGTCAGACTTCTTTATATTTAATCGTTAGAATTGCTTTTATTTTGAAGACCAATCGTTTCAAAACTTGGTATTTGTAAAGGTTTTAATCCAGCTCCAATAGTTTTGCACTGTCCCTAAACAAGAGAAAAAGCAGCCTGGAAAAATCAGCCCCGCATGGCCCCAAAATGGAGGCAGAGGGATGGCAGCGTGCTATGAAGAGCACAGCATTTGGGGCCGAAAGGCCTGAGTTCAAGCCTCAGAGCCATCATTTGCTAACTGAGGGCCTTTAGAATTACCCTCTCTGATTCTCCATTTTCTCCTAAGATGGGCATAATCTCATCTATCTACTACCTACATAATATTAGCCAGTTACTTCGCATATTGTAGTGAAGGCCAAATGGGACTGCAGGTGTCTAAGCACGTTAAAATAGTCACTGCATCAACATTAATCTTCATTAGAGCAAAGAGTGGAAGGAATGTCCCATAGCGACCACTAGAAACTTTACAACAGCATCTTGTCTCCTTCCCAGCCTCCAGTCTAACTCAAACATATCCAGGGAGTAGATCCCAGCCCACCTCACTCTAATTCTGGGCTCAAAACTTAGGAAGGTCTTTCTGTTGCTGAAATAAACACCTCTTGGTCACACGAACAATCGTTTAATTCAAGGCAAATTTCTAAAAGTGTTCCCTTTGCTTTACGAACACCACCTGACCAGGCCTGCAAGGGAAGGGGAACCATTTTAAGGAGGTCCCACCATGTAGGGCCGCTTGATCACTGTGCTGTCGATGGGGACATCATCTGCAAGATCACTGTTTTCCCTCTGGCCGTGGTCGCATGAAGCCCAGTGTGCTGTTCTCATTGTTTGGACACAGCATCACAGGCTATGAGTTGAAAACTGGCTCTCCTTGGACCGTCCTCAAGCACTGCATTTTTTTCAGTGACTCTCACCAGACCCACAGATGAATTTATCTTCTCTGCGTGTGCCTTTCGACTGGTTCTGTTTCAGGGAACTGCAAGCTCAATGAGCTCCACTCTTCTACCAGGCTGGACAAACAGCCATGTCTCTGTTCTCTCTGCCAGACCCTGAGGCCTGGAGCCCTGCCTTCGGGATTCCAGAATTCTAGGAAGTTAGAGCTAGACAAGACCTCAGCCTTCATCTAGTCTTGCTCCAACCACTGTATGTATGGGGAAACCGAGGCATGGACTGGGGATGACTCAAGGAGTATAAAATGTTGGGCTTTCTTTTGTCAAGCCCAGCATGTGCCTCCTATAGGCACCAGTGGTCTTTGCAAGTCCTGGCCTGCTGGCCTCGCAGCCACAGAGGGCTCGGACTCTCTCAGGCAGCTCACTTCATTGCTGGAACAATAGCAATGTTCTTCCTAATACTGGGCGAAAATTGGCCTCCCGTCTTCCTTTAATGCGCCTGCTTATGCAGTCTCCAAGGATAGATAGGTCTGGCCTGCATAGAACAATTGGAAATTAATTCATCCTCAAAGGAAGTGGAGCAGACTGTCCCAGGTCATTCTTGGGCAACCTCTGCCATCAGATTGGAGAAAACGCCCAGCACTCTGGGTCTACACAGATTCTGAATATAGAGACCTGGATTCATGTTCTGTTGCCTAAGAGCTATTAATACATGATGGTGAGCATGTTACTAACCTGTTTAAGCCTCAGTTTCCTCATCTGTGAAAACAGAGATAATAGGAGTTTCCTATGTTGGGTCATCCTCAGTATGGCTCACCCATGATCCTAAGATGGCTACCCAGAGAAACATGGCTAAAGGAATGGGTCATTCCCTCTTGTCTTGCTGGCACCATACAACTTGGAGAGCCTGTTCAGATATGCTTCCATAGATTTGCTCCATAGCCCTGGCAGGTAGACAGGGAGGTTTACTATTTATGGTTCAGATAAGAGAACCAGGCTGGGAAATTTTAAGTGGTTTGTACGAGATCACCTGACTAAAAAGCAGGAGAACTGGGACTTGAATCCAGGCCTCCTGAATCCAGTGTCAGTGCAGACTCGCTCCTTGCCATCAGGCCTGGCTCCTGGGAAGGAACACATTGAGAAGCCTTAGTGGGGCCTGGTCTTGTGCCTCACCCAGGGCCCGGCCATAGTGGGTGCTCAGGGGACCTTTGTCTTTTCTGCCACAGCCTGAGCCAGAGTGGAAGCTGGACTGTGCAGCAGAGCAGGAACCCAGCAGGTGGCAGGGACAACCCGGCTGTGCCTGCCTTCTCCCTTGGTGGTGGGGACCACATGCTAAGCTACATCTGTAAACATGGCCACAGCCTCTTTCTGATCCCTTGAGCTCTGTGTCTCTGCATACACGTCTCTTGGTGTTCTTTCTCCTTTGGCTTCACTCTCCTCCCCACTCTCGCCATGCCCCTCCTCTGTCCTGGACTTGATCTTCTGTCTCCTGGCCTCCTCGTCTCTCTCAACATCCAGTGTATCTTGGTTTTCACTCTTGTTGACTTCCTCTTTCTCTCTCTCTCCCTCAGTTCCTCCTTTGCATCTTCCCGGGTCGAGCAGACAAGTGAGAGGCTTCTGCTGTGCTCAGGGCGAGAGGCTGCTGAACTGCCCTTCCGTCCCCTCCTCCTTCCCCACGCATCCCTCTCCCTTGCCCTGGCCCCTCATCACCTTAACTGGCTCCTCCTTGATGCATGGGCTGAGGCGAAGGTACAGGGAGGCAGTTAGAGCAGCTTCCCTGGATACAAAAGCTTCTTTCTACCCCTCGGAGATGAGGTTTCCAGGCAGGTTATTTTTATAGCAGGGCTCAGGCAGGATTCTTCAGAGAAAATAAACAAAGTCATACACACCAGTCCTTCACACCCTTCAGCCCCTTACCTGGAGAGGGGCCCAGCCTAGCTGTGTCGACACAGGGATGCCCACCACCCCAGAGGGGCTGTGGGGGCTGCTGCCAGGTTATCAAGAGGCCAGGGGTCTGGGATGGGGGAGGGGGCACCAAAGGGGGAGACTGCCAAAGGTCCCCTGCAGCCCCAATCAGGCCAGGAGGAGACGGCTGAAACGTTGGGGTCCCTGCCTCACCCCTGGGGCCAGAGTCTTGGGTCCGGCATCTGTAGGGGAGAATCAGATTCAAATGCAGGCTTAACCCAAATGTTCTAAATGCCTACCAAGTGCCAGGCACTGTGCTTGCAGTTTACAAACACATTTTACTTATTCTTTGTCACTGAATTCACTGAATTCAGTAGAAGTCAGTTCTACAAATTGCCATTTAGTATTGGTCTCTATGTGCCTGGCACTCTGTTAGGTGCTAGGGAGACAAGATTAAATGACACGTGGAGGGCTATTCTCAGACAGCTTTCCAACTGGTGAGGCATTGATTAAATCCCTTACTGTGAAGATTTCAAGGTGGATATTTTTATGCTCATTTTGCATATGAGATAAGAGACTCAATGAGGTCAAGTGACCTGTCCAGGGAAGCTTAGACCTTTGATGTCAAAGGCATAAGGGATCAGGGACTCAGAGATCTCTTGGGACAGGTTTCTTGGGGGTAGAAATGTCAGCTAAGAGGGTGTAAAGGGCAAGAAGCCTGAGATGGGTTAGGCGAACAAAGTACAAATCCACGTGCAGTTTTCCTGGGTTCTCGAGCCATTCCAGACCTAGGGTGGGGCACACATGGTCCCTCATTCTTGAGGGCAGGCAGTCAACAATACCTTGTCTAGCAGATCCCAGAAAGCAAGGCCTTTCATAAGGAGGTTTGCTGCAGTCTTCTCAAAGCTCCTTTATGAGGAAGCCTCAGGTTAAAACAACTTCATAAATCATGTGCATTCCCCGTCGGGCATGACAAAAATACATGGCCCCTGCGGGTCCCTGCCCAGTGAAGGCAAACAGCTCACTGAAGCAATGCTGGGAGTGCACACAGGCCTGCCACTGTCCTCCACCTCCCTCAGCCGAGCATGTTCCCCAGCTCAGGGCAGCCCCCGTCATCCTTGACAGGACAGGGAATTCCAGATACCAGACAATCATTCTAATGACCCTTCAGGAGTGAGTTTCAGTGTGCTGCCTCAGCCTCCACAGGCATTCGGCCTCTTTTTTCTTTTTCTTTTGAGACGGAGTCTCACTCTGTCACCAGGCTGGAGTGCAGTGGTGAGATCTCAGCTGGCTGCAGCCTCTGCCTCCCGGGTTCAAGCAATTCTCCTGCCTCAGCCTCCTGAGTAGCTGAGACTACAGGCGCGTGCCACCATGCCCAGCTAATTTTTGTATTTTTAGTAGAGACGGGGTTTCACCATGTTGCCCAGGATGGTCTCCATCTCTTGACCTCGTGATCCGCTTGCCTCAGCTTCCCAAAGTGCTAGGATTACAGGCATGAGCCACCACTTCCGGCCTCATTCAGCCTTTTTATGACTAATTCTGGAATGAAGGAATGTGTCTGTTTCAGAAGTTCCAAGTATCAATAGGTAGAGTTCTAGTGAATTCCCAGAATCTGGGGAGCCCCAAAATAACACATTCTAGTGTCTACATTTCCTTAGATTTAAAAGGGAGCTAATAATACGTCTTGGGGTACTAAGAGTTTGCAGACAAGCAGTGCTGAGCCCAGCGCCTAATGCATGACGAGCACTCCAGCCGCCTCCTGCGTGCCAGGCTCAGTCTCCACTCATTCATCAGGTGCGCGCCGAGTGCCTGTGGTGTGCTGAGCATGTGCTGGGAGTGGGGTTCAGAGTCTCCTGGGGCCCAGTCCCTGTCCTCCAGGAGTTTACACAGAACAGCCTCTGGGACTCCCAGCATCAGGCAAAACAAGCTGGCGGCCCTCCCCAGCCTGAGTCAGGGGTACCCCCCTCAACTCCCCAGTTACCTTCCCACCACTCTCCAAGGTCTCAGTTTATTGTTTTCTCATTCTACCGGGGGCTGACCTTAGTTGTGGTTTAATGGCCTTTTCCTCCTGCGGCCCCTCTTAACTGACACCTGGAATGCCTCTCCGAGCTGCCTCTCGCCTGTCTCTGCTAATGAAGTTTCTGACAAAGCCATGTGTCACTGGAAGTCTGCTCATAGAGGGACTGCTGGACTGTAGCCTGGGGCCCCGGGCTCTGTGGGAGGAAGGGGATGTGGCAAAGTGGGAGAGCCAAGGCAACACAACATTTCTTTCAGAAAAGTCTGAGGCCTGGGGCAAGGGAAGGCAGTTTCCCTCTGAGCATGCTCCAGGGTGGCCACCAGCTGACAGCTGGAGAACTCGCCCCAACCCCCAGGCTCTAGAGAACTCACCCCAACCCCCAGGCTCTGGAGCTGTCTTGGTAGCCACCTGAGCAAGGGCTGAAGGACTAGGGCCTGGACCTTGTAGGGTGCACCTAGCTTGGTGCCTGGCACAAGGAGACTCTGGGTGTGTGCTAGTGGCTTCTCTCTAGTCTGTCCACATGGGTGGGCTTCAGAGAAGATGGCCTTGAGTGTCCCCAGGCACTGTCCTCTCTGTGCTGGGGAAGGTCTATGTGCATCCCCAGCCAGGCCTGCTTCTGGAGGATTCCATCTCCTAGGCCAAACTTGACGGAGGAAGACAAGCTCCACGAAGAGCCCTGGAGACCAGACCTTCCAGAGAAGAGACGGCTGTGCGATAGGCCAGGAATAAGTGCTCTCCAAGTCTCCACAGGGCTGTTACATCCAGAAAAGAAACTCAGCTCTCAGGCTCAGGGATCAAGAGATTGTATGTAGAAAACACATCCGTAATCAGCCAACAGATACCTATCTAGCAACTACTCCCTGGACAATGAGTGCTGAAAGGCTGCTCTCGGCAAGAACTAAACTCTAATGAAGGCACAGCCATGCAGTGTACTTGCTGTTACTGTGAATCTGGTACTGTCTTTTCATTCAGTTCTCCCAACAAACCTGGGAGGAGGAAGATGTTGCTGCCATTGCCCCCATAACAGATGAGGCAACTGAGTAACAGAGAGGTTAAGCAATTGGCTTAAGCACACACAGCTGGCAAGCAGTAGTTGGAAGATTAGAACTCAAGCCTGAACTCGAGCATGATGCTGTACTAGCTGTCCCACTGGCAGGGAGGGGGAGGTTTGGGAGCCTGGGGGAAGGTGGGGGAGCACGAACAAGTCAGAGGCCAGTGGGCGATTCGTGTCAGCAGAGCAGTCTAAGCAGAGGGGAAACCAAAGGGAAGAGCCATGCCGTCCTGGCCCTGAGTACACTGGGCCTGGTGGAGAGGCCAACCAGGGACAGAGACAGGAAAGCTGGATGAGAAGGGCCTTGGGTGCTGGTCTGAGGAGCTGCCCCGTGCCTGTAGACAGTGTTTCAGTAGAACAAGTCTGACTGAGTGCAGACTGGTGAGGGACAGGCAGAACCATGACCGAGGGAGCCGGGACAAGTCACTAGAGCTCTCTGGATAAGGAGCAGGTCCTCTCTCTGACCAGCCTGGGACAGGACCTCCCTGTGTAGATCAAAATTGTGTCCATCAGACTGCTGTGTCCAGACAGCTCTAGGTGAGGGCTGAGATCACATGCAGTGTTCCTGGATGGATTTGCCAGATCTGAGGGTCACCTAGACTATGACTGTTTTTATGGTTTCCTTAAGTCAACTTTCTCATTCTCTTTTACTTTACTCAAGTTTATTTGAAATGAAAACTCGGTAACATGGGATTGATATTCTACCTTTTCCTCCAATACTTATTAAAATAAATATATTTTACAGGTTTGGTCTCTGCCAAAATACATATACATGTACATTAAAATACAGATACTATATATAACACTATTAGAATGCAAAACTTTCATCCAAGTTCTACCTAAAATCACCCAGGGACCTTTGCACTTAGGAAACATTGCCTTGTGATGTTGCTCTCCAGTTGAAGTGACTTCATTCAAAGATTTCACACTTGGAAAAGGCAAATCAGAAAATCACTCAGAGCCAAGGGAGGAAAGGAGGCCGGGCTTGGGCTGGGGGCGGGGGCTGGGGGGCACCCTGGTGGGCTTGAGACCCAGGGGGTAGGGGCAGGCAAGTGAGCTGCCTGGGGCCATGAATGAGGCCTTGTTGAGAGCTGTGGCAGCTCGGCAGTGTGCAGAGACCGTGCTGCAAATGTAAAGTTTCCAATAACTTTTATGGGTGGTTTCTTAATAAACATCTGAGCAGCCTGTCTGGACTGAGAGCTGTGTTGTCCCAGGTGCCCAGCAATGGAGCTGGGTGAGGGGCTGCTGTCTGCAGTGTTGGCCTCTGCACCCCACCCACAGCCTCCCATGGCACCCCCTCCCCATCTCCCCTTTGTCCTCCTCTGTCTTCCTTTTTACTGTAATGAGAACAGCTTCCATTTGCTGTTTGTTGACTGAGTCCGGCACTGCACTAAGCTCTCTCTACATTTTGTCTTAGTGCTTGCAGGCACTTTATAAGGTATATGTGAGTATTGTGCCCCTTTTACGTATCAGGGAACGTATGAACACATCAGGTTGCTCAGCAATGAAGTGGAAGAGCATCGATAGCCCTTTGGGCACAGATCTGTGTGCCTCCAAAACCCATGCTCTGAGCACTGGTAACCTCTACCCCTCTTCTTCCTCCCCTTGTCAGCATCAGCACTCCACCTTCCCTTTCCTCATCCGTATTGCATCTCAGAGCCAACTTCAGCTAGTGCCTCTCCCTTCAGAAACACCTCCGGGAAATACCTCCTCCCAGATCACGCCTGCCAGAACCAGCAACACCCATGAGTACAGCACATGGGTCTGCAGGTCAGTTGACTTGTCTGTGATGGGACTGATTAATCGAATGCTGAGAAACCTTTGTAGCCATTTGAAAGCCATTTGGATTATTGGCCCTGGCTTCAGATAAACACATTCAGATACCCTTTCTCAGAATTTGGCACATCAAAGTGAAGTCCTAGATGGAATGGTAAACTTCTCACAAGCACCTTCTAGTGGAGTCCCTTGCTTTGTTTAGTTGACTTTTCACTAAACATATGGGCTGTAAGGATTGATAATATGTTTTGTAAAAAGGGCAGATGCTCAATGGCCTTATTGGGCCTATCCAAAGATAGAATGCTATGGGAAAGGAAAACACCTTAAGAAGAAAGGTTCTTGGGCGAGGTGCGGTGGCTCAGGCCTGTAATCCCAGCTCTTTGGGAGGCTGAGGTGGGCAGATCACTTGAGACCAGGAGTTCGAGACCAGCCTGGTCAACATGGTGAAACCCCGTCTCTGCCAAAAATACAAAATTTGCCAGGTGTGGTGGTGGGTGCCTGTAATCCCAGCTACTCAGGAGGCTGAGGCAAGAGAATCACTTGAACCCGGGAAGTAGAGGTTAGAGTGAGCCAATATCATGCCACTGCACTCCAGCCTGGACGACATGGTGAGACTCTGCCTCAAAAGAAGAAGAAAGAGGAGGAGGAGGAGGAAAAGAAGAAGAAGAAGAAGAAGAAGAAGAAGAAGAAGAAGAAGAAGAAGAAGAAGAAGAAGAAGAAGAAGAAGAAGAAGAAGAAGAAGAAGGAGGAGGAGGAGGAGGAGGAGGAGGAGGAGGAGGAGAAGGAGGAGGAGGGGGAGGGGGAGGAGGAGGAGGAAGAGGAGGAAGAGGAGGAGGAGGAGGAGGGGGGAGGAGGAGGAGGGGGGAGGGGGAGGAGGAGAGGGAGAGGGAGAAGGAGAGGGAGGAGAAGGAGGAGGAGGAGGAAGAAGAAGAAGAATAAGAAGGAGAAGAAGAAGAAGAGTTCTCAGATGTCAGGAGACAGAAATGGTGACCTTGAAATGTAAACACTCAACCCTTGACTTCAACCCTGTATTTCTTGGGTCTGAAGCCTTTTGTAGGGTTCTATGGGTGTGTAAATATTCTGCAAACTCCTAACCTGGAAGCAGTCATTTAGTGGCTCTAAGCTGTGAGCAAGAAGTGCTCCAATTATCTGTCCATTAAGATTATTCAGAACTCTGGGTCACCAATGCATATATGTGTGATGCTGAAGCACTGCCTTCCAGCCTCTCTTTGGTTGTGTTTGTCTGATAATTATGAGATCCATGAGGACAGAGGCCACAGATCAGGGATGTCCTTCTTCCGAGATGGAGACAAGGGCAGAGCAGGTGGCAAATTGTGGCCTTGGGTTCCAGGGGGGCGTGTCTACACTTCACACTCTGATTGTGCATCTGGCTTGCAGTGTGGCTGGGCCTCTCGGGTTGGAGCACTCTCATTTGTTCTACCCTAACACAATCAAGAAAGATAAAAAAGAACACTGTAGCCAGGGAATCTCAGCTGCTGTGCCAATCACCAGCCATTCATTGTGTGGGACTGAAGACCTAGCTGGGAGTCAGGCCTAAGAACTGGTTCAGCTCCTCCCCTTGCCTCGTCTGTGAAGGCTGCTCAGAGGAAAGGAACGTGCACCCAGGCTCTCAAAGCCTTCACTGAAGGACAGAGAGTGCTTGTTACAGGCAGTTCCTTCAGGGTTGAAATTCCATTTCAGGTCTCAGCACCTAAAGTCATTTTTCTTTCTTATTTATGTTTCCTGTGGAAAGTCTGAAGAAAACCTGTGGAGCATCTTTTGAGTTTGCATTTGGAAGGGAGAAAATATGCTCCTTCTCTGCTGGGCAAACATTGCAAACATTGGTGCTTTCACAAACCAAACACAAGCTGGTTTTCAAAGCCTCCGCTTGGCGACCCAGGGAACTGGGTGGAGGGGAGGAGAAGGATGCAGCCACCTGAGCTGGGGAGGTTTGCTTTGGGAGCAGAGCTTGGAATTTGTGAATTTTCTACCCAGGAACATCCAAATAGTGCAACCCCAGCCCCCTCCTGCGTGAGCTTGCTCAGGCAATAGGGGTTCTACCTGTCTGGGGTCTGGATGGAGAGCCAGGGCCTTGGATGACCACCTCCTTGCCCCTTTGCAGCCTGGGGTGAAGTGGGGAGGGGAAGGGTGAAGAGGTGTAGGAGAGACGGTGCAGATGAACCAAGATGGCCTCAGGGATTCTAGTCCCTCCCTCTGGGTGATGCTGAGGATAGAGAGCAGGGGTGAGAGTGAGAAGAACACGGCTCTGCACCCTCAAATTTTCCAGGCTTTCAAACACTGATCAGGCAAGCCACTGGGCAGTTGTTCCTATAAAGCTAGAACTATGAGAATAGCAGATGTATACTATGGTCTGGTTCTTTCAGCGTAGTCTGTAGCAAAGGTTTCCTCCCTCCCTCCCTCCCTCCCTTTCTTCTTCCTTCCTTCCACTTCTTTCATGACAGAATAATATAAATTCCCAAGCACCCATCACTAGCTTTAATAACTATCAACTAATGGCCAATCTTGTTTAATCCATAACTGCACCTACTTCACCCACTCTTTGTCCTCCAACTGAAATGTTTTGAAACAAATTCTAGACATCATATCCTTTTATCCATAAATATCTAGATTTTAAAAATATTTGATATTGAACTCTGATGATACAGGGAATCTCCTTCCCCATATCTTAGGGAAAAAATGCCCTTCATAAGTCTACATATACATTTTGCAAATCATTGTAGGGGTTCAGGGAACCCCCGAAGCTCATCCAAAGACCTTAAATTTAAAACCTTGGTATATAGGATAATCACTAGCTCCCATGGAACACATTCCTTTTGGTAGCCTGAAGCTATTAGCTGTTCCTTTGAAGGAGATTTACTTTCTTGTTTTATTTGCAATAGGTATGCACTGAGTGCATTGCGATCATGCTGGGTTATTGTGGGTAAAGGTGAGAGGAGGCAGGGCACTCAGGGCAGATGATTACATTCCTGCCGGGAGGGCTGGGGAGCCCTTGGAAAGCAGCAAGCAGCCTGCAGACTGAGGAAGCAGGGACTCCGGGATCTGCCCTCAGGGGCTACAGGAAGGAGGAACCATTTCTGAATAAGCTTTCCTGGTGGTTTGTTTATTGGCCAGCGTTAGTTAGGTCTCTGAGTGGTTGTTAATGTGTTTGTTTAGGGTCCATTGTAATGTCTTTGAGATAAAGACCTGCTCAGTTTACAGGCAACTGTCAAGTACTGGGCTTGGAGCCCAGGGAGCCAGTGAGGGAAGCATTTCCAATATGGCGATCAAAGCCACACTCAGGGCCTTCTTAAGCTCCTGAAACAACCTTAGAAGGTACTCCAGGAGAGGGTCAGCAGCAGGCACAGGGTTAGACTAGGGCGCTCTTTCAGGCTCGACAAATAGCTGTTTAATAAGGAAACGGACTTCTTTGTTCTCTTTTTGTTTTATTTTGAGAGAATGTATAGGAGCAAAGCCGTTTTAGATGCTAGAGGTTATTTGGAGAGAGCCCAGAAGCTTTCTGATCTTCATATCCAACTCTTTTGCTATTTCCCCTACCTCCTCATCCCACCTTGGGGTCAGCAAATCTCCATGTCTGCAGACCCAAGGACCTGTAGTCAAGTTGCATGGAGCCAAAAAAAAAAAAAGGGGGACTGTGGTGCTGGTGCTTGGATACACACGGCAGGGGACACAGAAGTACGGAGATGGGCACAGACAAACTCTGGAATTTATAGTAGAGCGAGGATGGCATTTCAACCAGTTAGGAAAGATAGACTTTTCTTGCTGTCTCCCAGGCTCGAGTGCAGTGGAATGATCTCGGCTCACCACGACCTCTGCCTCCTGGGTTCAAGCAATTCTCATGGCTCAGCCTCCCAAGTAGCTGGGATTACAGGGGCGTGTCTCCATGCCGGGCTAATTTTTGTATTTTTAGTAGAGACAGGGTTTCGCCATGTTGGCCAGGCTGGTCTCGAACTCCTGACCTCAAGACATCTGCCTGCCTTGGGCTTCCAAAGTGCTGGGATTACACATGTGAGCCACTGTACCCAGCCAAAATAGACTTTTCAATAAATGTCCCAGCACAACTGGACAGACATTTGGGAGAAGAAACAGTAAATTCAGATGTATATCTCATACCTTAAAATGAGATCAATTGTATGTGGATCAAAAATTTAAATGTAAAAATTTAACCCTAAAAGAACTCAAAGGAGCCAGGAGAAAAAAATTAAAATCTATGAATGAAACCAGAAACCATAAAATAAAATAACAATAAATTTGACCATATAAAAATAAAAAGTGTTTGCATGGCAAACAAAAAGAATCATCATAAACAAAGTCAAAAGCCAAAATGAGGCCAGGCACAGTGTCTCATGCCTGTAATCCCAGCACTTTGGGAGGCTGAGGCAGGCGGATCACTTGAGGTCAGGAGTTCAAGACCAGCCTGGCCAACATGGTAAAACCCCGTCTCTACTAAAAATACAAAAACTAGCCGGTCATGGTGGTGCGGCCTGTAGTCCCAGCTACTCAGGAGACAGAGGCAGGAGATTCGCTTGATCCTGGGAGGTAGAGGTTGCAGTGAGCCGAGATTGTGCCACTGCACTCCAGTCTGGGCAACAAGAGTGAGACTCTGTCTCAAAAAAAAAAAAAAAAAAAAAAAATCGAAATGAAAATCATCAAGAATTACTTGCAACTCTTATTATAGGCAAGAGGTAATGTTGTCTATATAAAGATCTCACGTAAATCAAATAAGAAAGAGAACAACAGTTGAATAGAAAAGCAAGCAAAGCATATGAACCAACAGTTCCCAGAAAATGAAACAAAACCAATACAAAAAAAGGAAGGAAGGAAGGAAGGAAGGAAGGAAGGAAGGAAGGAAGGAAGGAAGGAAGGAAGGAAGGAAGAAAGAAAGAAAGAAAGAAAGAAAGAAAGAAAGAAAGAAAGAAAGAAAGAAAGAGGGAAAGAGAGAAAGAAAGAAAGAAAAAGAAAATACAAATTAAAACCACACTGAGGTAGCATTTTTCACTTTTCAGATTGGCAAAGACCAAAAGAACTGATTTCTATACAAGGAGTGGCTATGGTGGTGAGATTTTTCCTCTGTAAACCATGACAGTGGTAGCTGGCAAAGGTTTGGTGAAATAGGCATTGGCGTACATTGTTGATGGGAATGGCGCATGCAGTGTTAAAGGGAATTTAACAATATCTGTAAAATTTTTTTAAATATACTTCAATTTTGACCCAGCAATTCTGCTTCTAGGAAATTATCCAACACATAAATGTGCATGTGCAAAATGACATATACACAAATATTTACTGCAGCGTTATCTCAGCAAAAGGCTAGAGATAACCCAAATGTCCATCAGAAGGGGACTGGTTAAATTAATTGTGGTATATCTGTACAATGGAATATTAAGCAATCTTAAAATAATGAGGACTTCCAAAACGTGTGGGTGTGGAATCTTTCCAGGACACAGAAAGTGAAAAAGTCCTGTGCAGACCAGTGTGTGGAGTACCATTTGTGCCAGGAGAGGAGAGGGGTGATTTTTACCATTTGAGACGGGAGTGAGGGATGATTTTTAAACACAGTTGCTTGCATATGCTTGGAATCTCTCTGGAAGGAGACCTGAGAACTAGTAATATTGGTCCCCTATGGGGAGGGGAATGAGTGGAAGCAGAGGAGACTTCACCTTTTGTACCTTTGGAATTTTATTTATTTATTTATTTTATTGAGACAGGGTCTCACTCTGTTGCCCAGGTTGGAGTGCAGGGGTGTGATCACAGCTTGCTGCAGCCTCAATCTCCCGGGCTCAAGTGATCCTCCCACCTCAGCCTCCCAAGTAGCTGGGACTACAGATGTGTGTCACCACACTCGGCTAATTTTAAAATTTTTTCTGTAGAGATGGGGTCTGCACTATGCTACCCAGGCTTGACTTGAACTCCTGGCCTCAAGTGACCCTCCTGCCTCAGTCTCCCAAAGTGCTGGGATTACAGGCATGAGCCACTGTGTCTGGCCAACTACTGGAATTTTGAATTGTGTGAATGTATGTCTATTTTAAAAATAATATTAAAATTATGATTTTCTTGTTTTAAAAAGAGAAGAGTAAAGGAAAGACTATGACACAATAAAGGAAGAGGAGACAGGCCAAATGTCCGTTCCTTTCTTTGCAGCAGACGCAAAGTGGACCCCGCTTAGTTCTTGGTGGCAGCTGAGCCTCGCTTCACTCACTTCCTACCTTTCTCCCTCTTTATGGGATTCTTAACAGCCACACTCACAGAGATTTTTAAGGAGTGTGTTCCCTGCAAAATCTCAATACCAAATGATGATTTCCGTAAGTTTCCATAAGTTGGTAAGTTCCAAGCCTTTCCTCCAAAGGAGCATGGTCATCCCCATAGATACAGGACGTGAATGGCAACAGCGCTGATGTTGGGCAGGGAACATGTACTTGCTCTGAGAAAACTGTGTGGGAATTACATGACTCTGCAGTAGAGAACCCTGGAGAAAAAGGGGGCCAAAAAAGATAAGAAAAGAGAGAACAAGAAAGAGAGAGAACAAAAAGAAGCAACCGAAAGTCCATCAATAGACAACTTGTACATCCATACAGAAGACCATGTCATGCAGCCATTACAAAGAAAAAGGAGCAGGATCCTTGGTGCCCAGTTGTTGAAGATTGTTCACCCTCTG
This sequence comes from Macaca mulatta, assembly GCF_049350105.2. NCBI lineage: Eukaryota > Metazoa > Chordata > Mammalia > Primates > Cercopithecidae > Macaca > Macaca mulatta. Next base: position 55,128,571 of record NC_133416.1, on the reverse strand, counting down.
TGTACCTGGGGCTGTGTTCTACGCCCTGAGCACCAGGTGAGTGGGAGAAGCACAAGTGTAGCGAAGCCTGATCAGAGACACAAAACTCTTTGGAAGGATGTCAGCTGGATTTGGAAGGAAAGTAAAGGGTTTCCGAAGCAGTGCAGGTGAGAGAGGATTGAGCTGGGGCACTGGTCCACATTTTGACGTTTTCCTAGATCTCTTATCTCACTGCAGTATCAATATTTTGATACTATCTCAACAATAGTGCCTTATTTAAGGAATAAATCTGCAGTTTCTGGAATTTTCAAATACAGTTGCTTCTTTGGCTGGGCAAAAACCATGTGAAAGTGTTATTATTCCACAAGTTCACCACCCTGCCTGCTGGAGCTCTCTACTTGTTTGGAGAAACAGGACTTTGTACTTGAAGCTGACAGAGAAGAAGGAAGTGGACAAGTTGGAAGACCCAAGCTCTCTTTTAACCTCTTGATCAAAACTAGTGTCACCTTGGGCAACTCCCTATTCTCCCTGTCAGGGCCAGGCCCAGGATGCACACTTTAAGAGGCACCAAAAAACTCAGTCATCAAGATACAGACTAGTTTAATGCAACATTTTAAAAATAAAAATTAATGCAAAAATCTATAATGAACAAAATACCAGACATTTAAATAAATATAGGATCAATATTACTGCTTCTTCCTTTTGCTGTGGCTCCATTATGGCTGGACACAGCATTGTCCCCAAGGCCTCATTTTCCGCATCTCTAAGTCAAGAGGGTTGGACCATTTGACCGCCCAGGAACCTGCTGGGCCCCGTTGTTTTATGGCTCAGTAATGAGGTGCCACTGAAGAATGAGAGAACATTTAACAAAGTGCTAATTGTACAGCCCAGACAATAGTGCGGGTGGGGTGACGGGGAGTCTTCATGGGGACAAGGGATGGCAATAGAGTCCAGGCAGCTGGGGGAGATAACAACATTTGGCCAGCTTTCTCTTTGTTTCCACTGGACACAAGCTCACCTACCAGCGACAGGAGGGGGACAATGCTCCGGAGCCTCCTCCCTCTTTCTCCCCTGGAACTGTGCTCAGACCTAGTCAGGGGACAGGGAGAGCCTCATTCACATGTGGCTTGTGGCCCAGCGACCTGCTGGCTAACACAGCTTTCTAAGGATATCTGAGAGAAGCGTGGTACTCCATAGGAGGAAGGGAGCACAGCAGAGGTGCCCTGCCTGATATCCTGGGACCCAACCAGTGCCGCCCTCTTGCCTCATCCCAAGATGGGCAAAGCAGCACGGCTTGCTCTCTTGTAACCTTCACGAGGGCACCATTGTCTTGACCGAGTCCTCTAAGGCCCCCATAGAATGAATGCATGAGAACAGCTGTGAATACAAAGGTTAGGAAATTCTGTGGACATGTTGAGACAAAGTAGCTAATAATCATATAGTTAGGGAATTCCATTTCCAAAGTGAATAACTTGCACCTCCCCATCACCCAAGTCAAGGATAACATTTCTCAGTGAGGCTTCAAACCCATGTTCCACATGGGGCTGCAGCTCCACCCCTTGGGGCAGCCTTGCTGCTCGTGGCACCCATTTCCTGAAAGGCGGGTTTCAGACTGCTTTTCCCAAATCCTTACCAGCTCAGAGACGAAGCTTCATCTCTGCAAATGTCATTCATCACTAGAAAGTGGCTGGGGCCTCTGATGTCCTGTTCAGATCAACAGGATGAGAGAATCCCGCTCTTCAGGAAAACCCACCTCTTCTCTTTGGCCCCAGTGCCCCTCGCATTCTTGCCGAGCTGCAGGAGGGCAGCTGAAGACAAGTGACATTGGAAAAAACAGTGGCCTCCACCCTGGACAGGAAGAATGGCTCCCTTCATCGGGACTGCTCCGGGATGCCAGGGTTATCCAGGTCCCCGAGTGAGGAAGTGAATCAACTCTTCCCAGCCTTCAGTCATGCAGGCTGCTTCTGTACCCTTCAGTGGTGTGGTATTTAGACATGTTTTGTCAAAAACTAATGAACATCTCACTTAGATATTGGAAACAAACATAAGCCCTAGCCAATTCTTACACTTGCTGAGGATGAATAAGTCCCTTTGGCTTCCCAGCTAGCTGGGTCCAACAAGTGAATTTAGAGGCTGAGAAGTGAGTTGTTGGCCCTCACATGGACTTACCATCTGAGTGTGCCCTTGGCTGGCTGCACAGCCTGAGAGCAGCGGTTCTCAACCTTAGGCACAAATTGGAATCACGTGGGGGGCTTAAAAAACACTGACCAGGGTCCCCCCACCAAAAAAAAATTCTGGTTTAATAGTTCTGGGGTGCAGTCACAACATTGGGATTTTAAAAAGCTCCCCAAGTGATCGCAATATGCAGTCAAGACCGAGAACTACTGCCCCACCCGGACCAGTGCTGAAACCTTCACATGTAAACAAATGACCTCAGGATCTTGTTAACATGAAAATTCTGATTCAGCAGGTCTGGGGTGGGACCTGAACTTCTGTACTTTTCTTTTCTTTTTTTTTTTTTTTTTGAGACGGAGTCTCACTCTGTCACCCAGGTTGGAGTGCAGTGGCGCAATCTCGCCTCACTGCAACCTCCACCTCCCGGGTTCAAGTGATTCTCTAGCCTCAGCCTCGTGAGTAGCTGGGATTACAGGTGCATGCCACCACACCCAGTTAATCTTTGTGTTTTTAGTAGAGATGGGGTTTCACCATGTTGGTCAGGCCGGTCTCAAACTCCTGACCTCGTCATCTGCCCACCTCAGCCCTCCAAAGTGCTGGGATTACAGGCATAAAGCACTGCACCCAGCCAAACTTCTGTACTTCTAACAAGCTCCCAGGTGATGAGATGCTGCTGGTCTGCAGAACACACTTCAAGCAGCAAGAGCACACTGCATTGTCCAACATGGTAGCTAACAGTCACACATGTTGCTGCTTAATTAAAGTTTAAAACAACTTAAACTTTAGAAATTCAGTTCCTTCACTGTGTTAGCCACATTTATGTGCTCAGTCAGCACATGTGGCTAGTAGCTACCATAATGGATGGCACAGAGAGACTCTCCATCATCACAGAAAGTTCTTTGGGGCAGTGATGTCTTAGAGCATCTCCTTGTCTCTAAACTTCTGTTCAAGTTGCCATCTCTTGAAATGCGGATTGAAGCTTCCTTGGTGGCAGGGACTATGAAACAGTCCCTTATACTCCCCATGTTGTGTCTGTGAACTAGAAATGTAATAGGTGCTCAGTTAATGCTTGCTTTAGTTAGGGTACTTGTGTCTTTGTCCAAAGACTACCACCATATAAACACTGACTGATTAATGTCTACTTGGGCATCAATGAGCAGTCTTATGGAGTTGCATCCAGTGGTTCAGTGGACATGTCAGCTTGGAAGAGGTCAATGATCAGGTTGCAATAGGAATGCTTCCTCTATCCCTGGTTGGCCCATGGTTCATGACAAAAAAACACAAAAAAGCACGGCTCCAGGTGGCCTCTGTCAGAGCATCTGTCCATCATTAGTCATTTAGCCTGGGAGATGGGCTGAGATGCTCAAGTTTACCTAACAGGACCTTTCATCTTTCAAGCCCAATTCAGAGGAGACAAATCTGGATATATTCTCTCTCTGGGCATTTTTCCTGGGCCTTGGGGAAAGGGAAGTTCCTGGAGATTGCCTGCTTCCTATTCCTGCATAGCTGCTCTGTCTTTCCTTGGGCAGCTGTCACAGACACAGGAGGCAGAGCTGGGATTGGGGTGCTGGGTCCCAGAAGCAGAGGGAGTTTCCATCTGCCTTAGCCACACCGGGTGGGTAAGTTAAACCTTCAGCTAGGTGCACTCTTGTTTTAGCTTCACAGCAATTGATTTTCAGAGTTAATTGATAAGTCATTGTTCTGCTAGGAAAAAGCGGTAGTGGAAAAGAAACTGGAACGGGAACCATCACAGAGCCATGTGTGGCCACCTCATTTCACCGCTGAAGCATCTGAAGCCCACAGAGTACAGCACTTTGATTGAAATCACACAACATGTTAGACACATGGTTAGGTGTAAAATGTAGGTTTCCTGACTCCCAGGCCAGTGTTCTTTCCACTCCTTCATGTCCATGAGGTTTGCAAGAATGTATAAGCCACTCAAATAGAATAGAAATAGAATATTACATAAATATGTATCTCTAGTACAATACACAAGGTAGGTGTTCTTTAGTACTTTTCTGGAAAGGATGATAATAAAATTGCTTTTTTCCTACTTTCTCACTTACACTCACCACATCCTACTGCTGGATACACATTGCATACTCCTTTGGGGAAGGCTAAACCTTCCTTCCACCCCCTGCACATATCTCAGCAATAAGGCAACATCTTTAATGAGTAACTCACCATGAGTAAAGAAAGATGAACCGGCTGGGCGTGGTGGCTTACACCTGTGATCCCAGCACTTTGGGAGGCCAAGGTAGGTGGATCACTGGAGCCCAGCAGTTTGAGGCCAGTCTGGGCAACATGGTGAGACCACATCTCAAAAAGAAAGAAAGAAAGAGAGAAAGAAAGAAGAAAGAAATAAGAAAGAAAGAAAGAAAGAAAGAAAGAAAGAAAGAAAGAAAGAAAGAAAGAAAGAAAGAAAGAAAGAAAGAGAGAGAGAAAGAGGAAGCTGTAAGCACTATAATCATAGGAAATGTTTCCAAGTGGGTAAAGAAGAGAATGGTAGCTTCTTTTGCAGGTCTACAGACACATCACACTGGAAATTTACAAGCCATGCAGCCCCAGACACCAAGGTGGTCATCAGTTGGCTCTTAATAAATGCATGAACTTACATCAGCCAACATTTCTCAAAATCGTCTTACTGCTTCTCTACCCCAGTACTGATCACATTACTTGCTAGTTTTCAGTCTAGAAAACCATGCCAGTGTTACCACTGAGTGTTATCTCCATTCATAATCTGTACTACACAAAGGTACTGCCTGCTCTTTAATGCCAAAGACAAACACACAGAAGTGGACAGATGCAAGGCATTAATATTAGGGGAAACTAACATTTCCTAAATGCTCTCATTTAGTAAATATCAGTAGTTATTACCTCATCAAGAGCAAAATACATTCAGTATGTTCACAAGTACATGTAAGATATTTACGATGCTTGTGGAAAAGGAGAATGACATGATGTTTGCAGTTAGGTTGCATTTGCCAAGTCAGCACTCCTGGGCACTTTGCCTGCAATTGTGACCCTCTGTCACAGGTGAACTCTGCTTTAACTAAGGACTGAGTCTGAATAACCTGGCACATGTACTTCTCTTTCTTTCTTTTTTTTTTTTCAATTAAGATTTCTTTCTTTTTTTCTAAGACAGGGTCTTGCTCTATCACCTAGGCTGGAGTACAGTGGTACAATCACGGCTCACTGCAGCCTCGACCTCCTGTGCTAAAGCGATCCTCCTGCCTCAGCCTCTCCAGTATCTAGGGCAACAGACATGAACACCACACACAGTTAAATTTTTAAAGGTTTTTGTAGAGATAGGGTCTTGCTATATTACCCAGTCTGGTCTCGAACTCCTGGGCTCAAGCGATCCTCCTACCTCAGCCTCCCAAAGTGCTGGGATTACAGGCGTGAACCACCACACCCAGCCTCACTTTTCTATTTAAATACATCTTCCCTACAAACTAGAAACCTTAATTAATACACCTAAGTACAAAGATCATGGAGAATCAGGATAGGTAATTTAGAAATAAAGTTACAAAATTCCAAGCAAGATTTAAAGAAACAGAAACACCTATATACAATCAGGCATCTTTTTCACTCCCTTTAAACTGTTTCTGACTACAAAATATAGTATAGGCACTATCCACACGTGAGAAGGACCAGCTTTTCCCTCTTATTTCTTTGAGTTAGATCCTTTAGAGCTTCTTATCAAACCAAATTTAAAAGGCCTTGCAGACAGTTTTTTCCCAAATAGTAATCTTTCCACAGTTACATCATACTTGTCTTTTTGTTTAAGATGATAACTAATGAGAAGGCCAATACCTATCAATACCTATGATAAATTGAGAAGTTCCTGTTCTTCTTAGGGAAAACTTGTGCTGAAGAATTGGGGCCACTTATCCTCTGTGCCAAGTTTTTTTTTTTTTTTTTCCAGGTAATATTGAAAGTTTCTTAATCTAATTTTTATTCCTAACTGATTTTAAAACAATTAAGATGTTTTCAATGCTATACTTTAAATCCCAGGATATTCGTCAATCAACCTAGATCTATCGGCTGTAATCCAAACTCATGCAAACATAACTGTTAAGACAAAAATTTTTATGAGACCCAACTAAATTAAAAACAGATAAATGATATTGTCCCTTTACGGTATGGCAGGTGTGTGCAGGAGGGTAAGTTGGATGCAGACCAAGGAGAGTAGTACTAGCAATAATAAACATTTATTCTAAGCCTCCCATGTAAAGCACTTGCCGAGGTTTCATGTTTGTTACTTCATTTACTGCTCACAACAAGCCCATGAGTAAATTACTACTATCCCTGTTTTACCGATTACTTCCATGATGCTCAGAGAAGCGAATTCACTTGCTCAAGAGGACAGAGCCAGGAAGTGCAGTTGCAGTGTCTAATCTGGGGAAATATTAAAAGGAAACAACCCTCACTTCTTTGTATTTTTACCCAGAGAAGCATTAGGAATGTGGTGAGTTTCTAGGCACTTTTTCAACACCCCCCCCGCCCGCCCCCCGCTCTTGTTTCCCAGGCTGGAGTGCAATGGCGCAATCTCGGCTCACTGCAACCTCCACCTCCCAGGTTCAAGCAATTCTCCTGCCTCAGCCTCCCGAGTAGCTGGGATTACAGGCACCCGCCACTACACCCGGCTAATTTTTTGTAGTTTTAGTAGAGACGGGGTTTCTCCATGTTGGTCAGGCTGGTCTCGAACTCCTGACCTCAGGTGATCCGCCCGCCTCGGCCTCCCAAAGTGCTGGGATTACAGGTGTGAGCCACCGCGCCAGGCCTTTAGGCACTTTTTCTTTTCTTTCCTTTTTTTTATTTTTTTGAGACGGAGTCTGGCTGTGTCACCCAGGTTGGAGTGCAGTGGCACGATCTCGGCTCACTGCAAGCTCCGCCTCCCAGGTTCATGCCATTCTCCTGCCTCAGCTTTCCAAGTAGCTGGGACTACAGGCGCCCACCACCACGCTCGGCTAATTTTTTTTTTTTTAATTTTGTATTATGCTTTAAGTTCTAGGGTACATGTGCACAACATGCAGGTTTGTTAGATATGTATACATGGGCCATGTTGGTGTGCTGCACCCATTAACTTGTCATTTACATTAGGTATATCTCCTAATGCTATCCCTCCCACCTCCCCCCACCCGACTACAGGCCCCGGTGTGTGATGTTCCCCTTCCTGCATCCAGGTGTTCTCATTGTTCAATTCCCACCTACGAGTGACAACAGACGGTGTTTGGTTTTCTGTTCTTGCAATAGTTTGCTGAGAATGATGGTTTCTAGCTGCATCCATGTCCCTACAAAGGACATGAACTCATCCTTTTTTATGGCTGCATAGTATTCCATGGTGTGTATGTGCCATGTTTTCTTAATCCAGTCTGTCATTGACGGACATTTGGGTTGATTCCAAGTCTTTGCTATTGTGAATAGTGCCGCAATAAACATACATGTGCATGTGCCTTTATAGCAGCATGATTTATAATCCTTTGGGTATATACCCAATAATGGGATGGCTGGGTCAAATGGTATTTCTAGTTCTAGATCCTTGAGGAATCGCCACGCTGTTTTCAATAATGGTTGAACTAGTTTACAGTCCCACCAACAGTGTAAAAGTGTTCCTATTTCTCCACATCCTCTCCAGCACCTGTTGCTTCCTGACTTTTTAATGATCACCATTCTAACTGGTATGAGATGGTATCTCATTGTGGTTTTGATTTGCATTTCTCTGATGGCAAGTGATGACTAGCATTTTTTCACGTGTCTGTTGGCTGCATAAATGTCTTCTTTTGAGAAGGGTCTGTTCATATCCTTTGCCCACTTTTTGATGGGATTGTTTGTTTTTTCCTTGTAAATTTGTTTGAGTTCTTTGTAGGTTCTGGATATTAGCCCTTTGTGAGATGAGTAGATTGCAAAAATTTTCTCCCATTCTGTAGGTTGTCTGTTCACTCTGATGATAGTTTCTTTTGCTGTGCAGAAGCTCTTTAGTTTCATTAGATCCCATTTGTCAATTTTGGCTTTTGTTGCCATTGCTTTTGGTGTTTCAGATATGAAGTCCTTGCCCATGCATATGTCCTGAATGGTATTACCTAGGTTTTCTTCTAGGGTTTTTACAGTTTTAGGTCTAACATTTAAGTCTCTAATCAATCTTGAATTAATTTTCGTTTAAGGTGTAAGGAATGGATCCAGTTTCAGCTTTCTACATATGGTTAGCCAGTTTTCCCAGCACCATTTATTAAATAGGGAATCCTTTCCCCATTTCTTGTTCTTGTCAGGTTTGTCAAAGATTAGATGGTCATAGATGTGTGGTATTATTTCTGAGGGCTCTGTTCTGTTCCATTGGTCTATATCTCTGTTTTGGTACCAGTACCATGCTGTTTTGGTTACTGTAGCCTTGTAGTATAGTTTGAAGTCAGGTAGCGTGATGCCTCCACCTTTGTTCTTTTGGCTTAGGATTGTCTTGGCAATGCGGGCTCTGTTTTGGTTCCATATGAACTTTAAGGTAGTTTTTTCCAAGTCTGTGAAGAAACTCATTGGTAGCTTAATGGGGATGGCATTGAATCTATAAATCACTTTGGGCAGTATGGCCATTTTCATGATACTGATTCTTCCTATCAATAAGCATGGAATGTTCTTCCATTTGTTTGTGCCCTCTTTTATTTCACTGAGCGGTGGTTTGTAGTTCTCCTTGAAGAGGTCCTTCACATTCCTCATAAGTTGGATTCCTAGGTATTTTATTCTCTTTGAAGCAATTGTGAATGGGAGTTCACTCATGATTTGGCTCTCTGTTTGTCTGTTATTGGTGTGTAAGAATGCTTGTGATTTTTGCACATTGATTTTGTATCCTGAGACTGCTGAAGTTGCCTATCAGTTGAAGGAGATTTTGGATTAAGACGATGGGGTTTTCTAAATATACAATCATGTCGTCTGCAAACAGGGACAATTTGACTTCCTCTTTTCCTAACTGAATACCCTTTATTTCTCTCTCCTGCCTGATTGCCCTAGCCAGAACTTCCAACACTGTGTTGAATAGGAGTAGTGAGAGAGGGCATCCCTGTCTTGTGCCAGTTTTCAAAGGGAATGCTTCCAGTTTTTGCCCATTCAGTATGACACTGGCTGTGGGTTTGTCATAAATAGCTCTTATGAGATACATTCCATCAATACCGAATTTATTGATAGTTTTTAGCATAAAGGGCTGTTGAATTTCATCAAAGGCCTTTTCTGCATCTATTGAGATAATCATGTGGTCTTTGTCGTTGGTTCTGTTTATGTGATGGATTACATTTATTGATTTGCATATGTTGAACTAGCCTTGCATCCCAGGGATGAAGCCCACTTGATCATGGTGGATAAGCTTTTCGATGTGCTGCTGGATTCAGTTTGCCAGTATTTTATTGAGGATTTTTGCATCGATGTTCATTGGGGACATTGGTCTAAAATTCTCTTTTTTTGTTGTGTCTCTGCCAGGCTTTGGTATCAGGATGATATTGGCCTCATAAAATGAGTTAGGAAGGATTCCCTCCTTTTCTATTGATTGGAATAGTTTCAGAAGGTATGGTACCAGCTCCTCCTTGTACCTCTAGTAGAATTCGGCTGTGAATCCGTCTGGTCATGGATTTTTTTTTGGTTGGTAGGCTATTAATTGTTGCCTCAATTTCAGAGCCTGTTATTGGTCTATTCAGGGATTCAACTTCTTCCTGGTTTAGTCTTGGGAAAGTGTATGTGTCCAGGAATTTATCCATGTCTTCTAGGTTTTCTAGTTTATTGGCGTAGAGGTGTTTATAGTATTCTCTGACGGTAGTTTGTATTTCTGTGGGGTCGGTGGTGATATCCCCTTTATCATTTTTTATTGCATCTATTTTATTCTTCTCTCTTTTCTTCTTTATTAGGCTTGCTAGCGGTCTATCAATTTTGTTGATCTTTTCAAAAAAACAGCTCCTGGATTCATTGATTTTTTGGAGGGTTTTTTGTGTCTCTATCTCCTTCAGTTCTGCTCTGATCTTAGTTATTTCTTGCCTTCTGATCGCTTTTGAATGTGTTTGCCCTTGCTTCTCTAGTTCTTTTAATTGTGATGTTAGGGTGTCAATTTTAGATCTTTCCTGCTTTCTCTTGTGGGCATTTAGTGCTATAAATTTCCTTCTACACACTGCTTTAAATGTGTCCCAGAGATTCTGGTATGTTGTATCTTTGTTCTCATTGGTTTCAAAGAACATCTTTATTTCTGCCTTCATTTTGTTATGTACCAGTAGTCATTCAGGAGCAGGTTGTTCAGTTTCCATGTAGTTGAGCGGTTTTGAGTGAGTTTCTTAATCCTGAGTTCTAGTTTGATTGCAGTGTGGTCTGAGAGACAGTTTGTTATAATTTCTGTTCTTGTACATTTGCTGAGGAGTGCTTTACTTCCAATTATGTGGTCAATTTTGGAATAAGTGTGATGTGGTGCTGAGAAGAATGTATATTCTGTTGATGTGGGGTGGAGAGTTCTGTAGATGTCTATTAGGTCTGCTTGGTGCAGAGCTGAGTTCAATTCCTGGATGTCCTTGGTAACTTTCTGTGTTGTGGATCTGTCTAATGTTGACAGTGGGGTGTTAAAGTCTCCCATTATTATTGTATGGGAGTCTAAGTCTCTTTGTAAGTCTCTAAGGACTTGCTCCTGTATTGGGTGCATATATATTCAGGATAGTTAGCTCTTCCTGTTGAATTGATCCCTTTACCATTATGTAATGGCCTTCTTTGTCTCTTTTGATCTTTTTTGGTTTAAAGTCTGTTTTATCAGAGACTAGGATTGCAACCCCTGCCTTTTTTTGTTTTCCATTTGCTTGGTAGATCTTCCTCCATCCCTTTATTTTGAGCCTACGTGTGTCTGTGCACGTGAGATGGGTCTCCTGAATACAGCACACTGATGGGTCTGGGTCTTGACTCT